>NC_132999.1:33509700-34134700 GCF_048564905.1 Vicugna pacos | reverse complement strand
GATGAATAATGCTACTCTGAATATTTATAAACAAGTTTTTGTATGGACACATGGTTTCAGTTCTCTTGGATGTGTATCTAGGCATGGAACTGCTGAGTCATATGGTAAAATGGTTTAACTTTTTGAGAAACTGCCAAACTGTTTTCTGAAGTGGTTGCACCATTTTAAATTCCTGCCAGTGGTGTTTAGAGGATTCCAATTTTTCCACATCCTTGGCCACACTTACTATAGTCCATCTTTTTGGATTATAGTCATCCTTCTGGTATCTCATTGTGGTTCTGATTAAGAGTTCCCTAATGACTAATGATGTTGAGCATCTTTTCATATGCTTATTGACCATTTATATATCTTCTTTAAGCAAATGTCTATTTGAATCCTTTGCCCATTTTTATATTGCCTTTTTATTGTTAAGAGTTCTTTTGTATTAAACACTAGTAGCTTAGATATTTGATTTGCAAACATTTTCTCCCATTCTGGAGGTTGCCTTTTCACTTTTTTTATAGTGTCCTTTGATGCAGACAAGTCTTTGGGACAAGTAAGTCCAATTTATCTATTTTTTATTCTGTCATTTGTGCTTCTGATGTGTAAAAGAATGCTGCCTAATCCAAAGTCACAAAGATTTATGCCTATGTTTTCTCTAAGTGTTTTATCTTTTAGCTCTTATGTTAGTTCTATGATACATTTTGAGTTAATTTTTTATATGTGGTGTGAGGTTGGGGTCTAACACCTCATTCTTTTGCATGTAGCTCACCAGCTGTCCCAGCACCATGTGTCAAAATAACTATTTTTTTCCTTATTGAATGGTCTTGAGACCCTTGCTGAAAACCAACTAACTGTAAATGTAAAGGTTTATTTCTTGGCTCTCAATTCTATTCATTGATCTACATGTTTAATCTATGTCAGTACCTCACAATTTTGATTACTAGCTTTCTTGGAAGTTTTTTCACTGGGAGGTATATTTCAACTTTTTTTCTGTCCTTTCAAGATTATTTTAGCTGTTCTGGATCCCTTGCATTTTTATATGAATTTTAGGATCATCTTGTCAATTTTTGTAAAAAGCCAGCTGGAATTTTTGATAGGGATTACACCAAACATGTAGATTAATTTGGGAAGTGCTAACATCTTAACATTAGTCTTTTGATCCATGAACACAGAATGTCTTTCCACTTATTTAGGTTTTCTTTAAGTTCCTTCAGTGATGTTTCACAGTTTTCACTGTAGCTCTTGTACTTCTTTTATTTTAAACCTAAAATTTTTAAATCATTTTTATGCTATTATAAATAGCATGTGTTCTTAATCTCATTTTCAGATTGTTTATTGCTAG
Source organism: Vicugna pacos (assembly GCF_048564905.1). Lineage (NCBI taxonomy): Eukaryota > Metazoa > Chordata > Mammalia > Artiodactyla > Camelidae > Vicugna > Vicugna pacos. The sequence goes on along the minus strand of NC_132999.1, from coordinate 34,133,376 downwards.
TACATAGAAATACAACTGATTTTTGTATGCTAATCTTTTAACCTGCAACCTTGCTGAACTCATTTACTAGCTCTAATAGTTTACTTCCTCCTTTCCAATCTGGATGCCTTTTATATCTTTTTCTTGCCTAAATGCCCTAGCCAGAACCTTCTGTACAATGATTAGAAGTGGTGAGGGCAGACATCCTTGTTTTCTTCCTGATCTTAAGAGAAAGCATTCAGTGTTTTACCACCAAGTATATTAGCTGTGGGTTTTTCACAGACACCCTTTATCAGGTTGAGGAAATGCCGGAAATGCCCTCCTAGACCTAGTTTGTTCAGTGTCTTTTAACATGTAAGAGTGTTCAATTTTGTCAAATATTTTTTGTGAATCTACTGAAATAACCAGTAGATTATTGTCAGTTGATTTTTGTCCTTAATTCTATTAATACGGTGTATTACATTGATTAATTTTTTAACGTTCTACCTCTCATGCGTTCCTGGGATGAATTCTACTTAGTCATGGTTTAAATCCTTCTTATGTGCTGCTGGAGTTGCTCTGCTAGTGTTTTGTTAAAGATTTTTATGTCTACAGTCATAAGAAATATACCCTCATAAAACGTATTGGGAAGTGTTCTCTCCTATTTTTTGGAAGAGTTTGTGAAGGAGACTTGTGTTAATTCTTTTTACAATATTTGGTAGAATTCACCAGTGAAGCTGACTGGACCTGGGCTTTTCTTTGCAGGCAGTTTTTTAAATTAATAATTCAATTTCTTTACTTGTTATAGTTCTATTCAGATTTTCTAGTTCCCCTTAAGTTGGTTTTGGTAGTTTGTATGCTTCCAGGAATTTGTCCATTTCATCTAGGTTGTTTACTTGTTGGCATATAATTATTTATAGTATTCTCTCATTATCTTTTTTTATTTCCATAAGGATTACAAGTAGTGTCTCCTCTTTCATCCTGATTTTAGCAATTTGTGTCTTCTCTCTCTCATATGTGTGGAATGTGTGTGTGAGTCCAGCCAGAAGCTGTCAATTTTGTTCATCTCAAATTCTGGTTTCATCGATTTTCTCAACTGTTTCCTTATCTCTATTTTATTTACTTCTGTTCTAATATTTACTGTTCCCTTCCTTCTCCCTGCTTGGATTTAGTTTGCTCTTCTTTTTCTAATTTCTTAAGGTGGAAGAAGATTAGGTTATTGATGTGAGATCTTCTTTTTTAATATAAATGTTTACAGTTATAAATGGCCTTCTTAGCACTGCTTTAGCTGTATTCTGTAAGTTTTGATATTTTGTGTTTCACTTTTTTTACTCATCTAAAACTATTTTCTAATTTCCCTTGTTTTCTTTTTTTGATCCACTGGTTATTTAGGAGTGTGTTGTTTACTGTCCACATTTGTGAATTTCCTAAATTTCCTTCTGTTTTTAATTTCTAATGTCTTTACATTGTGGTTATAGAGAACATATTTTATATGATTTCAACACTTTTAAATGTATTGAGACTTGTGGCCTAACCTGAGGTCTATCCTGGATAATGTTTCATGTACACTTGAAAATAATGTGTATTCTGCTGTTGTTAGATGGAGTATCCTAGACATGTCTGTTAGGTATAGCTGTTTTATAGTGTTGTTCAAGTCTTCTGTTTCCTTGTTGATTTGTCTAAATTGTTCTATCCCTAGTCAAATTTCTTATCCCAAATGGCAACAACAATAAGGATCATAGTGCTCACTACCTGACTCCCTAACCTAATGGAATACATGCGTTGCTGGCTGTAGAAAAGGCTGTAGACTTCAGCAATTTCTTCTGAGGCTTCTTTATGATATCATTAACAGAAATTAAAATGGAAAAGCCAATGAGTTCCATGCTTGACTTCCTGCTACATATCATTTTAATTTTGCTATGAGAGTCTCCTAAAAAACTGAACTTATTCATTCATATCTATACTTCAGAAAATGTCTTAAGTAAATTGGGAAATCACTGTAGGCGGCCTTTTTGTAGCTAGAGTGACTAGAAAACAAGTGGCAGTCTTTGTGATGCCAGGCTCTTTTGCTTTCAACCATCCTCCAAGTGAACCCCAATATGATATATGACTGCAGTTGGCTTTCATAGGCAAAGGAAATCCACACTGCTTTGGACTTGAGTCTGGTAAAGTCTGTGGCTAAAGCAAGGAGAAAACAGGTACTATGCTGTACACTAGACATTAACAAAACATTGTAAACCAACTACACATACATACATACACATGTACATAAAAATACAGCTCCCCAAGATACTCAAGCTGCTCCTTGGTCTCCCAGAAATTAGCCGAGCTGCTGGGCAGCTCCTACACTCAGCCAAGTCCTTAACCCACAGGCTGCCACCCAATGACCTGGATGAGAGTGAGGGACTAATGAACCGGGCTTATTGCCTTCTTTCTTTTTTATTGTTCTTAAAAAAAGATCTCAAATCCTGCAAGAACCATTCCCTCCTGCCATTTCCATTCAGATAACTTGTGTATCTGAGCCCAGGTCAGAGAGAAATGAAATGTTTCAAGTAGCTCTATCTTTGGATAACAGTAATCCAATGTACTTTTTCAACTCCTCCCTCAGTTTTTGCCCATAGATACCCCACTACTCATCCTTTCAAAATCCAGCTCAAATGCCACCTCATCCACCAAGTCTCCCAACACTCTTTCTCCATCAGAATTAGCTCTTCATGCACACAGCCTACTAAGGCTGATACCTATGTCACAGTGATTCTATTTACCTTGGATAATTAATTGTGAAATGAAGAAAGCATGGTGCAATAGACAAACGTGGGCTTTGAAACCAGGTAAAGTTGGGTTCAAACTCTGATTGCATGACAGAGACAGACCACTTAAGGACAAGACGACCATGTAAAGCACTGAGCACTCTGTTAATATGCATGTCTTTTGTCAGACCTCACCAACTTGCCCTCTTTGAGGGCAAAATTATCCTGTCATCTTTGTTTGCCTCCTGCCACGTCCATCAGTAGCATCATTATCATAATATTAGTAGATAACAGTTACTTACCATGTTCCACGTTCCAGTGCTGATCAAAGCCTATTACATTACATACATTAACTCATGCAATAGGCAGTATTATTATTAACCTTATTTTACAGATAAGAAAACTAGGCAAAGAAAGGTTAAGTGACTTACCCTAGGTGACACATTTGGTGAGTAGTAGAGTCAGGATTTGAATCCAGTATATCTGGCACCTAAGTTTGCTCTCATAACCATCCTCCTACACCTATACTCTAAGCATGGTCTTTGTCAATGAAAACAGTTGCATTTTTAAGGAAATACACATAACACTTAGGCAAAAGCTGACTGAGGAAAGATTAGTTTTCCCCAGAATTTCACTTTCCAATAAAAAGGAAAATAAGACTTTTCCAAACAAAGTTATAAGATCTTCTTACAGAAAACATCCAACATCTTCTATCACTACCCCAACAGAATACTATTTACAAAACTGAGATAGTTTTTCTTCTGAAGTAAAAACAGTTCTACTTCTAATCGAGCCTTCCTTAATCTGACGATGAAGGCCAAGTCAGGCATGCAGGAGACTACTAAAGAATTAAGATTCAATTGAAGACCTCAAATTACTTTTCACAGATACCTGAAATCCAATAGCAACAATGCAGGGCCTCACTTGCTTACCATTTAAATTAAAATCCCCCAAATAATTTCAGATGATATTTCTCCTAAAGTAACTGTTTTCTTTGTACAAATATTAATGGTCTAAGAAAGTCATGGGTCCTCATTTCACTGCACTTCAATTGATTTGATCTGAATTTTATGAGGGTCAATTTCTTATTAACCAATGTGGCAGTTTCCAAAAGGTCATAGCCCCAGAGAATACTTACACCACAGAGCAAGCGTAACATCCTTTCTTGCTACTCTCTCGAATTAAGAATGCACCATCAGGTTTCCCGTAAAGCAAGTCCTCTGCTTGTACTCGGTTGATATCCTCAACAAACCAGGTTTTCTCATCATAGTGGGGCAGGTTTTCATCTTCCTCATTGATAAAATAGGTCCTAAAAATTAAATGTTAAAACATTATTCTAAGAATCAGGTTGCTTACATCTAAAAGTAAATTCATGAATAAAACTCTCTTCTAAATCTTTAACTACAAAATGACAAAGTGAAATTGCAATTAGTTGGATGTTTTTTAAAAACTTCATCATTTGCTATCATGCAGAATGCACAGAATTCACATGTCCCATACAATAAGCTGACACATGAATGTCTGAATGAGCAATGCTTATTATGTGTCCAGGCTTCATCCGATGCAGGAGGTCTCTGAGCTCAAGTGCCTTTGGGTAACTCCTGAGGCAATTCAATTTAAAGAGATGCAAAGTTCTTGATTCAATGTCCTCCAGTAACAAAGAGAACCAACATTTAGCAGTATTAAGAAGGCCCACGTCTTATACTGGGAACAAAGCCCTCTGACAGAAAGGTATAGAGAAGAACTTACTCATCAGCATCTTCATTCTTGATTCCCAGCCAGGCATTTAGACGCTTCTGCCTCACTCCTTTGTGATTGAGCCACCTGCCAGAGGGAAGACACCAGTGTCACTATCCGTGCAAACTCTGCCTGGACAAAGTAGACCCATCCAAGCTAACCAAACTTCCGAAGTTGAGGAACCTCTCATTTTCCACAGTCCCACCAAGAGTGGCCAGAGATTTCCCTAAACTAGTTTCTCCATTACTTTTCCTTCAACTTTCTGCAAAAAGGCAGAAACACAGAGCTACCTGAAATCAGGCATCTCGCACTCTTCACTGTCCTTTTCTGGAAGTTCTATCACCACAAGCACACACATCCATATGCACTCAAATACAACAGGACACTTGTTTCTGAAATCATTAGGTAGGTGAGCATGGTGTCACATCTGCAATCTCTACTCAACCAGAAGACACAACTCCTCTGTGGCCTACTACACTGAGTTCAAAATTCTAAAACAGAATTTCAAGGTCTACTTTTGTACCTAAGCAAACCACAAGAAATTCAGGGTGGCAACCTGTATAATTAATACAAACTTACTTCATCACCAGGCAAATCATCGTATTTTAAAATATACCAATATTTAGATGTAAAATGAATCATTACATTTAGTTCTACTGAGATGGACGATGGTCTAAAACTTGAGTGACCTTATAAAAACTCTCATCACTATCTGCCAACCAGGCTCTTGATGGATTCAGATCTCATCAGAAACAGCACCTCCTCAGGGAGGGCTACCCTAACTCTCCCTGCTTAGGCAGTCCACCAGTCACACTGTCTGTACTTTACCTTAATTTATCATCTTCACAGCACTTGCACAAAATTCATTATTTTATATTTTCACTCGTTTAAGTTTGCCACCCCCACTAAAACGTAAGCTGCTTTAAAGAAAGGCATCTGTCCTGTTCCAGGCTATTCCGAATGCTAGAATCAGTGCCAGCACATAGTAGATACTCAACAGTCAGTATCTACTGTCAGTCAGAAAGTAGTCAGTAAACATTTGTAGGTGAGTGCTTTTAACAAAATCTTCAGGGTCAACTGCCAGGTCATATTGTTTCTCTCTGACCCAAAAGTACACTAGATAACTTGGCATTACACCTAATTTCTGTCCGTTCTTCTAGACAGGTTACACAGCCCAAGACAGTAACATGTCTCAGTAAGACATGTTCTTCAGTTAACCTGGATTTCATTTTTATGCTTACAGAAACTGGAAAACAGCTAACATACAATCTTGATAGAATTCATTTAATAACAAACCCCCTCCTACACCATCACTTCTCTTAGCAAAATATCCAGACACCCTCATCTAAACATTCTTATCATTCAAAATTTTCTCTCCTTGAAGAACTGATCTTTCCTTTATTAAATAAAGAGACAAGCACACTGGGTAAAAAATAAACAAACTGCAACCACATTTTCTCTCAAGTCCCCATTTTCTTTTAACCACTAACCTCTTTACACTGAGCTTCCCCTTCTGCCACAAGGAATGTGGGGACACCCAGGGAACTCCAGGAGAAAGAGAAGAATGTTTTGGTTCACTCTTTATCTCCGATGGCCTCTGCCTTCTGACACAGGCAAGTTCATCTACCACTATAGAGTTCTGAGTCCTTAAACATCTAATAGCAATGCTAGGAACTGGCTGGCTTTTAAAAATAATTTTTAAAATGCTCAAGTAATTTTAGTAAGTATGTTAATTCATATTTAACTTACTACTATTGAGTAATGCCTAGATCATATGGAAAGCAGTAGCTTCAACGGGAAAAACCTGAACAAAAGCATCAAAGACCTAACATCCAATTCTCCTTCTGTTACTAATTGTATGGTCTTTTTTTTTTTTTCCATTCTAAAAAAGTTACAAAGTTGAAGTTACAACATAAATTCAGTGCATAAAAGATACACTTATTTTCCTTATGTTCAGTTTCATTTTTCAAAATAAAATCCCTAATCAAACTGTCTTTTTGTTTACTACATACTATGACATTTTACTTAATTTCTATCAGTCAGGGTCTTGGCTAGAAGCAGAAGGCACGGTCAAACTGGTAGTTGAGGAGAGCTGACTATTTACAAAGGTCTGGAGAGGTTTTGGAGAAACTCTCAAGGGATGATACAGTACCTTGGGTCTAGCAATAGTGGGAAGCCATAACCTCTCCTAGGATTGAGGAATCAGTCAGCTGGAGAGAGCAGCGACCTGAACTCAGAGAGTACTACATGGAGAGTGCCACCGTTGGTGGAGAATGGGACACAGCCACCTCACAGTCATCATCCAGGGAGGAAGCTGGAAAACAAATACTCTTACTTCACCCTTCTGCCCTCTCATCTCCTGCCAGTGCCTCCAAATGGCCACAACTAATTAGAAGTCAGAGTGCAAATAGATTCATTTTCTTAGCCACAGAGCAGGGTGGGGAAAAGATGAAGAGTAGAAATTGTGTGGGCAAATGGAAAATTCCATCCTTTGAAATGGCTGAACTTTAAGTGGACTTTTTTCCAGGACCTATTATCCTCAGGTAAAGAAGATGGCTTCTGTACTCAAGGAGTATTTGGCCAGAATAAGAGAATAGGACTTTTAGTGGCTTATTTAGGACATGTTTTAATGTAAGATTAAACTAACTTTTGTAGTCACAATGTGTACCTTCACTTAACAATTATTGACATGGTAATGTCCTTCAGAATTCCTCATACACACTGCTGCCCCATCCTGCCTCTCCAATTCTGCGTTTGGGAAGTTGACTTTTTGGAGCTGTAAGATAACATTTATTCAAATTAAGTTTTATGATACTCAGTTTGGATCACAGTTTCAGTCTCCTGGGATCTTTCTGGACCTGGATATTTTATCATCTATCTTATCAGCTGCTCCTCCTAGCTTTTTGTCATCCTAAATATGATCAGCTGTTTGTTAAAGATCATCCAATCATTGATAATAATATTATAGGGAGTGGCTATGGGTGGACTCCCAAGACACACTACCTCAGACTACTTTAGGATGGCAATAATTCAGAGCATATTAGTCAGGCCAGACTAAGTCATGCTGCAGTCACACACAAATTGTGTGGTCTTGACCAGCCTTCCTTTATGCTTCAGTATTCTCTTCTAAAAAATAGGAAACCTACTACTCCTGTAGCTTTATTAAAGTTATCTTAAGAAAAACATGAGAAAAAAATTAGCTGGTGTTAGCATATCCTTACCCAGTCCCCACCTCAGCATGTAGGACGGGAAAATATGTATATATGGTGTCCTTCAACCCAACTACTCCCCTCCAAGAGAAAAAGAGTTTGTGTTTCAGTCCAAGAATAAGAATTACATTGGGCAGTCCCTGAGAGAGAGGGATAAGAAAATAACACTTTGAAGCTAAGGCAGTTCTGAAAGAGAATTTATGCTTCCCTAAAGCATGGCTAAAGAATTAGGTGGGGTGACAGAAAAGGGTTCCCAAGCACAAGGCACCCTGGATGGAAGGCAAAGTTTTAAGATGCAGAGTCCATCGGGAGCCAGTAAGGAGATGACTGTGAAGAGCACCTCTGAATTTTATGGAACAGCGGTATTTAACCAGATGGCAGGACCCAGTGATTAGGGGTAGAGGAAGCACCCAATGATGGCAGTGATAAGGGACAAGAAACTTGTACTCCCCACAGACTAGTTCCTGGCACTACATCAGGATGACATTCTTATACGATCTGTGAGTGTGTGCGCACGCGTGCGCAAGTGTGTGCTCACAGAAGGTAGGAAAGTCCTAGTTAAAACCAAGATAAAATATTTCTTTTATAACCAGGCAGGTGGGAACTGGGAATAAATTAATTTTAATTTAAAGAAAAAGAGGATTACAACTTGTCTTGCATTAAGTTTTACGGACAGAACTTCACACTCCCTATATAAAATTGAGATAATCTAAGACATTTTGAATAAAAAATTCACTGTGAAAAATGTAAAGTTGTAAGAGATAAATTACAGAATGATTAACTACTCTAAAAACCCAGACCATCACTGATGGAAAAGTAAAATAGGGCAGCCACTGTGGAAAAGTCTGGCAGTTCCACAGTTAAACAGAGTTACCACATGACCCTGCAACAATTCTACTCCTTGACATATTCAGGAGAACTGAAAATCTATGTGCATACAAAAAATTACACATGAACATTCAGAGCAGCCTTATTCACAATATCCAAAACGCAGAAACAACCTAAATGCCCATCAATTGATGGAGAGTTAAACAATATGTAGTGTATATCCATATAATGGAATATTATTTGGCCATAAAAAGGAATAAGGTACTGATATATGGCTATACATGGATGACCCTCGAAAACATGCTGAGTGAAAAAAGCTACTCCTAAAAGACTGCATATCATATGATTCCATGTACATGAAATGTTCAGAAGAGGCAAACCCATAAATACAGAAAATAGAATAGTGGCTGCTTAGGGCTGGAGGGAATAGGGTGATGGGGGATGACAGGTAAAAGGGTACATGGTTGCTTTTTAAGGTGATGAAAATGTTCCAAAATTGACTATGTTGATGGTTACATATATCTATGAATATACTGAAAAATACTGAATTAAACACTTTAAATACGTGAATTGTGATGGGATGTAAACTGTCTCTCAATAAAGTTGTTTTAAAAAACAGAACACACCATGCTCTACAGAACTCTTTGGTTACAAATTCCCCAGTACATATTACTCAAAACTCATTATTAATACCCCTATATTATTATGGCAAGTTATTCTTTATTTTGAACTTATAAATTTAGGTTTATGAATACCAATAAAAGTAAACGGTAGGGGTATTAATGATGAGTTTTGAGTAATATGTACTGGGGAATCTGTAACCAAAAGGGTAATCATGAACACTACTCCTAATGAAAAAGAACTGCAAATGAACAACCAAATTCCTTTTTTGAAAAGGAATTTTAAGGGGTTTTATATTTAAGAAATGAAATTCTCTAAGCATTCAAGGATATTCTAGAAAATAGTACATCGGGATCTCAGAAGAGAACCTCAAAAAATCCTTACGGGCTCTGCGGTGAGAAGTCAGGGGAACATCTACATGCAAAGGGGGCTTAATGGAACTAATGACAATCTCCATTTGGGTGCTGCAGAATTCCAAACAATTCCAAGTCCAAAACAGGACCAAAGAGGGCTCATATGCTGTATCATACAGCAATGTTCACACGTAGCACACATGTTACAACCTCTGTCCTTCAGGACCGACTGTACAGTTTCAGCATTAGAGCAGACTAAGCCCACCAGTCCTAGCGCTGTCTTTGTTAGAAACACCAAAGCACGGACGCTGGGACACTGGACGATCCTCCCTGAAGCAACCCTTCCAAAAGAGGTAACAGTTTTCTGTGTCTCCCTAAACATCCTGGCAGGATATGAGCAGGTCATGGCTTACCATCCATGATATTACCTAACCTCTCTTCTATTTAGCTCACATAACTTGTTAAAGAACTTTCAAGGTCTGGTTTGCCACTTAGTCATGCACCTTGGGATGATATGTTTCTTAATATCTCATTGCTTCCCAGGGAAAAGGAGTACTTCCATTCACTCCTTTGGTCCATGGTATAGCCTCCTTGGGCCTTTCTTCAGCTTCATTATGTGACCAGAACCACATAAGCATTCCAAGAGCAGACACACCCTGCTTTTAGACAAGGGCACCTCCTTCCCTTGTTTCCAAAGCTCTTCTGTATGCTTTGTGTATTTGCTTGACTTTTTTTGGCCACAATAGCAAACTGAAAGATCTCTAGAGAAGAGGATTATTAAAAACTACTCAGCGTAGTGTAGTTATAATTGTTTGCCCCCAAACTGTACCTTAAATTCCCTTTACTGACAACAGTCACTGTTTCAACCCCTAAGCTTCTACTTTATCCCTTCCTCCTTTCTCACACAAAGAAACCCTGAAGTCTATGGAAAACCCCGTCAAAGTCTTCACTCTGTCTCCTCCTGCCAGGAGTTTGAATTAAGTGTGTTACATGCATGAAAGTCAGGCATAAACATATTTCATAACAGTCCATTCATCACCTAGAACTAAGCCTAATATATTTTCCTTTCTTGTAGATTCTCTCCTTCTATGAAGCAGTCATCCAGCCTTTTAAAAATCAAATCCACACATCTTGTTCTGATAATATATTTTTCAATCTATTTGTAATATATATATTATATATATCATTATCTCTAGCCAAATCACATAGTTTTCCATCACTCCTCAGTACGCCATCTTTCATACCTGCTATAGACACATTCCTGTTACTTAAGTGGAGAATTTTATTTCTTAAATATAAAAACCCTTCTAATGGCTTGTTCTCTATACTTATTTGTAGGCCCCACTCTCAGTATCCTTGCCTGTGCCCATGAAGGGTAATTTCTGTTTCTATGCTTCTTCTCTGTAGCAAAGATTCTAGGTTTTGTGTTTTAGGCAAACATTAATCTGTACTTTTTAAGCTCTATCACTTTGTTCATCTATATGATTACAGCCCTACCTTCTGACTGGCCCCACACTTGACTTCAGGTGGACTCTGGTACCCCTGCAGCTAACAAGACTGCTTCCCTAAACTCTTACAATCTTATCGGCCAGTTCTCAATTACAAATCTCTTCTTCTACCTCTAGCATCTCTGGTGCCAGCACAAATGGTGGTGGTGGTTCCCTCCCACACAGGCCCAGAACACTCACACGAGGTGCTGATCTCGGATCTTGCGCAGCTGGATCAGGTCAGGTTTGATACTGTTCATTTTTTTATCTATTTCCCGGTTGTCCAAAGCTTGTTTCTTCAAATCCTGCTCTAGACGCATTTTGCTATCATGAATCTCACCCAGACGTGATTTCAATTTGTCATAATTCATCATAATTCTGTGAAAATATGTGACATATTAAGGCTAACATAGGAACCAAGCAGAAGCGTTCTCTAGTGTGAACATAGTCCTAATTCCTTAAGTGTGGCGGACACCTGTTGTTTTTGCCCAGCGCACACCCGCTCCCAGTCTCTTGGTACTGCACCCTGATGCTCCCTGCAGGTGAGGGTCCTGCCCCCATCACAGACACACACAGCCTACACTGGCCAGTAAGAGCATTCCATTCCCTCCTATCCCTACCTCAGGCCACAGCAACTTGTTCAAGAACGGGCATAATACCCAAACTGACCCAATGAGGGTCAGTTCTAGGACTCTTGCTAGAAATATTGCAAACAGATTCTCTCTTTCCACTGGGATTGGTAAATTATGAACATGTGATTCTAGCACTCCCAGCAGTTAGTACCACCACCTCACAGGCCTGCCTGAGGACAAAACCAACACAGAGAAAAACTGAGACAAAAGACAGAGTACGAGGAGAATCCTGGTGATCTTGTTTGGGCCCTGGATTCAGCCATGACTGAACAAGTAAAGCTGGGTTACTGTGTGAATTAAATGTGGTAACACATGTAAAAGGAATAAACAATGTCTGGGACATCTTGGTAATCCCTCAGGAGATGATGACCCTAACTTCCCCAGCACACCAAGTTTTGCTGTGTTCTGAACCCCAAGGCAACAACTGTCCACATTACTCATTTGTCACTCAATAATATATAGTTTTTATGTTACTATTAAAATTTCATCATGCTACTTTACCTCCTTTTGCAACTAAACTACAAGTTCTTTTCTATTTCTTCATTATTAATAATTGTCATTTATTGATACCATATGTCAAGATACAAACACACACCTTTCTGTACCATGAATGTGTGTGTGTGTATTACTTCATTCTCACAGCATTTCAACAAGGTTTTATCCATAGTTTTATGGAGGAAGAAACAGGCCCAGAGAGTTAAGTAACTCACCCAAGGACACTCAGCTAGTAAATGGTTAACCCTTAAGCCATACTACTTATACTACACTTAATCCTATTCTTATGCACACAGAAGTACACTAGTACTTTGGTGCTAATATGAGAAATAATTTTGCTTTCCATACGCGTATGCTTCATTTTTATTATGTACTTTTTTTTCACTTCTCAGCCCACTGTTACTTGGCTCAGTCTTCTAATACCCCACTAAATTTGCTTTGGTAAAGGCTCTTTCGTTGTGAGATCCAATACTTCTCATGCTTCTCACTCTCGCGCTCTCTGTGCAATGTAATCTCATCCTCAGTATCTACTATCACCTACACACATGTGCTTCCTAGATCCTGTCTGTACCCTGAGTTCCAAACAACCAGCTGCCTGCCCCTCAGATAAGCCTATGTGGGTTCTCACAGGAGCATCACATTCATTGGGTCCAACTCCAAACTCTCCTCATGTACTTCCCATTTTGGTGAATAATACCATCGCTTAGTCACTCATTTCAGAAATCTACGAATAATCTTTGGCTTCTCCCACACCTGCCATATCTTGGCAGGCATCAAGTCTTCAGCATTTCTGTTAACTCTGTCTCCTTTCCTGCCATTGCTCTGGTTCAGGCCTTTACCATCTTTTAACCTGATGACCACAAAGATGCCGTCAGTCACCTGCAACAAGCAGGCTAGTCTTCCTGCCTATGCTCTTGTTCTGCCTTCAATTTATTCTCAGACTGCTGTTGTTGGTTTTCAGTTCAACAACTATTCCATGAGCACTATGTGCTCTCAGGCACCATAATATGTGCTGGAACTATCAGGGAAAAAATAAGCCAGCATCCTTACTCTCAACAAGCTTGCACTTCGTGGGTGTGACCCTCAGTAAATGTCACAAGAGGGATCAGGACCAGATACTATGAAGCTAGGGACAAAAAGCTTCTAAACTACTCCAGGGAATCAGAGAAGAGTTTTCGAGAAAAAGTCACATCTACAGCTGAGCCCCAAAAGATGAGCAGGGGTCAACAATTAAGGATGGAGAAAGAATGCACAAGTGAGGAGGGTCAGTTTGGTGCTATAAGTGTGAACAGCAAGTAATTCCATACAGCAGTTTGAGGCGGGGTAAAAGCAGACATGACAGATATCACTGGAGAAGAAAAGACGTCTTGTCTCACTGATGCACTTGGAGGTAGTAGGTAGGTTTACCGTTCAATTTCCTTTTCATTCCCCTCTCTCCGAAATCGCTCAATATATTCTTTGCTATGTTGTTCTTGTGTGTGACACTGCTCTTCAAATATTTTAATTGTTTCATTAAAAGCTTCAATTGCAGTCCTCTTCATCTGGATTTCCTATAGGAGAAAAAACAAAAACATATACTTCATTATTTTTTGAAACCTTAATCTTTTAAAACAAATCTTACAGTTCTAGTTATAATTCCATATAAGATCAAATTAAGAGGGCTAAAATGAAGCCCTTTATTAAACTCTTGTCCTTATTACTTTTTTGCAAAAGACATCATTCAAACTCTAAAAGAAAAATAACTATTACCTGCAATATAGCTGAGAACCCCAGAAAGTCCTCTGAGTTACTAAGAGAGATGAACCCTGAAGACGAGGATAAAGTTCTGCCTGTGTAACTACTGTAGTGCTGACCTGCAAAAGGCACTGAGGGAGTGAAGAGAAAGCACGGAGGAGTCCACGCACCAGCGTGCAAAGCCTTACTCCCAGAAGAGCCCTGTAGAGTCTATTTACTCTTACTTTCATTTCTAAAGCATGTCATTTTCCAAACAGATCCATCAGTAGATTAATCTGATTATAAGCAGAAAGTGAAAAGGGGAAGAATAACGGCTAACATCAGTTGCCGAATAAGATGAAACACTAAAAACTCCACAAAGCAGAAGTCCAGGAGGCTAGGCCAGTCAGCGCCAGGTAAGCAGCCCTCCACGTTTCAGTGAGCTCTGAGGGCATCTGTGCACTTTAGCACCTGAATCAAGAGTCCCCTAAAATCTTCAGAGAGGGTTAAATTTTGTTCAGTTTACTTCAGAAAGTCAAGAAATACGTATAAAGGTCTAGAAAGATTACTATCCTGGTTAATTTCAACAAATGATTACTGAGAATCTACTATATAGAAAGTACCACCTAGTGGTAAAGAGATTCATAAGACATGGAGTCTTCCCTCCAGGATTCAGAATACACAGGTGAAACAGATTTCTGAACTCTAATAAGGCTTTGTTTCATATCATGATACTGGCAACAAAGTGGGCTGAATTGGTTACTGCTTTACAGAGGCTTCAAGGGGGTGGCAACATCTGAGCTAGATCTCAAAGAACTGGGGTAGGAGGAGAAAATTCAGCATTGCACACGGATGGCAAGGCATCTACATGAAATAACAGTGGATGTTCAGGATCAGCAACAGCTCAGTAGGTCTGGAGCATAAGGGATGCCAGTAGATGAGGGACATTAGAACCTTGTGATGTTATATAATTGAGGTTACAGCATGCATATCTCAAAGAGTCCTATAAGCTTTATTGGAATGCACATATCTAAATATCGAGCTATAAATTCTACAACTCTCAAATTAGAGTGGAGGGTCTTAGCTCCCTGGCAAGGTTAGAAATTACCAACAAAGTTCTGGCCTGTATCATCAAAGAAAACACCAATAATTGGACTTTACTTACACTGGTATACGTGTCAGTAAGTAGGGCAGCAAAGGGAAAAGTATTTGGTATCACTGCCAAAGCAGCTGCTCCCCCATAAATAATGCCACTATACCTACCACCAAAACTATAAACCTATGTATCTTTACACCCCTTCCCTCCTTTCTCTTCCCTTTTATCTCCATGTGCTCTGAGTCACACTGCTTCTTCCTTTCTCAGGTACTTCATTCCATCACATCAGCTAGCCCCTCTTCATTCACGCTCCCAGGTTAATGGTTCTTTCTCATCAGTGTACAAACAAGTTCTAGTAACACCATTTGAAAAAATATCCCTTAACCCTAAATTCTCTTCCAGTCACAGTTAAGTGTTAAGAGTTTATATGAGCTCTCTTTCCTTGTATCTCATTCGTACTGCAGCTCACTCTATTCTGGCTTCTGTACTCTCCATTCCATAGAGACTGCTCTTTCCAAGGTCACCAAGGATTTCATTGCCAAATTCCTGTCTCTAATTCCAAACCATCACTAAATCCTATCACTTTTCCTCCTAATTAATGTAATCCAGATGTCAAATATCCCCAGTTGCAGTCTGTTCTCACCCTGTGCCAACTCTGACTCAGGATACACTATCTCTTCCCATTCTCTGGGAAGAATTTGACTGCATCAAACCAATAGAGATTTTTATCTACGATTTCACAGGGGAAAAAAAAAACCAGTGGTCTCTAACACTCACAAATAGAGGAGATCCATTCTTTAATTTCCCCTCAACACTTATAGTCCCAGCAACTCTCCTACACTGCTAATCACTGGGTCCCTCTGGATCCCTCCTCTTGTCCCCCACCTCCCAAAGCTTTAAGCCTCCAAGGCTCTTCTCTGCTCAGCCCCATCTCAAGTCTTGCTCTCAATTCTCACATAGAGAAATTAGTCCTCTTCTAGCTTTTTTGGTTGCTTCTATTCACCCCCATTCCCTGCTCCCCAACCAGGGATTCCAAGTCCAGAACCCAGTCTCATATCAGCTGCTCAGAACTCGTATTCTGCTGTTAAGTCCCCAGTATTATGAAGCATGTTTGCAGCATGTGGAGCTTTCTCTGCTTTCTCCAGCCATGGCAAGAAAGCAGAAATGCAGCCTACATGAGCCAAAGCCATATGCAACTTTGGCCATTTTTCCTAGCCTCCATTCACAGGAGGGTTAGCCCTCCCTGAGCTTCCAGTTCATACCATGAGTCTGACTTCAGAAGGCCCTTGACAAGGGTGGAGTGCTTTGGTTCATTATCTTGTAGAAATTCATTCAACAAACAACTGAACACTAACTATATGCCAGGCATCATTTGAAGCACTTGGGAAACGTAAGTGAACAAGCTTAAAATCAAGATTTCTGCCCTCCTGGAACTTATAGTTTAGGGGGTTATGCAGACTATAAATAACAGATATAACATATAAAGTAATAGCAAATAAATTACATAGTTTGTTAGAAGGTAAGACATTATGGAAAAAATAAAGGAGAATGGAGAAGGAGAAGTGAAATACGAGTTGAAATTTTAAATGAAGTTGTCAGGTAGGCCTTGCTGAGATGACAACACTTGAGCAAAGTCCTGAAGGAGATGAGGGGGTTAGCCGGGTGATTATCTGGGGCAGGGGAGTGTTTCAGGCAAGGAATTAGTGTAAATACTCAAAAGGAGGAAACAGGTCAAATGTACTCGAGGAACAGCAAGGAAGCTAGTGTGGCTGGAGTACAGTGAGGACGAGAGTTCTAAGAATGAGGTCAGAGAGGAAGAGGGGCACAGACCACATCTGGGCATTGTAGAAAGGACTCTGACTTTGTGTAAAACGCGGAACCAGAGATAGGTTTGAAACAAAACAGTGCTATGATCTTACCTACGTTTCACAAGCATCACCCAGCTGAGATGCTGAGAACTGCTGAGGAGGAGGGGAACATGGATAAGGGCAAGCAGACCAGTTAGGAGGCTTCTGCGGCAAATCAAGGCACAAAACGACAGCGGCTTAGATCAAGGCATTAACGGTGGTAAGAAGGGGTAGGTTCTGGGTGTATTCTAAAGGTAAAGTTAACAGGAGTTCCTGATGGATTGGACGCAAGGTATAAAAAAGCGAGCCAAGAATGACTTCAAAGCTTTTAGCCTGAGCAAGAAGAAGGGACATGGTAACTCTCAACTGAGATAGGGAAGGAGAAGGTAGAACAGCCCTGAGATGGAATATCAGAGTTCTATTTTCAATATGTTAAGTTTGAGATATCTATTTAAACATCCAAGTGACGCTGAAGAACAGGCCATTGGATGTATGAGTCTAGAGTTAAAAGAAGTTAGAAGAACCAGATATAAGTTTGGGAGTTACTGGCAATACAGATGGTATGTAAAGCCACGAGATTGTCTGAGACACCAGAGAGCGAAAGACTAACTAGAAAAGAGAAGAGGATCATAGTCGAAGAGGAGAAACCAGCAAAGACTGAGAAGGAGCTACCAGGGAGGTCAAGCTATCAGCTGTCTCTGCTTATTTCCAGATCTGGAAGCTCCATTTATGATGATTATTATAGGCTTCACTTCCACCTCTGATCTACAGAAATATTCATACTGTTTTTGCATACAGCCATGGGCTTTTAATGTGTATCATTTTTAGCATGAAATATAGTAAGTGCATAAAAAATACACAGCTTAACAAATTATTATAAAATGAACACTCACTACCAGCACCCTAGAAACTTAGAAAAACCCCCTGCGTATCTTTACTGGATCACAACTCCCTGCCTTTTCCCCCTCCGCCTCCCCTGCCTTGATAATAACACTGTCCTGCCCTTTATGATGATCATTTTCTTGTTATTCTTTACGGTTTGGCCACTTGATGCTCCTAGCCAAAATAAAAAAGTTTAACACTTACTTGGTTTTTTTACCTTATATGAACAGACTCATATTATACACATACACACATATATATATATTCTTGAATCTTTTACTCAATATTCTTTGTGAGATTAAACAGTGTTATATCTTGCCCTTTAAATAAATATACACACACAATTACAGACATCCATCATTGTTTTATCTGATGCAGAGGAAAGGGATTAAAGTATGCTATTCTGACTAATGCACGTTGTCTTTAACAAATATTGCCAGAATACTTCATGCTTTTGCAAAATAGGGCCTCATCTCTCCATCTGTGTTTCTAGAGTCAGGCATAGTAAGTATCAAACCTACAGTAGGTATTCAATAAATGTTTTTGGATGGTTGTACTAACTTTTTTCACCCAATTCTCCCTCTCTCCCTCTCCCTCTCTCTCACACACACTCACACACACACACTCTCTCTCAAATACAGCTGTGGTTGCCAGTATCTCCATCTTACAGATGGGAACTTGAAGCACAGACACGCTCTCAGGGGACATAACCAGTTTTTAGCATAACCAGGATTAGAAAATAAATCTCTTAAATTCCAATTCAGTTAATTTTGTATTTTTAAAGAAGGTAATACATACATAGAGGGGAAAAAATACATCAAACAATATAAAAGAATAGTGAGGATTAAGTTCCCTACTCCTGGACTTTTCACTGCCTTAATTATCCTCCCCAGAGGTTATATCAGTTTCTGACCAGAGATATTCTGAGCACATATAAACATATCACCTCCCAGGTTCTTTCTTTTTAACCATAAATGACCATATAAAATTTTGGTACCTCACTTTTTACTTAGATACCTTAAAAATCACTAAAATATCAGTAAATATAGACTGCCTAGTCTTTTTGATGGTTATAAAATAATTTCATTCCATTTTGTTAAAAAGAAAAGGCCATTTGTATTATAGAATAATATATGCATATTATTATTTCTGTTAGTACTTCCTTCTTTCTATTTTAACTGTATTTTTCTGAGATCTCTCTAATACTGTCACCCAAAACATCCCAGCATATTTTTTCCCCAGCATATTTTTATAAAGTCTTCTCCCTTCAGGTGAGTGGGCCCACCCAAAGCTGAAATCATGCTGCACACACAACTCTAAATGCTGTCTTCTTTACCTGAAACTACATCACTAGCATTTCTGGGCTTGTCAGGAATTCCTAATAAGCACTTAATAACAGCAGTTGCCTCTGGAGAATGGGGGCTTTTACTCTGTATGACATAATTCATATAGAATTCAGCAATAATTTATATTTAATTTAAAATACATATTTATATAACTTTTACACTTTAAAAAAAATCAAAAAGTTTTGAAATAATTTCTGAAAATTATTTATTAGTTATATAATTTTCTCTGTATGTATGATAATTTCACCCCCTCAAGGTTGACCACTTATGTTGATTCAATCTGAAGAAGTCTCAGTAACTTTTTCCCCAGTCTACCTCAAACACTAGCCTCATCACAGATAATTCATCTGGACAAGGTAAAGAAGTACAGAGAAGCTGAAAAGTGTGGAAAAAAAAAATCACACACACACAGGCACCCCACAGACACAGCATAAATATCAAAAAGGGTTATTGAAATTGTTCTGAATAAAAGAAAACCTGAAAATAAAATGATATCAAAATCTCACATAGGAAAAATGACCAGTACAGCACTTCTGGCCACTGTAACTCCAACCTTTTCCCAATCAGCACTACATCTCATATCTAACCTGTAATCCTCACAGGCCAATATCCTCTAATAAACTCCTCCAGTCCTGAGGTTCCTTGTGCAGTCTCTACCTTTACACTGCCCACCACAGACACTAGCCTAGAAATAAGATCAAGGGCTTTGGGGCTGGGAAAATCAAGGACATAAATACTAGGGTCAAAACAAGATACCAAGAGGAACAGAAATACTGGAATAGCTCATAGCAACTAACCCTTTCACAGCTAACAATTATAAACTACAGACAAAGACATTAAAAAAAACAAGTATTTCATATTATAGTCAAATTGTCAAAACACAAAGAGAATCTTGAAAGCAGAAAAAGAGAAACAACTCATCATATACAGAAGACCCTCAATAAAATAGCTGATTTCCCATCAGAAACCATAGAGGCCAGAAGGCAGTGGGCATATTTAAAGCCCTGAAAGGAAAAAAAACCTGTCAACCAAGAATTCTATACCCAGCAGTACCATCCTTCAAGAATGAAGAAGGGAAAATTAGGATATGCCTGGATAAACAAAAGTTGAGGGAGCCTGTTATCTCCAGACCTGCCCTACAAGAAATGCCAGAGAGACTCCAGCAGGGAGAAATGAAGAGGACACCAGACAGTAACTCAAAGCCACACAAAGAGTAAGAGTAAAGGTAACTGCAAAAGTAAATACAAAAACCAGTATTTCTGTACTTTTGGTTTGTAACTCCCCTTTTTTCTATATGATTTAAAGCACAAATGCATAAAACAATAATTATAAATATATGTTAATGGGTATACAATGTGAAAAATGTAATCAGTGGCAAGAAAAATATAAGGGGGAGGAATAAAGACACATAGGAGCAGTGTTTATACCCTACTGAAAACCTATTTATAGTAAGTTGGTATTACTCAAATTAGGTTATTTGATATTAGTAGATATTCAAAAATACTAAAAAAGAGATGCTACTTGTAATCTCTAAGGCATCTACTAAAAAAACTAAAAAATACACAGAAAAGGAAAGAAGTGGGAAATCAAAAAGGTACATTACCAAAAAAATCAACTGAATTTTAAAAAGCCAGTAATGGAAGAACTGAAGAATAAAAAACACATAAGACACAGAAAACTCATAGATAAATGCCAGATGTCAGTCCTTTCTTATCAGTAATCAGTACTTATTTTAACTGTAAATGGATTAAACTCTCCAACTAAAAGGGAGAAACTCACAGGCAGATTAAAAAAAAAAACCATGATCCACCCATATGCTGTCTACAAAAGACTCACTTCCAATGCAAAGACATAAAACATTGAAAGTAAAAGGATGGAAAAAATATCCCATGCAAATAGGAACCTAGAGAGAGCTGTGGTGGCTATATTATTATCAAAATAGATTTTCAGTCAAAAGAGGTTAAAAGAGACAAATAAGGACATTACCTATTGATAAAGATTCAATACATCAAGAAGACAAAACAATCATAAGCATATGTGCCAAGACTTCTTGTTTCCAGATCTGCATGTAGGAGCTTGGCAGTCACCACTCCATCCAAAAAACAAGTAAAAAGCTGAACAGCCTAAAAAAGCAACTACTCTTCCAGCATCTGTAGGAGAGGTAAGGACACAGGACAAACTGATGTCCCCAAGGCTGGAGAGGCAGACAGATGAATACATGTTACCATGGCTTACAACATGGCAGAGATGCAAAAGCAGAAACCTCTGCAGGAACCAGCATAGGGCAGAAAATTTAACTGTAACTGACAAATGGCCGCTGGAGGCTCAGTGTAGACAACTCTGACAGTTAAAATCTCCAGGGGACCCAGTCATAGAGGGTTTCCCCAAATTTTAAGAGATTTACTTCTAGGAGCTCAACTAAGTTCTCATAGCAAATTCCAAAGAAAAATCCCCTCTTGCTTCCAGCAGTGAGAAGAGAAAAGGAACCATTCTGAAGTATGCCAGAGCACTCTGTCTTTCATAATAAGGCCTCACCTCAGAAGAAGCTAGTTAACCACAGCCTAGCCTCCTTCAGTACTATCAGAGCCTCGCTGACCTGGGAAAAGGGAAATAACCCAACTCCAGCCAACTCTACCCATCCTCTCTCACTTAAGAATGGAGGAAAAAAAATCTGAGAAACATTGTGAAGTTCAGAGTCCAGAGGCACAGGACTCTAAAAGATTGAGACCTAATAATAGGGCTATAGGATGCTTTCCCACCCCAATACCGCAGCACCACATTACTAGAAGCCTGTTTACAGCAGTTTCTTTTACCCAGTACACCCTTTCCAGATATCAAGAAAAAATTATAGGTGGGGGAGGGTAATAGTTCGGTGCTAGAGTGTATGCTTAGCATGTACCAGGTCCTGGGTTTAATCCCCAGTACTTCCATTTAAAAAAATAATAAATAAATAAAATAAATTTTAAAAAAAAGAAAAAATCATAAAGCAACCGAAAGCCATCCCCCCCACCCACACACACAAAAAAACCAATTTGAAGAGACATATCAAGCATCAGAAACAACATGGCAGGGATGTTGAAATTATCAAAACAGGAATTTAAAATAACTATGACTAATATGCTAAGGACTCTAATAGGTAACGCAGACTGAATGCAAGAACATATGGGCAACACATAGAGAGATGGAAATACTACTACCTTGACGTGGCTAAGGAAACAACCCCTGAGCTTAAGGGTATCTCAACAGAAACCTCCAAAACTGAAAAGTAAAGAGAATGAAGACTGAAAAAAAATAACAGAATATCCAAGAACTCTGGGACAATTGCAAAAGGTATAGCACACATGCAATGGGAATACAAGAAGAAAAAGAGAAACATATATGAGAGAGCCTCAAAATAAATCAAGTAAAAATTGATGGAACTGAAAGTGGAATAAACAGTTTGACAGTTCTACAATAACAGTTGTAGACTTCAATACCTCACATTCAATAATGGATAAAATGACCAGATGAAAGATGAATAAGAAAATAGAGGATATGAACAACTCTATAAATCAGTTAGACCTAACATATACAGAACACTACCCAACAACAACAGAATACACATTCTTTTCAAGCACATATGAAATATTCTCTAGGACAGATCACATTAGGCCCCAAAACAAATCATAATACATTTTAAAAGAGTGAAGTTGTACAAAATATACTTTCAAATCACAATGGAATGAAACTAGAAATAAATAACAGAAGGAAAACTGAAAAAAATCCACAAATGTGTGGAAATTAAACAACACGTTCTTAACCAACGGTCAAATCAATAACCTATGCAAAACAAAATGATACCCTAGGATGTGGAAGAAAAAATCTGCAAATCATGTGAATGACAAAGGTTTAATTTCCAGAATATATAAACAGCTCATACAACTTAACAACAAAAAAAAATCCAACCCAAAAATGGGCAGAAGACCTAAACAAGCAATTCTCCAATGAAGACACACACAGCAAGAGGCACATGAAAAAATGCTCAGTATCACTAATTATCAGAGAAATGCAAATCAAAACTACAATGAGATATCACCTCACACCAGGCAGAATGGCCATCATTCAAAAGTCCACAAACAATAAATGCTGGAGAGGCTTGGGGAAAAGGGAACCCTCCTACACTGTTCGTGGGCATGTAGTTTGGTGCAGCCATTGTGGAAAACAGTATGGATCCTCAAAATAACTAAAAATAGAATTACCATATGATCCAGCAATCCCACTCTTGGGCATATCTGGAGGGAACTCTAGTTCAAAAAGATACGTGCACCCCAATGTTCATAGCAGCACTATATACAATATAGCCAAGACATGGAAGCAACCTAAATGTCCATCAACAGATAACTGGATAAAGAAGATGTGGTATATTTATACAATGGAATACTACTCAGCCATAAACAAGAGTAAAATAATGCCATTTGCAGCAATATGGATGGACCTGGAGATCGTCATTCTAAGTAAAAGTAAGCCAGAAAGAGAAAGAAAAATAAGAAATTTTAAAAACAATGAACAAAATTTCTACCTTAAAAAAGCTAGAAAAGGAAGAGCAAATTAAATTGAAAGAAAGCAAAAGAAAGTAAATACTGAAGAGAAAAGGAGAAATTTATGCAACAGAAAACAAATACCAGGAAAAAAAACCCATTACTGTTACCTCCTAGAAAGAATTCAGGCAAGTTGCTGTTGCACAGAGAATTCACTTTAAACTTAGTAAAGTGGATTAATGCTACTATAACAAGGACTAATCGACACAAACTAATGCTTCTATAAACCATTTGGTATTTAAAGTAATAATCTGTGTTTCCAAAGAATGTACATGAGAAACTCAGTTAAATATACATTCTCAGGCCACAACTGACCCAAATATTGCAACAGACAATATTTCCTGAAGATGTGCAACTTCATAAAAATTCTTAGCACCTTTTATATACTATGTAACAGCTCAGGGCAGTTTAAACCAATCCAAGTGTAAGTAAAAAAGAAACAAAGCAGTTCTAGGGAAAGAACCAAGAAAAACCACTTCTATGAAAAGAACCAAATTACTCTTCAGAATTTGCTCTACATCACAAATGTGACTTTTAAAATATTATTGATCATTAAGGTTTATGATCTAAAAACTATGTAACTGAGACTACTAGTGGTCCCACAACTTCCATTACTATTGTTCCTTCTTCCTCAGTAAACTTCCAAATGTTAGCTGAGCAAACCTGACCAAGTAAAGACTAGTTTCCTCAGCCTCCCCTGCAGCTAGTTGTAATCTGTGGTTGTCTAGCCAGTGGGATGAAAATGGAAGCAGTGTATACTTCTTCTAGGAAGTAGCCTTAAAATAGGGCATGTTCCTTTCCCCTTCCTATTTTTTCCTGTTTGCTAGAATATGGTTGTAATGGCTGATACTGGAGTAAAGCAACTTCCACAGATAAAAAAGCATAGGACAGAAGAACCCTAGACCCCAATGATTGTGTAATTAAAATAACACCTCTTCACTGCCTATGCATAAAAGAAAAATTTCTAACTGAAGACTTTGTTGTTTTATTATTTGTCACTTGCAGTCAAATCTTATCTTAGTTAATACTTACTGATATAAATTATATCCTTAACCAATAAAAAAGTCACTTAGAATGCAAGAGGAATTTATATCATTAAAGTCTCAAAAAGGCTGTTTAAGATATTAAGACAGCTGAAGATTGTCAGCTGAATCATAGAAAATTATAAAATTATAGAACATCTGATGTAACTGTAATACTTATTGCATACTTATTGGCCCAAACAACAAAAATATACTAACCTGGGATGTTCTGGTATATTCTTCATATAGCCTGTCATATTCTTTACTCTTTTCCTGATACTGAGAGTGGTATTCTTGCAGTTTTTTACCTACTGCATCAATGTTATCTTCTTTTACCAATTGATCCTATACAGGTAAACAAAAGAAGTAAAGAACGTTAACAATTCTGAAACAGAGATTTTTCCACATCTATTTATTTTTAAATTGTATTTCTACTGTAAGCTTAAGCCACTGTATTAATACCAAGCATGCAAAAGCACTAAGTCCTTTTTTTAAAAACTTTTTTATTAATTTATAATCGTTTTACAATGTTGTGTCAAATTCCAGTGCAGAGCAAAATTTTTCAATTATACATGAACATATATATATTCATTGTCACATTCCTTTCTCTGTGAGCTACCATAAGATCTTGTGAATATTTTCCTGTGCTATACAGTATAATCTTGTTTATCTATTCTACAATTTTGAAATCCCAGTCTATCTCTTCCCACCCCCCACCCCCTTGGCAACCACAAGTCTGTATTTTATGTCTAAAAAAAATTAAAAAAACAAACAAACAAACCATAAATACAGAACAGAAATAGGCTCATAGACATAGCACTAAATCCTTTTGTTAAGACTAAGATAAACCTTTAGATCACATCAAAATAATGAATACTTCAAAAATTTAATAATAACGTATAAATAGAAAACATAAACAGAAGTACTTTTATACTAAGTTAATAAATATATGCAACTAGCTATTAAGAAATACTAGCCACAAAATAAGTTCCAAAAATATCTTTAAGTAGGAAATTTTAAAAGTCCAGATTTCTTTTTTTTTAACTGATAACCTCACAAATTAGAATCAAATGATGTCGTAAAATAATGACTTGCTGCTGAACCATCAAGAACTTCTGTAATCATACCTGTTGGTATCTGGACACTGGGTACATCAGCTTCACATCAAGTTTGGGATTGTACTGAGCAAGAGATTCATGGTGATAGTGGTTAATGAGCTCCACCACAGAATTAAATGTCAGAGGATCAGAAAAGCCGTATTTACCATCTCGATGATAGATCTTTATTAGCTTATTATTGCCTCCCTTCCTGTAAACAACAAGACAACAACTATAGATTTTTTTCCCAAAAAAATTCTATTAAAGTAGTACTTTCACTATGGAGAGATGAAAGCTTAGTGTCACATAATAAACAAGTTTAACTATATTAATGAGACTGGGTGAAAAGGCATACATTATATGTATAAAAGTATATATAATATCACATTATTTCTACAACTATTTCTTTTGCCTGTAAAATATCTTGGTTATTATAGATATACACAGCATTCAGTACCAACAAATTAAGCAAAAATAATCACTGAAAAAAAAACAACTAAAACAGAAGCAAACTGTATCTTTTGTTTATTTTCTAAATGAATTTTCTAATTTAAATTCTATATCCACTTTTTCAGGAAGAACAGAGACAATCTCTTTAGGATCTAAAGACATGACTGTGTGTCCTTGGAGGGACGCAGAAGCCACCTCTATGGGGTATGATAAACATCTGTCACACATACATCCATTCAACACTCAAGGTTTTATTGTTAATGTACAAACATAATTAAGCTTCCTGAATGATTTATAACTGAGTAATTAATTTAGTACCTTACATTATTTTCTCTTTTATATTTGCTTATAATTCTTGGAAATGACTATTTAGCTATCACAATATTTAAATCGCTCAACTGTCATTCAACTGCTTTACCAAGTACAGCTTTTGAAGAGCTGTTTATATTAGACGGAATGTAATTTGATGATTGAATGGTTTAGACCACTTTTGTTTACTGAGTCACATCCAATGGTCCCTTAAAAGATAATTTATAGCCAAAGCTTAAGATGGCAATGTTTTGCAAGTCCCATAAGGTGTAATCTAAAACCACAGCAGGTTGATTCACTATAGAATAGAAAAATACTGCACCATTCCCACTCAATTGTTCTTATAGCAGCATGCAGACTTAATGGGGGAAAAATATGCTTCTATATCTCTTTGTGCCATGCCGTTACATTACACGTGATAAATGAGGCACTGGGATTTGAGAAAGGTCAAACATAATAGGTTTGAATCTATGGATTGATTAAAATTTAATGCTTAGATGGTCAGTATGCAGATGGATGAAGAACTATTCCTATAAAATGCACATTGAAAGGACCACCTAATCATATGCAGTTTCTATAGACGAGTATACCCACACATATACTCACAATAAATGCAAGCTGGTCTCTCTGCTGAAGAAAAACTAAAATGCACTCATTCATTCAAAAACACTTACTGAACATCTACTATGTGCCAGGAACTGTACAAAGTAAATGGACATAGTGATTAAACAAGCCAAGCACAGTCCATGATCTCATGGAAATTCCAGTTTAGGAGCATGAGGAACATATCTCCGTCTTAAAGTTTATAAAGAGGATGAAGAATTCTCATCAAGATAAAACATAAAAATAAACAACTAGATATATCAAATGGTAATCAGTCCTATGGGAAAAAAAAAAAACAAAGCAGAGTAGAAAGAAGAGACAGTTCTGGGGGTGGAGAAATTACTGTTCTATGTATGTTGCACCACAAGGAAAACCACTCTGTTCAGGTGACACTTAGCAGAGCCCTAAACAAAGTGAGGGAGCTAGCACACCAGATAGCTTCAGGAAAAGTTTTCTAGACAGAAGGGGGAAAGTACGTGCAAACCCCTAAGGCAAAAGCATGTGTGGTATGTTCCAGGAAGAGCAAGGAGGCCAGTGATGCTGGGGCTAAAGGAGCAAAAAGGAGAGTAGCAGGAGACAAAGAGATGCAAAAGTTTAGATCATGCAACAGCCTGTAGGCCACTGTAAGGGCTTCGGCTTTTACAGAGTAAGATGGGGCAATACAAGAGCAGAATGATACCCTTTATCCTGTTATTTAAAAGGCTCATTCTAGCTGCTAGGTTGAGATAAGACCATTCAAAATGGGCAGGGGTAGAAGTAGAAAGATCAGTTAGGAGACTTTTCAAATAATCTAGGCAAGACACGATGGTGTCTTAGACAAGGGCAGTAGCAGTGAAGATACTGAGAAATGGTGGATCTTGAATATATTTTGAAGAGAGAGCTGACAGGATGTGCTGATGGCCTGGATATGGGTGTGAGAGAAAGAGACAAGATAAAGATGATTTCAAGGTTTTTATCTGAAGCAATTAGAAAAATGAAATTGTCATTTATTGAAGTGGAGAAGGAAATATAAAAAGAACATGTTTAAAGGGGAAAAAACATTTTGGTTTTAGACAAGTTAGGTTTGAAACGCCTAGTGAACATCCAAGAGCAGATGATCCTGCAGCCTACTTGGAGAGTCTAAAATTCAGGAGAAAGGTCTGGGCTAGATGTATAAAATCAGGAGTTGTCAGCCTACAGATGTTATCTGAAGATGAGCATAGCTGAACAAGAGAAGAGGTCCAAGGTCTAAGCCCTGGGGTACACCAATGTTTAGTGATCACGGAGATGAGGAAGAACCAGCAAAGGAAACCAATGGAGAGCAAGTAATGAAGTAAAAGAACTAAGAGGGTGGTATCCTAAAAAACAATTTTTTTAAAAAGCATTTCACAAAGAGGAAGTGATCAACCAGGAGAGTGATCTTGGGGCTTGGCTAAGTAGAGATCACTAGGTGATCTTGACAAAATGGTTTCAGTGGAATGGTAGGGATGGAAGCCTGACTGGAATGGATTAATGAGAATGAGAAAAGAAAAAGAAGAAATGCCTGCAGACAACTGTCTAGAGGAATATTGCTGCAATCAGGAGCAGAGAAATAGGGAAGCAGCTGGAAAGAGAGCATCAAGGGAATTTTCCTTATGTATTATTCTTAAATGGGAGACAGTACAGTATATTTATATGCTGATAGGAATGGCTCAGTAGAGAGACAAAAACTGTTCATCTCAAAGAAAGGACAAGATAATTCCTAGGATGATGTCCTTGAGTAGGTTAGAGGGATGGGATGGGATCC
Organism: Vicugna pacos; assembly: GCF_048564905.1. Lineage (NCBI taxonomy): Eukaryota > Metazoa > Chordata > Mammalia > Artiodactyla > Camelidae > Vicugna > Vicugna pacos. The sequence continues at coordinate 34,104,599 of NC_132999.1, read as the reverse complement.
AGTCCACAAGTAGAGAGGTGGATCCTGCACAAGGACATGACCAGTCATCCACTGGAACAGGAGAAAGGCAAAGTAGTCACATTCAGGTGCAAATACATTGACAGCTGTAGCAACAGGAGCAAGAGGGAATTAGGTCTCTTCTAATTGCTACCATGTCCTCAGAGAAATAGGAAGCAACTTCTTTAGTTATAAGGGGGAAGACAGGTTGTTGATTTGAAGAGAAAAAAAGAATATGTGAAATTGTCACCTGGGAAAAGTGAAAGAGCAAATGAATTGCAGAAATGCAGAGATTCAGCTGGGCAATACTAAATGTCCATTTGAGCTTAGTAGTTACGAATTTAATGTGAGACCAGTCAGCATGGTGTGTTTTTCTCCACATTCAGCTGCCCAGGTATGGGCAAGAAATAGATGGAGAGCTGAATTTAGTAAGTGCTGGAACATAGTTAGGTTACTACAATGAAGGGAGAGAGGAGCAAGTTTGTTGAGGATACATTCACAAGGGTAATTTTAATAGAGGACCATGGACTCTAAGCAGAGCAGAAAGGGAAGTAAAGACATGAAGAAACTGAAGAATGCTGAATTTTTAATTATGTCTCTCCATCACTGTAATCTTTTTTAAAAATATTTTATTTATTTATTTATTTAGTTTGTTTTTTGTCTTCGGGAGGAGTAAATTCGGTTTATTTATTTACTTATTTATACCCTTCCTCCTTGTAATCTTCTTGAACAGAAGACTCATGCTATTCCTTCTTATATCCTAGCACCTGGCCCAATACCTGGCATATATCAGATTCCTAAAGATTTGTTAACTATCCAGATTTTCTACAATGAATACTATTTACTGATTTTAAAAATGGTTACTGAATGGAAAAACCTCTACTTCCTCATCACCCATTCTCTGCAATCTGATTTCACTCTCATTCCTCTCATTTGAGGGTCACCAATGACTTTTACCAAATTCAGACTCTGCCCTCTATCCCAGGCTCAGATTCTTTGCAGTGACTGAAATGTCCACTCTCCCTTCTTTCCCCCTGCCCCTGCTTCCTTCTTAATATTTCATCCTCCCATGGCTTGTATGACATTACTTTTTCCTCTTAGACCACTCTTTCTCTGCCATCATCCTGCTGCTAAACACAGTTTTTAAGTTCCCTAAAAAGCTCTGCCTTCAGCCTCTATCCTTTTCTCCCCTCTATATACTCTTCCCTTAAAGTCCCAGTTATTCTGTGTAGATGGTACCTGAATGTTCTTCTGGCCCTGTACTCTTTCCTAAGCATTAAACCTACTTTTTTTTTTTTTGCCGTATTCTAGATATATTTTTACCTAGAAGTTCTGGAGCAGCTAAAAATCAACTGCTCCTGACTTTCCTATTTCTCTAAGTGGCACATTCATTCTAAGGCCAGCAGGCTCAAACCACAGTCACTTTTAACTCCCCCCAACCTCATACCCATTCCGTTATCAATTCCCCTTAGCTCTCAGCTCCACATTGCCTCTTATTTTGATTCCTCATCATGTGCCTAGAGCCACTTCCCTAGGTAATAGTGTATTCAGTCTTTTGATATGTCATCCCCCTGCTTAAAACCCTTTATTAATTTTGTTTGCACTTAGAAATAAAGTTCAGATTCCTCACCATGGCTCATGAGGCTCTCTGCATCTGTCTCCTTCCCACTTTCAACGTCACCTCCTACCACTCAGTGGTTCACACTGTAAGCCAGCCATAGTAGTCTCTGTATTCACTGGATCCACCAAATCTTTCCAAGGTCAGTGTCTTTGCATTTCTCTTACCTGTCCCTGAAACACTTTTCTGGCTGGCTCTTTCTAATCCTTCAGTTCTCAGAGATCATATTGTCAGAGAGGCCCTCTTTCTCAAAACTATGTGAAATTCCCTTTCCTAATATTCTGTTATCATATAACCTTATGTATTCCCTATATAGCACTTCATACTTTGTGAAGTTACCTCATTTTTTTTTCATGTATTTATTTTGTCTCCCTCTCCCTCACTACTATCCCCACCTAATACAAATACTATAGACAAGAGACCACGTCTGGCTTGTTCATCTCCTTTTCCTAGGACACTGTGGGCACTCAATACATATAAATGAGAAAAGAACAAATTCAATTCTGCATCACCATTACCTCTCAAGTCATAATAGCCTTCTAATTCTTCACTAGTATCTATCCTCTTCTATTCTTTCTAGTCAAATATAGTCTGATCATATAACTTCCCTGTTGATAAAATGCAATGGTTTCCCCTGGCTACCTACAATATTAAATATAAACCCCAAATTTTAGAATTCAAGGCCCTCTTGAACATGACCCTTTTCCCACCTTCTATTCCCTACCACTTTTTCCTCCTTACAAATGTTACCCTCTAGCCAAATGGGACTGCATCTCACAGAACAGGGTTCTATACCTTCTCACCCCATATCTTGGTTCCTACTGCTACCTAATCCTGCAACCTCCTCTCCGCTTTCTACACACCCCAAACTGTTAGGAGATAACTGTGAAAGATCAAGCAAGAAGACAGTGGCTTAGATCTGGATGGCAGAGAAGTATGAAGAGATTACAAATGTAGCTTTGGAGGTAGAGTTGGCAGAGGATGAGGGAAAGAGGAAAAAAGATTTGTGACTTTAATAACTGTAGAGATGGTGGTTTTATTTCTGAGAAAAGGAAAGACTAGAAGAGAAACAGTTTGGGTGGGTGAGAGTTAGAAATCAAGAATTCTGCTCTGACTGTATTAAAATTAGTATGTCCTCTAGTCATCTAAGCAGCGACTGGATAGATGCCTCTGGAGTTGGGGAGGTGAGAGCTGGAGATGAGGTTCATGAATCATCACCATCTAGTCATTTATTAAAGTCATGGGACAGGACAAGCTCACCTTGGGACAATGAATACAGAGAAGAGAAGACTGTTTCTAAAAAGAAGTGTCTATGACTAATGCTGCTAAGAGGTCAGGTAAGGTAAGCAGAGAGAGGAGGCCATTGGTTTAGCAGTCCCTGTGGAATGGTAGAGATGGAAGCCTGACTAGAATGGGAAAAAATTATGTTGAATGAATCATTGTAGAACATTGATTACTGCTCAGTACAACTGAAGTCCTAAGGTATTAACTTCTTAATGTCTTTACCAGAAACTAATATAGTAACTCCAAATTTCTAGCATAAAATATGGGGTTATTTTTCCTAAAGATACTAGGCTGGAAAGGCAGCAAAGAGACAGCTAAATCTGGATTTGAAGCCATCTTCTGCCACTCACTAGCTATATGACTTCAGGACAAGTTTCTTAACTAAGTTAAGCTTCAGTTGCCTCATTTATAAAATGAAAATATTCATAATACGTACCTTATAAGGATGTTGTGAGGAGTAAATAGAGCTTGCATGTAAAATGCCTAGCACAAGGAAGTTGTTATTATTGCTGTTATCATTACTCTTTTCTTTAGTCTCTTTTTTAAAAAAAACAAGACTTTATTGTACTAAAGGCTATGTTAATTGTTAAAATTAAATGTGAAAATATCTAACGCAATTTTCCTAATCTATTTTAAGTGTATGTCCCATCTTTGTAAATTTATAAAAAGTGCTACATCCACCACTTAGGAGATTCTAATACACACACATGGATGGCATGATACAGGCTGAGAATTGCTTTATCTTCTACATATCCTGATCAGCCTAAATTACGTTGAGTTTTACTCTCTGAAGTCTACACTGAGGAAAGTAACAGAGTTATTAGAGGGTAGATTCCCAACATATCATTAATAATCTTACGCTGTGCCCATGGCTTCTACAGCACTAAAAGGTCAGTAGTATACTTCTTATTTCCTTACATTTAGGGATTTTAAGCCTCTTCATTTTACTGCCACATAAAAATAAAAACTGTTGCCTTTTTATATGGCATTAAAATACTTAATGTATAGAAAAAGTATAGTTAGCCAAATAACTAAAAATTATGTATCTAAATTAAATAAAAATATGAAAAATGTACATTGAAAGATTTAAATAAAAGACAGGAATCTTTATATATCCAGAAATAATAATGCTTAATAGCCAAAATGCTGAAATATACTCACCGCAAAGTCAAAGTATAATCTCCCTGCATTTTTGTTGAGGCATCTCTGACCAAGAAGGTACCATCTGGCATGTCACGTAATTTGTCATTTACCTCCTCCCTGAAGAACAGAATTATAGGAAAAATGAGAAAACATAGTGTTGGGTGTTGTCTTCACACATTATTACTAAGACTAGTTGGGAGGTGGGTACGTCTAAGGTTACAGAATCATGGGGGCCATCAGAGGCATTTAGTTCCTCCCTCTAGATACATTCTTTCTGTTTTGATTTTCGGTGTTACATAATCTAAGGAAGGGTATTTGATTTTTAAACTCTTCCAGATTTCAACTGTCTGTAGGGGACAGTGTTTCCACTAAGCCTTTAGGGCTTCCTTAGGCAGGTATGAACTTGCAGAGTTTCAGGGAAAAACAGCAGCTGTTTAGAAAGATTAAGTTTAAGCAACAGTGGCAGCTGTGTCAGATCAGAGTGGGGATAATTCACTCAATTCACAACCTTTCAATATAAAACTCTCCAATTTGAATTTATACTGATAACAAATTCCTTCTGCAGAGCTGGTTTAGGACTTTAAGGAATAACACTGGAATACTCAAAGAAAATGGTAGGGTATAAAAGAACCTTGAATTATAGAACCACACGGTCTTAAAAGATAAATTTAAGTAGGATTTAAATATAACAGATACTTTTATTGCACAATGTTAAAATAAAAATTTTCTGATCAATTTTTATATAAAATGTATTAAGTCTTCATCAAAAAATTTAAAACAGAATTACTGTATGATCCAGAAATTCCACTTCTGAGTATATACCTGAAGAACTGAAAGTAGGGACTTGAACAAACATTTACACACCAATATTCGTAGCAGCACTGTTCACAATAGCCAAAAGCTGGAAACAATCCAAATGTTCATCAAAGCCAATGTCCAAGATGAATGAATAAATAAAAATGTGGTATATACATATAATGAAATATTATTCAGCTTTAAAAAGGAAGGAGATTATGATACATGCTACAGCATGGATGAACCTTGAAGACTATGCTAAGTGAAGTAAGCCAAACAAAAGGACAAATATTCTATGATTCCACTCATACGAGGTGCCTAGAGTAGTTAAATTCATAAAAAGAGAAGGTAGAATGGTGGTTGCCAGGGGCTGGGAGAACAGAAGGAAAGGGGAATTAGTGTTAAATAGGTACAGAGCTTCACTTTGGGAAGATGGAAGAGTTCCAGAGATGGATGGTAGTGATAACTGAATGAAAAACAATGTGAAAATGAGACTTTATGCCATTGAACTGTACATTTAAAGATGGTTAAAATGGTAAGAAAAAAAAGAAATGAGTGCTACTTTAGTAATGAGAGAAAACAAGTAAGAGAAAGAGAAGGATAAGCATATTGAGGAATACAGCATCAACCTGGAATTTGATTTGGCAGAAATGAATAGGATCTTTTAAAAATAAGAAAATACAATGTTCAAATTTACATATATATTTTTTTCCTTCTTTAGTTCAAAATTTTCCAAAACCACCTCGTAAGAAACAAATCTGTCCTAGCATTGTTTCTCAAAATGAGGTATGTGAAGAGTGCATAAAAATCACCTCGGGAGATTATAAATGCAGATCCCTAGGCCGTACCCTATTGATTCTTGTGCAAGAAAGATTGTAGAATCATTGCCTTAGAAACAGAAAGGTAAAGAAATTAAGTACTGATGAGTATTACTATCCTAAAACCTACCTTCAAAGTACAAGTTTCATTTACTCAGTATTAAAACTAATAATCACAACCATAATTTAAAGATTTTCTTGTCACTTTTTTGTGGGATTAAAAGCATTTAGAAACTTTTGAAAGGTTTTCATACACAATTTTTAAAATGGTAATCTTTAATCAACAACTAGTGGGGCATTTTATACGTTTCATTTAACCACTAATATCAAACATAACTTTTTAAAAACTGCAGTCAATTATAATAGCATTCTAGTTACCTTGAAATATCCCCCCAGTACCATTCTGCATCCTGAAGAGAAACAGAACTCTCCTTCATTCCATTTGTAACGGCTGAAGTCATTGGCTTAGGTGGCTTTGGTGGAAGAGCTAGAAGAGAAATGAATATTTTGTAGATGTGAATTATTATTTGTTTTCTAATTTCCTCAGTCAGTAACAGCTCATTAAACAATGTACACTCAGATTCAAATAATTATAAATCAAATTAAGTGTTATTTATGTTAAATGTTAAATATTAGCCAAAGAAAGAATCCTTTGAGACCTCTACAAATAATTGCCTGAAAAAAATGAAATATTCAAGCTATTTGAGTTTTTTTCCTCTTATAACTTTTAATTTTGAAAAAAAAACTTCTCTCAAAAGACAACATGAAGCCCCTTCACAAATAATTAAGTCCAAAGGCCACTAAGTGGGGGCTGGTCATGATGGCCAAGAGTTAGTATACAGCCCAAAGCAGGTGAGGCAGAACTACGTCCAGATACAAAGGTAGCAGCACAGCAAGGATCTCAGAGCTCCAGCAGGATGAGGAGGGGTTCTTCATGGCAGCCTGGTGTGGGGTGTGAAGTTGAGTGAAGGAGGAAGGGCAGTGGTCCCGGCCCAGGTGGCATGGAGTGTCGGAGACCAAGCTAACAAGAACACAGTCCTAGGAAGTGGGCATCCCAACACAGTGGGGCAAAGCCAGATAAGGGTGACAAGACTTTCTAATTGGGTAGGGATGGGAGGGGGCAGAGGGAATGCAGCAATAACTATAACAGATTGGGTAAATACTGGAGAGACAGATCAAGTAAGTATAACTACTACAGATAGTAGGGGCTACGTTTCTCATAATCTAAGAAGGAAGTTACAAATATGGAAAGGTTAAAAAAAAGAGTAGAATGGACTGACCCCTCTAGTTTGGACTGCAACTGCAGCTACTGATGTTGACTCATGAAACTCAACATATAGGCAGACACATGGATATAAATGTCTGTACGTATGGAGAATACAACTATTCCCTAGCTCTGTCCCCTGAGAGGTCCTGGGATCAGCAATGTCCTAATATGCACACCTAGCACCCAGATCTTGGTTTCTAATGCCATTCTCTACTAAAAGGAACCAGGGCTCTTTGGGAAAATGGGGAGGGTGAAGTAGGGCAAGTACCAAATGAACCTGGAACATCATGTTGTGCCAAAAAAGCAAGCAAGTACTCAAAGAATGAGGGGTCATGACAAAAAAACAAAGAGGCCAGCTTGAAGGGGCTCCCACTACCAAATGTGGAACAATTAGAACATCAATACAAATAGCAACAGTAAGAGAGGAATATAAGCCCTTAAACAAAACAGGAATCTATGTGCCTGTGCAGACATAAACAAATAAATGAAAAAACTGAGACATTATTGAGGAGGAAGATTTATTATAATCTCAAAGACCTTCCCACAAAATGCTTATTAATTCACAAAAGTAAAAAGACTAATAGTGGAGAAACCTAGCAAACATACCTTTGTCAAGTAATCAAAGTTACTATCAACAGTAATGGTGAAATCATGGGCCCCCACAGGGATGCACCAAGGACACAACATCACTTCTGTGACATACCTGCCAAATATGCAGAAACTGAACCTAATCATGAGGAAACACCAGACAAACCACAACTTAGAGACATTCTACAAAATAACAGGCTTGGAATCTCCAAAAATGTCAAGGTCATAAAACTCAAGAAAGACTAAGGAACTGTTCCAGCTTGAAGAAGACTAGAGAATTGTGACAATTAAATACAATGTGTGAGTCTGGACTGGATCCTTTTGTTACAAAGGACATTATTGGGACAATGCACAGAACATTAATGGGATCTGAGAATAAGATGATAATAATTCATCAGTGTTAATTTTCTGATATTGATGGTTGTATTTCTGATATTCTGGTTATGCAGGAGAATGTTCTTGTTTGTGGGAAATACACACAAACATGGCCATCACGGACTGCCATTTTGGCAACCTACTTTCTCAATGGTTCAAGAAATCAAGGTATTTGTACTATACTTTCAACTTTTCTATAAGTTTGAGATTGTTTCAAAAACTTGTTTTTAATTAACAAAAAAATTAGAGATAATATTGCAGGAAAAGGGGAAACAATGTGATTATAAAAATGTAGTTGGACCCCTATCTCACACCATATGTAAAAATTAACTCAAAATGGATCAAAGACCTAAACGTTAAGAGTCAAACCATAAAACTTTTAGAAGAAAACAGACTTAAATCTTCATGACTTTGGATTAGGCAATGGTTTCTTAGACATGACACCAAAAGCACAAACAACTAAAGAAGAAATAGAAACTTGAATTTTATCAAAATTAAAAAATTTTCTGCTTCAAAGGACGCCTTCAAGAAAGTGAAAAGACCAACTCACAGAATGGGAGAAAATATTTGTAAATGATACAGCTGATTTAAAAAATTGTATCTAGAACACATAAAGATCATTTGCAACTTAAGAACAAAAAGACAAATTACTCAACTTAAAAATGGACAAAGGCCACTATGGAAAACAGTGTGGAGATTCCTCAAAAGACTAGGAATAGACTTACCATATGACCCAGGAATCCCACTCCTGGGCTTGTACCCAGAAGGAAATCTACTTCAGGATGACACCTGCACCCCAATGTTCATAGCAGCACTATTTACAATAGCCAAAACATGGAAACAACCTAAATGTCCATCAACAGGTGACTGGATAAAGAAGATGTGGTATATTTATACAATGGAATATTACTCAGCCATAAAAACTGACAACATAATGCCATTTGCAGCAACATGGATGCTCCTAGAGAATGTCATTCTAAGTGAAGTAAGCCAGAAAGAGAAAGAAAAATACCATATGAGATCGCTCATATGTGGAATCTAAAAAACAGAAACAAACAAACAAACAAAAACAAAGCATAAATACAGGACAGAAATGGACTCATGGACAGAGAATACAGACTTCTGGTTACCGGGGGGGGCGGGGTAGAGGGTGGGCAGGGATAGACTGGGATTTCAAAATTGTAGAACAGATAAACAAGATTACACTGTATAGCACAGGGAAATATACACAAAATGTTATGATAAATCACAGAGAAAAAAATGTGACAATGAGTGTGTATATGTCCATGTATGACTGAAAAATTGTACTGAACACTGGAATTTGACACAACACTGTAAAATGATTATGAATCAATAAAAATGTAAAAAAAAAATGGACAAAGGATCTGAATAGACATTTCTCCAAAGAACATATACAAATGTCCAAAAAGCACATGAAAAGATATTCAGTATCATTAGCCATCAGGGAAATGAAAAGCAAAACCACAATGAGATACCACCGCACACCCACAAGGATGACTATAATCAAAAAGACAGATAATAACAAGTGTTGGTGAGGATGTGGAGAAATTGGAACTCTTGCACACTGCTATGGAAATGTAAAATGTTGCAACTGTTTGGAAAAGTCTAGCAGTTCCTCAAAACGTTAAATGTAGAGTCACCATATTTTAATCCTAACAATTTTAATCCTAACTATATATTCAAGAGAAATAAAACATACAACTATACAAAAATTTGTATATAAATGTTCATAGCTGCATTATTTATAATACTCAAAAAGTGGAAACAACTCAAATATCCATCAAAGATGAATGAATAAATAAAATGTGGTATATTTTACAATGGAATATTACAAGGCAGTAAAAAGGAATAAAATACATTATAACATAGATGAACCTTGAAAATACTGGTTAAATGAAAGAAGCCAGTCATGAAAGACCACATATTATATGATTCCATTGTCCAGAACAGGAATAACTAGGAACAGAAAGTAGAATAATGGTTGCCTAGGGTTGGCAAGTTAAAAAAAGAAAAGGGAATGACAGCTAATGTATGTAGGGTTTCTCTTGGGGGTAATGAAAATCTTCCAAAATTGCCTGTAGTGATGGTTGCACAACTCTGTGATTATACTATAAACTATTGAATTATACACTTTAAGTGGGTGACTTGTATAGTATAAGAGTTGTATCTCAATAAAGCTGTTATTTGAAAAAAACAAACATCAGACTTCTGAAATTCCTAGATGGGGGAAAGCTTGCTATAATCCACACTTTTTTCCTAAGTGGCTACTTATTTATACCTCTCTTGTTTGAAGAGGATTTGATGTGGCTTATAAAAGTAGCTACACTTGGAACTGCAATTTTGCAAAATTTAAAACTCTTCTACTTATTTACTTTTGAAGAGTAACAGTTTAAACTTGTCCTATACAAAAGCACTGTGCTATAACTATGGAAGATACAAAGACAAGGCACTCATAAGAAACAATCTAAAGGGACACACAGAAACACCTGACCATAATTCTCAGCAGAATGAGGTAAATACTATAATAAAAGTAAAAGCAAAGTGTAATGGAAATCTAGCAAAAGGAGTGACTGATCCCCTCCTGGGGAAACTTAAAGTTCAACCACTAAGCTTCTCAGAACTGCCCCTTACTGAACTGAATGCCATGACCAGCAGGGCCCAACAAGAACCAATTTGCCTCCTTGAATCAGCAGGAGGGTTACACCCTAATCACCAGAAGGAGCTACAGAGACTTGCTGCTGTCTATATTCCTTCTTTGGAGGAGCTCTATACTGAATTGAGTTGACCAGGCTGCATGCAGAAGCTGCTATTTATGGAAAATGATAGGTCACTGACAGCTCTACCACCAACAAACATATAATCACAATTTCACATCTATTACAGAACACTGCCCAGAACCCCCTTGTATCCTGCTTTTCTTCTCTGCAGAAATACAAGAAGAATGAAATGACTACAAACAGTTTCTACACAAAGTTGCTAAAAGAACACAATAAGAATGAATGAAATACTGGCCTATTTCTATATTCTTATCATTACTCCATACATATATCAAACAAATACTTACTGAGTACCTCCTATGTTCTAAAAGCTGGGAATATAGCCATGAACTAAATAGACACAGTCTTTATTCTTATGGACTATATAATCCAAAATGATAAATTTCAGGATAATTCATTATTCCTAAAATCATAAGCACGTTCAAGTTTAGTTCACTTAAACTAACCTGAGTCTTCAAACTAAATGTTTTACTTTCTCTAGCAGTTGGTCCCCCTCCACGTGTAAATTATAGAATTTACTGGTCAAAAGTAAGTAAAAATTTACCTTACATAACCTTCTTATTACATGGAGAAAAGCAGATTTGTATCTCTATGTTGCTTTCAGATTATGATATTATAAAGGAAAAAAATTACAAGTCACATACATTTTAAGTAAGTCAAGTAGAACATATTGAGGGAGAAGCTAATTAGGGTACATTAATTATCATTCGACTCCTTGACAAAGTAGTTCTTTTTTTTTATTGAAGTACAGTCAGTTTACAGTGTTGTGCCAATTTCGAGTATACACCATAATGTTTCAGTCATACATATACATACATTTATTTGTTTTCATATTCTTCTTCATTATAGGTTACTATGACAAAGTAGCTCCTGAACTGGGTAAGTACTGCAGTGCTGAGTGATAAATGCACCTGAGAAAATAACTTCCTAAATAAGTATCCATAAATACCTATCACATTTACTTCTATTTAGTAGGTGATGAACAGTATTTCCCTTCCCATTTTTGAGAAACTATACTACAAGTTGTAAAATACTAGCTATACAGAAGTTCGGTGTTTTAAATTCAGTTTTAATTAATATGTAGACATATGAACAAACATATATACGTATATGCTTGTGTGTATATGTATATGCATAAAAACATCTGGAAGAATACACAAAGTGTCAATAGTATACATAACAGGAATGTGGGGAGCAGCGCAGGAGAGCACTTTATATATGTATGTTTCCTTTATGTATGTTTTAACAACAAAAACTTTCAAAAATTCACTTTGATTTTTTTTTAACTAAAGAAAGTATTTAGGGACTACATCACTGTAAAAAATTATTTCTTTGGTCATAATCTACAAATAGTGTACAAAGAGCAGATTAAAGTATTATATCAAAGTTAAATGTATGGAAGTTGGTAACTGTAGTGTACTGTGGTATGTACAGGAATACTATGCTGAGGAGATACATATGGAGGTATTCAGGGATAAAGGGTCAAGATGAATGTAACTTACTCTCAAATAATTCAGAAAAAAGCAGTATTATTTTATATAAAGAGAGCATGAATGATAAAGCAAATAAAGTAAAATGTTAACAAATGAACTCAAGTAAAGGACATACATGAGGTTCTTATTTTTGTAACTTTTCTGTAAGTTTGAAATTATTTCCAAATAAAGTATTTAATTTTTAAAATTAAGAATCAGAGTCAGGTACTTATTAAAACCAGGGAAGAATGACAGATATTAGCCCTCATAGTCTATGCTAGGATTTGACTTTATGAAAGATGACTTTAAATAAGAATAGAAGGAAAAAAAGCTAAAACAATACCTGAATGTATGTTTCCAGAATATACTGGGATAAGAAGAGGAACTTCTAGTTATACAAGCAGAGTCAGGGGCCTTCAAGCCTTTTGATCCCATGTACCATACAACCAGGAGCAAGCTATCTTTCCCTCATTTCAGGGTCAAGTTTTAACCAATATCTGTCTGAAACCCTGAACAAAGAATTTCTTCATTCTGTAACCCAGACATATAACCCAGTGCTTAGACACAGCACACATTCAGTAAAGTGTGTTCAGTCAAGAAATACTGACTGAGCAACTACTTATTCTAGGATTTTGTTTCTTCCATCCATAAAATGAGGTTACAATAGTGTCTACATCCTACGTGGATTAAATGAGTTAACATGTATAAACTTAAAACAGCATACGACACACAGCAATCAGTAAGTACTAGCTTTAGCTATAGGTGCTAAGCTAGATGCCAAAGTCAGTAGTAGCAAGACAGCCAGTCCAAGAATATGAAAACAAATATATGTATGTTCCTATTTGACTGAAGCATTGTGATGTGCACCAGAAACTGATATACAACATTGTAAACTGACTATACTTCAATAAAAAAAAAGACAGTCCAGTGAGCAATTCAAATAAATAAAACATACAATTACTATAATGTGGTTAAACACAGTAAAAGAGAAAGTATTTTAAAGTACATTTAAAAGGGTGAATATTATGGTATATGATTAATAACTCAATTTTTAAAAGAGAGACTGAAAGAATAAGGTTCCATGGAGCACAAAATAAGGGCACTGAATCCAGAGAGTCAAGGAAGACAAGATACGTGGTATCCCAGACTAAAGGAACAGCATGCATATCAAAAAAAAAAAAAAAGAAGAAGAAGAAAAGGAGCAAGAGGAAGAAGAGGAGGAGGAGGAAGTGGAGGAGGATAAGAGGAGGAGGAAGAGGAGGAAGAAGAGGAGAAGGAAGAGGAAGAGGGTGAAAAGGAAGAGGGAGAAGAGGAAGAGGGAGAAGAGGAAGAGGGAGATGAGGAAGGGGATAAGAGGAAGAGGGAGAAGAGGAAGGGGAGAAGAGGAAGAGGGAGAAGAGGAAGGGGAGAAGAGGAAGAGGGAGAAGAAGAAAGAAAGTCCAAGAGAGAAAATTTTCTAATGCCTGGCACATGGGAGTATGAGGTGGGAACAGTGGAAGTTCATTTTAGCCACCTGTCATCTCCTGTGTTCTCACTACAATATTACTCTGAGATGCCTCCCCATTACACCATCTTCTCACTGCTGATCATTTCAGTAAGTCCTCTGGAGCTTCCCCCCAGATCATTATCCCCACATTCTAATTAAATAAACTATTTTACAACTTGAATATCTTCCCGGAAAGTGTGTTTTCCCTCTTGCAAGCCTTCTCTGAAATCTGGCTTTCCCTAAAGGACACAACTAACCTTGTAGCCTCTCTCTGAAAGGTTGTTCACTTTCCCACACCTCATGTACTCAAGGCCTCTGTTCTTCCTTAGCTCTCAGTTTTCCTAGAAAGCCTTCTATTCCTTACAACTGATATTTCCTTGGCCTTCTTTTTAATGTATATTCTCATCTACTCCCATAGATTCAAATAATACCTATATTCTGATCCCCCCAAAATATATTTCTAACCACAGGGTCTTTTCTAAATTTCTGATTGCCCAACAGAAGACACCTAATATGTGTCAAGCACTGTAGCAAGTACAGTGAATTAGACTAGTGCTTTTTTCACACTTTAATGGGCTTTTAAATCACCTACAGATCTTGTAAAATGTAGACTATGTTTTGTTAGGTATAGGTTCGGGCCTGGAATTCTGCATTCCTAACAAGTTCCCAGGTAATGCGAATGCTGCTGGTCCAACTCTGAGTAGCAAGGAGCTTACAGATGTCTCTCTTTGAAAAGCTTCTATGGGGTTTAAAAAAAAATTAGGCAAGTAGAGTGCAGTAGCTAAAATACAGTAGGCTACATACATGTGATTCTTCTCTCCCTCTATAAATCACTTCAAATTTGTAATAAAATATGTATTTTACAGGTCTAAACACACAATAGCAAAAGAGATCAGAGAGAAAACAACAGCAGATGACAGCAACAAAACTTTAATACAGGAAGAGCAACCAGATGAATGCGTCTTGGCAGAGTGCAAAAACTGAAACCTCATCCTGAAGAGAGAAGGTCAAGTAAAAAGCAATCTGATTCACACATGATACCCTGGAAAAACCAAGACTCGGAGGCACAGTGCATCTCTGAAGGGAGGATTGAGGGATGCGGCCAAAACAGAAGAATTGGCTGAAAGTGTATAGAAAGATCCCCAGTTCCCCCCAGCCCTCAAGCAACCAGACAACTACCCGTTCCCGACCCTAGACAAAGGCTGCCTGTCAACTCATCGATCCACAGAAACAGTCACAGAGGCTACGGGCTCAGATAACACCAAGCACAGCAGGGACCAGGGGTACGTCCCTGACTGAAGACAGCAGAATTAAAGAAAAGTCTACTAACTAGTAGACTTCCCAACCCACTTCCCTACCCCAGTTCTCTGGACACTGAGCCACCAACCTTATACCCCTAGGCAGGATTAAGGGAGACTTTTCTGGAGAAACTGGTAAGATCCAAATAAAGACCCAAAATATGGATATTTGAGGGTTACCAATGAAAAACATATTCATCATCTTACCACCTTTCAGTGCAGGCCTCCAGTTAACATGTCCTGCCGACTTACATGGAGTTTCAAATCAGCTTTTCCGTGTCTCATTCTTAAATAAAAACAAACCCTTTAAAAAGGAAGAAAATTCTGACATGGTATAACATGGACAAATCTTGAAGACATATCTTAGTAAGACATGAAGAAACTTAAAGAAAAAAGGCAGTCACAAAAGGACAAATGTCGTATGATTCCTCTTATATAAGGTACCTAGAGTTTTCATATTCATAGAAACAAAAAGTAGAATGATGGTTGCCAGGGGCTGGTAGGTAGAAGGGGGAATGGGGAGTTAGTATTTAATGGATACAGAATTTCAGTTAGGTAAAATGAAAAAGTTCTGGAGATGGATGGTTGCACAACAATGTGACTTAATGTCACAGAACTGTAAAAGTGGTTAAAGTGATAAATTTTATGTTATGTACACTTACCACAATTTTAAAAACCAAAAGCAAAAAACCATGAGACATATGAGGAAAGCCATCAACATTGAAAGAAGACCACAAACAAATAAAAGGAACTTAGGAGTAAGCAAAGAATTCAAGAAAATTTCACAGACACACCAAAAGAGTACATCAGAAATATAAAAGGAAATACTGCATCTATGAAGCCCCAAGATTTATAATAAAGTAACATTAAAGGGCAAGAGCCCATATTTAAACTATGATAAAGGTTTTTTTTTTTTTTTAAAATCTCAATTGATAAACTGGCAGATAAAGCAGAGGAAATCTTTCGAGAAGCAGAACAGAAAGAAAAAATAATGAAAAATAGGAGAAAAGACAAGAAAATTAGAGGATAAACCCAGAAGATACAACACTGAGTTAACACAAGTTCTAGAAAGCAGAGATGAACAGTCAAAATAATACATGAAAAAATTCTCAGAAATGAAAAATATACATTTCCAGAACAGAAGTACCCACAGACTATGTAAAACAACAAATAAAAAGACCCACACAAAGGTACATCTCTGTGGAATTTCACATCAGGAATAAAGAGAAGGTCTTAAAATCTATCATAGTGAGGGGAAAAAAAGATACCACAAAAGACTAAGGCCTGGAATGTCTTTGGATTCCTCAATAGCAATATTAGAAATTAACAACATTGGAGAAGAACCTTCAAGTTCTGATGGAAAATGGTTTTTCAACATAGAATTATGTATCTTGCCAAATTATCAATTACATATGAGGATAGAACTGACAACTTATCTCTTAGTACCCTTTCTGAGGAAGCTCCTAAACAATGTCTTCTACCAAAACGAAATAAACCTAGAAAAGGAGACACTGTAACACTCAGAAAAAAGGATGTCAACACAGGAGAGAAGCAAAAGCAACCCCTAGGATTACTGGAGTACCAGGATGACAGCTGAAAACAATAGCTGGGATTCTAGCAAGAGAATGAAGGGTGACTTAGGGGGTATGTTGAAGGGGAAAAAATGAAAATTATAGGTTATCTGATGTTTAACCATACTGAGATGAGTTTTATAAGTTCTGTCAAAGGAATATGGGGATAACACTGTCATAAGCACATTAAAAAAATCCACCAAATATTTAAAAAACTGAAGCAACAAATAATTCTAAAAAATTATATAATACAGGAAATACAATCATAATATACCAATGGCTTGAACACTATTTACATAGTCATAATAGTGCAAATACTAAAAGATAATTTAAGAAACAATGATAATTGTGATATAAACATATTGGAAAATGGGTATACGGAAAGTGTATGTGGCATAAGAGAACTAAATTCCCATCTTCCTTAGAGGGAATAAATACTATCAAAAAAATTTAATGTAAAATAGTACTATAAGCATATTATGAAAAACAGGGAGGTAAAAAACAAGAAGAAAACGTTTGTGAGTTAAGTGTTGCCTCTGTAGATTAGAAATTGGGGATGGAGAGGGTAAGGCAGAGAACTGCTTGAAGTACTTTTGACTTTTTTAACTATGAACTTGAATTGCTTCAATAAAAATAAAAATTAAATTAAAAGAAACCTAGAGTTTATTCTGGGTCTGCTACTTAAACTAGATACGGTAATTATCTTACCTCTCTAAGCCTTAGGTTCAACGACATGTTAAAGCCAACTTGTATAGGTTAGCAAAAGCTGACTGTTACATTTCCAGGGATTTTGCAAGCCACTGTTATGCACAGTCATTATTAAAAGTTAAATCATAAAAATGTACAATTAAATAAATTATATTAACATTTTAACTCAAAATTCAACATTTCATTAATATTTCATTTAATTATGTGTTTAAAGTTACTTACATCTATTTTATCTATATAGTAGAAATACTTTGTGCTACTGTACATCTCTTTCAAACCCTGCATTCAGTATATCACATTGGTAGCTTGAAATCGGCTCCAGAAGTTTTTACACTTCCAGAATCAGCAAACACTATAAATAAATCAGAGCTTGATTTATTGCTGCACTGATTATCTAACAGGGGGTCAGTAGACTATGGCCCTCTGCATATTTTTGTATTGTACAAAGAATGGTGTTTATATTTTTTAAATAGTTAGAAACAAACATATACACAAAAAGAACAAGCAATAGAGACGATATGTGGCTTACAAGGCCTAAAGTATTTACTATCTGATTCTTTATAGAAAAAGTATGTCTGTCCCTGATCTAGACTTAAGAAAGTGATGGAAAAAATGTTAATTCAGTGTAATAATCTTAACTCTACAGCTGCATCTTTAGTGTAACAAGAAATTACATGCTGTTCAAAAAGAAATGTACCTTCCTGCCAAACCTGCTCCTCCTATCTACTCTACCCTAATAAAGGGCATCACTATACATTGTCAAAACTCATAGAATTATACACCAAAAGAGTAAATTCTACTATATGTAAATTTCTTTAAATCACATGTAGAACTTTTGCAATGAAGAAGCCTCAGTTCAACTCCCTAGAGATTCTGATTCAGTTAATCCAGAATGAGACCTGAGCATCTGTGCTTTTTAAAACACAACTGGTAATTCTGATTTTAAAAAAAAACTAGGATGAGGACCCCAGTCCTAATCCTACAAATACTCTGACCTCTATCTCAACAACTTTCCCACTTACTCCAATACTCCCCCTGTTCTCTCACCTCTATGAGACTTCCAATTCCTCAAACTCATTATTTTCTATCCAGTGTTGGTCTTCACTGTCTCGACCAATACCTTCATTTTTTTGTCCCTCTTATTCTCCTAACTGCACCTCCCTGGCAAGACCCCAACCATAGCTCAATCCATTTTTGTGCTTTTTCTGCTCTGCCCTTAGGCTGCAAGAGGAGAAAAAAAGCGACACCATCTTCAGTTTGGTTTCACTAGTAATGATCTCCAATCACATATAGACCTTTCAATGCAATCCACATATCTTTCCCTAGATTTCCCTCTTTCCCATCCTTCACTAGGACTATTTCAAACCTTCTCCACCTTCCTCAAACATCATATTCCACCTCTCTTCACTCATTTTTTGGTAGACTCCTTTTCACCTACTGCATAACAGAGAAAATAAATATTGTAGACAGAGCTACTTCTGTTTCCTGCCATTCACCTATAAATATATATGCATCTATAACTCATCTTTTTCTTTCTTACCTAAATTAGTCCCTCTACCAAATGCCCTAGCTGTCATCTACTTTTACCACTGGAGAGTCTACAGTTCCCCAATACCCTAACCCTATTCCTAATTCCTACTTTCTAGTCTCTCCTGCTTTACTGGCTCCTCTCCTACAAGCTCGTAAATATGCCCAAATCACTAAACTACAAGTCTCCTGACAGAAGTGGTTCTTTGGGATTATAAACTCTTTCGAAGAGGTGATGAAAGCTTTAAAGCTTCTCTCCAGAAAAAATGTACATACACATACAGTCTGCACGTCATATTGATGAGGGGTTCCATAAATCCCAGATTAAGAACTCATATACTGTAACTTCTATTCTCTTTTCTCCTTCAAATCCAAGCTTTTTCAAAGAGTTGTACACCATTTTTCTCCACTTAAATTCCCTCCTGAATTCACTGCAATCCTGCCTCCCAACCTCACAATTCCAGTAAAATAACTTTTGCCTAGGGCAGTAACCCCATTGCTAAATTCAGTAGACACTTTTCAGTCTTTATCTGCAGCATCTGATACTGTTAATAAGTCCTTCCTTTTTGAAATACCCTCTTTACTCAGCATCTGAGATCCTACACTTCTCTATACCTTTACTACCTCTCTGGCCATTCTTTCTAAATCTGTTATAAACTCATTTTCCCAGGTCAGTTGCCTCCTCATTCCACCACTCTAGACCAAAGACATCACAAACTGGCAGTCCACGAGGCTGATTTTAGTGGTCAGAACTGTGTAGTTTTCACCTTACAATTAGTATTTCCCCTCCAACTCCACTCCCATAGTGTTTTGATTTGCCAACACTTACAAATTATGGAATTCCGTTATCAAAATCTTCATTTCAGACTTCCCTTAAAAAACTGAAAGGTTTTCTCAGGAACAAGACAACTTTTATTAATCATTTTTACTCAACATAGTATTGAAAATCCTAGCCAGAGCAGTTAGGCAAGAAAAAGAAATAAAAGGCATCCAAATTGGACAGGAAGAAGTAAAACTGTCTCTGTTTGCAGTTAACAATATATTACATATAGAAAACCCTAAAAACTGAGGGGGTGGGTGTAGCTCGGTGGAAGAGTGCCATGTATAAAGTCTTGAGTTCAATCCTCAGCACTTCCATTAAAAAAAAGACTCCCCACAAAAAAATTCTTACAATAAACAAATTCAGTAAAGTTACAAGATACAAAATCAGTATACAAAAATCAGTTGTATTTCTATACACTAATAACAAACCATTAGAAAGAAAAATTAAGAAAGCAATCCCATTACAACTGAATTGAAAAGAATAAAATACCTAAGAATAAGACTAACCAATGAGATGAAAGATCTGTACATTGAAAACTATAAAGCACTGATGAAAGAAATTAAAGAAGACACAAATAAGTGGAAAGATATTCCATGGTCATGGACTGGAAAACATACTGCTAAAATTTTCATACTACCCAAAGCAAAGGTGTTTTTCACAGAAACACAACAAACAATCCTAAAACTTGCATGGAAACTACTGTAATCAAAACAGTATGGTACTGGCATAAAAACAGACATGAAGATCAATGGAACAAAATATAGAACGCAGACATAAACCCATGCATATATGGTCAATTAATTTATGACTAAAGAACGAAAAACATACAAAGGGGAAAATACAGTCTCTTCTATAAATGATGCTGAGAAAACTGGACAGCCACATGTAAAAGAATAAAACTGGACCACCATTTTACACCATACACAAAAATCAACTCAAAATGGATTAAACACTTGAATGTAAGAGCTGAAACCATAAAATTCCTAGAAGAACCAGAAACTAAGCTCCTTGACCTCAGTCTTGACAATGATTTTTTGGATTTGATACCAAAGCAAAAGCAAAAATAAACAAGTGGGATAACATCAAACTAAAAAGCTTTTGCACAGCAAAGGAAACCATCAAGAAAATGAAAATGCAACCAACCAAATGGGAGAAAACACTTGCAAATCATATATCTGATAAGAGGTTAATATCCAAAATATATAAAGAACTTATTCAAGTCAATAGCCAAAACAAAAAAATGGGCAGAGGATCTGAATAGGCATTTTTCCAAATAAAAAGATGCTCAACATCACTAATTACCATGGAAATGCAGATCAAAACTATGAGACATCACCTCGCACCAGTCAGAATGGCTATTATCAAAAAGACAAGAAATAACAAGTGTTGGTGAGGATATGGAAAAAAGAAAACCCTTGGCACTGTTGATGGGAACGTAAATTGGTACAGCAACTATGGAAAACAATATGAAAGTTCCTTAAAAAGTTAAAATAGAATTGCTGTATGAACCAGCAACTACACTTCTGGGTATATATCCAAAGAAAATGACACTAACTCAAAAAGATATATGCCCCCCACGTTCATTGTAGCATTGTTTACAATAGCCAAGACATGGAAACAACCTAAGTGTCCACTGATGAATGGATATAGAAAACATATACAATGAAATACTATTCACTCATAAAGAGAAGATAATCCTGCCATTTGCAACAACATGGATGGACCTTGAGGGTGTTATGCTAAGTGAAATAAGACAGAGAAAGATAAATACCATATGATCTCACTTATATGTAGAATCTTGAAAAAAAAAATTCACAGATACAGAGAATAGACTGGTGGTGGCCAGAAGCAGGGGGTGGAGGGTGGGTGAAGTGAGTGAAGGTATGAAAAGGTACAAATTTGCAGTTATAAAATAAGTAAGTCTTGGGTATGTAATGTACAGCAAGGTGACTATAGTTTTTAAAAGCCATCAAGAGAAAAATAATTGTAATTATATATGTTGATAGATTTTAACTAGACTTATCATAGTGATCACTTTACAATATACATATACATTGAATCACTATATTGTACACCAGAAACTGATATGTTACATGCCGATTATAGCTCAATTTAAAAGGAAAGAAAAGAAAAGAAGAAATATGGCATACGAGCTCCCAAGCCTAAGTGCTTCTTTGGGTTTTCACTTCTGTGACGCTCCTACGTATATACGAGTAAATCTTTTCTCCTGTTAATCTGCATTTGTCAGTTTAATTTGCAGTTCCAAGTAACTGAAACTATGAGGGTAGAGAAAAAAGGTACCCCCCCAAATGTGACATTTGTAGGCACCAAAAATATTTATTAGGCATTCCCAAGATATTTCAGTTATCACTAAACCAAACCTAAGTAACATAGGTAGAACCAAAAGGGAAACATAATAGCAATCATCTCTGTATTACGGAAAAAGTTCCTAGCACCTCTAGTTTAGTCAGCTGCTTGTGGTAATTTAGTATAACTAGAGATGGTGAACTAGTACATCAGAAACTATCTTTAATTTCGTAAAGAAAAAGAAGAAATAAAGAAACTATTACTAACTCATGTTTCCTTTTTACAGTTAGTTCATTTAATCTAGATACTGGTTTTGATCAATCAACTGAAAAGTAAAAATGGAATGTGCAATGCTCTCTTAAAATCTTCATCAACCTCTCACATTTAAAAAAAATTCTTAATATTTACCCTCCAAACAGTAAATCCTATCTACTACGAATATCCTTGACATAAAAATTCTCAGTTTAAAAAAAGCTTCATTCAAATAAACTTTTGCTGTATGGTATTGAGGGTACTGTGTTTATACAGTAAGTAAATAAATTATCCTAAGTGTTATAAAAAGGCAAACAATTTTATCAATGACACATGACAAACCTGAAATATCTCATTAGTAATAAATTCTGACTACCCGAATAGAAAGTTTTAACCATGATACTCTAATTGACCATTTTATTAAAAAGGTATTCTGAGTTTCTGGAAACATTAAACCAATTTTTACTAACCACTGCTAAGGAACCAGGGATCAAGAGAAAAATTCCTGATGCATATACTTGTGAATAAGAAATTATACAAGATTTTAAATACAAAAGTAATAAAACTAAATTCTATTACAATACAGTTCCTAAACTCACAAATCTATTTCAATTTAGAAAAATAAAAATAATAAGAAATAGAAATACCCTGGATGTTGATACAATCTTAGATACAGAAAAATGCCTAGAAAAAAATGCCTGGTTGATCTGGCTATCCAGAGGGAAAAAACAACTATCTTCAGAGGAAAGGAAAAAATTTTTATTTAAATTAAATCTTCAGCTTTTAAAAAGCCTAAAAATAAAATTATGGATATAGGAAGAGAGAAAGAAACAAAACCATTTTGTCTTTCAAAAAAGAAAAACAACTGACACCTTTAACCAACTTCTTTTTAAAAGATGGTAATTAAACAAAATTTCCCCCAGCACCAGTGTGACGCCACATTCAAATCCAGACTTCATAGACTATTGCATGCAACACTGAATTACAGAACAATTTTGCTCAAGCATGGACAAATACGATTTTTCTCCACTGAAATGATTCTCTGTAGCATGCTCATTAGTAACACTGACCCTTTCCTATGTCCCAAAAACCAAGCTGCTTTGTGAGCTAAATCCCAATCCCAAATCAGATGTTACTGGCAAAACTAATCTCTAAATGAGAACAGTAAAACAGCCAATCATATCACAGAACTTGGATCGTATGTTACTGACTTTGAGACAGAAAACTGCAATTTCCAGCAGGTAGTTTTAGTTGAGCTTCTTGGCTGAACAAAATTGAAGTTATGATCTTATCTTTGGAGACATATATGTTATTAAATAAATACATTGCTGATTTTTTCCTTTGAAAATATGTTTTCCTAAAAGAATGTCTCACAACCAAAAAACAAAAAAATGATTTCAACAACTGGGAGAAGTAAGAGTTTTTTATATTTTTTTATTGAATTATAGTCATTTTACAATGTTGTGCCAATTTCCAGTGTAGAGCAAAATTTTTGTTATACATGAACATACATATATTCATTGCTGCATTTTTTTTCACTGTGAGCTACCACAAGATCTTGTATATATTTCCCTGTGCAATACAGTATAATCTTGTTTACCTAGTCTGCATATGCCTGTCAGTATCTACAAATTTTGAAATCCCAGTCTGTCCCTTTCCACCGTCTACCCCCTTGGCAACCACAAGTTTGTATTCTATGTCTATGAGTCTGTTTCTGTTTTGTATTTATGTTCTTTTTTTTTTAGATTCCACATATGAGCAATCTCATATGGTATTTTTCTTTCTCTTTCTGGCTTAATTCACTTAATTCTTTTAATGTTTAAATTTTGTTACACAATTTTTAAAGGTTACACTTCATTTACAGTTATTACAAAATATCAACTATATTCTCAGTGTTGCACAATACATCGTTATAGCCCATCTTCCTCCACCCAATAGTTTGTGTCTCCCACTCCCCTACCCCTGTCCATTTTTTAATTGGGTTGTTTGTTTATTTGATGTCGAGTTGTATAAGCTGTTTATATACATTGAATATTAACCCCTTATCACTCATAAGGAGAAATAACATTTATTAATAACTAAAAATTAAAACATTTAGGTTGAAATAGTAATGTGATTACCCCTCCCTTTGTGCCTTTCCCCCAAGATAGAGACAGAGTTCTTTCAGATTTCAATTTGACATTGCCTTTTTTTGTCTACTCATACAGTATAATTTAGGTAAACAGCAGTTTCTTCAGTTAAACTGCTTTGAAGATTCAAAAAATGCTAATAATAATAATAACAACAACAACAACAATAATAATATCGTTGTCCTGATAGCAATGAGTTCATTATGTTTTCAAGAACTTCTCCAGTTGGAAAATGATTGTGACATTATGATTATGAAAGTGATTATGATGTGTTAACTTTAAGACATATTCAAGTAAATAGAACACTGTTTTTTAGTATTGCTCACAAACACACAGAGGGAACTGAAATAGTTTTTTTAAACTTATCCTTTTCACAGATTATCAATCATTAATGAATGAAAGCTACTGACCAAAAATAAAATCTGGTTTGGTCATAATCTAGCAATGTAACTTTGCACAATCTTCTTAAACTCTCTCGTCTTCTTACCTATAAAATGTCTGATTACATCTAAAAGTTCCTCCTATTGTTGTATTTGGCCTTCCAAGAGACAGTATTCTAGGCATATTTCATTAAGTTTCCTGTGTACCATGAGTCATATTCTCAATCAGTAAGCTAAATGCAATTATGAAGACCATAAAGTATTTCTAGATGTTCATAAAAATAACCAGAACCAAAAAAATAACATTAATAATTTTAAGTGGACAACAAAACTGAAGAAAACTAGGATTAGACATTGAAGGGAGTAGCAAAACAAAGGAGGGAACTCTTTCCAACATATTATATGAGGCTAATATTACCCTGATACCAATATTAGAAAAAGACAACCCAAGAGAAGAAAACTATAGACCAATATTCTTTAGGAATATGGATACAAAAATCTTCAACTAAATACTAGCAAACCAACTCCAGCAACCCATACAAAAGATTATACACCGTGACCAAGTGAGATTTATTCAAGGAATGCAAGGTTGGGTCAACATGCAAAAATCGGTCAATGTAATACACCACATTAACAGAATTAACAGAACAAAGGTTTGTTCATCACAACAGATGCTGAAAAAGTATCTGACGAAATCACTTTTTCAAGATAAAAACACTCAACAAACTAGTAATAGAAGGGATTTTCCTCAACTTGATAAAGGGCATCTATGAAAAACCCACAGCTAACATGATACTTAATGGTGAAAGACTGATGCTTTCCCCTAGGAACAGAAACAATACAAGGATGTTTTCTCTTGTTACTTCTGCTCAACACTACTGGAGGTTCTAGCCAGAGCATCTAAAGAAGTAAAATAAATAAAAGGCATCCAGACTGGAAAGGAAGAAGTAAAACTGTATCTCTATTTGCATATAGAAGATTATAAGAATATACACACCAAAAATACATTAGAGCTAAAAAACAAGCCCAGCAAAATAGCAGGAGACAAGATCAATATACAAAAGTCAACTGAATTTCTATGCCCTAGCAATTAACAATAAAAAATGAAATTAAGAAAATAATTCTATTTACAATAGCCCCCATAGAGAATTAAATACTGAATAGACATTTCAGCAAAGAAGATTTACAAATGTCCAATAAGCACATGAAAAATGCTCAACATCATTAGTCCTTAAGGAAATGCAAATGAAAACCACAATGAGACACTACCTTCATATAGGATGGCTATACTAAAAATGACAGGTAACAAAAAATGTTGGTGAGGATGTAGAAAAAGTGAAACCTTCATACACTGCTGGCAAGGATGTAAAATCCTGCAGCAACCACTGTGAAAAACAGTTTGGTAGTTCCTCAAAAAGTTAAACATAAAATTACCATATGACCCAGCAATTCCACTCCTGGGTATACACTCTAGAGAATTGAAAATTGAAATTTTTGCACATGAATGTTTATAGCACCATTCTTCATAATAGCTGAAAAAATGTCTATCAATCGATGAATATATAAATAAATGTGGTATTTCCATAAAGTGGAATATTATTCAGCCATAAAAAGAAATGAAGCAGTGACATATGCTACAAATGGATGAACCTTGAAAACATTTTGCTATACGAAAGAAGCCAAACACAAAAGGCCATTCATATGAAATGTCCAGAACAGGCAAATTCAGAGACAGAAAGTAAACAGTGGTTGCCACAGGTTGAAGCAGAATGGAGTAAGGAGAATGCTAATGGCTATAAGGTTTGTTTTTTTTTTTAAGGATAATAAAAATGTTCTGGGATTAGATGGTCATACAACTTTGTGAATATACCAAAAGCCAATGAATTATATATTTTAAAAGGATGACTATTATAGCATGTGAATTATACCTCAATAAAAAAAGAGAAAAAGGCAAACAAGGATACTTTTTAAATTCCACCCAATTTAAAACAGACTTTTATCAGAACTTTTGTAACCTCATAGCAAAGAAAATATAAAAATACATACACATAGAGACCAATCACAGAGAGAATAATGTGTTTCAATTCAAGGCTTAACTTCAACCCGTACCACAATTTTATATATGACAGAAAAACTACCTGGTTCTGATATGTTTAGTTGTATGTCTGGCTTCTCCATTTTTGGCTCCTTGACAAACTTTTCCTCTTCTGCCACTGCTTTTCATCCCTCCCAAATTCCCTTACTACTTTCCCCAGGGGCTCCATCTCCTAAATATTTTGTCTCTTTATGACTTTCATAAGGAGGAATCATTCCATAGCATTTCACTCCGCATTGTCTTTAAGATTCATTTATATTGATATGTGTAGCTATGGTTATTTTCACTGTTCTCTACCATTATATGAATATTCTACAATTTTTTCATTCTATTATTGATAGGCTTTTGAGCAGTTTCTAGTTTTTTGCTTTAACAAATAATGTTGTCATGAACTTCCTTGTACTGACGCAGGTACAATCTCTTGCCTGCCTTCTCAAGTTTCCCTAGGGCACATACTCTACCAGATACTGCTAAACTATCCTCTAAAGTGGAGTCCCAACGGATACTCCACTCTCCACAGTATATGAGAGCAGTATGTGAGAGTTCCCATTATTCCATATCCTCACCAAAATGGTGAGTATATTATTTAATTGAGGTTTTAATTTGCATTTCCATGACAACTAAGAATGTTGAAGGCTTTTTCATGTCAATAGTTCATTTGTGTTTCTTCTGACTTACCAGTCCACTATCTTTCTATTACTATTATTGTTACTGGTTTGTAAAATATTCTTTCTATATCTGGATGTTAATTCTTTTTAGTTACATGTTCGGCAAACATTTTCTCCTAGATAACAGGGTATTTTTCATTTTCTGTTTTCTTTTGATAACTGTATTTTTTTATTTTGATCAAGACATATTTATCTATATTTTCCTTTACAATTCAAATTTCAAAACTTTTTCTAAAACTTTTGCTTTTCACGTTTATATCTTTAATTGCTAGGAGCTTACTTGTACATATGGTGCAAATAGAATTTCCATTTTATTATGTACCATCTAGATATCCAATTGTCCCACTATCGTCTATTTAGTCAGTTTATATTTCCTCACTCATCTGCAAAGCTCTCACTGTCATATATTAAGTTTCTTTATGTGAAGGGGTTCAGTTTTTGGCCTCTTTATTCTGCTCCATTGTGGTCTATCCTGTGCCAATATCACACTGTTAATGACTATGGCTTCATAAATCATGCTATCTGAAAGAGTAAATTCTCCTAATTTTTATTGGCAGTTTGCTCTCCTATATAAATTTTGGACAAAGCTTGTAGGTTATATAAAATATCCTATCAATATATTAAATAGAATTGTACTGAACTTATAAATTAATTTGGAAAGAACTAACATATGATACTGAGTCTTCCTGTCCATCAATACAGTATCCCAATTTATTTAGATCTTCTCTAATGTCTTTTAATAAAATTTTATAATCTCCATAAAAGCTCATGTGCATCTTGTGTTGATTTTATTCCTAAGTACTTTTTAAGTTGTTGTTGTTATTGCTGCTGCTATTATAAATTACATCTTTTTAAAATTACATTTGTTGTGAAAACAACCCGTGTCCATCAACAGATCAATGGATATATAAAAAGTAATATATACAAACAATGAAATATTATTCAGCCATAAAACACAATGAAGTTCTGAAAAATGGATACATTTTAAAGCATTATGCTAAGTGAAATAAGCCAGACACAAAGGGACAAAAATTTATTATTCCACTTACATGAAATATCCAGAAAGAAAAATCTGTAATTATTTTTCTAGACTCCGGAAGTTTATCTAAAGTTATGATTATCCATGAATATTTGATAGAACTCACTGACAAAACTACATGAGCCTGATTAGGCGTGGCTACTATTAAAAAAAACATAAAATAACAAGTGTTGGTGAAGATCTAGAGAAGTTGGAACCCTGGCGCACTGTTGGTAGGACTGGAAAATGGTCCAACAACTATGGAAAACAGTATGGAGGTGCCTCAAAAAAATAAAACTAAAAATACCATTTGATCCAACAATCCCAATTTGAGTATATATCCAAAAGAACTGAAAACAAGGTCTCACAGAGACATTTGGATATCCAGGTTCACAGCAGCACTATTCACAATGCCACGAGTAGAAGCAACCCAAATGTCCATGGACAGATAAATGGACAAACAAAATGTGGCATATACATGCCATGGAATATTAGCCTCAAAAAAGAAGGAAAACCTGTCACAGGTTACAACATAGATGAACCTTAGGATATTATATTAAGTGAAATAAGCAGTCACAAAAAGACAAACACTGTATGACTTCTACTTATATGAGATACCTAAAGCAGTCAAATTCATAGAAACAGAAAGAATGGTGGTCACCAGGTGCTGAGAGGAGGTAAAGGGGGTTCTTGTTTAATGGGTACTGTATTTCAGACTGGCAAGATGAAAAAGTTCCAGAGATACGTTCTACAACAATGTATGTTTAACTGTACTGAACTATACACTTAAAAATGGTTAAGCTGGTAAATTTTGTTCTTCTTTTTATCATGATTTAAAAAAACTATATGGGCCTGGAATTGTTTTGGTAGGTAGATTTTTTAATCGCTAATTCAATTTCTTATATGGTTAAAAGACTATAAAGATTTTTAATTTCTTCTCAAGTCAGTTTTGGTTAAGTTTTTCTTAGTTTTTAAAATGTGCTTTCATATTTAAGCTACCGTTCCATAGCTCATGAAACTGTCTGTTTTATCTTTACTTCTTTGTAGTTACCAGATGAGCCCTATTAAAAACTATCAGGTACTCACTTGAAGCCAAAATCTATCACATATTGACTTGATCTACAAATGAGACAGATTACAATGACGACTACTTCTTACAGAAATTTACAGACAGTAGTTATAGGCATCTCCAAATATAAGAACTGATAAATAATAAATCCACACATCGCAACCCCTACTTTAACTATGAGTAACATGAGGTCATTCCTATTAAATTCTTTCTGATATGTTCCTGAAGATTTCTTAATGTAAAACATTCTATATTCAAATGTTTCTTCCACTAACCACAGAAGGAAAATGTCTAGACTGGAAAAAAAGATAAGTGGAAATTTAAACTACTACCCTTAAAAAGTCCCTACTTTTGCCCACTTCAGTTCAACATTAAAAAACTAATTTTCAGTGGCCTTTCCATTGTTGTTTTAAATGAAGTGTTTTCTTCTACTAACCACAGCAAAAATAATACTCAAATGTAAATGGTTATGTAAGGGAAAAAATAACTTATGACAGATACACAGATAGACTGATTTATTTTTATATTTGAAATCTATTCTAGAAGGCCTATGGAAGTGTTCACTAATCAAGTAGCAAAGTTGGTTGTAAGCCATTATTTCTTCCATTCCTTCCAAAGCAATCTCAGATGTGATGCACTTGAGATCTAGAAATTGTGTTGAGTCCCTTTATGACATCTACAGATAGCTTTGGTCTTTTCATTAAAAATAAGAAATAATAATTTTTTCTTATCTGAGTAAAAGGCTCCAGAAACATGATATACCAGACTATCATAGAGAGCCTTTTTTTATATGGAAAATGTAAATCAAAGAGACCCTCACCCCACCTAAAAAAAAAACTATCCTACTATCCTTCACAGTTCAAGTTCAAATATCATCAACTCCAAAATAACCTTCTTCCACCCTAGCCTACAACACACCCCCTTCTCTTGAACTTCTAAAGCACTTGTTGGTATCACATTTTGATAGTTATCTATTGCTATGTTATTCTCCTTGAGTCTGTTTTCTTAACTGAAAAATGAAAATTAGAGCAAAAATATGAAGAAAATATTAAATAAGACTGCTTAAATAAAACAATGCCTATCATAATAACTATTCAATGTGTACTATAATAGTTATCTCTCTGCCATTCACCAAAGTTATGACTGAACAGTCACCTTTGCGAAATCTCATTTTCTTTACCTGTAAAGCAGAGATAGATAATAATCCCACTGACTGTCTATGTGTGAATAACAAAACCAATATTCTTTTGGTTTGAGAGTATTTTTTCATCATTATGCCTAAGACAATCCCTAGATTGTTAGCTGATCATTACTAAATCTTTGTACAACATACAGCACTTTTATTACCTTAACACTATAAAATAAGCATTTTATAAACATAAGTTTTAATAGCTGCAAAATAGTTTTTATACAAATGTGTCAGTATTTACTCAACTATTCCTTCAGTGTTGGGCATCAACCACTCTCTTATCAATTATCTCTACCCAGCTCCCTGTTGATCTTTTGTAGCCCACACCAGCCCAGTAAATCTCTCAACCATGGGGAATCTATCCAGCCACCTGCTTCCTCTGTTTCCACACCACAACTGCTGCGTTCCGCTGAAGAAAATCACAACGAGCTGGGAATTTGTGCCAGTACAAATTTGTAAGTCTCCATCTTAACTGACATTAACTACCCTATTAGTAACTCATTTATATGCCTCTGATCAGTGACCTTTTTCATCACACACAGCGATCAATCGCTACTCCAACTCAAAACTACCCTCTACCAGAAAAAAGAAATCTGATGTCACCTAATTTTCCCATTTACATTCTTCTTCAACCCGTCTTCTTCCGTCTCAGTGTTATTTAGACAATGGTATCTTTCCTCCTTCCCTGGGTAATAATAATCCCTCTCACCTCCAAACACACCACTTTCCTGTTCCATCAAACCACACACTCCCATATATTCAACCTTATCTCTACTTTATCTTCTCCACCAAAATATAATACACATTCAACTCTCCTATCCTTAAAAAAAATTGCTTCTCAGATCTACATCTCTCGCTATGTCTCACTCTTCCATCATAGCAAGTTTTTTAAGAATGGTCTATGCTTGTAATCTCTATAGTCTCACCTCTCATCCACTGTTCAATCTACCATAATTTGATTTCTACCTCATTCACTAGCTATATGTCTTGTTAAGATATTCTCAATAACAAGGTCCAGCAGAAACTTTTCCATCTTTATTTCATACAATCACTTTAGGTTTTACACTGTTAGCCATTTTTCCCTTCTTGAAAATCTCCCCTTCGGCTTCCCAGAGACCAACTTCCTTCTTTTCCTACCTTTCCTGCTGCTTTTGAGTCTTGAATTTAACCTCAGTGTTGTAGCATACTATGTTACAAGAGTTCACTACCCATAGGATAAAGTCCAAATTCTTCAGTAAGGCATATAAGGCCCTTTAGGATCTGGTTCCTGCTGACTCTTCTAACAAAATTCACTGTCCTATTACTCTTCCACAGGCACCTTTCACCCTAGCCACACAAAAATACCTGCAGCTCATTCAAACACACAACACTCTCTCCTGCCTTTGTACACGTGGCTTCCTGTACCTCAAAGAATGTCATTCCTCTCTTTCTCTTTCCCTTCCTCACTTCCACCCTCTCCCTTCCTTTCCCTTCTCTCCCTCTTTCTCTCCCTCCCCCATCTCTCTCTGTCTCTCTCTCTCTCTCTCCCCCATCACATTCCCTTATCCAGCTACATTTTTTTAAGACTCAAGTCATGCATAGTTTTTTCCGTGAAACCTCCTCTCCCATTTTTAGGCCCAGGTAAGCACTACCTCCTCTTTGATTCCATAGAGTTTTGCTCAACCTTCTAATACAAAGCTTATTCATTACAGTGTAGCTGTGGACCTGTCTGTACCAAAACTGTGAGCTCCTTGAGGACACACATTTTCTTATTTATCTTTGTGTCTCCAGTTCTGAGTGTCTCACAGATAGAAGGCACTCAATAAATATTTGTTGAGTTAACGCATGAGATGATCAGCATTTAGGCTTACCATAGAGAAGAAGTGAAGAGCCAAGAATAATTATGCTGAAATAGCAGCAGCAGAATTTTATTGAAGGCAGGGAAAAAAAAAAAAGCCTTAAGACAGAAAACTTTTTTGAAATATCCCATAGAAGAAGGTAAAATGAGCCATAAAAAAGAATGATGATCAGCCACAACTGCTATAAATATTGACCCGTTGTTTCTCTCCCCAAATTTTACCCATCATGACCTTAAAGCCAAGCACACACTAGAGTCAGGTAGCTTCTAGAAAGTGACAGTTGCAGCTGCCTCTAACAAAAACTCTAGCACAAGCCTCTCACTTTAAATGCCTCTAACATCTCCCTGTCATTGTATCACAAAAGCACTGACCTTCAAGAAAAGTGAGTACCTGCTATATATATGCCAGATACTAATTATTCCATTATATGTATATGTATACTTTTGTATATGTGTGTGTATATATATATATTTCATAATTTTTATAAAAAATCTTTGTGAATTAAGTATTACTACTCCCGTTTTATAGATTAGGACTGTTCAATGTCACATGGTTGTTAACCAGACCAAACTCAAACCAGTCTTCTAACAAAGTACAATCCTCTTTGCTCTCAAGGCATCAACTATCATATGAAGATATGACGTAAAACTTTCCAGCGATCTTTCAGGTACTCCTCACATTACAGGTAAGGCTAACTCTAAGCTAGCCCTTTATTGCAGATGTAGAGTATTCAAAATTAAGACAAGACATTCACCAAGCTCCTTCACTGATAGTAGTAAGGGCCTTCTCTCTTTTATCTGTACTTCAAATTCTTCATTAATCAAACCCTAAGAAACAGGGTTAGTGAAATTTTTATTCTCAAATTTGGAGTCTGCAGTAGATAGAATTATGGCCCTCCAAGGATGTTGACATCCCAATCCCTGGAACCAGTGAATATATTACATTACATGGCAAAAGGGACATGTAGATGTAATTAAGTTAAGAACATTGACATGGGAAGATTATCTTGGATTATCCAAGTGAGCTAAAGAAATCACAAAGGTCCCTATAAGAGGAAGGGAAGAACATCAGAGTCAAGAGAAGGTGATATGACAACAGAGACAGAGGTCAGGGAGAGAGAGAGTTTTGAAGATGAAATGCTACTAGCTTTGAAATGAAGTAAGGTTCCAGGAGCCAAGGAAGGCAGGCAGCTTATAGAAGGTGGAAAAGGCTAGAAAATGGATTCTTTTCTAGTGCTTCCAAAAGGAATACAACCTGTCAACACCTTGATTTAAGAACTTTTGACCTCCAGAACTGTGAGATAATAATGTTTAAGCCACTAAATTTATGATAATTGGTTACGGTAGCAACAGGAAACTAACAGAGTATCTACTAATCAATGCCTGAGAGTAAGAGGCAGCTCCAAGATTATCTTTCTGAATATTAATTTTTTAAAACTTAACTGTAGTATCTACTCATAAATCTTTTCTCTTTTAAAATGTACTTTTAACATTGTTTTTGATATATAATAACAAATCTAGGACAAAAATTATCCACAATTTCATCAAATTATTGTTTTAGTTTGATCATATTCTAGTTCTTTTCCTTCACCATATTCTATTTTTACATATTTGTAGTAATAGCAAGGAGTGGATTTTATAATCTACATTTTTACCAGTAACACTTACCCCATGAGGTTTTTTTCATTTTGCTTCAGTTTTTCTGAGATTGTCTTTCCCTTCTCCTTTCCAACCTCAGGTAGGCACCTTTGCTGCTTCTGCAACATTTCAAAAATACTCCTGCCTCAAGGTATCTGTATGTCACTGCTGTTCCCTCTACCTGTATAACCTTCATTCAGCTATCCCCACAGCTCACTCCTTCACTTCCTTTAGATCTCTGCTCAAAATGTCACCTTAAGAGAGAATATTTGCAATACATGTAAAAGACAAGGACTAACATCCACAATCTGTAATCCTACAAATCAATAAGAAAAAGAAAAAGAAACAAGCCAATAGAAAAATAGGCAAAAGACATGAGAAAGGCTTTTTATAAGAGGATAACCAAATGGCCAACATATGAAAAGGTGATCAATATCATCAGGAATAATGAAATGTAAATAAATTTAAACAACGAGTACCACTACAAACTTATGAGATTTGCAAAAATATACATGTCTGACAATACCTTGGGTTGTTGTACATGTATAGTAACATACACTGTTACAGAAAGAAATAGTATGGCATTCTCTGGAAGGGCTGAGATACACATATTCTATAAACCAGAAATCTGAATCCTAGATATACTCAGAAATGCACTGATGTAAAACAGGGCATGTGTGCAGAAATGTTCATAGTGGCATTGTCCATAACAGCCAAAATAGAAACTACCCAAATATCTATCAACAGTAGAAATAAACTGTGATACAGAATGAAATATATAATAACAAAAAAAAGAAGAAATTACAGCTAGGTGAAAACAGTATAGATGACTCTTGATGCTGATCAAAAAATACAAGAGAATACATATGGTATAATTCCATATATCTCAAATTCAAAAAAGAGGGCAAAACTAAAATATACCATTTAAGAATACAACTATAAAGAAAAATGATGACATAATTACAATAAAAGTCAAGTCACTGGTTACCTTGACAGGAAGAAGAGGGATATAACTGGAAAGGGGTATGCTTTTGGTTTCTGGGAAGCTAGCTGTCTTCAATATCTTTTTCTAGGTGGTGGTAACAAGGTTATTCACTTTATATGAAGACAGTAAACTGTACATTTATGTTTTATATACTGATTAGCATGTATTTTATTTTATAATAAGAAGGTTAAATCACCAGCTCAGTGAGGCTGCCTCTGACTACCTGAAGTCAAACAGCAATTCCTTCTCTGCCTGCCATCCCCCTGAGCCAGTAGTTTTTTTCCTCTATAGCCCTTATCTTCACCTAACATAACTATATATTTACTTCTTAATTTGTTAATTGTTGTATCTCCTCCTGATAAAGGACTGTTTTGTTCAGTGCTATATTCCCAGCCATCAGAAAAGTATCTAGAATAAAATACACCTTTATACTTTTCTCAATATGATCCAAACCTGACCGTCCTTCCTCCTTAAGTTGCATCTCTTAGTTTACAGTACCACCACCTTCTAAGTCAGAAAACTAAAAGTCACTCTAGATTCTTTCATTTTTCTCAGGATAGTCTCTAAGTCCCACCAACTCTGTTTTTTAAGTAACTCTCTTATTCATTTTCACTTATTTTTAAATGATTAGAAAAATACAATCTCCTGTTATAAATATTAAGTGAGTATAGATACAAGAACTGTGAGTTAGTAGTTAAGATTGGCTAATACAATGTCTCTGTTGCTAAAACAAAATTAAATTTGTAGTAAAAATCTCCATGAGTCCACATGAATTCTCTGCTCAGGGTCTCACCTCCAACCCTATGTTTCTTTTTTTTCCCCTTACCTCAGGCTTTCATAACGTCTTTCATCTGTACTGAAATAGCCTCCTAGCGAGTTTACCTTCTTCAATCTGGCTTTCCTCCAATCTATTTTTCACTTTGCAGCCAATATACTCTTTTCCCTACTTGGAACCAATCAGTCAGTGACTCCCCAACTGCTCATAGGATAAAATCCAACCTCTAAGTGTAGAATTCAGGGTCTTTCATGAATTGGCCCTCACCTCCCTATCCAGACTCATCCACCACCACTTCCCACCTCACAAACTATTTTTCAACAAAACTGAATTACTTAAAGTTCCCAAAATACACCAAGGTGCTTTACCAACTCTGCACGCTTACCCAGGCTGTTACCTCTCCACGACTCCACCAGTAAACCAATCATTCCCTCTTCTGTTTATACAGTTTTCTATTACTATACTTAAAACATTTATTCAACCAATATTTACTGAGTACCCCTATGTGCCAGAGACAGTGCTAGGTACTAAAACCCAGCAGTGAATTATGGACTCAGTCCTTATCCTGATGGAATTTATAATCTAATGAGGACTACAGATACTAAACAACTAATAAGTGTAGTTAAGGATTATAAAGGGGGATGATACAATAAATAATGGATGATTATTAGATGACAGCCACGAGAAAGGGAGAGAGTGATAAAGTACTACATTTGTTTACATGTGGGTATTCCTTAATTATAGTCTGAGCTCCTAATGACAGGGATTATGCCATCTTTATATCACCAGCCAGGGCAATAAACAGTAATGTATAGTAATGTGCATTGACTGTATTACAAAGATCACTGCCCTATTGACACTCTGCCCAAGTGAATGCAGTGATCTTATTGGCCAGGCCTGGGTCATGTGCCTACCCTTAAAGCCAATGGGTTAGATCAACTCTACCTAAGCCCACGCTAACTGCAAAAAGGGGAGAAATGGTTCCAAGAGAAAAATCAGGAAGCTGTTACCCAAATAAGAGAGAAGGGAAGCTGGACGAGCGAAAAAACAGCAAGCAGTACTCTCTTCAGTGGACACTGTAATTATCTCCTGAAAACGTATCTTGTTCCTTCCCCACACTGGTGAGGAGTTTATGTCGGACTGACCTCTCCCCAGCTCCAGGAGTAGGCCCTGATTTGACACAGCAGTGGTTCCCAAAGTGTGGTTTGCTGACCAGCCAAATCAGTAACATCTGGAAACTTGTTACAAATACAAATTCTTAGAACCCAACCCAAAACCTAATGCCTAG
Organism: Vicugna pacos; assembly: GCF_048564905.1. NCBI lineage: Eukaryota > Metazoa > Chordata > Mammalia > Artiodactyla > Camelidae > Vicugna > Vicugna pacos. Next base: position 34,067,401 of record NC_132999.1, on the reverse strand, counting down.
CAACCTATGTTTTTACAAGTTATCCAGGTGATTCTGATGCACTCTCAAGTTTATGAGCCACTGGTCTAGACAGAGAAAACTACAATTAATAGTTCAAGGAATCCAGATTTTAAGACAGTGATCCTTTGGAACACAGGAATAGTCTAATTAGAGTCAAACTCAGAATTTTTGTATTATGTCTGTGAGAAGCATCCTTCTTCTCCCCTAGAACTGAGGAAACATGTAGTCCCAGGAGCCAAAGGCACTTGTACTACCAGGGAAGCCAGGGCAAAAAAAAAGCTGATATAGTGGACAGCCAAGAAAAAATGCAGAAAAATAGAGCCAAAGCCTCATAGTCTTGATCAAATTATGCTTTGTTTAAACCAATTTGAGTTGGGCTTTTTGTTATCAAAACAGAAGGTATCCTGATATCCGCTACATCAAGTCACACCTCTGTCCCTACATATCCATCTCCATAGGGAGAATGGACTAGGAAATAGTGTCAACTGCCTAGATTCTCTACGTTAGGGTTGCCAGATTTATCAAATAAAAAATACAAGACATCCAGTTAAAACTGAATTTCAGATAAACAATGAATAATTTTTAGTATAAATATGTCCAAAATATTTCATGGAACATATTATCTGGCGTTTCATGTGGCAACTCTACTCTAAATGCCCAAGATTGACCCCTAGGAATCAAAAGAGAGGCCCAGGTCAATCTAAGTCAGACAGATGTGACAGCTGCTCTTATAGCTCATGACTATCAGCCCAAGTCCTAAACTAATGTCCCACACCAGATCTGAACCACCTGACTGTCCTAAGCAGACTTCTTTCTAAAAGCTAAACATGATACACCCTCTATGGCAGGTAAGTGTGACAAAATCAAATACATTGCTGTATGAGTATTCACAGCTTTGTTTCTTTACTCCCTTGGTTCCTGGCCCTTATTATATATATCAGTGTAGTGACAGGGTAGAGTTTAAAGGGAAACAGGTACTCCTGGAAGAGAAATTAATCAGTTTGAGAAAGAGAGGAAAGAAATAAAAACACTGACACTGTTCAAATTGTTATGAGAGTTTGGCAAGTTTTGAAAGAGAGATGGAAGTTTCGGATTAACCATGCAAAGATACTGATCAAAAATGGAGAAATCAGATTTTCAGTAGTAATGCAATATGGTATGAGTATAATTCCCTTTGGCATTTTTGAGAAGCTGGAATAAAGATTTAAATTACTTTCCAATTTAATTTAAAAGTCAGACTGGTGCTTCCTTTGAATGGAAGAGAGGAGATATGTCACAAAGCATCTCAGCTAAATAATAATAAAAATGACAACAACAGATATCTGCTCTAAGTGTCTTACACGTACTAGTTCACGAAATTCTCACAATAACCCTAAAATGGGGTTAATATTCTTCTCCCTGCTATACAGACAGGAAACCATCCAGGGTCACAAGCTAGAAGTAGATAGGGTCCAAGCAGCCTGGGTCTAGAGCTCCTAAAAGGTGAGCAACACTTCCCTATCTCAGAGCGATGTCTCAAGCACTTAAGCACTCCACTAATAAGCAAAAACACATATATATTTTAATTATTCTAAAATACCAACAACTTTAGCACATAAAGTGAAACACATATCACATGGCTTCCTTCTCTTTAATTCATTCTCCCCTTCATGGCCCACCATAGAAACTAAGAATCTTACGATACTTTTCAAAGTTACTTCTGGAAGTAAACTGTAGTACAGTCTAGACTTATACAATAATATTCACCAAAGGAACTTGTGAATACGCCTTGATCAGATAACTAAGGCCACATATTATGCTGCTTTTCACTCAGATGTCAGAGATTAGAAATCATAACTTCAAAAAAGAAAAATTCATCAAAAAATAGTTTTGACATCATTTTAAAAGTTAACTCTTTCAATTACTAAAGCATATTTAAAGCTAAGAAATTAGAAAATAAAATTATTGAGTCAGTGTAGAAATGACAGGCTACATAACCGGTAATAATATTCAGAATCAACCACTTTTCACCACCTCCACAGCTTCCACTTTTGTCCAAGTCACCACCATCCCTCAGCTTGTATACTGCAGTAGCCTCCTAACCAGTTTCTCCACTTCCACCAGCAGCCAGAAACATCCTTTTAAGCCAGGAATCATAATACATCACTGCTCAATACACTTAGATGGCTTCTCATCCCAGCCAAGTTTTCTTTCTTTAAATTGAAGTAGAGTTGATATACAGTAGTATACAAGTTACAGGTGTACCTCATAGTGATTCACAATTTTTAAAGGTTATACTCCATTTAAGTTATTACAAAATATTGGCTACATTCCTCAGTCAACTTTCAAAAGCCAGAGTTCTTACAATGTCCTACATGGTTTCCCCACCATCCACACCATTACTTGTCTTCATTTCTTGCTACTTTCCCCTCACTCTACTCCAGCCACATTGGCCTCCTAGATGATCCCTCAATACAAGACACAGATGTTCCTGCCTCAGAGTAAGTCATCTAGTACTCCCTCTACCAAGCACACTCCCCTGCCCTCACACCTCCCACATGTCTAAAAGGCTTTAGGTCAGGCCCTCCCTGTCCTCCTATTTAAAATAGTAGTTCCCCCACCCAGCACTCTATTTTTGTTCTCTGCTTTTTCTCCACGTGGTTTACCACTATCACTATGTATTTCAGTTTTGTGTTTGCTTATTCTTTGCTCTCTCTCCTCCCATAAAAATGTATACTCCATGAACACAGGGAGTTTTGCTGTCTGCTCAGTGCTATACCCAGAACAGTGCCTGGCAATGATATATATCTTTGCTGAAAAATATGAATTAATATACATGAATAAAAACATTTATGGGTGTTTAACATGGTCTGGGCACCATGTTAAGTTCTTTACAGTTGTTAATTTACTAAATTCTCACAACAGTCCTACTGAAGTAGGGACCATCATTATCCCCATTTTTTAGGTGAGGAAATCAAAACATAGAAAAGATAAATAAACTGCCCAAGGATATATGCTAGGAAGTGGCAGAGGCACAATCTGAACTCAGGCAATCTGATTCCAGAGCCCCCTCTATTAACAACACCACTATATTGCCTGTAAATTTCTAAACACTTAATACATTTTAATTAAAAGACATGATCTATAAGTTGCTTTAAATGTTCTAATTTTTAAGGCTAGTCATTCAAATCAAAATCATTCTACAAGTCTGAGGCTTAATTTACTAAACTTACTTAATTTACTAAATTTTGAAATGTGAAATTTATAGTTTTGCAAAATGTTCTCTCACACTCATTTACCACCTATATGTATGCTTCAAATAAGGAAACTGTCAACGAGAGGTTAGCTTCCTCACCTAATAAGCAACCAATAAGAAAGACAGGAAAGGGCCTTCTTAGATTTAACTCTCAACACTATATGACCCTGTGAATTCTAATTTAGAAAATGCAAATGGGTTTCATAATATATCACTGTACTAATTAGATTTTAGTTTTAAAAATGAAAAAAAAATTAACTCGCTAATTCTTTTTATTCCCAAACACAAAGGCAAAAATTTTGAAAAGAGCTATGGTTCTCCAAATTACTTTCCATAGTGGTCACTGTTGCTTGTCTACCTAGAATTCATCCCCTCCTTTTTCCTTCCTAATAGAATCCTTCCCCAATATAATGCCTCAGGGGAGGGCAACACCATTCGAGATTCAGGCATGAACACGGTCAGTTCAATAGCAAACACTAGTGATTGGTTCAGGAATGGGCATATGACACAATTCCGGCCAAAAAGATGTGAAAGAAGTCTGCTAGAGGTTTTTGGAGAAAGTTTCCTCTTTCTGAAAACCGCGGCACAGGAAGAGACACCTTCTTTTTTTAAGAAGTTGTGTACAGATGTGATGCCTGGAAGCTAATCCCAGAGAGAGCAGAATTGAGCAATGGAAAGAATACGGGTTTTTACTGACTTTGTTGAACTGCTATAATCAACGAACCCTGAAGCCTATTATATGAGAAGATAAAATTTCTTATTTCTTAAGCCATTTTGAATTAAGTTCTGCTGCTTACAGCTGAAGACATACTAACTACATACTTCTTAATGAAACATATCCCACAACTAACCTCAAAAAAAAAAGTTTGTGGTAAATTCTACAAATACATATTAGAAGTTCAACCTGAATTATACCATACTGAATGACTGCTGAAGAGTTAGAAAGTTAAAAAGGATACATACAGCAATATTTTTCTAGCACAATCATTTCAAAAAGGACTTCTCCAAAACAATCCATATACAAATTTTAAGTTTTGATTCATGATTGCATTTATTTTTTCATAAGTTAAAAAAAAGAAACTATAACAATAAGTATTTAAGATTAATAGGCACATGCTCTGAACTTGTTGCCCTATACTCTTACACAGGAGTAGAGAAGTAGTCTGGTCCACAAACAGAACATCAGACAGGAAATCCAAGGCTGGATAATGGTGGATGGTATGACATCATGATGTTGACTTTGGCTTTGTGTTGGCTCATATTCATAGGGCACAGGGCAGTTTTTGTATTGACATGAGACGTGCAAAATGGTATAATCTGGCTGGACCAAGCCTACCACCTCTTTTATTTAAAAAAAATTTTTTTTAATTTTAAACCCTCTCATTTTATATGAACTTACAAATATGCACAAGGAACAAAAAATATACCATATATGGGCAAATAGTTTAGAAATTGATCTTATAAGGCTCAAATGGCCTGACCTTACCTTGTTATCCCAAGTCAAGCCCTATGCAATCTAAATTTAATTCATAAAGTAACACATTAGGTAACTTAAATCTGCATTTAACCCAATTCTGTGTAAAACTAGCCTAACAAACTTTCAAAAACTTACTACTTACTTTTAATTCTTCAAAATTTCAAAAATGACTTTTACCCAAAACCACAGAATTTTGCTAATAACATTTATTGCAGTTTTCATTATTTCTTTTGTTAGAATATTATCTTTCTAAGTTTAAAGGTCACATATTAATAATAAATAATATCAACATTTTGAAGCAAGTCACAAAGTGAAGCTGTTTGGGTCCACAGGCCTAAGATTTAACAAAATATTTGGACACTGGGTGTTTAGAGGGAAAAAAAACCACAAAAGAAATATGATAGCTTGACCCCAAGAAGCTTCTCTTGTTGAGGAGATAAATCCTATTTATGAAATAAGTAATGCCATAATATAATATGATTTTGTGTCAAAATAACACACCATACTCCTAGATAATTAGGAGGCTCAGTGCTAGAAATTGTAGAGGGAAAAATGAAGGAAGGGGGACTTGCAAAGCATCCTGATTTGAAGATAGGGGTGAGATGGGCCTAATATAACATAGGAAGTAGCATTAACAAAAAGTTGGAGATAGAAATAAGCATAGTATATTGAGGAACTGGACAAGAAGAGAAATGAGAATAGAAGATTAGTAATTAGGCTGGAAATGTATGCTGGTACCATATTACCATATTACTAAAGATCATGTATGTCAAGTGTAAGAATATGGCCTCTGCTTAAAAGAAATGGAAAGCTGATTATTTCTAAATAGAGTGGTAAGACAATGAAAATAACATTTTAGTAGGATTAACCTAGCTGAAGAATTCAGGGTAAATTTATGAGGGAGGGGAAGAAGAAATTAGAAACACAGCAACCAGTTAGGAGGGACTGGTTAAGAACCTGGGCATCAGAGTCAGGCAGCCAGACCTGCTTTGCTGCTTGCTAGCTGTGAGGCACTGAATAAGCTACTAAACACATTTAAGTCTCAGTTTCCTGTCTGTAAAGTGGGGTAATAACAGTGCCTATTTTATAAGGCTGCTGTGTGGCTAAAAGAAACAGTACATATGAAAGCATCTAACATAGTGCTTGGTCTATAATAACTACTCAAACAAATATTAGCAACTATTACCTTCATTATAAATCACTTCAAATGTGAGGTGATGAGGAACATGGGCAATAGAAACTAAAAAGAAAAGATGACTCAGAGTGGTATTTCCATAAACTCATGAGGTGTTATAACTAGAAAAGACCCTAGAGAACTCTTCCAAAAACAGAATGGCCCCAGTTTAAATGTCAGGGATGAAGAAAAGAACGGGGCAAGATAGCTCAAAAGGTTTTGACTGCAGGAATATCCAAAGAAGTAGAGTTGATATAATTATATATTATCAATATGCTTTCAGATGTAAGCTACAGTGAACTGCATACATGCCATGTGCCAAACACTGTGCTAGACACTGATATAGTAATTCTAATCCCCAGAACAACTGTGAAACATACATATTAGTTCCAGTTTTACAAAAGAGAAAATAAATGCTCACTGAGGTTTAAGTACTAACAGTATAACCTTGGGCAGGGTAAGAAGCAAAGCTAGCTTTGGAACCCATACCATCTGTTTCCAAAGCCTGTGCTCTTTGTACCACATTTAGGCTGCATCCCCCTTTAATATCAATAAAAATTGTATCATATCACATAGACATATTTGTAATTATTTTCTATCTACCTTGTTAAGTATGGCAATCATAAACATGTCCAATCTTTTCTACATTCTAAGAAAAATATAAAGGTATTCAGCATAAAAACAATAATGAAAATAAATTTTAAAAGCAGTATTAAGTGAAGACTCACCATACTTCTAATGAAATATAGTTGGATATACTATAAACTATAATATACTAAATGAAAGCAATGACTAATCTTCTTCAATAAGATACAGAAAAAAGTTGGCTTGGCTTTTACATCACTTGATTATATTAACATTTGTCCCATAAGACAATATCATTAAAAAGTGACACCTAGCTCATAAAAGAAATACCTTACTATTCACAGGAGAAGCATTTATATAAGATGAACCCATCAGATGTTAAGTTATAAAGAAAAATTCAACCACAGAAGCAAAATGCCCAACCTGCTAACAGTGAGGACCACACAGTGGCAGGTGACCTATTTCTTCAGTGTGTTTCTCAACAGACATTTTCCTCAACCACAGGGTAGTATGCTACTTCTCCACTAGAATGTTAATCTAAGTTTTACCAGGATGAAAATATCAAGTATGCCAAAGCAAGTAAGTTTCCCAAAACAACATTTTCATCTGGCTTCAAAAAAGTCAGAAGATGCTCTACTAAGTTGGCCATCAAACTATGTAGCAGGTAACTACTTAACTAGTAGCTCTCAAAGTGTAGTCCAGGAGACCCCTGAGGGTCCCCAAGACCTTTTCGGAGGGTCCAGGAGGTCAAAAATATTTTCAGAATGTTACTAAGTCATTATTTGCCTTCTATACTACCACTCTCTCACAACTGTGTGGTGGAGTTTTCCAGAGGTTATGTATGACCTGTGATTCAACAGACTGAATGCAAGAGCAGACATGGCAATTTATGTCTTCTATTAAGCCAGATATTAGTTACTTGCAAAAACTTAAAATGATGTCATTATTCTCACTTTTTTTTAGAAAATATAGCTATTTTCTTCTTTGAAAAAGTTATGTTAACATGTAATGTTTTATTTCTAAGTGAGTTAAATATTTTTTAATTTCTCAGTTTTATTCTAATATAGTTAATATCAATAAATATAGCCCACTCAAACAGAAATTCATTGGGATACTCAATAGTTTTTATAAGTATAAAAGGGGTACTGAGACCAAAAAAAAAAAATGAGAGCCACTTTTCTAGACCTTCCTATACGTATGTTTTGCCAATTACATTTTCAATTTTTCTAATTACCATTGAAGAGATGTTACTGTCCTACAGATAATTTCAGAAATTTGCCTTGATAAGAACAAAAAAAGTCTACAACCTTAAAAAGAATTGAGTCCATTAGATTAAAAAAGAAATCATTTCTTATATCTTTCCAAAAGAAAAACAATAACAATGTCAAAACTAAAATGCAAGCTAAGAGACCACTATCTGTAAGCTTTGGGCATGAGTTTATGATCAGTTGTACATTAATAATCCTCCAACAGCTCCTATACCAAGGCAGGGCTCTTTGAGAGGCTTATCCAGCAACTGTTCTGTTATGGAATAATCCTGATTTCCAAATCACAACAGGACTAATCAAGATGCTTATAAACAATTCTCTGTACCATAATCTTGACATTTCCAAAATAAAAAGTTTTGTGTTTCACCTAAACAGTTTCAAAATCTCTGGGAAATACATAAAGTTAAGACATCAAAGTCCCATCTGAATCTAATCCTTACATTGTCAGTAAGTCACAATAGATGTAGCAATCCATGCAGTTTTTAGAAACCTTCAGGATGCATGGTAATGGTAGTTTTTGAAAATACACGCTGGAGGAAAACCTCTTTGAAAAATAGTTTTTGAACCTGCTGGAAACAATAATAGACAACAACTTTGCATTTACAGTTCAATCTAAAATTAAGATGAAGTCATATTTTTAAAACTGTCACATTAATATTACAGTTAAGGACCCTAAGACAACAACTGTCTAATACAAAAGTTATTCAGTCCTAGGCTATCGCAATAGTCAAGGAGTGAGGTGACCAAGGATCGTGAGTAGAAAAGCACTTAAAGGCTAGAAAGAAACAATGCTCCTTAGGTATTTATTAATTCAACAAATATTTATTAAATTGTCTACTACTTGTAAGACCCTAAGCAAGCTAAGAAGCTCATAATCTGGTGGGAAGATAATTACAAAGGTGGAAGTATACGTATATAAATGCAGAGGCTACTCCAGACATAATGGAAGAAGTTCTATCTAAGAAGTGCTAGAAGAGGAAGAGAAAAGGAAGGAAGGATGTCTTCTAACAGAAAGGATCAGGGAACATACATCCTGGCAAAGAAGGCATCTAACCAGGGCCATTAACATATATATAAAATTTCAATCCAAAGTGAAAGGCATCGCAGGAAGAGGAAAAAGCACACAGTCAAGGAACAGCAAGTACAAAACAGCTTCCAAGGAACTTGTAATGGACTCCAGGAGGAAGAAAGACTGGAAAATAAGGTTGGAAAAATAGAGGGACTTACATGACAGGGTAAGCTTTTTTCAGTAGGCAAAGGGAAGCCATTGGAAAGTTTTTAAAGTCATGATAAGGTAAATCATCAGATGATACTTTAATAATACTGTGGGTTGGACAGAAGAGAAACAGGGGAGAACAGTTAGTGCACTATCAAACCAATCCAGGCAGGAAATAATAAGAGCTTGAAGGGATAGGAACTAGGAAAAACAGATACAAGATATCCTGCAACCGCTTCACTAATAAATTACTTAGTTTAAAATGTTTCAAAACTTATCACACAAGGTTGTTGTTTCACATTATTTACATTAAAAACTATTCACTTCATAGACAATTTCACAGCATACTCAAGTGTGCTTCCTTTTTAAAAAGCTGTTAGGAATAGCTAACTGTATTCTAAATTAAGCCACAAAATGGATAATAAAGAACAGCACAGGCATACTTTCAATATTCTGAATAGAATCTCAGTATGCAAAATTTCATTCAAGGATGAACATTTTAAGCTCAAAAGTTTATTTCCATGGAACACACAAAGTTTTGATCAGAATTTTCTGTACAACCTTTTAAGACCCACATCACTACATAATTATAATAGTCGACTTTTCTTAAAATCATTTTTGGACAACTCAACTCAACTCAACTCAACCAGTATTTCTACTAGGCCCATATTTTTCAAACATTAGTGCCTTCATTTTCTCCCCTCCTCCCCACTCACCTCACCGCCCAACAAATTCCCTTTGTATGTCTGCAAGGCAAGATACTATATGATACAGTATGATTCTAAGGCAGTTTGCATATAAATAATTCTATTCATGTAATAACAGAAATCTAGAATTATTAACCTTACTTTTTACAGGAGAGGAACCAATGATGTACTAAATTTCCATTTACATGAATGACAAATGCATCTAATAGAAATGATGCTTTACCATTAGGGGGAAACAAAGGGGGAAATACACACAATAGATGGGTGGCAAATCTTAACAAACTTTGCGAAATACAGAAAAGCTGCATCTGGATTGCACGATTATAAAAGCAAATAAAGCAAGCTCCAAAATTAAGGGAAAAGAAAAAATTCCAAGTGATCATTAAAAGTGAAAAAGGTTGATTCAATATTAGTATTAGTTTTTAATGCAGCATCATTTAACACTCTATGATTAATTGGAAAAAAAAAACAAAGGATAATTCACCGCTCACAAGGACACAGGAAATAATTTCTGCATATATTCTATGAGACAGTTATAGTTCATTACACTTCCATGGGCTCAAATCCTTTCAAACGTTTCCAAAAATACATAGTCTTATGATAACTGAGATTCCCCAATGACACACAATTTATTCTGTACGCTTAGCTATAACACATTTTTAAAAGACATAACGAATTCATCCTCAACAAAAATAAGAAGTCACAAAGGCCCTCTACTTATTCAAAATCATTACATAAATCACTGTCTATAATTGCAAAAAGGGTTTGAAAATCTGACAGCTAATAATCATAAAATGGTGTAGACTTAAAGAAAAAAAATTACCCAACTTTTCCATTTTCCCTTCCTTTTCCTTTCCTATCAGATATACAAAATGTCTGTAAGGGTCTCAGACAAAGCTCTAAAGTAGAAATACAGTGTATGTATACTTTACATTATGTGTATGAAAACCTATCACATATATGTATACATTACATATATTCACACACAAAAAAGAAAGGTTCCTCCTTTTTTACTATAAGAATTGAAGCTACATTAAACCCTATCCCATAAATTGAGTTAAATCACTATAAATTAAAGAGTAATAAAATAGTGCACATAGATCTCTCTTAACGACTTTATTCGGAGAAAAATCAAAGACTAAGGCCATGACTGAATAAAAACACCCAATCCCTGAAAATCACTAACCGGCATTTGGTTTCCGTGAGAGAAAAAGGGAGTCTTAAAACGAATAATCACACAGGCAACCCAGTTTCAGAAGTTAACGAAGGTAAAACACAGCGAACCAAACCAGACAAACGTATAAAACGACAAGCTTTAAAGAATTCCCCCCAAAAGAAAGACTTCAAGACTGGGATAAAAAGCATCCTTTGCAGGTAGAAAAATCTTTAATTGAAAAAGAAAAGGGGGGGGGTGCATGGCACAACAAAAACCTGAACGACAAGCAAAGGCGAAGAAGTAAAAAAAAAAACGGATCTCTCCTCCCACCCCCACCGCAGCTCCCACCCCCACCCTCACAGGACAATAGGATCGGGGTCCTAACTGCAAACTTTAAACGTGTAAACCAGAAGCAGTTTTACTGCAGCTCTAACTGCAAATCTGCCTCTCATCTCGAACCTAGCGCATCCAAGAATACTTCTGCCCTGAAAACATCACCAAGGTGTTATTAAACACAAATCAGACCCATCACAAGATTCTTTTTTTCCCCAAGTACCTGGAGGATCCATTTCAATATAAAATATCAGTTCTGTCGAATAGGGCATCATCACCTCCCGCCAGTCTGCGTCATCGCGGTCCATACTCCACACCGTATTGTACATCGCGCTGTCAGGGGCAGGTCGTCAGGAAATATATAGAAAGCATATATATTTTTTATCTGCTATTTAAAAATCTAAAAATATATATCTGTAAAAGTCCCACTCAGAAATGTACTCCGGGGTTTCCAACGGCCGGTACAAGTCCAGCCAACTAGCAGGACGAGGACGGAGTCGTCCACCCCGTTCCTCCTACGGCACCCAGCAAAATGCCCCCGGGACGTTCAATCTACCGGCTTTTCCCCTCGGAGAGGTACAGAGAGGCTTGCGGCGCGGAGAGCAGAGGTGTTATAAAAGCGGCTTCCCCAAAATCCCTTCGACACAGCCGCTCTCCAGAGAAAAACTCCCACCGCCTCCAAATCTTTCCGCGGAAGCCACTTTTGTGTCCTTCGACGGGGGGAGAATGGAGAGGGAGAAAAAAAGAATGCGCTGGGAGAAAGGTGGGGAAGTGACAAAGGAAAGCATAAAAAAGGGGTTGGGTATTGCGTTCAAGTTTCGGGGTCCCACTGGTCAGCAGAGAGCGATCCCCTCAGGGGCTGGGACTCGGGCTCCGTTCCGGTCGGGCTCGGAACCGAAGCTGCTGCAGCCTCGGGATGGAGGGCCCGTCTGAGAGTCCAGTTAGCTCTGCTTGGCCGGGCGCTCCTGACAGGCTGTATGCAAGCCCGCCAGTGCCGGCTCCCCTCACGCTCTGCCCTGACTCCAGCCACTAGAGTTTCATTTTAACGGCGCGGAGGGGGACACCCTTCCCCGCCCCCACGTTCCCCTGCTGAGGCGCCACCCAACCGCGCCGGGCAGGGGGGACAGTCATCATCTCCACTGCCCCTTCCGCTCTATCCCGCCTCGAAGTGTTGGGACTTCTGTCAGGTGCCTGAGAGTTTGTGCAAAAAGCCGTCCTACACCTCGGCTATCAACTCTCCTCACCGCTCTCTAGTCCTCAGTTTCCTAACCCTCCATCCTTTCTCCCCCCAGCCTCAATCAGAATGGTAAAGCCCGGGCGCTGGCCGCTCGCCAGGAGTCAGTGCCGGGAGCACGCGAGTGGGGCGGGGAGGGAGAAGCGAGGTGGGAGGAGGGGAAAAAAAAAAAAAAGAGGATGAGGTGGCTGGTGATTGGCTGAGCCCGGTTGCCGGAGCCTGGAGCCTGCGTCTTTTGTCTGCCTTGCTCCGGCGGATGAGCGGGAGACGGCTGCGCGCCCCAAGCGAGCCAATCAGGAGCCAGCCGGCGCCGGCCGGTGAGGCAGCGATTGGTCGGAGCCCAGTTACTAAGCGGGACAAAGGCAGAAGGGGGAAAGAAAAGAGGGAAAAAAAAAAAAAAAAAGAAAGAAAGAAAGCGCAAACGGCGGTTACTGACAGGCTGGGCGAGCGCTCGGGGGCTCAAGCTGCCCGGAGACAGGCGGGGCTCCCACTGAAGCTCGGTCCGCCCGGTCGTGTAGGAGATGGGGAGGACGGGCTGGCGCGAGACACCTCTGCCCGGAGACTGGCCGCGGGGGAGGGGAGGGAGGAAGAGGGGCGCGTGCTGTCACTTGGCGGGACGCGCGCTCTATTCTGGTCCATAGGAGGTTTCCGGGCAGAGTCCTTCCCCACAGACCTCTTCCCAGTGCTGGGACAACCCTCCCCACCCTCCTCCCCCATGATAAGTTGTCAAATAAAGCAAAGGTCCCCAGACTTGCTGGACCGTTACTGCTCAGTGAGAGAATGTGCCCATGCCCCTGTGCAACCTTACCCGACCGCTACCTGAGCCCAGTTGCGGCTTCTCCCCTTGAGCAGTGAGGCACTTCTTAAGGAGGCATTTCGCAGTTCCTCTGCGCTTCCCACCCCAGGACTTCTGAAACCAGAGGAACTCCCCACACCTGAAATACACAGTGGCGCGCCACAGCAGGCCCCTCAGCTCCAGTGCTCAAGCCAGAAAAAAATGCCTTGCAACTACAGTGTGCGTGTGATTTCTGAGATGAATCACAGGTGTTGGTTTCCCTCGCCAAAAGAGCTCTACTCCGTTTCCCTGACAGACCCCCTTACACGTTAACACCCAGTCCCTCCCCCGCCCCAGCTTAAAACTACGATAGACTCCCATATGAAAATGCTGGATATTTCCACGCATTTCAGAAACTGATAATTAACTTGCTGGGGGACACTGAATAGCCCAAAGCAGATTTCTGTCTCATGAAGTTTGTGCCTGGAATTGCCATTCTGCATGCCCTACAATACAGTCTGGGGAAGCCAAAAACTGCTCCATTTCCTCTTTACACAGGAGTAACAAAGCCCATTGTGTTTTGCTTGACAACCTTGATTAAGCCCTAGCAAAACCTCCTACCCTGAGTGGCTCTGCTGTATTGACCTGCCAGTGGAAGAGTTGCCACGTTTCACCCTCCACCTCCCAAAGTGGTTCTGCCTTCCTTAAAGGTGCTCTAACTGAGCTGAGAGTTCCTGAGGGCAGACAGTCAAAATGTGTACGAACTAGATATAAAGTCATGGATTAAAAAGAGCCAGGAAGAGTGAATGGACTGCGTTGAGCTGAGAAAATACATCAGTATTCCTATATGCTTGCTTTCTCACATTTTTGAAATCCAAGTGTGATTCAGAAGCCAAATCAACTTGGGGCAGGGCACATTAATTTGAATGTCCTGAACCATCCCTCTAGGTCGAAGATGCTGGATGAACAACTCTAATTTGTGGCTGGCTTCCCAGCAGTCTCTTTACTTTACCATATCTGGGAGGCAGAAGTACTCACATTTGATAACTCAAAAAGCAGAACAGTCAAGGGCAAGTAGGTTTATTTTTGTTCACTGGAGTCCCAGTGCATTCCCAAATAAAATGAAGGTGAAGAGAGGAAGTGTGGAAAAGATAATGGCTTTCAGATTTCCACAGCAGCTTTTGCTTGGACCACTTTTCATGATTTGGTGGTGGGAATTCAATTTCCAATACACGGAGCAATCACTCAGGCCTTTCCCACCGCTAAGGCCTTAGGAAATGTAGTGAAGAAGCAGCTCAGTATATAAAGAGTGCTTGAGACTGACACATGGAGTAAAGCTGTGTGATTCAACCTTGCCACCTAAAATCGTATGACCCAACTGTCCAGCAAATAAACCTTTGAATAGAAAGCCTCCAAAGAATAACAGTGATGCAAGAGGCAACGATGAATCAAGGAGAAGCACACTTCCTTCAGATGGGCTTGAACCAGTGCCCTGCCATGATGAGAAGCGCCTGTCATATGATGTTGGCCTCACTTTCTTTCAGTTGAGAAACAGAAGTGAGGTTCTGACTGCCTGTCACCAAACTGCCTCAGGCTCTTTGGCAAAGGTAGAGAATGTTAGCTCTGGTGCCCTGGATCATTTCCATCCTGGAGAATTATATTTGGCCTGGGCGTGGATTAAATTCAGCTCTAAGAGCTCAAACTCCTGGGTCACAACCTGCTTCTCTGGGAGTTGTTTTTTTTACCCCTTTGCCTCCCTCCTTTCTTTTTTTAATTTAAATTAGCCTTAGGTAAATCACAAAATCCGTCTTCATTTATATATCTGTGAAATAGGAGATTGCCTTCATATTTATGAAAGCTTCTTAGTTTATTGTGAAAGACTCTGAGAATAAAAAAAAAACACTTAAGTACTTAGAATTAATAGTACTTTTTTGTAACTCCAAATGGACAGGATGTCCTTCACTTTTCACCCTAGTTTGGTCTCGCTATGAAACAGTTCAAATATGCTCCATTTCCCCCTCTTTATTTTAGAGATGGATGAAATATTTCTTCTGTGCACTGAATATAGGGTATGATCTCAGAGCTCTCTGTGCCAGCAGAATCAGCCTGGAACTCAGCCAGAAGTTCTTCGTGATTAAAGGTGCCATCTGAGCACACAATATTTTTTTTCAAATGCCTTGCAAAATGGAAACATACTTTTATTATTTTTTTAAGGTCACTAGCTATAACATCAGGACTGGCTTTAGCCTTTGGGGAAGGATCAGTGAACTCAATACCCTTCTTTTTTCCTCTCTCATTATCTGCTCTTGATCACTTGTCTTGTGATAAGGCTAAGTCCATGCAGCTAAATAAACTCACTTAATAAATGGGATTCCATGAAAACTCTACAAATTATCAATTGCAGAGTTTAGGACTTCCCCAGCCACATGCCTTATAAGTTGGGGGATTTATCAAGTTTTGATGGAAAAGTTTGCCTTTACAATGTAAAAAGAAGCAGTGCTAGTGGATCTTCTAGAAAGACAACTCCTCTGGGAATTGATAGTCATCTTTTGAGAGCAGTGTCAAACATCTTGGTTTTCCTTTTTTTTTCAAAATAATATTCCCTTTATTTATCATCTGCAATTTTTATCTCTCCTCTACATCTTTCTTAAAACTTGGAAAACTATGGTAGAGTTAATTATATCAGCCCAAGTCACTGAGAAATTACGACATTAGATGAATGAGCGGTTTTCACAGAAGTGGCATTTCTCCAGATGCTGTTGCATTCCTGTGCTTAGGGGGCACTGTTTGAGGGCTTCCTCTTACGCATTAGCACATGATATAAATCTCCCCACTTGGGGTCCTCCTTCAGCTTTGGGGATCACCAAAAAAGCAGGTCTCTCTCTAGCTTAACATGATCCCCTCTTTTTCATGTCTGCCTTTCTAGTAACACAGGGGCTACCTGGTCGGTAGGTTATGACACTGCCACAAACTTCCCTTCCATCAAGGCAACAGCTTTCAGCTCAGCTCTCACCAGGACAGAGAGAGCAAATGAGAGCTGAATGGCAGGAACAATAGTTGAGGCTGTTTCCCGAGGGCAGGGCACAAACTGGGCAGGCAGCCGGTGAGCTCTGTTACCTCATTTAATCTCTATAACCCTGAGGAGGGTTGTATTTTTATTCTCATTTTACACATGAGGAAATTGAGACCCAGAGCAGTGAGGAGACTTATTCAAAGTCACGCAGCCACTTAGTAGCAGAGCCAGGACTAGAGCCCCGGGTCCCAACAGCCGGTTCAGTACCTTTCCCACTACACCACACAGCTTTCCTCTCCCCTTCATCCACTTAGTGAGTGTTTATTGATGCTTCCAAATACTGGGGATACAAAAATGAATAAGACAAAGTACCTAACATTGAGTCCAGAGTCTATAGAGGAGAGGTCAACAAAAGAATAAATAATTACAAGCATGTGATAAGTGCTATAATAGAGAAACTGACAAAGTACTACCTGAGCCCCAAAGACAGGATGATCTCTGCCCAATGCAGCTGAATAAAGGCTTCCTGGAGGAGGTGATATTTGGGCTGCCCCAAATTTCTCTGCATGTGGTCTCTACATCTCAGTTTCTCCAATCCATATGATTAGCTCCAAGCCTGAAAAAGTTTCATGGAAAGCTGCCACAAAGATCAGACCACCAAAGCATCCCTCATTATCTTTAATCAGACTGCAACAGCCTCCTCATCATCTCCCTGCCTTGCCTCTTCCAATCCATGTTCTACAGAGTTAGAGTGATGGTTCTAAATACGCAATCTGAACATTGTCACTCCCTTGTATAAACCACACAGTATTTCCATTTGCCCTCAGGGTAGGGTTTCAGTCTCTTAGCCTGGCATTCAAGGCTTTGGTGATTTAACCCCTGCCTCCTTTTCCAGTCTTTTCTCACACAGTATTTCCTGTCTCTGCTGAGAACTAGCTATACTGAAAGACTGCAGTTCTCAGAACAGTAGAAAATTTCTCCACACAACACCTTCCACTATAAAGTGACAAACCCCCACGTATGTGCATCCGATCGCTGAGACCGTGCTCGCTCAGCCCCTGTACCGGCCTCTATACAGCCTGTATGTAGCACACTGTGTTCAAAGTGTCTGTTTCCAGGTCTGTCTTTCCCCTCTTGCTCTTGGAGTTCCTCATAGGTGGAGAGCGTGTCCTCAAATCCATCAGTGCCCAGCATCAGGCCTGGTGCACAGTGAGTAGCCAAGAAATGTTCTTTGAGTGAATAAACAAAAGTCACAAAAAGAAACTAAACTTGCCAAGAAGGCTCTGGGGCAGCCTAAGTTCAGGTTATCCTGATAATCCTTTCTGTAGTTCTTCAACTGATTCCCATTTATTTAAAAGGACAAAAAGAAAAAATTTAATTGTACAGTTTTTAGTTACAGAACTGTAAGGGGCAGACGGTGATCCTTCTCTCCTGCTGGGCGCCTCTAAGGTCTTCACCACAGACACTCAGTTCTGCTGCCCTTTTATTTTATCAGCTGTGAATTGTTTGCAAAATTCCAAGCAGCTTGTAGGAAATTCAGAAAAACTCAGCAGTGAGGAGAGAAGCTGGTTTCATTTTCCAACCCAGCTCATTTCTGAAATGTAACACCATATAGGGCTTTAAAGTACGCTTACTTCCTGTGGTCATTATTTCAGTAGTTTGGAACAATTTGTAGTTCATGCCTGCTTTCTGGAATGTACAGTAATCTCTCTGTAATTCCACTCATCTCAAATCTAAAAACTGTCAGGTACATTTCATTGTTAGAGGGCAAAATCAGTCCAGTTCCCATATTGGACAATTTTGGTTTAAAAAAAAATCCAGTAGCAATTTTCTTTCCTTCTATGAACAATAAAATCACAAGCATCCTTTAGAAATATTTTATAAAATCTATATACTAAAAGAAAAGGCCTTTTGCAGCCTCCCCAGACACTTCTGCATGGGCATCATCCTTGAAATCTGGGGAAATGATGTAACTTCTAGGGCTTAAAGATCACCATTTGAGTAAGGAAATTCAAGCATGGAGTGTAAAATCCTGGTCATTTATGTCTTCAGATCTGAGAACTTGATTGAAAAATGATACAACCACAGTGACCTTCTTTTAATTCAAGGGTGGGGACTACCTTGTGTCCTGCTCATCTTATGCTTCTTGCAAAAGAGGCACTCAATGAAAAATCACTGTTATTCCACAAACTTCACTTAGGATCCCATCTTTCCCATCTCAGTACCAACATGTGAAATTCTAAATTATGCAATGTTAGGGCAAAGTAAAGGCACCTAAGGTCCTGGGAGTGTAGGTAAAGTCACCTTAGGTATTCCCAGTATAAGGAACTAGGAGTTCAAAAGCAATGTATTTTTCATATTGTGAGCAAAAAAATGTAATTGATCATCACATATACCAAGTACATAATATGATAATTGCACTTAGAGTAGATTTATTAAATGTTAAAGGTAGAAGGAAAGAACAATCCAAAATGACAAGCTCTTTCCATTCAGTTGAACTCCTTTCATAGTCTAGAGTTTATGCTGAGTACTCAGTAAGACACTAGTTCTGTCCTTGATGAGCCCATGATCCGGTAAGGGAGACTCATGTGAACGAGTAATAAGAGTTTCACTGACCATTGTGCTTCTAGACTGACTGACTCTCCTAAGGCCAAAAGATCGGGACAAGACAGCACCCTCTGTTTACCCTCTCCATCTTCTCCAATAGCTTTGCTCTGTTTCTTAGCCTCTTCCTGACCTCCTAGACTGCTGTCTTAACCTCACACTCCTCACTGATTCTGTTCTTGGAGGACTGACTCCTAGCTGTGTTCCCTGACCACAAATGTGTCCCTTGTCATCTTTTTCAGGGCAATGGAGAAATCTAGCTCAGTGTGTCCCACCCTGATACAGGGCCTTGTGGTTGAAGTTTCTCCTGAATTCTCTCAGGACTCTGAAGACAAGAACTAGATAATACTATACTCATGAATTGCTCCCACTCTGAAATGTCAGCTCAAATAGACAGCTCTCTCTAACCCTCCCATACTTTTTTTTTCCCCAAAGCATAGGCATTGGGGGAAAATGTTCACATGATTACCATCTAACATCACTGTAGTGAATAGTGGTCCCCCTAAAAGATATGTCTAAGTCCTAACCATTCAGAAGCTCTGAATGTGACTTTTATTTGGGAAAGGGGTCTTTACAAATATTAATATTTTAAAATGCGATCATCCTGGATTTAGGGTGAGTCTTAGATCCAAAGATAGGTGTCTTTATGGAAAAAGGCAGAGGAAGATTTGAGACACACAGAGGAGACAGCAATGTGAAGACAGAGGCAGAAATTTGAGTGTTGCATATACAAGCCAAAGAACATCAAGAGTTGCCTACAGCCACCAAAAGCTACAAGAGGGGCATAGAGCAGAATCTCCCTCAGAGTCTTTAGAAAGAATCAGTCCTGCCAACAACTTGACTTCGGATTTCTAAACTCCAAAATTGTGAGAGAACAAATTTCTGTTGTTTTAACTCACCCCATTTGTGGTAATTCATTATGGCAGTTCTAAAACATTTCTCATAATTTATTTTAAAGACATTTTAATATCAAGATATAGACAGAATATAACTTCAAAGTAAAGGACCATCCTTGCCAAGGAATGACTGTAAGTCACTTTAAATATGATGCTGGAACTGTTGAAACTTTGTCATAGACTAGCACCAGTACTAGGAACTACAGGCTTATCCCAAAGTATATCTTTTTAACAATTTTCTCCCTATTCCCTTGAACCGTGTCTCCGTCTTCTTCTTCCAAAAAATTCACTCTACCAAAGCCAAATCCCAGACCAAAACAAGTGCCTTTTGCTCTTACACTCAGGCAGCTGGGCTTAGGCTAAGAAAAACCAAGTTTACTAATTTCACTCTGGCCTGGTCCCTGGTCATAATTGAGATTCCTGTTACTTATTCTAAATGTGCTTCCTCTGACATTCCAAACCTTCGCCACTTATCTCAAATGACTACCCTCCACCCTCAGATCAGTAAATGTAACTTCGCCTTTTACTTCA
The DNA here is from genome assembly GCF_048564905.1 of Vicugna pacos. Classification (NCBI taxonomy): domain Eukaryota; kingdom Metazoa; phylum Chordata; class Mammalia; order Artiodactyla; family Camelidae; genus Vicugna; species Vicugna pacos. Next base: position 34,047,197 of record NC_132999.1, on the reverse strand, counting down.
CAGAGACCAACAGGCATAACGCCCCCTTCCTTATATCCCCTCCAGAGCCTATAAACTTGTACCATCCTTGCTTCCGTGCCTTCCTCTCTGAGGAAGCATGTCTTTCCTCTAATTGAAAGCTGATCACCCATTCTGACCTCTGGGTAGCACCCTCATCAGCCTCTTAAAGCATCCCTTCTCCTGTCTATCTAAATGCGTACTAGATAGCCTCGAAACACCTCAAAATCATAGTAACTAAGTTGCTTCCTTTTCTAGTTAGGTGACAGGGCCAGATGGGAATATAAGCCCACAGGGAAAATAGCATGTGCAAAGGCCCAGAGGAGAGCATGTGTCTCTTGGGGGCACTGAAAACAGTGCCAAGTGGTCTAAGATTGAAGGAGATAAAGGATGGTGAAGGATAAAGCTGCAAGGTAAGCATGAAGAGCCTTGTAAGCCAAGATAAAGAATGCATACTTTATGCTCAGAGCAATGGGGGCAGATTTGTATTGAGAATCATTAGAAATTGCAGAGTGAATTGAAGGAACAAACTCTAAAGACACTTGAAGACAAAACATTGCTGAACAATATGGGCTAAAGATGGAGAGCCCTGTGTAGATCTGAGAGTTGTTTAGGAGGTACAAAAGGTTAAGTAACCAGCACATTCTCACCCTAAAACACAGCTTACTTCAAAATGAGAGAGATTACAACATTTCTGGCTGAAAATTTTCTCTTTATTGAAAGCATTTTTCTCCCCTACTCTTCCAGGTGATTCACTCATTCCCTGGACCTCACTGGGTGGATTATCCAGCCCCAAGAGTACTGTTTATGGGTTAAGGACCAATGACCCAGCTGGCTGGTCAATTGCCCCACTGTAGTGAACACCTTTTAATACCTCTGTCCAGTTCACCATGACATTCCTCTTCTCAATTTGTACATGACCTTGCCCCTGGCCATAGTTGATGGGACACAGGCTGAGCTAAATTTCTTTCACAAATATTTGCAAAGAGTAACCAAAACAAGAACTGGTCTCTCCAGGTGTTTGGACTTATAGCATGGAATCTCTGGAGCTGGCTGTGGCCCCCATCCACCAGGAGAGCCAAGTTGCAAAGGAAGCCAGTGTTCAGAAGACCAAAGAAGTATGAAGAAAATGCCCTGAAAGCAGCATGGGCAAAGAATGGAAAGGACTCAAGCTGTAGTCAATTTCTTGAGTTGATAGCCTCCTAGTGCCCAGCTTTGTCCCTGCTCTAAGGTCAGCCCCACCTCTAACATTTGTAAGGCCCAGGACAAGAATATAAATGGAAGCCCACATACCATGTGTCAAAATACTTAAAAGTTATAAATCAAATGAAAAAACCATTAAATATGATATATTCAATCCTTCTATCTTGCCAAGTATACTTTCATGCAAAGCTGGAAGACTAGGTTAAAACTTAGAATTCATGGATCCTTAGAGTTCTAACTCCCATCTCTTCTCACCTCTGGCTTCATCCTGCACTGTGAAGCCTTGTGCACATGTCCAAGCCTCTTCCATCCACCCCCCTACAAATAGCTGTCTTTGACCACCCTTTGTGTGTAAAGGTATTGACATTGACAATGCTGTCTGTTCTTAGACTAACAGATCCAGGGTAAAAGCCCAGTGCAGGTCCTGGAAACATGTTTGAGGTCACTTGGGTGAGGAATTCCAAGAACATGGTCTAAAAGAAGGAAGCGAAGACTCTAAATGGGTAAGTTCCCTTGGTTCCACTGATTTCTCATTCTATGAGGAAAGGTGGGCTCAGGGCCCTCTAGGCCCTGTTTTGAGCCCCTCTTTCTCAGGTCTAATAGAGACTGTTTATATGAATTCCTCACTTATTTAAGTAGGCCCCAACTGGGTTCTGTTACTTGCAACCCAAGAATCCTAACTAAGGCTGCTGTCTTTATCCTCTGATCCACTGTCCAATTTTCTCTGTTTCCCAGAGGGCCTCTAGTAGTGCCTTGGAGAAGGCTTCCTCTTGAACTCTAATACCTACCAAGTGGACCAGAAGAAAGGAGGCAACTTTTCTCATGGGCTTCCCCATCAGTGGTAAATCACTGTGACTTTCATCTCCCACTCTCAGCCTATGTATTGTATCTCCAGTTAGCTGCTTTGAGGTTCATGGGCAGCCCCAAATCCTAAAATACCATTTTATTTCATTCTTGCATCTTCTGGCACCATACTCAACATCATATCAGGATTTATGGGCCCTGCCTCCCATCTGATTTGGGAGTCCTCCAACACAGGAAGGGTGTTCAGATGCTATGCAGCCAAAAATGTCAAATGTTCTGTATAACCTCATTAATCAAGTCTTGAAGCCATATCTCTGTTGGAGGATTCTCTGGTCTTCTCCCTTGGGAAGCTTTGGGTATTTTCTTTGGAGACACCCCTCTACACATTTGGCTCCGGTCCTGCCCATCACTCTTCTCTCCAACTCTACACTCACACTTAGGATAGTAATGATCTGCCCTGGACCACACAGTCAAATGCCACCATAAGCATGGTATCCAAGGCTTCCTGCTAGACCTACCTCAGAGCCTGATTCTCAGTGGCCTTTAAGTACAATTAGTGAAGAGAAACCATCAGCACATTCACAGATTGATAGCAGGCAGTCAGCAGAAGCCACTAGCCTAGCACTGGGAAACACATGAGCAAGTGAGATGTAATCTAGCACCAGACACACCTACACTCTCTCTCAGAACATACCTGTTATTTCCCACTTTTGATCCAGGAACTCTGTTTTTGTACTAGTGTTGCATCTCACTATCAGACACACTTGAGGTAACAAAAACTCTCTTCATTTTTCTAACATAGTACCTACTTTGATGCCCTCAAAACTGACATCAGTGTGGGTCAGCAATTGCTAGGACAATCCTGAACTAAGTAGCCCAGCAAAGTTACCAAGGCCTTAAACTCCCAAAAAGGGTCAAGGGAGTAAGAGACTTGACTCCTTCCGGATTTTAAGCTAACTTATGAATTGGTGCTCTGAGTCTATCCTAATAATGCCAGGTTAGACCACAAGAGACTTTTGCAATCTTGGAAGAGTTTTTCATAAACATAAACATTATGAATGTTTCTAGATTTTCATAGTTGGTGGGTGGGACTAGTTGTTAATAATGGAGATCTTCTCATGGCCTGTGCTTACCTTCTATATGACATTACTTCTCATCCTCTCTAACTAAGATCAAAAAAATTACTCAAGTTGTAAATCCTCCCAAGTGGTCTAGTATCGCTATTGTACTAGCATGACTTTTTCAGTTGTAAGTGACAGAAAACTAGCTTAAGCCAAATAAACATACCTAAGTAGAAATGCTTAGCTAGCAGGAACCAGATTCATTTTCAGTTCTTCCCTCTGATGTTTCACCAAGTGGTAACAAGCAGAGCATTCCAGCAGCCCCAGGCCTGCATTCCACCTGCTTAGCAACTCCATCTAGCAAAGTGCTAGATGTTTCTCCACGTATTAGAGAAAAATTCTGAGGGTTGAGTCTCATTGGCCTAGGTCAGATCACATGCTCACCCCTGAACCAGTCACTGAATCCAGTTAGATAGAACACTCTAATTGGATAGGCCTAGGTCATGTGGCACCCCTGGAAGCAGAGTATAGTGTCAGCTGCACCCAAGATACATAGATTGAGAACTGGGGAAGGCAGTTTCCCAAAGAAAATCTGCGCAAACAAAAATATGTTCACTGTTCTCAAAAGCCCTTGTTCATGCTTTTCCAAGATTTTAGAGAATACGAATAAATGCATAGTGAATATATATACATACTGAATATTTAAATGTTGTATATAAATGAATAACTAAACACTTTCAGATAAACTCAAATGACCAATCATTTCTCCAGTAACCCCTGAACAGTAGTAGCAAGGGTTCCTGAAACCCCAGTTCCTTCATATTGGTAGACCTACACAAGACAGATAAAATCCACATTGTTTATATCCTCTGGATTTTATAGGGCTTTTAGGGATTTTATAATACCTGCTCTGACGTCCAATTCTGGAAACAATTCACTCCATAGGAAGTGGCTAAGCCAAACTGTATAAGGAACACAGTGTGCTGGACTATTTTGGATTGCCCATTCAGCGCCAGGAAATCCACACAAACCCAGATTTTACCTGATTGTTTTTTTCCTTCCCTATTGCAAAAGGGAATCTATGGGATATGGAACCCAGTGATGATAGTTAATCAGTAGGTGTTTAAGGTGATCTAAAAAAATCATCCCTCTCAGACAATATAGACTTCCTGCACTATTTTATAAAGGGTCTGGGTTTTCAACTTCAAGCTTGTGCTACTTACCCAAAGTCACACCCCATTTGTAGAGAGAGAAAACTATTCCTAGTTTGGTCCTTTACAAGACATATTCTATTTCCATGTTTTGAATTTTGGGAGTCCTCCAAATTGAAGCTTTAACTTAGGGGACCCAGAATGGAAACAGGAAGGATAGGAATTTTTGGCTCTTCCTTGCCTTGATTTTCCTGTGGTTTCCATACCTGGATGAGGGTAGAACACCTCTGCATGCTTCCAATAAACACTTTAAGGAGTCTGGACTTGTCCCCTATGATGTACCTACCTCTCCTGAATACTGCCAGGTTTCAACATATAACCACAGATTTTTCACCTCTTCTATCACCTCCACAAGCCCTGTAGGAAACTCAAGCCTTACAATCAGTACTAGAACAAAACCACATCTGACCCATTCTATTTTTGTCATGGAGAGTGGCTTGGGTGCTTGCTCCTTGTGAGTTCACTATCAAGCAGTGCATAGTACTTGGTGCTTTTCTTGGTTGCTTCTCTTTCTGGAATTCTCCCTCCACAAGACAAAGATGGGCTCTTTGCCTGGCTGGGGCTCCTCTTATGAGGGTTGAAATCAGCTCAAACTCCAGGCCCATCTCCACTCCCTCTTTTCCTGGTGCTCTTCAACCTTAGGAAAGCTATAGCTGGGATTTCTTCTTGGCCAGGAGCCCTCTCACCCCCAACTTCCTCCAGTGTTCTGCCTTTAGGGGCTCAGAAATGTCTACCCTCATACTTATTTCCCCAAACCTATAAGGTCATCATTAGGGCTCTCATCTGTACCATGAAGTCCTCATGTATAGCAGTCACTGGCAGTCGTAGTACTACATCTCCAATGAAGGACTTGCATCCAGAATTTATAAAGGACTTAGTAGTAATAAAACAAATCACCTCATAAAAAATGGGCAGAAAATATAGACACTTCATCAAAGATGATGTACAGATAGCACATAAAAATATGCTCAACACCATTAATCATTAAGGAAATTCAAATTAAAACCACAATGAAACACTACTACATACCTATTACAATGCCTGAAAAAAACCTGACAATACCACATGATGGTGAGAATGTGGAACAAATGAAACTCTCATACATGGCTGGTGGGAATTTAAAATTGTATAATCAGTCACTATGGAATGCTTTTTGGCAATTTATTTTAAAATTAAACATACAATCACCATATGATCCCTAAATTCCACTCCTATGTATTTACCTAATAAAAAAATGAAGATTTATGTTCAGACAAAAACCTGCACACAAACATTCAATTACATCTGTAATCACAAAAAAAACTGGAAACAACACAAATACCTTTTACTGGTGAATGGGTAAACTGTGGTATATCCATATAATTGAACACTACCCAGCAATAAAAAGGAATGAATTACTGATACACTCAACAACATGCAACATGAATGAATCTCTGATGCATTATGCTAAGCAAAAGAACCTGAACTCAAAAGGCTACATGCTTTATGATTTTATTTACATATTATTCTGGAAGATACAAAATTACAGGAATAGAAAACAGTGACTGCCAGGGATTAGGATGGAGGGAGGTGTGGACTAGAAGTCTGTAGTATGAGGAATTTTTTTTGGATAATGAAACTATTCTATATCTTGATTGTGGCGGTGAAATGACTGTATGTATTCGTCTAAGCCAGTGGTTCTTAACTGGGTGTGATTCTGTTCCCTATAGGATATTAGGCAATGGCAGACATTTTTGGTTGTCACAGCACAAAGGGAAAGGGCATGCTAACAGCATCTAGTGAGAAGAGGCCAGGGATGCTGCTAAACATTTTACAGTGCAACAGGACAGCACCCGCCCAGCAAAGAATTATCTGCCTCCAAATGTCAATTGTTCCTAGGTTGAGAAACCCTGGTACAAACCAGAGGTCAGAAAACGATAGCCTAAGGGCAAAATTCAGCCCATCACCTATCTGTGTATTGCCCACAAGCTAAGAATGTTTTTTAGATTTGTTTCATGATTGCAGAAAAAAATCAAAAGAAAACATTTTTTAATTGAAGTATAGTTTACTTGTGTTCGTTTCTGGTGTACAGCATAGTGATTCAGTTATACATAGATATATCTATATATCCTTTTTCATATGGACATAGTTCCCTGTGTTGTACAGTAGGACTTTGTTGTTTTTCTATTCTATATATAGTAGTTTGTATCTGCTAATCCCAGACTCCTAATTTATCTCTCTTTTCCCTCCCTTTCCCCTTTGGTAACCTTAAGTTTGTTTTCTATGTCTGTGGGTCTGTTTCTGTTTTGTAAAGAAGTTTATTTGTGTCATTTTTTTAAGATTCCACATATGAGTGATATTATACGATATTTGTCTTTGTCTGACTTACTTCATTTAGTATGATAATCTCTAGGTCCATCCATATTGCTGTAAATGGAATTAAGGAAAAAGAACATTTCATGAAAATTATATAAATTCAAATTTCAGTGTCCATAAATAAAGTCATGCTTATTCATTTATGCATTATCTGTGGATGTTCTGGCATCCCAAAGGCAGAGTTAAGACAGAGACTGTATGTCCAGAAAACCTAAAATATATATGTGCATATATATATTTACAATTAAGTTTAAACCCATAGAAACGTACACCACAAATAGTACATTTTACTTATATAAATTTTTACGGTGATTTTTTAACTGTGAACTTATAAATGTGTACACTGAATTACTATGAGCTATGTTAAAACATACCCATTTCTGTAAATGTGTGTGTCCTTTCTGTTTTTCCCTATAGAAAATAAATAGTAAATAATAGGAATTAATCACTAGCTGGGTTCTGATGTGAAAATTTCCTGTTAAAAAAAGTCATATGTAACATCTCTGACCGTGAAGAATCTGATTCAGTCTCCGAGACACAGAGACAGTTCTCCAGAGAAGACATCTGTGGTGAAGCAGCTAATACCCCGTGCACTTGTCATCAGATCAGTAACGGGGTCTGACTGGGTTTCTCTGACCGTGACTGCCCCTGGACTGAATGGAGCATTTATCACACTGTCTCAGACAAGCCAGCTGACCATCATGCACATGGGCCCAAGAGCCTGTCAATTAGCTCCTGTCCATTAGTCCCTGTCCAAACACTCAAACGCTCTGGCCCTAGTACTGCAGTCTTGTTATCAGTCCCCTCCAGACCCTGGAAGCGTGATCAGGCATGAGCTCCCTGTCTCCTACCATCCCTCATCTCCACTTGGACAAACTGTCAGTTAATTAGCCAATGTGGGTAAAAATGCTTGAAGCTGAAAAATGCTCAGCTGGGCTTTTATGATAATCATTTGCTGGGCCCTCTCCTTCCATTTCCCGCCACCTCAGATTCAGCCCACAGGATTCCTTGCTGTCTGTCAATGGGAAAGCTCCTGGTCACTCATGTTTATGGCCAAAGCCCCTCCCCCGCCACCTGCCTCCTAATGTTGGTGCTGTGGATTCAGCCAACTAGTATCATAAATCCTGAAACCTAGTCTCTGGATTGGCTGTCTTCTTTTAAAGGAATTGGCAGCATGGCAGATCTCTGGGTTCCCCTAAATTATCAACTTTTGAATGATCTTTGATATCTTTCATCAGCTAGATAGAACATTTAGAAAGTCAAGACAGCCTTTTGAAAAGATTATGTGGGAATCACAGCATTATTTGTTCCAGGTTTACAGAGATTTAAACCTGACATCCTCAGGGCCAAAACTCAGTTCTCTATAATTCTCTATCTCTCAGTGCAAGCCACTCTGGGAGCCAGGAGAAATCCCTGTTCAGAAAGTTGATCCCTGAAGGACAGAGTGATAGCTAGAGTGCCCCAAGCTGTTGAAGTTTCGTGCAGTTATCAAATGCCAAAACAGGAAGGTGCCCAGGGCAGACACATGTTACCCTGTCCATCTCCCCTTTCTGAAAGGTATTTCCATGGAGTGAAACTGAAAATAGCTGACCTCAATCTCCCAAAGCCCAATTTCAGAAGAGTTGAGAGCACAGTTTCCTTGTAGCCATATTTGGGCAATTTCCAAATGCTCCCTAATGATCCTTAGAGAGCAGTTAGAGCATCTTGTTTCTCCCTGCATCTTGGTCATCCTTTCTCTCCATCTTCATTCCTAAGGCCTTATCAGGGCAGCCGTTACAGTGTTCTCTCTCAGTACCCCCATCATCCCCCATATCCCTATTGACCCTCCTCTGCAACCAGACAGATCATTCAAAAACACAATTGTGGATGATATCATTTCCTGCCTAAAAGTATTTGATGGCTCACTGTCATTTATAGAGTAAGTCCAAAATCCCCAACTTGACAATCAAGTCCCTACAAAATCTGGTCCTCACTCCCAACACATTATGCTTGTACCATACCAAGCAATTTCCCCTTCCCTACCTGTAACTTTGGCATGCCAGCCTCTGTGCCCATGCTCACACCTTTTTTTTCTTCCTGGAATGGCCTCTCCACCTCATCGCCATCCTTTCCTCAAAAGTCAGCCCAAATGCCACCTCCACTAGGAGGTCTACTCCCACCTTTAAACTCCCAGAGCACTTCGATGGTTATTCTCTTGAGCCTGCTCTGCTTTTTATGGTGGCTGTTAATAAACAGATTTACTCTGTCCCACAGGACAGAAAGCATCTTAAGAAAGTCCTATAACCTAGTATGCGGCATATAGTAAATGCTGGTAATCATTAGTGTCTGATGTGCAAACTGCAGCAGATAGGTTATAGGCTAACAAGAGCATGCATCAGAGGAAGAGAACTGGGATGGAGAGAGAATCACAAATCATTATCAAAAAAGAGTGGTCAAGGTGGGGAGGGTATAGCTCAGTGGTAGAATGCATGCTTCACATGCACAAGGTCCTGGGTTCAATCTCCAGTGCCTCCATTAAAAAAAAATAATAAATTAATAAATTAACATAATAACTACCCCCCCATTTTTTTTAATTTAAAAAAAAATTAAAAAAAGAACGGTCAACAGGGTGGAAGACTTAGCTGTCATTTTAATAACAATAGCTTACAAGGCCTGGGCCTTGTGCTAAGCGTTATCACATTTACTCATCGTATACACTCTGTGATACAGGTACTATTATCATCTGCATCTGTTCAAGGAGAAACTGAGGCTCAGAGGGTAAATTTATTGTTTCAGCCATTGGCCTCCTTGTTGGTCTTTAAACACATCTTACATACTCCCACCTCAGAGCCTTTACACTGCCTCTACCTTCTGCCTGAAACTCTTCTCCAAAGTATAGGCAGGGCTTGCTTCCTCCCTTCTAGTAGGTCTCTGATCAAATATCATATTGTCAATTAGGCCTTCTCTGTCCACCTTAAATAAAATGGCAAACAACCAACCCTGTGGCATTTCATCTCCCACTCACTTGCTTTATCTCCGTAGCACTTATCTCTATCTGTCATACTCATATTTTATTTATTTACTTATTTTCAGTCTCTTCCCACTAAATTATATATTCCACAGTCACACAGCTGGTCAGGGGCAAAGCCCAGATTCAAACCCAGTTCTGACTCCATAGCCAGATGACAAAGTTATAGTCTTATGGATCAAAGGAAATACACTTGCTCTTCATAGCCCTCAAAGGCAAATACTTTTGATCATGGGGGAAGCATTAGGGAGGCTGATCTCATGTTAATATGTGTACAATCCAGTTGTTAGCTGGAGTTCTCTCTGCCTCTTAAGAATCAGCTAATATTGGTCAAAATCTCCATTCCCAAAGATTATAGAAAATCCCCAGGGAAATTATGTTGTCCTAACGACCTCTGTCTCTGAATCCCTGCTTCCACTATCTGAATTTAGCTTATCAGAATGCCTTACATCTCATGTGTATTATCCCTGTCCTGCACCTGGTCCTCAACCCTTTCCATAACCACCATACACACATAAAAAATAATCGCTTACCAGAGGCTTTGTTACTAGACTTTACTGAAAATTCATGGGACCAAGGGAACTTGGTATTGAGACAGGAGGGAAGGGGGCAGGGCACAACCACTGAAGGAATGACACAGCCATTGAGGACAGGACAAACTAGTTAGAATTAAGATGGCGGAAGATTCAACTTCCAGTAGAACTTGAGCCTCGTGGCCCACCCATAGGTGCCATGACAGTTCCCAGGCTGACTGTAACAGGTCAAAAGGGTAGGTGGGGCCCAATTCCTGGAAGTCGCTGCCCCCTCTCCAACATAGAATAATTCTCTCACTCGTTAGCATATGAAATTACCAGGCTCATAAAAACTAACAATCCCACACCTCGTGGCCTCTCCCTCTTGCCTTTTGAGATGGCCCGCATTCTGCCTATGGAATGTGTATCTCCTAAGCCACTCTCCCTTCTGAATGAGACAGACCACACTCAGTCTATGGAGTGTGTACCTCCCTGAATAAACTTACTTCCACCTTACTATGCCTCACACTTGAATTCTTTCCTGCATGAGGCAGGACTCTGTTCTCAGGTAACAGTATAACCACAGAAAACCTCTCAAATTTAGCATTAGACATTAGTGTTCTTAAAAGCTATTCTGCTACTACCATGTATTATTTGACTTTCCTTTCTCTTCTTTCTCTCCAGCCCTCTCTTCCCCAAATTCTCGAAAGCAAAAACAAACATCCATTATCTTATTCAAACCATTTAAGCTCTGCCCCCAAATTCAGCTCTCTTTAACTTCTCTCTTTCTAAAGCCAAGGATTTGGCCAAAATACTTGGGTCATCAGATTAGATTCTTCCCATCCTTTGCCTTAGTTTCAGTCATGGGGTGTAATTTGGTTCTTCCAGTCCATGAGGAGAAAAACTTTCCTTCAATGTTGACTCACCAATGATGGGACAGATTACCTCTGAAAGTAGTGAGTACCCCATTCCTGGAATTATGCAAGCAGAGGCTTGGCTAATATCTAACTAATATGCTTGGAGGTTTGCATGTATGGAAACATGAATGGAAAACATAGTGAAGATCCTTCAACCATCAGAATCTATAATTCTGTAACAGTTCAGACACTTTTGCCTTTTCTGAATATCATGCAAAACCATAGGACATTTTCAGTCGCATATAACAGAAATCTAGTTCTAACTGGCTTTAAAGGGGGTAGGGGGAAGATTTGTTGCCTTATGTAAATGAAAAGCCAGGCTCAAAGTCTCCAGGTACATTTTCTCTGTTTCTTGGCACCACTTATCCAGAGTTGACTTCTGTCTTAGGCGGGCTCTGCCCTTGAGTGGCAAAGACAGCTACCAGCCAGCTCCAGGCCTACATTCTTTAGTTTCACTCTTCCTACTCCTGACCCCCTAAAAGGAGAGAGGGCCATGTCCCTGTTGTTCCAACAAAAGGCTGTCATTGCCCCACTTGGGTGAAATGCCCATCACTAAACCAATCACTGTGACAATTGTCCAGGCCAGGGTCTCAATGCCCATCCCTGGAATTTGGGGGTGCGGCAGGCCCATTTGAACCACAGGGACCAAAGCAGAGGGGGAAATTTCCCAAAGGAAAATAGGGAGACTATAACCAAAAGTAGGAGAGAATTCCAGGCAATTAAAAATAATAGATATCCACAACAATGGCCAAACCCCACCAATGTAGTAAAGGAGACAGTCTGATCAGTAGAGCAATTAACCAGTCAGATTGGACCAAATCTTTGACCCATGTCTCCAAGGTCATGGCCTCCAAGAAGCTTCTCAGCAACAATAACAGAAAGAGAGATTCCAGTTTTTGCCTATCAAATTATGTTAATACTCGGTGCTATGCTGTAAGACAGGTACATTTATATCAGAGTGATGGAGTGTAATTGGCACTACCTTTCTGGAAAGTATTTTGGCAATACATATCAAGATTCTTAAAAATATTTGGATCCTCTGATCCAGTAATTCCACTTCCAGAAAAAATTGTAAGAAACTAACCCAAAATATGAATCAAGATGTATATGCAAAGATTTTCATCACATCATTTTTATAACATGGAAAGAAAGAAAGAGAGAAAGAGAAAGAAAAAGAAAAAAGGGAGAAAGGAATCTATATATCTAAGGATGAGGAGGGTGGTAAAATAAAATATGGCAACTCCATATACTAGAAGATTATTCAGTCATTAAAAATTTTTTTACACACTTTAAAATGATATATGGACTAGTCCTTATAATTTTGTTGGACAAGAAAGCAAGACACAAAATTGTCTATGCAGTATATTAATCATGTAGAAGAAAACCACATATGCCCATTAAAATGTTAGCAGTGTTTCTCTTAATGGATGCTTTATTTTTCCTTTTTGCTTGCTTGTATTTTCCACAATGAGCAAATACTACTTAAACTTCTTTTTTGAAAGTCACCCCTTTTCAGCTCCTAAGAATGTGGCCACCCCTTCACCCATGTCAGTAATTTGGACACCTGGGTAAAAACACTTGATGAGTGACAGAGGAAGGTTAGTAATGTTTTTCATGCCTTATAACTTTTCCCCAATGATCCACAGAAAGATCAATTTTTCTTGTAATTGTCATTCCTCCCTGAGAAAGAATCCATCACTTCATCACATGACTTTTTTTTTTTTAAGTAAAACAAAATGAGGGAACAGAACATAAACTCGTGCTGAACCCTGATATGAAAATGAATAGGCACTGGGATTCCAGCTGCCAGTGAAGTGCCAGGGCAGAAGGGATGCTCAGGCTGATGGATGCCAGAGACTGAGGCAGAAGTGCCTCCATTTCAGGCCTGAAATGCCTGCAGGAATTCCAGGCTGCCACTTTCTGGGCTCTGTGGACACATTCTGCCTAGAGGCCCACAGATGACAAGGTCTCCCTCACTGTAGGCAATGGCTGATTGCCAATGATTGCTGGCTGAGAAGACAGAAAGCAAATGATGCCACTATGACAACACAAATGGCACCACCTCCAGGAAGCTTTCCCTGCCTCCTTCCTCAATCCCCATGACCTCTCCAGACTGCATTTCTCCCCCAAGAAGCCATGACTCTGGTGCTTTCCCTGCACTTCTTAGAGCAAATGTCACCACTATTGATGTGGCAGTTGGTATTATGAGAAGACATCACAGCGATCTTCATTCATTTCCAGGCTCTGCTACTCAATTCCTGAGCCTCATTTTCCTGAGCTGTAAAATGGACACTGTAATCTCCACAGCACAGAACACTGCCCCCGTCCTGTGATTCTCTTTGGGAACAATCTGACAACCCCATCCTCAAGCTCCTATAACACGATTGTGCCCAAAGAAACTGCCTAGCAGCCCAGAACCACAAAGAAGCACTCACCAGGCCCAGCCCAGTGGTGGCAGCCCCCTCACCCCAGCCTCCCCACCCAGACCTCCAGCCAGCCGCAGCCAGGGAACAGCCAGCCAGCAGTGGCTAATGATACCCCTCCCATCTTATGGACAAAGTAATTGCCAGGTGGGACGAGAGGACCCCAATTATTGAGGGTCTGTGTAGGGGTGTGGTCACAGGCATGTCCAAAACCGTACTCAAGTTCCCCTCAAATGTGTTACTTTTCCTGATCCCCATCTCAGAGAATAACACCACCCCAGAGACCCCAGTTGGAGATCAAGACATGCCTCCCATTCGATCTATCATCAAGTTCTGTCGCTCTTACCCCTCCCAAATCCATCCATTTCTTTCCATCCCACAGCTGCTGTGCTGTGTAGTTCATGCCATTGTCATCCTCCTCACAGCTCCTTGCCTCCACACTGCCTTCCAGAGGGTCCGTCTCCTCCTGCCTCTGCTGAAAACCCCTCAACAGCTCTCAGAAAGGAAACCAGCCTCAATAACTTTGAACCCCCACCTTGCCCCAGTCTGGCCCCAGCTTACCCATCCAACCTCATCTCTTTCCACTCCCTTCCTCCTGCCTTGTAGTTTCCCCTGGATTCACTGTCTTGTTTCTCACCTGCCTGTTTTCACTCATGCTGTCCTCTCTGTCATTAACAGCCTTCTCTTTTCCCTCTTCCACTGACTAGCTGCCACTCACAGTCTAAGACTCAGCTCAGATTTCCACTCTTCGAGAAGACTTTCTGCTCTCCATCCCTACCCCCTCGCCCAGACTAGGCTAAGTGCTGCCACTTGCTGAACACTGCTCCAGCACCTTTGCTCTTTTAACTCATTTAATCCTCACAACAATCCCTGGGTCCAGGTTCTCCTATTATTCTTGTTTTACAGATAAAACTGAGGCTTGTACAAGTTAAAGCAAATTTTCCAAGGCCAAACAGTGAGTAGCCTAGCAGCACTGAAAACCAGGTCTATTTACTTTTTTTCAATAATAAGAGCTGTATTGTCCTTTTCTGTTTATAAAAGTAACAAGAAAAAAGCAAAGACACGCTCTTCTTCTTGTCAGTTTATTGAATACCCTTGATCTGGCATATAGTAGGCACTCAATAAATGCCATCTCCCTATGCCTACATATACATGCTGATTTGGACAACATTTCCTATAGCTGCACACCATTCCTGCAGTTGCATTTCCTGAAGCCGGAGACCTTGGGAGTGCCCACAGCATCCCCACTCCCTCATGTCCTCTCCCGCTCAGCTCCATCCTCTCCCCAGTACTAGGTGTGAGGCTCTCAGACCTCCGAAGTATAATTCCAGCTTGGCTTCCCTGCCAAGCGAGCAGAGTAATTGGTTGAATTCGCTCTTTGTGTCCAAATCAGGTCTGTCCAGAGACCAAGCCGTGCTCAGGCTTGGGGCTGTCCCGCATAGGCCCGGGTATTCCCCCTCATCTTCCACCCCACTGTCTCCAGCACTTAGCATGCTCCCTACCCCAGCCTTCAAATCTCCCCACCAAAAAACCTCGAGACCAGAGTTCCACCTGGTCAAGGTGCTACCTACCCACCACACTCCTAGTTGGGCTCTCCCTCCCCATAGCGGGGAAGGCACACACCCCACCCCCACCCCCAAGGGTTTTAGGCCCTGGCGCCCTCCGGCCAAGGCTGGCGGAGGCACATCCAGCCAAGCGCTGGCGCCGGGTGCGTCCCGCTTTACGGGAAGGACGTCCGGGAATAAATCTGGAGCCTATTTGAATCGCAGCACCGAGAGGGCTCACAGCTGCCGAGGCCCCAAAGTTGAGGAAGTTCCTCTCCTGTCCCCGCCCAGTTTGGGGTTGGGGGACAGTAGGAGAGTGCGAAGGAAGCTGCTGAAGGGAGGAGGTGTGTGCACTGGCTGGGAGACCCGGGCGGGAAGGCAGCTAGCAGGGCGTAATCTCCTCCCTGGCTGGGCCCGACCTCAGGCTGGGACTGGGTCCTGTCGAGAGAGGTGGGGACAGAGGCTTTAAATGGATATGTGTGTCTAGAGTTAAAGGAAACAGCCTGGGCCCTGGGTTGGTGAGAGTGCGGCAGCCCCCCCCCACCACTAAGAATCTCCCAGCCACGGTCTCCTCAGATCCCCCTACCAGCCACCTCTGGGCCCTGGTGTCCCTGTGGCCTGTACCTCTGTGACTGTTAAGTATTCCCAGAGCACAGACAATCCTGACCTCAAGTCCTGACCCTGGTTTATACTATTGCCCATCAGATTTCTACTCCAGCCACATGGACCGCCTTACTCATTCATCCCACAAAGCCAATCAGTGTCCCCTCTGGGCCGCTGCTCATGCTGTTTCTCTGTGAGGAAAGACTTACCTTTTTGCATCAGCTAAAATGTTTTCCTTTCTATAAGTTCAGCTTTAACTCCAGCTATACATTTTGCATGAAGCCTGTAGGGGTCTGTGCCCCAGCCTCTCTAAGCTCTGAGTGTACAAAGTCTGAATCTCTCTTATTAGCCCTAACACCCATCTTGGTGCATCTACCAACCCTGTTTTTCCCATTGGGCTGCAAGCTGTCCAGAACAAGGACCAGGACAAGTTCAACTCTGTGTACCTCATGTCAAGTGGAGTGCCTGGCGCTTGCTGGTTACAGCAGTGACTGCTGTGAGATTTTTAGCAAGTTTTGTTTCCTCTCTGGACCTCAAACTCTTTCCTCACCCTTATAGTAAAGGATCTGGATGAGATGACCTTCCAAGTGGTGCCTCCAGTCTTGACCCTGTGAGTCACTGACTTCCTGATTTCCCAGCCTCCTAGGATGACCCAGCCTTGGACAGGCCAGGATCAGGTATCCATCTGAAATCCTTCCCCCTCCTTTGAGTCAGGTTACTGAGGCAGTTGTGCAAGGTTGCTGAGTGTTAGGGATCCAAAAGGTGCTGGGAACCTCAAGGCAGTGAGTCAAGTGCCAACATACCATAATACTTTCCCAGCTGGAAGGTCCCCTCCCCCAGGTCCCAGAGGCCTGACAACAGCTCCAGCTTCAAGGGGCAGAGGCTAGCTCATTCTAGAAAGTGAAGAAGGTCTCATTCACAGCCCCTCCCCAGCATACACACACTGTCTCCAGGAACAGTGGCAGCAGCATCTCAACACTCTAAAGACCAGACCAGGACCTCCCCACTCTCCAATCCAGCCTCCTTACACCCAACCCAGCCCAGCTATCTCCAATCTGAGCTGAAAATACCCAGAATTCCCAAGGGAAGGAGCCTCAGTTGAGCTTTTTTTTTTTTTCACAATATGGGCTGTGAGTCCTTACTGCAAATCTCCCTAGGTAGAACTCCTCACCTCTCAGAGCTGGCCAGAGGGACCACTTCTCCCTGAAACTCCCATTCTTGGGCTTTCATTTTCCCCATTGAAGTCACACAGATTAATGCTAATCTGAAATCGCAGCCATCAGAATTAAGACAGACCTGGTTGAGATTGTAGGTCTGTTTCTCCCTAGCTGAATGACCTTAGGCACATCACTTACCCTCCCTGAGCCTCAGTTCCTTCATCTATAAAATGGGAGCAATGACTTATATACACAGGGTGGTTGGGGGCATTGTATAAGATTTACAAAAACACCTGTTGTGGGCATTGACCCATACAGGATGCCAAGTATGAGCATCATTTCTCTTCCCTAATCCCTACATTCTTCCCTGAAGCTGCCAGACACTTCGTCTGAAAGCTGAGAATAGAGATATCTTAAGTTAGAACTGATTGGGACAAAACCAGAACTATAAAAGACTAAAAGCTGCACGTAGGACCCAATGACAGATTTCAAAAGAGAGCAAAGGAAATTTGGGGCCTAGAGAGGGGACAGAATTTGCCAAAGATCACACAGCAGGTGCAGGTAGGTACGACAGCAGGCAAGTAGGGAGAGAGAGGCAAGTGGAAGTGTGGGTAGAGGTCAGGGCTGAGTCCATGGACAAGCAACTAAGCGAGGGGATCTCTAGCTGACACTGACCCATTTCCCATGCCCAGCAGGGCCTGGCATTTGCCTTTCTCAGGGGCTGCCTCTTCTGGGTTCCTGAGTTTGCAGTAGTTTCCCAGAAATGCTGAGTAAATATCCCTGTTGTTTACTGAGTAACCAACCCCATAATCAGACAAGGGTCCCTATACAAAGTGCTGCCTCAAGCTTGGCTCCTTCCATGGAGATGCCTGCCCCCAGTAGGCACCACCCCAGACAGATGCCCTCCACAAGGTCGCCTACCGCTGCCTTGCTGGAAGCCCTGAATCCTGCCCCACAGGAAGGTTTTGGTGTACACCATGTTGCTCAAGGTTCAGCATCCCTTTGGAGAGAGTCTGCTCCTCCCAGAAGCCACGAGAAAAGTGTAGTATATGGACTATTTTGTTTGGTATCTTTCTGATCAATTAAAAAAAAAAGCCATTCCAATATGATAAGGAGTCATACTAACCTTTGAAAATGTCCTGGGCTGATGTTAACCCCAATCACAGGGGAGTTGGAGTCATTGGGGCCAGTGTATTATGCTACTCAATGATTTTTTTTTAGGTTATATTTTCTTTGTTTATGTAATTCCCCCTTCTCTCCCCACTGTCATCCCACTCCCCTCATCTTCAGGAACCAGGAATATGTCCTTATGGAAGAGGTCTGTCTCCTGTCTGGTTTATTGCAAGTGTGCTACCTCACCCTAACTAAGCTAATATGTCTCAGGCTCTGCCTCCTCCTTCATGTTTATGTAAGAACTTCCGTGCCCGTCCCCAGTGGGGAATCCCCTGGTTTACACATCCACCTTTTACCAATTGACGTCTCAAGCCAATTTGACTTCCAACTCAAGGATACTCTAACCTTGTGATCTGAACTCAGTAATGTTAGAATTCAATGTTTCTAAGATTCTGCGATCCAAATTGCACCATGCTAGAATTCTGCGATGCTAAGATTCTGTGACCATGGATTGTGTGCATCTAGAATTTTATGATTTTTGTGCTTCATGGATTTATCGTTGACATGGTGACAACAACCAGGATTCACTTGGCCTGGGTTTCTGCATTTGTTTTCCAGAGGATGCAAGTCTCGGCTCTTGTCTCTGAATTTGCTGAAGGCAGAGGAAGAAGATGGCTGAATAAGTGAAGGATAGCATTCCTACCTCCCCTGGGGCTGCCAGGGGTGGGATATGCCCGGGCAGCCCAGTCCTAGGCCCCTGCCTTCAGTCCATCCACCTCCCCCAAGTCCCTCATTTGGGCTCCAGTGTGTAGGGGTAGCAGGAAAAGCAGGCTCCTTTACAGCCCTCCCACCCAGCTTCCTTTCCTCCCTGGCCTGCCTGAGGGTCCGGGAAAAGAAAGTTTACTGGGAGACTGGCCTGGCCAAATGAGAAAAGGGGGAGGGCTGAGCACGGGGCAGGGAGCCAGTGGAGGAGATATGGGAGCCTCCCTAGGGAGCCCTGCAGCTTTCCCTGAAGGTGAGGAAGGAACAGAGGCAGGAAGTGGGGGTGTGGGTGAGGGCACACTGGCAAGGGTGGAGTGACCAGTACTGCATTGTAGGGCTGGAGCTGGGCTTCCGGCCATTGACCCACCGGTAACAAGGGGCCTCCAGCCTGGCGCCCCAGGGGCTGTCTGGGTGGCCCCTACCCGCTGACTTTGTGTTCCTGTGCCCCAGTCAGACTCCCAGGAAAACATGGAGGGCAGGAGTTGGGGTGGGGGAACTTGATCTTCCAGAGCACCTCCTGGGAGGGCCCACTGAGGGCAAGAAAGGGGGCAGGACTTTCTGAGGATCACACTAGGGTTTGAGGCAGAACCAGGACTGTAACTCCAGGCTCCTGCCTTCAGCCCAGAGCTATTCTCCTCACACTCCAAAGGGTGCCAGTATTTTAAAATGCTCCCCCAATAGCCAGACTGTCTGCTAGAGGATGGGCCCGCCCCCAGGCCACCTCCCAGGTGCTGTCTGGACCCCTCCTCGGGCCCTGTAGCTTGGCGGAAGCTGCCAAACCCGATTTTCCAGTGGTTGCCCAAGGCTGGCTAGAGAGGAAGCCATCCTCCAGACATGAGCCTCTCAGGCCACCCCTCTACTGCCACCACCCTCCTCCTGACCTCACCCCTCTTCCTCCTGCAGCAGTGCCACTGCCACTTCCTCCTCCACCTGCCTGCCATCTCCCCCGGGCTGCTCCCTGAGCACTGGGAGGTGTGGTCCAGCACTGCCCCCTCTGTGGGCCTCAGTTTTCTCATCTGTGGATTCGAAACACTGGATAGCCTCACAGGGATCGATTGTGGGGAGGCTCCAAAAAAAGGGAGACACTAATAGCAGTGGGCCCCACTCGGATAGTGGGTTGGCGCTGGGTTGGGAGCACAGCATGGGATGTGACAAGGAGGCACTGCTCTGTGGAATTCCGGAGGTGTGGATGTTGGGGTGAGAGGTACAAGGTAAAGAGGCTATGTCCCTCTGGTTTCCTCAGTTCACCTCTATGGGAGACAGACAGAGAACATCATTCCAGACTAAGTCCCCTTGTTACCAGCGATCAGAGCCCTCCCTGCCGCCATTCAGTGCAGTGCCTGGGGGACCTTTGTAAAGTCTATCTCCCACCGAGCTGTAATGCCCCCCAGGAAGGACTCCCACTATCTTGCTCACTGCTCTGTCTCCAGAACTTGGCACCCTCTCTGGCGCATAGCAGGCACTACTGACAGAGACATAGTTTCCCAGTGAAAAGCAGAAGGAGAGGCACCCTAGGAGCTGGAGACCAGCCAGGTCAGCTCACCTAGCTCAGGCCCCTTCTCCGGGCTGCCACACAGCCCAAGCCCCCTCCTCTAGCCTGGGAGCCCTGTGTTCTCAGCCTCCAGGGAGCTCTGGCTGGGGTGGGAGAGAGTGAACTGTACTCAGTCATCCAGAGGGTCACCTAGACTGGAGTGGTGCCCCCTGGCTGCAGCTGCCTCTAGGAGCCTGAAGGGGGAGGAGAGTTAGGAACCTAGAGGGGGAGGGGCAGTGGAGGAGCCGTCATTGCAGAGGGAGCTAAAAATAGCCAGAAGAGATGATGTCATCTGGTTCCCACAGCTTAGCACCCCCCTCACTCACACACATAAACACACACAAATCACACACACTCGCACACCGATAACACACAGACACAACTGTGGGCGTGCATGCCTACACACACACACACACACACATACACACACACACTCACTCATATAGGGGAGGGAGGCTTCTGGGTCCCAGGGCTGCAGGGGCAGGGAAGTCTGGTGAGTGTGTCTGCATGTGTGTGTGTCTGTGTGAATATGATTGCATGTGTCTGTCTGTGTTGCTTGTGTGCTGTGTCTAGGTGCATGCCTGCTTGTGTCCGTGCGTGTTCATTCGTAGGCATGTATGTGTGTTGTTACATGGGTCATGTGGGGAGGTTTATGTGCGTTTGTGTCAGTGCATATCTCTAGTTACAGGCATGTACTTGTATGCATGTGTGTATTTGTTGTACTGTGTATCTTACAGTTGAGTCCACATATATTCTTATATGTGAGTCCACTTATATTTATACATCTGTGTGTGTTTGTGGACTGTGACATGGGTCTTCATATACATGCACCCCCCCCCGACCATGGGCCTTGGGCACTAGCCCAGCCAGCTTCCAGCTCTGACTGAGGTTAAGCACTCCCCCTGCCCTGAGGCAGCTCATCCTCCACCAGCACTGGGCACGATGTGTCCGTGAATTCTCTACTCCCCCTTCTTCTCAGGGTCCCAGTCTTTGTCAAGCCTTGGAGTAGACAAACACAGACACAATTCATTTTCTCCTCACAGGCTTCCTGGACTCCAGGGGGCCAGGCCACAGGTCTCAGCATCCACTCCCACCCCCACCCCTCAAGGAAGTGAGCCCTGGAACTGGAGCCAGATCTTGAGACATTGGGACACACACTAACTCATGCATAAAGTGACACCTTAGAGACAAAGTCCCTCACAATGTTTCCTGCCCTTAGACACAACTCCATGGAGACACACCCCACAGAAACACAGTTACACCCGATGACACATGGCGCACACTCAGAAATCCAAATGGAAAATCCCCAGGCCTGAGTGCTTAGCACCCTCCCCCTTTCTGGACTCTAACTCAGTCTCGCCCCACCCCCACACCCCAGCTCAGCTGTTAGTCTTGGGGAAAAAATCCTGACCTCAGAGAGCGGCTGAGGGACTGATGGTGGTACACCCCCCTCAGAAGCTAACCCTCTCCTCTTCAGGCCACCCCCATCCCTCTCCTGACCTTCATGCCTCTCTGTGGAGCCGAGGCCTCTCTCTCTAGCCCACTCATACTCTCAAAACACACCTTGACACACACAGCTGGCCACGGAGGCACATTCGATTGCAGAGGCACACTCAGCCCCCTGTCTGCTTAGACTCCCATTCCTGGTCTCACACACACTGACCTCACAGGTACACAGTCACATACACCTCACACTCCGGCACTCATAGGTTGCACTGAATCAGTGAAATCTTTCACACTATTCCTTGCTGATCTGTGCTTCTACCTCCCTCCCAAGGACCTGGCCCCCTATACCTCACAAGATGTCTACAGAGACCCTTTTCCCCATGCAGATGGGTGTGCAAGGCAGAACAGTCCCCTACCTCACATGGCAGCTCAAAAGCTGAGGCCAAAGATGGAGAGATGGTGTGTGTTGCTGACCTTGTTCTGTCCTTCTACTGTCTGACTGTGATGCCTGCTGCTGTCACTGAAGCCTGTCCCTGGGAGCATTCAGCCCCAGCCCTGCCCTCCTACCCTGCATAGTCAGCTAGAAATACCTTGGAGTGGAGTAAGGCAGTTGGAGCAGAAATGATTGTATTTGTTTGCTGTTCACCACCCATGGCCCCTAGGAGATGCAGGTTCGGAGCAAGTCAAGCTTCTGGACTGGTTTCTGGGCATTTCTAAAGGATCAGAAAGCTGCCAGGCTGACAGAGGTGTCTGAGAACTGAGGAGGGAAGGAAGAGTGTGAGGAAGACAGCAGTTCTGGAAGCTCCACTGCTCTTAGATTTACCCATTCCCCCAGGCCCTCTGCTCCCAGCCAGTACGCCCTTTAGTAAGGCTCTCAGCCTTTGGGCCGCCTGCCACCAAGAGCCCACTATGCCTTTGGGGTGATATTTCACAGGATGCATGTCCCCTAGAGTGCCTGTGCAGGGCTACGGTGGGGAAACCTTCACTGACCCCGTTCTTCCAGCCCCCCCCCAGCTCAGGAACCCCAGCTAACCTTGTGATGGAAGGATCCACACCCTGGTGGTGACAGTGTGGGTTCTGTTAATACCCGTGGCCATGGTGGCAAGATTGGTGGCTGTTGTGGTGGCAGCTGGGCCTTGGGGTTTCTGCCGGTACCTTCTGCGGCTACACTTAAACATCCTGGGAAACCGGGGCCGAGGCCAACCTATACCTGGCCTGCGGTGGGAGGAACTTAAGCCCCGGGGCCGAGGGGCATGAATGAGCTGAGATGGCCCCATGGACACAGGGAGTTTCTGTAAGTTGCCTGAGGGTGCTACTGGCCAGGCAGCTGAGGCCTCTATGACATATGGAGTCTGACACAGGGTGGTGCTCTTTGTTACATGTCCTGGTCCTCAGCCCCTTCCCAGGGGTCAGGCTGCCTCACAATTCTCTCCACGGGTCCAGCCCAAAAGCCAGAAAAAACTCAGCTTGGCCCCTTGGGAAAAGGAATTCTGAGTAGGGAAAAATCAGTCCCTCACTCTCCCACTCATCCACATTCACAGTATTAGCAATGTTGGGTACTTATTATGAGCCAAACACAGTGCCAAATACTTTACAAACATTATCTCATCTAACCCCACAACAACCCTACAAGGAGATTCTATCCTATTTCTCTTTCACATACAGTCGATTCTCATTATTCATGGTAGTTATGTTCTAATAAAGTCACCACAAACACTCAATTAGCAAATATTGAGTCAGTGCTCCTAGGAGAGAAATACAGGGTTGATTCCTACTAGCCTCTGGTCACATTTTCACCAACTGAACAATAACCTAGTTTTCTAGGTGTTTCTGTTAAAGGCACCTAATTGAAAATATACTATTGTCATTAACATTGAATTCACTGGGGGAGGGTATAGCTCAAGTGGTAGAGCACATGCTTAGCATGCAAAGGGTCCTGGGTTCAATCCCCAGTACTGCCTCTAAAAGTAAACTGAATCCCTCCCAAAAAGCTTTTAAAAAAAATTGAATTCACAGCCAATAGCTCCATAACATTTGCCTGAGTGAAGTTTATCTAACACATGTATGAAGGCAGGGCGTTCCTTGTTCAGCCTCAGCTGAGAATGTGCATCTTGGATGACTCAGATCTTCTGCAGTTCTGCACATATCCATCAACTGTATAAGGAAACTGAGGCTCAGTTAGGTGAAGTCACACAATTAGAGGCCGGCTGGGATTCAGATGTGGGACGGCGAAGGTCCAAAGGCCATTGAATTCATTCAGTCATTCAGAAATGGGCACTTAACCTTCTGTGCCTCTTTTTCCCCATATTTAAAAAAGCAGATGAAAAGAGGATCTATCTCAGGATTGTTGTGAAGAGGGAAAAGAACTTGTAATATATGTTATGCATTTAAAACATGATTTGTACAAATATTAGTGTTAACAGCCTTCTTCTCTCTCCTGTCTCTTCAGCTGCCTCCCTCCATTTCTAAAAGCAAAACTTGTTTAAAAATCTACTTCTTCTACACATCCCCTCCAGCTGTAACTCTCCCTATTCTGACCTCCTCAGTCTGTGATCATTTTCTCATGTCCCAGAATGGGGAGAAAAATCTCATTTTAAAACCCAATAAACCCCAGAAACGCCAGAACTATTCTGTTATACAGACCAGGAAAGCAGCTTAAAACCAAGTCTAAGAAACGCCCCCAGGTTCACACAGTTAATAAGCAACAGAAGCAAGATTCAAGCATTTGGTCTGAGTGACTCAAAGGCAGAACTTTCCCAGCACCTTGACATCAGGAGTGTTGGAATGGGAACTAGGACCAACAGCCCCGGAAGGATTAGTGATGATGGGGATTACAGAGCTGCAGGGCTTTGGAGGGAGGGGGAGGGTGGTGCTTTTGTGGGACCATGGTGCCCCCTGCTGGCAGGAAGGGAAGAGGTGGCTACAGAGTGCTGAGGGAAGACAGGAGAGAAAGGAGTAGGGAGGGAGAAAAACGCAGAGAGGAGAAAGATGGGGCATTTGAAGGTTTTTAGGGGGAAGTACTTATTTACTTATTTTTAGTGGAAGTACTTGGGAATGAGCTCAGGACCTCGTGCATGCCAGGCATGCACTCTACCACTGAGCTATACCCTCCCCCTAGGGAAGTTGAAGTTTTGTGGAGGGAAAAAGACTAGGTAGGAGTCGTTTGCTACTCTGAGGAGGGGGCAGAAACTGCCAAGCATTGGCCATTTCCTTGAAAGCATGTGTGGGCATGCTTGTGTGAGTGTGTGTGAGTGTGTGTGTGTGAGAGAGAAAGAGACTTTATGTACCTCAGATGTTGCTCTGTTGTCTATTGCTGTGAACAGAGTTCACTCTGTGTGTGTGTGTGTGTGTGTGTGTGTGTGTGTGTATTCGTGAGCACTAGGAGGTGTTTATGTGTGTATCTGTGTGTGAATGTATAGCTTGGGCAGATGTGTGTGCCTGTGAGCACGTAGGGTGTGTGTGAATGTATCAGCAGATGCAAGGGAAGAAGCATCTGCACATTACTGTGGTGATGGGCACTCGGTTCTTGGGGGTCACCTGGCTCACCCCCAGGCCTCTCTCTCCTTCAGACCAGGAAGGGCGTCACCCTAGGTTGGCGTTGCCAGGTGATGGCCAGCTGCAGCGGTGGCTGTGGGGGATGGAGCACCAGGCAGCAGAGGGCAGCAGGGGCAGGAGGAGGCTGACTGGCTGTGGGTGGGGCGGGGGGAGGGGGGCCGGGCGGGCTGAAGAAGGCCTTTAAAGCGCCTGCCCCGCCCACAGGTGAGCAGTGCTCTGAGCGCCAGCTCCGTCTCCCTGCCTGCCCACTCGGTGGCAGTTCCCTGGAGCTGTTGTCCCCTCTGGAGCCTCAGCAGATCCTTCTTTCAGAACTCACTACTGAGAGCCCTGAACAGGTGATGGCATAGTATAGAAACTATCCTGTGAAGTGAAATCAATCTGGAAACAGGTTTCAGGAGCTGGAAGGGCCATGGGGAGGATCCTGGAAATGTCTAGGACTGGTTTGGGGTTGGGGGGTGTCCAGGATATACAGGTTTCAGGGAAGAGCATTGAGTGACGCTTTTGTGTGGGAGTCAGGCTTGGGGTGCCAGTGGAGGAATCTGGGGTGTTAGGATTTCAGAGTGTCAGGTGTTGGTAGAGGACCTGGGCAGCACAGAGGGATAGGGGTGTCAGCATCGGAACTGGGAAAAGTCCTTAGGTATCAGAGTCCAGATGCAGGGGAAACTTGGTGATCTGAGGCCAGGATGCTGGAGTCTGGTGTACCAGTCTGCAAATACCAGAGCCAGCTCAGGTTGGAGGCGGGTGGTGTGGGGGCCTAGGTCCTAACTCATACATGTTTGCCTCCCAGGAGCCACCATGCAGTGCTTCAGCTTCATTAAGACCATCATGATCATCTTCAATATGCTCATCTTTGTAAGTACAGGGGTTTGGGCTCTTTGGGGTTCCCTATAGGAGTGGGTCTCAATCTGAGCAGGGCTCAAATTGGGGAATAGGAGATTGCTATGCCCAGACTCTGTCCTGCAACCTTCCCCTTATGATGAGGTGTGGTACCGATGTCCCACCAAATGCTGAGTCCTCACCCCAGTAGCAGCCTGGCTGCCACACCATCCCTTCCCTTCCAGGAAGCTTCAACTCAGGCTTAGAGCAGGACAGGGTAGGCTAACAGGCACTGGGACCCCAGTGAGGAAAAAGGGTTTGCCCAAGGTCACCTAGTGTAGAATGAAATTCAGTGGTCTCTGTATGGTGGGGAGCCAAATGGAGAGAAGGCCCAGAGAAATTAGACCAGAGGGTCAGCTGCAAGCAGCCTTTATTCATTCAGCAAACACTTGCTTAAGGCTCTGTGCTGAGGGCTGGGGTCACAGGCGAGTAAGCCCTTTCTTTGACCTCAGGGATCTCAGGTCCAGAAGGCCAGAGAGGCAGAGAGTTGTGACAAAGTATATGTGGTCTTAACATAGGGGCTATAGGAGCCCATAGGAGGAGCCTGAACCCTTCCTGGTCAGAGAAAACGTCTTGGAGGAAATAGCTGAGGCTGGGAATTTGCACTGGGTGAGGGCGTTGTAAAGCATGCAGAAAGGCCCAGAGGCAGTGAAATCAGATATTGTTCAGAAAACCCGGAACAGAATGTATATGGCATGTTTCAGGAAGCTGAGCAATAAGGCATGAACCCTGGAGATGGTGGTAGAGATGGAGAGAAATGGACAAAGTAGACAAAGAACAAAGCCTTTGGATGGCGGCTGAGTGATCGAAGGAGGGGCAAGGGAGACAGAGGTCTTGGAGATGGTGACCAGATCTCTGGCAGGAGCAACCTGAGGGATTACCCACAGGCAGCTGTGTACCCAGTGGGGTTGCTGCTCCGGTCGGACATGGATATTTAACAGTCATATGCCCATAGATGGTCACTGAAGCTATGGGAAGGAGTGAGAGCACTCAGAAAGAGTGAACTCCAGGAAACCCAGCTTATAAGGGTTATGCAGGAATGGCCACCAGGAAGCAAATGGAGAAAGAGCAGGAGGAAGCAAACCATGAGAGCGAGATGTCAGAGAAGTCGAGGAGGATATGGCCCATGACCAAGCACAGGATGTCACCAGAGACCTTAGAGCCACATGAGAGTCGGTTGGAGTGAATGAAAGGTGAGGAAGAGGAGACATGAGGTGTAGATGAATTTGGAGAAATTGGGCTGGGGGTGAGTAAACTCTGACTCTGATGTGGTCTGTGCCTTGGGCTGCCTCTGGCTTCAGAGAACTAGCCTTTATCCAGGTATTTTAGGAAGGCAACCAGATCCCAGAGACTTGAAGAGCAGGGGCTGTGGCCTGAGAGGGTTAAAGGCAAATCCAGTTAGGTTTCTGGCCTCTGTTGCCCAGGCCTGGCCAGACTGGGCAGGGCAAGCCTCAGACTCCTTGAAATCTGACCCTGTAGGCTAGAAGCCCAGCTGTCTGTCCTTGGGCAAACATGCCTGGGATCCAGCCACAGTCTGCCACCTCACTGCTGATTCCAGCCTCAGTTTCTGTAGCCAGAGTGGGGACTGGGCACCACAGTGGGGGTCAGTCTGATTCATCCACTGAAGCTCTGGATTTGGAAGGCTTTGCTCTAAGAGCTGTGGGAACTGGGCAGTACCCTCATCCCCAGTCTAGGTCTCAGGAGTTCCTCTGAGGTAGGGGTTGGTTGGGCCAGGGAGCCTCTAAGAGCTCTGGCTGTACTCCCTCTCTGACGCCTCGTGCCTCAGTTTCCACTTGTGTGGCAAGGAGAGGGCTAGGCTGGTCATGGCGGGGAGCCAAATGGGGCCTTGGGGTGGGTATCCCTTCTTACCACCGCCCTCTCCAAGGTTGGGAGGTGTAAATCTCAGCCACGCCTCTGTTGCTATGGTGACTGTTGAGCTTGCTCAATGCTACCACACCCCTGTTTCTGCCTATCAGAGGACAGAGGTGTTCCAGGCACCTGTAGCCCAGAAAAGAAATGGGGGGGCTGGGAGGTGTTCACCTGCTTGTTTTCACTCCTAGCTATGTGGCAGGACCCTGGCAGCTGTGCCCCTCCCCCTACTCTGTGGCTATTTCTAGAATCCCTGATCCCATTTATATCTGCCTAGGTGTGCAGCCTGGTGCTGGGTATAGATGTCCCAGCTCCCACCTTTCTGGCTCTAAAGGATGTTTTTCCTTCCTACAGGATGAGTTTTTAAACCCCATAGCCAATTAGGGAGAAGTTTCTCATCTCCCATCTTCCTGACTTAACTGTGTGGTAGGGAGCTGCTTTATAGCACTGTTTCAAAGTCTCCCTGTCTGTCCCCAGCTGTGTGGTGCGGCCCTGTTGGCAGTGGGCATCTGGGTGTCAGTTGATGGATCATCCTTCCTGAAGATCTTCGGGCCACTGTCATCCAGTGCCATGCAGTTTGTCAACGTGGGCTACTTCCTCATTGCAGCTGGCGCTGTGCTCTTTGCTCTTGGCTTCCTGGGCTGCTATGGCGCCCATACTGAGAGCAAATGTGCGCTCATGTTGGTATGTCAAATCCAGCTCCACAAGCCTGTAATCAAGGCCCAGGATTACCTTACCCTTGATGCCAGGCCCTGGAGATCCCCAAACCCTGCTCTAGACTCCAGGGGCCTCAGCAAAGGGAGCCCCTGCCTTGTTTTCATGGGGGGATGGGTTAGGGTGAGGAAGGCATGAGGGACTCTCTCTCTCTAAAACTCAGATCCCTCTTCCCCACTCAGTTCTTCTTCATCCTCCTCCTCATCTTCATTGCTGAGGTTGCAGCTGCTGTGGTCGCCTTGGTGTACACCACGATGGTGAGGAGTAGGGATGGGATAGGGGGACAACTGGGCAAAGCCCTAGAAGTGTGCTGTGGCCTGAGAATGGCCACCTTTCCTGACAGACCCTAAACACTAGCCTTCCCCACCCAGGCTGAGAACTTCCTGACGCTGCTGATAGTGCCCACCATCAAGAAGGACTATGGTTCCCAGAAGGACTTCACCCAAGTGTGGAATTCCACCATGGATGGGGTAAGGTGGGCTGGGGAGATTTCGGAGGCAAGGAGAAAGAAGTGAGGCCCCACTGACCCCCCTCTTCTCATCTGCAGCTCAAGTGCTGTGGCTTCAACAACTACACGGATTTTGAGGACTCTCCTTATGTAAAAGAGAACCATGCCTTTCCCCCATACTGTTGCTTTAACAGAACTGTCACGGTCATGGAATCCTGCACCAGAGAGAAGGCTGAGTACATGAATGTAGAGGTATGGGCTGGCCTGGAAGTTTGGGGGCTGCTTTAATGGCCTCAGAGCACTGAATGAGGGTGGGAGCAGCTGCTGACTATAGACACTGTCTCCCCTCCCCCAAGGGCTGCTTCCATCAGCTTCTGTATGACATCAGAACCAATGCAGTCACTGTAGGTGGTGTGGCAGCTGGAATTGGGGCCTTGGAGGTAAGGGGTTGAGGAGGAGGTTGGGGCAGGAAATCCCCACAGGGTCAGGGCTATCTCTGAGAGGCCTCTCTGGAAGAGCTTCAAGCTGGGTGTCTGTAGGGCAGGGGACTAAAGCCTCAGGACCCTGATCATGTCTCCACGTCTCTCCTTGTTCTTTCCTCACCAGTTGGCTGCCATGATTGTGTCCATGTATCTGTACTGCAATCAGAAATAAGTCTGCTTCTGCCTCCGCCACTGCTGCCGCCATATAGGAACTGGGAAGAGACACCGTGCCAAGAGGCAGTGATCAGGGTGGGGACAGGATCTAATAGTGTCACTTGGGCTGAAGTGGGCCTCTCCTTGCTCCTCTGGACTCACAGCTAAAGAGGCACCACCACCTTCAGCCTGTGCCTGACCTTTCCTTCCGTTGGTGGGTTTGGGGTCCACCTATTCCAGAGCCTCTGAGGTAGCCAGTCCTCTTGTCCATTCCTCCAGTCTGTCCCTTAAACCCAGGATACCCCCTCAGGCCAAGGGGGAGGGAACTCTTGATAATCCCAGTACTCTGTGGGGGGATTAAAGAAAGGCACCTTATAGCACGAGCACAAGCAAAATCAGCAGTCACCGGGCGGATGTGTAGAAGGCACTTCGGAACCCAAAAACCCATTAAAATGTTTCCATTTGGACTCTTTTTGTGTATCCTGTGGGCCTATTGACTCAGAAGTCCCTAGAAAGGTAGTAGAAGGGAAGTAGCATGGAGGGGGGTGGCTATTTCTCACCTCTATTTGGATTCCAGGCCTAGGAGGGAGCTTAACAAGAATGGCCAAGAGGACACTGAGGGAGGAGGTTGGGGCTGGTCCAGTCAGCTGTCCTATAATGTGGGAGGGCTTTGGCCTGAAACTATCACCTCCAGGGTAGGGGCACTGGACTGGAAAGCTATGAAAATAACCAGCTTGTGTCCAAGTGGGGGTGGGGAGACCAGAAACATTGCCAAGGCAATGGAAGAGGGCCATTCCTTACACTCTGGGAAGCCCTCCAGAGGCCCCCCATCAGGGATCCAAGCTGCCCATCCTTTCTACACAGGAACAGCCCCACACCTTTCCCTGCTTTGGGGATTTCAGAAAGAATTTCACTTACTTTTTTTTTTTTTTTTTTTGAAATTCACTTACACTTGATCTTGGTCATTCAGTGCTATCTATTTAGTCTTACCCAACCCCACGCTCCAGAAAGGGCCTAGAAAGGCCAAGTGCCTTGTTCCAGGCTCCAATCTTCCATGAGGAGCTGAGCCTGGATTTGGGTCCAGGCTATATGACTCCAGAGCCTGGAGGGGTCCTAATGACATGGCGACAGAATAACTTTTAGGCCAGAATGTCCCAGACATAGATCTGATTGCTGCAGGAGTGACAGCGCTGAGGGAGGCTATGGCCAGAGGATACTCTGTCCACTACCAAGCAAAGCCTAACCTGGCAAACCAGTCCTCCTTGCCTCCCTTTGACCCCTGGTTCCCTCTTTCCAGGTTTTATTTCATCAGCCCAGAACCATCACCCCTTGCTGAGTCCAAAAGGGAACACTCAGCCAGCATCACAGTGTCTGAGAGCTGGTCTGTAAGGTCCAGATGAGGAGCCTGCGGGGCACTTGGCAAGGAATGCAATTTGCCCCATCCTCCCTTCACCACCTTACTGTGCTTCCCACACTACTCTACCCTAGGTGCCTGTATGGAGGCTACGAGAGATTTGTTTGCCCAGGGCGGGCCTTCTCCACCTTGTTATAGGCCAGTTGCTCCTCAGCCTGGCTGCTGGGGCACCTTAAGCAGTATCTCTAGCTCCAGCAAACACTGAAGGCGTCAGGGCGGCGAGAAACGTCCAAACCACACTACCCGTGCCATCGCGGAGCAGGGCTCCAGGCACCCACTGGGGAGGCAAGGGCAGAGAGCCAGTTGAAGGGCGGAGCTCCAGCCAGTTCCTGCCTACCTGGCCAAGGAGCTCATCAGGTTCACTTTGCAAGGGCTCTGCAGGCAGACCCCTTCTCAAAGGGTGAGCACTACACTCACCCTGCTGACCCAAAGTCTGTCACAGATCCCTTAAATGTCATGCCCCCTGCCTTAGGCTATCTCAACAACTTCCTCTGGACAATGCCAGCCATTTTCTGATGCTTGCATGACTGTCTAACTCAGATCTTCCTAAACAATTTGGGTCATTGGTTGGGTAAGAATCTCATGAAAATGACAGCTTTCTCCAAAAAACTGCCCAGATAGGGAATCTGCCTATAAAGTACCATAAAGGCCACAGACATCCTTGTTCTTATGTCTCCATCCACAGCCCAGTCCCCACTTACTGAATGATGTTGTCTCACCCACTTCCTTCCACCCCCACTATATTCACCTGCTCTCCATCACCCCACCCCCCACATACCCAAGTATCCCTTTTTGCCCTCTTTTGCTCCATTTTGGGGGATAGGTGTCCTGACCCAGATAAGCTAAACAGGAAACAGCCTGATGGTTAAACTGTGGGAAAGGGGTGTGGGGTGGCTGTTCTGAGCTCAGCCCCAGGTAGGGTGTGGCAAAGGTCAGGCTCAGTTGTCCTAGGATGGAGCCTCAGTAAAATACTTGGAGTTTTGAGACTTGGGCATCCCCTGGTGGCCAAATGGCCCCAAATGTAAGATAATCCTGTGGAGGACAGTAAAGAAAACTCATCATTTATCATGACCATTCTCTCTCCACCCATCTCTCTCCTTCTCTCTTTCTCTCTCTCCCTCCCTCCCTCTCTCTCTCCCTCTCCCTCTCTCTCTCTCTCTCACACACACACACACACACACAACCACAAGACACGTCCCCAGAGCTTTTCTTCTTTTTTAATCAATGACCATCTTATCCAGCTTTGGAAATCTGGACAAAGAGGAGGCTGAGAAGAGGCCTAGTTCAGTGTCTAGGGGTCTCTGAGTCAGTCTGCATCAGCAGGTGGGCCCCAGCTGGGCCTGTCTGTGGGCTGGGCACAGCAATTTCCTGAGTAAGAGCCAGCCCCACCCTCAGGGCAGCACCCCAGTCCAGAAAGGAATCAAGGCCTCCCAGGCTTCAGCCTGTTTCCAAGGCCCTCAGGACAGTCAATAAATAGGTTAGATTCTGAGCCAGGCCTGGGAGGAGGGCGTACACAAAGAGCAGGATCAGCTGCCCAGGGATCCCAACGATCCCAGGTACTATCCAGCCCTTTCCCAAAAAGGAAGTAAATAAATAGACCTCCAACTCAGGAACAGAGGTGTTGGAGCAGGGGAACCCTCTCCTGGGAGTTAGTGATTAAGTCTCATGTTAAAAACAAACCAGCCCCAGCCCCTGCCAGTGTCTACAAAATCCTACAGGATGGGGTGAAGGTCTAGTCTGCCTAGGGGTACACAGTACCCAGCCCTGCAGGGTCCTGGAAGAGGTCTCACATCTGTTCTGCTGCTCCTGGGGCTCCCTCCTCCTTTGGGGGTGGCTCCAAGAAAATTGGGGTGATTGATGGTGGCTTCTTCATCCTGGCAAGATAATATGAAAATGTACAGGGAAGAGGTCATTGGCTATGTCCCCTAATCCCACTGGTCTTCCATTTCCAAGGACACAAAAGAGTCACTCACGAGTAGGGGGAGGCTGGGACCCCCACCACTAGAAAGTGGTTTTTCTTCCGAAACAATCTCCACAGGCCCCGGTGGTTGCCACGCACATCCAGGTCCCAGATATGGAGGCACTGGTTGGGGCGGGGCAGAGCAAAGGAATGGGTCAGAGAGCTGCGGGGAGGGTCCTTGGCCCCCCAGCCCTCCTCAGCAGCCTCCTCAATTTGCAAGAGGTGGCATCTTCAAGAATACGGATTTGTAAAGGGGATTAGAAGAGAGGCTCTGAGAGTATGAAGAGAAGGTTCTGATGTAGAAGATTCCAGAAAGGCTCCTTGTATCTTGGGGGAGGGGTACTCCTGAGGTAGGTGTGGTATTGGGGCACCTTAGCAAGCTGGGTCCAGGTGGTGAAGTCATCATCGTTCTCCATTCGGATAAAAGCCACATAGGTGTGGCCCTCTGTGTCTGGCAGGAAAGAGTCTTCACAAGGGTTCTTGCTGTGGTCCAGAACCTCAGCTTCACTGTAGCAGGGGGAGGGAGAAAGGCCAAGACAGCGCCCACCTCATGGGTGTGTCACACAAGGCCCTGTGCTTTTAATGCTATACTGTTGCTGTCTTGAAATTCTTAAATCATTTTTGAACAAGGGACCCTGGTCTTCATTTTGCAGTAGGCCCCCCAAATTACAGGGCCACAACTGCCAGTATTTGACTCCTCCTTACTCCCTGCCACATACCCCTACTGCCCTAGGCCTTACCTGAGCAGCCTGTGAACTTCCACTTCATAAGCGTCCTTCTTCAGACTGAAGGGGAGAGAGAAATGGGTCAGGAGGGAGGGGTCCCAGGGGCAGGGCAAGGGATCACATGGGAATTCGGGGCCAGCAGGGCTGGGATAAACACATAGGCCCCAGGCCTGGAAGGTCTGTCAGGTACCAGTCATCAGGGCTCCTAGATATCCTCCACTTTGCCATGACTCCAGTCCCCACCTGTCCACGTTCCTGAGCTGGACACCTGGCACCGTGTTGAATTTGTGCTTCTTGAAGTAGGCCTCCTGGAATGGATGTGAGGGTGAACATCAGGGCCTTATACTGTCCAGTCCACACCTGCCCAATGACCCACCACATATCCACAAGGCCCACAAATGAAGTCCTAGACCTATAAAGGTCCCTCTAATTTCCTCCCATCCTCTTTGCAGCATCCTTGGCAGGCTCTTACTAGCTTCAGTTTGGCTCCACCATTGCCAGAGAGCTTCTGCCCATGCTGGCATCTCACACTACTGGCCCCTGAGCTAGTCCTTGTCCCCAGCAGTTCTCCCAGGGCCTGCTGTTCTAGCGCCACAGAAGCCAGGAACAGGCCCTGCAGGGGGTGGTGGGCAGAGGGACAGGCTGGACTAGGAGGGAGGAAACTGCAGTGACTAACATACTGAGGACGAGGGACATGAAGTCAATCCCTGCTCCTCTCAGAGATGAGTGGGGGTCTTGCAGTAGCCAGCCTCTGAAGGCCCTTCTGGCTTCTAGGAAGTTCCAGGCTGGAAGCTGTCCATTCCTTCACACTGGGCTGTCTCAAAGCCTCCCTGGCTGTAGCTGGGGAGTGGCCTTTCGGACACAGCCCTATAGGGGTGGGGACCTGGGACCATCCCTGTTCAATTCAGGAAAGGGCAGAGTTTGCATGGCTGGACGAGTGCGTGGCAGCAGAAATACCCTCCCCACACCCACAGTCTGGTGAGTACAGTGCTAAGAATAGTAGCAGCAATAGTATCAGTTAACCCTTACTTAGTGCTTACAGTCCACAGCACTTTATATTAACTCATTTAACTTCATAACCTCACAGCCCTATGAGATAGACAGTATTTTTTTTTTTTCTACAGAGGTACTGGGTGTTGAACCCAGGACCTCAATCACGCTAAGCATGCATTCTACCACTGAGCTATATCCATCCTTAGGTAGGCAGTATTTTTATCCTCATTTTACAAATGAAAAAACTGAAGCAAAAGAAGGTAAGAAATTTCCCCAGGGTTACATGGCTAGTAAGTGGCAGAGCTGGGGTTGCTCCAGAGTCCATGTTCTCGCACCATTTACCACACTGTGCCTCTCGCCCCAACATCTCTGTCTCCCACTCACATGGAAGTAGCCATTCATATTGAGGCCAATGATCCCGAAGTGGTAGGATCGGGAAACGTCAGGGATGATGCACTCTCGGCCTCGGCGTTGTTCTGGCATCCGCATCCACATATCCCAGTCCCAGAGCTGAGGGCATGGAAGACTATGAGGGTTAAGAGGTTCCGACTTGGTAGGGGACTCCAGTGCTCTCACCCTACCCCGCCAGCGCACCTTTTCCGGTGTGGGCCACTTAGGCTCAAGCTCCTCCTTGTACAAGGACCTCCGGAGCACCCAGCCCAGCCCAGGCATGGTCTCCACGCGGTACAGCAGTGCTGGGTCCTCAGCCGTATGTTCATACCCCTGGAGACAGGGGACCATGGTGGGAGGAATTAGCTTGGGGCCTCTACAAACTCCCCAGCAGACCCCTGGCCACTCAGCCTACCTGGTCATTCCAGGCAGAGATACAGTACAGGCTGTCGTCCTCCTCCAGCAGGTGGATGGATTGGCTCAGGAAACTGAAAGGCAGGGTCCAGGGGTTCAGGGAGGGGCAAGGACAAACCTAGCCACACAGTGATGCTGGAAGAGCTGGGGATGGGACTCAGGAATCATGCCTCCTTCCACATTTCCCCAAATCCCCACTGTCTCCCTTCATCCTTCCTACTGCCAGTTAAGCAAAGAGGCCCCATGCAGCTTACAGGAGCTGCATGGAGGGGCACTCCCCTTACCTGAAAAAATCCACAGCAATGTCCAGGTCCTCTTCCAGAACCAGAGCAAACTTCGCCTCCTGTAGGGGAAGGGGGACAACATGATCCCAAGGGGGACTTTCTCATCCCACGTCTCCTCCACCTCCATCCCTCCTCTCAGGCAGCACTACCCCCATTTTCTAGTTCAGGAGGGTGAGACCTAGGGAGGGGAAGAGCTTGCTATATAATAAGACCAGACTTTATGCCTGTGTTTCCCGTCTCAAGGCCCAAGAGTTTTGTCCTTACTACTCACCGGAAACAGGTTGAAAGTGGCAGTGAGGCTGGCCTTGTAATGCTGGGTGGGGAGTAGGAATAGGGCACATGAGCTTTGGGGTGGACAGTGGGGTCAGGTGTCTGCCCCTTCCACCCCTTCCCAGGCAGTACCTGAGACACGCGGGCGTTCTTGATGCTGATGGGAGTGTGCTGGATGCCCCTCAGACCAAACAGTGCCACCACGTCCATTGGTTCCTGAGAGGCATGCCTGCTGGTCATCATGTGAGCCACCCGCCCCCTGCCCACCTCTGCAGGCTCTGACATGCCAAGCTCTCACATTCCACAGCCCTTGCCTGGATTGTATCTCTTGCCAGTCCTCAGTGATCACTGCTACTCAGCACCTGCAACCCCGTGCACTACTCCACCCCAAACCCCCAAGCCCCACTCACCTCATAGTAGCCATCGATGAAAACTGTTATCATCTGGGGAGACACCCCCTGGGCTGAGAGTAGAGAGCGCAGCATCCTGGGGAGCCCAGGGATGGGTTAGGCCTCTTTGTCCCCCCATATCAGGGCTCCCCTGTGTTTACAGTTGGGCCCAGATTCCCCATGTCCACTCACATAGGTGAATGGACCTAGAATCTGTTGCCTAGAACCTGCCCATCTCAAGAGTTCCTCCTGCAGTTCCTACCACTGAGCACCCTCCTGTTCAGTGCTGGATACAGCCCACTCCCAAGCTCACCTGTACAGGTAATTGGGCCGGTTCCCTGCAATGACAGCCACAGGCACATTGAGGACCTTGTTGTCTGGGAGCTGAGGGAGAAATCGCGTTTAGCTCTTGCCTCTCTGTCTTCCCTACCTGGAGAGGAGTTCTCGAGGGAAATGGGGACTCCAGGGAAAAGGCAGAGGGTCTTCCCTGTCCTGGCCCTGCCAATTACTCAGCCCAACTCCAAGCCCAGGCCTTTGCTCAAATGGTCTCCCCCCAACCAGGACGTCCCCACTGTTTTTCAGAGCTCAGTATAAACCCTCAGCTCCTGGTTCCCTCCCAGGCTGGGGCATGGAAAGTGCAACCTAGATCTTCCCTGGGGCCCCTTGCCAAGCTGGGGAGGAGTCCAGGCCTCACTGCCTAAGGCCACACTCACTGGGTCAGGGCTGAATTCAATGGGTGTGGGGTCCTTGCAGCTGCACACACTCCCATAGCCCTCAACTTTGCTGCAGAAGCGCCGGCGGCGACGGTTCAGCTCTGTGTCTGCCCAGTGGCACTCTGCCTCTGAGGGAGGGATGAGGTCAACAGGATGGGGGCATAAGGCCAGTGCGCTCTGGAGAACACCAGGCACCCAGTCAAGAGAATAAAGCCCCATAAAGAGAAGCCAAATGCCCACCCCTAGCCCAGGCACTGCCCTGGAGCCCAGCCTCCACCAAATCCACCTTCAGCTGAGCTCAGAGGCACATCTGTCTTCAGCAGGACTGGATCCCCCCAGGAGGAGAGGGCAGGTGACTTAGAATGTTTCTCACCGAGGACAGGACCTGGCGGGGGGCAGGAATGAGGGGCGATGGGGGCCCAGGCTCCAGTTCTACAGCCTCCTCCCATCTCCCTGCCCACTTTCATCCAGCCTGCCACTACTGGCTTCTATTTGCCCCCCTGTCCCACCCCTTCTCCTCGGGTTCTGCTCCTCCCAGGCCCTTAATACTATAGGGTGGATGGCCTACGGTGCCGGCACCTCCTTTTCGTCCCACGAAGGCCCAGGTGTCCCTCCAGCCCAGAGCAGGGCCCGCCTGGCTGCCTAGACTCCTCAGCAGAGCCTTGGCTGTGTCTTTGAGGTGGAAGGAACCCTCATCCTGGGAGATCAGAGAAGGTGGTCAGCCTGACTGGCACAGCTCCAGAAGACCTGGCCTCAGGGAACACTAACTATGTGCCAAGCACCATGTAAAACCTTTAACTTAAGTTACCTCATTAAATGATCACAACCTTCTGTGGTTACTATCATTTCACAGATCAGAAAACTGAAGGCTTAGAGAGACTCTGAGAATCAACCGAGATCACCAGGCTAACCAGTCCTGACCACGATCCCACACAGTCTGCACCTCTGTCCCCTGCTTCTTCTCTGCCTCTTCCCACCACCCTTCTCCTCCCCTCCCTTATTCCTCCAGCTCCACTGGTAGCCTCACTGTTTCTCAAGCACACCAAGCACCTTCCAGTCCGAGGCCTTTGCACTTGCCATTCTTTCCATCTAGAATGCTCTTCCTCTAGATAGTCCCATGGCTCACTCCTTTCTTCCTCCAGCTTTCTGTTCACAGGTCATTTCCTTACAGAGGCCTCCCCTTTCTAAAATGCAACCCCCATTACTGTGTCTCCCTAGCTTAATTGTTTTCTTTCTATAAGTTACCATTTCCTGACATTATACATTTATTTGACTACTTTTTGTTGATCTTGCCCTATTGGAGTAAACTCCTTAAGGGGAGGGACTCCATCTTTTTCCCCATTGACAAGGCTAGGATTGGAACCTGGCCACCTTCCTCCAGAGACTCTCCTCACCATGCCATATAAGGGGCACAGAACCCAGGGCCATGAGCAGGATTGAAGCTAGGGGCATTGTGAATGGGGCCAGGGCAGTCACTGACCTTGACAGTACAGATGAGCACTCGGCCAGGTGCCACCATGTTGAGGAACAGTACCATGGCCTCATCCTCATGCGGTGAGTACGTGTCAAACACACGCTTTGCCATCACATGGCCCTGGCAGGGTACACACCTCTCATGAGTTAGTGTTACCAGCAAGGAGGGCTCAGCTTCAGCCTTCTAGGTCCCCTATCTATAGAGCCTCACCGTGGCCTGGTTGAGGACGATGACATGGATACCCCGGCCCTGTTCCCGGGCCTCATCCTCCAGCACCTACAGGGTAGCAAGAGACAACGTCCAGCTCTTCATTCTGGTATTCAAGGCCTCTCTGTCTTATCAACACTTAAAAAACAGCTGCATGAAATGAAACCTCCCCTCCTGCCTATGCCTCTGTTCACATGTTTCTCTTCCATCTCAGCTTGAAGGCCACCTCTTCCAGGAAGCCTCCACAGCACTCCCATCAAAAGAGATCATCTCTTTCTATAATCCTCCCCTCCACAGCTTTCATGGCTCTTAGAGCCCTTGATTATCTCTGCTTCAGGCTTGAGATATCACAATCTGTCAGATTGAGCCCCTCTAAACAGGGCAAGGTCGGATTACCCCCAGATTCCCAGTGCCCAGGACAAGGCTGAGGTCAAAGAAAGGACCGGGAAGTAGTCATGAAATAAATTAAATAAATCAATGAATTAACCGCCTACTAATAGTACTGATCACTTTTGATAATATCCCACCACATGATACATTTCACATACTTTACATTTAATTCTGGCAAGTAGAAATCAGTTAGTCCCAGTGTGCAGAGGAGGAGAACTTTCAGGCCTCTGAAGTCCAGAGGTAGGAACTGGCCGGGGTGCAGCTCCCACTCAGGCAGTAGACCACAGGGCTGGTGGACCACACCCTGAGTGGAGTGACTCTACACTAGACATCAGCCTACTCACCGTAGTGCCATCCACTGCCACATACACTTTGCTGCGGCTTGAGTATACCTCCACATCCAAGACCCGTCGGGGACCGCTTCCTCTGTGCCGTGGGGGCTCCAATCGGCCCAGGGACTCATCTGTTGGGGTGCAACAGGCCACGGAGATAGTCCCTCCAGCAGAGTCTCATCCCTTGGGATCTGCCCATCATTTCAGCTGTAGGATCCCAGGGGACCCCACCCCACCCCCACCCCCCTAATCCCATCCTCAGCCTGGCCCCACCATAGTCTTGTTCCGGCTCTGAGTCTTCATTGGCCTCAATGATTGCTCGCCGAGTATCTAGGATCAACTTGATGTTGACAATGACTGTCACCAGCAGGAAAACCACAGCCCCTGTCTGAGAGGAGGGTGGGGGTGACTAAAGAGGGATAACCCCTCCAGATGACTGAGGGTCTTACTGAAAGGAGGGCTCTGGCTGAAGTGATGACAGGGAGAACCTGGGGCCTGCCACTCCATCCTCGGTCTGCTCAGCTCTATTCCTCCAGGAATAGGGTCCAAGTTCATGACCACCTCCTCCAGGGACCCTCCCTTGACCCTTCCCCCTTCATCAGGGTGCTCCCTACCCAGGGCTCCTGTAATCTTCCATTTGAGGCCCTGATTTCCCTGATCCCCTCCACAATTAGTTCCTAGAGGTGGAGCCAGAGAACCACACTGGGGATCAGAAGACCTGGGTCCTAGCCCTGACAGGTGTGCACCCTGGGCAAAGCCTCCCTGAGCCAACTTCAGGTTTGTCAGAAGCCTAGTTGTACTTGGGTTCTGATTCCAGAACTCTGGGCCCAAACCACTACTTGGTAGGGACATGACACAAAGAGGTTTCCCTTTGATGAATCTGCTGCCTCTTTCTAGGGTGGGTGCAGCCAAGGTAGGTCCCAGTGCCCATAGTCTAGGCTGGGGTAAAGATAGGAGGGAGCCCCTGGGAAGTTTGGGACACCTCTATACCTGACAGAATCTCCGCAGGGCCCGCTGGTTTGTCAATTTATACTTCCAGGTAAGATACCAGCTACGTTTCTTTCGAGCCCCAAAGGGCTTGATGAGGGGGCTGGGTTTCCAGTCGTCCATGCCGGATTGGTGGGTCACCACTGTCCTGGCCAACCCATGCCTTCAGGAATCTGAGGAGACCAGAGGGCCACATGGGGTAAGGTGTTTCTCCCAAAGTCTGATGTTTTCTGGGGAGATGAGGGAGGATCTCTCAGTAACTCTTCCCTGCAGGCATCCATGCTGTGAGACCTGGGTAAAGTGCCTCAACTTCTCTGGAAAGGAAATCTTCAGAGGGGACAGATCATCTAGAAACTCCCCTGGGGCTGTGGGAACTGACAGGACTGCCCAGGGCCCAGGAGTGGAGGCCAAATAATCGGCTCTCAAGGACCATCAGCTCCTAAAAGGACCAAGCCCCAGGCCTTCCGAGTCCTGGGGTGAGCAAAGGGCAGCGATCCCCCACCATCCTCTACCCTCCTTCTGAACTCGCCCCTCCTATCTGTCCCCGCTCTTCTCTTCTAGGGCTCGGGGCCCCCCGAGCACTCGGGGGGCCTGCTCCAGCCGCGTCACCCCTTCCGGACCCCCTCCCAGGGACACTCACTGCTCAGGGGGCCCGGGCCCCGCTCGAGCCCCTCTCGGGCCCGCACTGCTTGGCCCGGCGCGCCGCGGCCTCCACCTCCTCCATGCCGCTCGCGGCCCCGCCCCGGCCCAGCCCGGCCCGCCTCCCTGCTTCCGCCGCCGCCGCCGCCGCGGGGTGAGAGGGCGGCGGGCGGTGCTTAGGGCGGTGGCGGCCGCAGTTCGCCGCCCGCGAGTCCCGCCGATACAGAGATCCTCGGCCGCTTTGCAGCGGGCTGGCCGGGTGGGCTTCTCGGGGAGAGCAGCTCCCCGGCCCCCAGTACCGCAGGATGCCAAACCGAATTCGGGTCGGAGTCCTAGAGACTTGAACTAGACCGCACGGGCGCGCCAGGGTCAGAGGGGCTGCAAGCCTCGGAGGCAGCTCCCCCCCCCCCTTTTGCGTGGGCCAGGTTGCGCCCAGGTCTAGGGCTTGCAGGACCATTGAAGACTAGGGGGAATTAAAAAGCTGGTTCTGCCACTCTCCCAGAGTGGGCAAGTCACTTCACATCTCAGCCTAGGTT
This sequence comes from Vicugna pacos, assembly GCF_048564905.1. Taxonomy (NCBI): domain Eukaryota; kingdom Metazoa; phylum Chordata; class Mammalia; order Artiodactyla; family Camelidae; genus Vicugna; species Vicugna pacos. Next base: position 34,005,337 of record NC_132999.1, on the reverse strand, counting down.
CCCTTCTCTGTAAAATGAGGATGCCCTTACATGACGCTTACCCTATACCAGTCACTGTTGTAAGCAAGCACCTTGCTGTATTAACTCACAACCCCTGTGAGGGAGGTACAATTACTACCCCAATATTACAAAGAAAATGAGGCTCAGTATCACAAAGCTGGGAGAGCTAGAATTTAAACCCAGGCAGCCTGGCTCCAGATTCCACTCTTAATCCCTCACTATACTAACAGTAATAACACGTGCAGAGTTTAATACATGCAGAGCACACAGTGGTTCTCAAACTTAAGCTTGCATCAGAATCACTTGGAGGCTCGTTAAAACAGATTGCTGGGCCCCATTCTTAAAGTTTGATTCCGGAGTCTGGGACAGAACAGAATACTGCATTTCTAAAAAGTTTCTAGGTGATGGTGATGCTTATTTGAAGTGAGTGAGTAGCCATGGCACAGTTTTAGGAAGGGAAGCGACATAATCCAATTTAAGAGAACATTAACTGTTTTGTGGATACTGGATTAAAAGGAGACAGAGAAAGCCAGAAGATAGGTTAGATTTTTTTGAGCTCTACATTCCATCTGCTCCCTAAAATGGTGGAATGGTATCTCCCAAAATGTTAACAAAGCTTTTCTTAGTAGTTGAGGCAATCAGTGATTTTTCCTAATAAGCATGTATTAGAACAGAAGAAAACCCAACACATTTTATTCATACTTTAAAAAGATGTCCCTGAGGGCTCCTCCCTGAACTTCTCTCCTCAAAACTCACTTTCCATGGAAGATCATATTCACTCTTATGATCTCTCTGACCGTCTAGATTCCTAAACTCTCACCTGCAGGCTTTACTTTCCTCATGAGCTCCAGGCTGACCTGTGTCCAACTGCCAGGCAGACATCTTCATAGGTCCCTCCAACTCAACATGACTCCTGCTAGAATTGTCTCTTTCTACTCCCAGGCCTCTTTTTGGGTTCCCTTCCTTGGTGAAAAGCATCAGGTCAAACAGCTGGGAGTCACCCTTGATTCCTTATCCCTTTCCAGCAACCAGTCCAGGTCTGTGTGTTCACCACTGTATTCTTTGTACCATATACAATGGCTAGCACATGGGAGGCTCTCCATAATATTTTTTTTAAATCATTCATTTTCAGAACAAATATTTATTGAATGCCACTAGAAATAATTGAATGTTACTAGTCACCAAGTCTTGTCAATCTTCTCTCCTAAGAAGTCCTCCATTCTGGTCTAATTCTTCCCCAATCTCACAACTAGCCCTGTCCAGTCCATTTTAGTTTCTTGTGTTCTAGCTGGTCTCCTTGTCTCCAGATTTTTACCCCTTTAATCCTTTCTCCTTGCATAATCCAGAGTTACTTTTCAAAAAGGCAAATCTATTTTGTCAGTCTCTAATTTAAAAGCCTTCCATGGATCAAGACAAATTAAGGAAAAATATATTACTTAAAATTACAAAGGTGAGGAGCTAAAAATAATGAGAGACATGTATACGGCCAATGGAAGAAGGGAAATACAGAGTGTAAGTGAGGTACATCCATATTTATCATAATCGGAAGTCAGTAGAAAATGTTCAAAATTAAGACATAAGACATGGTATAAGCCTGTTGTGGAGTTATGAGTATAAACACCAGGAAAAAATAGCTAAAGTGGTTATCTTCGAGGAGTGAAACTAGAGGAAGGAATGAACAGGGAAGGAGTAACTATCTTTTCATTATAAATTCTTCTATAACTGTGGGCCGAAATTACTTGGATTAAAAATCAAAAATCAAGCCAAAGTATAAAAAGCTTTTTATGGTTCCTCATTGCCTGTAGAATAAAATCCAAGAGCCATAGAACTATCTTTTATAACCTCGTTACTCAAAATGTGGTCCCTGGGCCAGCTGCAGAGAGCTTGTTAGAAATGCATAATCTTAGGCCCCACCCCAAATTTATAGAATTATAATCTGCATTTTAACAAGATTCACAGATAATTCATATATGCACAGTCGAATTTAAGAAGCATCAGTTTACAAGATCAAGCATGATCTAGCCCATGTGGATCTCTTCAGCTTCAATATTGGTTGCTCCTCATTGGCCAGAAGATCTTGACTTTTCACTCTTCAGTCTAAATTTTGTGGTACACTGGGTGTGTGTGCACGTGTGTATCAGTGGCTAGCTAAATTCCAACCACTGTTTTAGACCCAGCTCCTCTACTCCAGGAAGCCTTCCAAAACCCTCTGCAGCTCTTCTCCTTAAAATCCTACATCCCTTGCTGACGATGCTTAACCTGCATTCAGCAAATATTCATTGGGCGCCTGCTGAGTGCCCGGCTGGACTCAGTTCCAGTGTTGGGAGAAGGCGCTGAGCTGTCCGTAAGTTCCTTCAGGTGCATAGCCAGGATCGCCCAGCCTCACATATTCCGGAGTGAGAGGTGTGTGCGCAGCACTCGAATACGACACACACACACACACACCACACCGCATCACACACACACCACACACACCACGCAGCTCTGCGCGGCTTTTCTGAGTGTTACGGCGCCTTCCTCCCGCCCCCGCACAGCGCGGGCGGGGACCCACCGGTTCCGCTCGACACCAGCAGTGGAGAAAGGAGGACCCCCGGGAGCAGGATCCCGGCGCCCGGTCGCCCAATCGTGTTCAGGCTTAGGCCCGCATGGAGGGGACTGCGGAGTCCCAGACGCCTGACCTGCGAGACGTGGAAGGCAAGGTGGGCAGGAAGACCCCTGAAGGGCTGCTCCGCGGGCTGCGAGGCGAGTGGGAGCCGGGAGCCTCTGGCGCTCTGCTGCTCCCAGGGGCACCTACCACGGGCCACGGCCTGGGGGACAAGATCATGGCGCTGAGGATGGAACTGGTGAGTGTGGGTTCCATGGACTAGGGGGACGGAGTCCCCAGCGTAAGGCCGGAAGGGATGGACTCCCGCCCCCCCAGAGTTGGGCTGGAGAGGAGAGAGTTAAAACTCCCCGCCTAAACTCAGGATCCCTAAAGGTCTTTCTTTAAACCCTGGGGTCCATTAATTGCATCCCCCACCAAGGGTGAATGGGGTACTGATGGGTCCTGAAGACTCGGGGTGGGAGGCACAGGTTTTTCTAAGTTTTTTTTTTTTCTGTCAAATAATTGGGAGGGGAGAGGTGAGGACTAGGAAGCACTGAGAATTTAGCACAGTACAAATCTTTCTCCTGCCCTCTCACTTTGGGGCTACCTATCCCCCCAGCCACCATTATAGGGCCACCAGTTTTTTCTCCTCCTGCAAAATGGGCCCAGGGTTTGTTCTGAGGCTCTAGTGTTCACCACAGGAGTCAGCACAGAAGAGATTTGGATTAAAACTGCTTGGACTAGGGCCACTAAAAACATCCTCTTTCCCCAACATCCCCCCCCCACACCCACTTAAAATATTTGAAAGTTCCTAGAACGTTAGCAGACACAGGGCAGCAGCACCAGCAGTGTTGATCCCATCACTTCTGATTCAGTCTCCTTCCTGCCAGCCCCCCAAGTACACTGGATATTTGCATCTCATCTGTACTTCCTTGGGGAAAATAACATGAAACAGGCACCCAAGCCCTTCCCTGTTGCTGCTGGTCTAGATTCAGAGCCAAAAGAGCAGTTGGGGCCCCCCAGGTTCCCCAGGGCCCTGGTTCCGGTGAAGGGGGTGTTTACACCTGCCACCACTTTGCAGCCAGTTCTGGGGAACTGAGGAATCGCTAGTCACTTTCTGGCCCAGAACCAGGAGCCGCTGTATGTGTGTCAGCTTATAGGTCTTCCTGAAGGCCCAGTGTGTGCTCAGCTCTGTGCCAGGCTTAGTTGTTGGGGTGGGGGAGGGTTGGGGGGAGATCATGTGGGCTCCCTGACAGCCTAAGAGGCTGGGAGGAGAGCTTTAAGGGCACAGCAATCAGGGAAGGCTCCCTGGGGGGAAGGATTTGAATGCCCTGTGTGCACTTGCCCTTGAAGGTTAGGGGTGCCTGCCAAATTCTCCAGAGAAGGGCTGTAACTATGCCCTCCTAAGGAAGGGCTCTGGCTTGGCCTCACTGTATAAACTTTAGCTCAAGGCCTGGAAAGAGGTTACTTAGAATGTCTTGCTTTGGAAAGTAACTTTCACCAAGTGCATGTACAAGGCATCATGCTGAGCATTTTACAAAATATTCTCTTAGTCCTCACAGCAATTTATTAGGTAGGTGGTATTTTATAGATGAAGAAACTGAGGCACAGAGAGGTTAAGTAACTGCCCAAAGTCATACAAAAAGTAAAAAGCAGAGCCAGGCTTTGAACCCAGGTGATATGCCTACACTTTACATCTTCACAGTTGAGATCTGCTTTGTTCCAGACACATTAACCACTTTTTATGTCATTGAAATGGGAAAAGCAGTTATCATTTTCCCATCTCAACAAGGAAACATACTGCAGGTGTTGAGGGGCTTTGCCTGAGCTCACACTGGGAGCAGTGAGGAGCCATGCTTAGCCTCTCTGGCTCTAGCTCTTTTCTGCCTTGGTGGAAATTACCTGTTGTAAATTTTAAGGGGTACATTTAACTTCTGATTGGGTCTGCATTCCTGACTCAGCCTGGCCTGGGGCCCTAGGATACCCAGGAAGAGCATGAAGGAGGGAGCCTTCTGGAAGCCAGCACACAGAGAGGCTTCCTATGTGCCCCAAGGATCCCTCTTCCCCTCTTTTCTCCCTGCTCATGCAGAGATGTCTTTGGTCTCTTTAAACACTCTGCCCTACCCACTGGGTTGCACCCAGGGAGGACTAGGGGAAGGGCTGAGGTTTCCCCTGGAGCCACTTGTGGCAGAACTAGTTCAAGCCCTTGAAGTACTGGCCTTCAACTGTCCCTCTCCCAGCTTTCCTGCAGGGAGGGACCAGGCCTGCCCTTGAGCCCAAGGTCATCCCTGCCTCTAGGCTGCTTCCCTACACTACTCAAGGGTTGAGTGAACCTAGGGACTCTGGGATCTGTGGGAAGGGGAAACAATGGCAACCTCCCTTACTTAATCCTCCTACCCAAAGAACTGTTGCTATGACAACCGCCCCCACAGAGCAGTTTGAGAAAAAGCTTTAGGCAAAGAGAGAGAAGGCATGGGTTCAAGTCCTAGCTCTGCTCTCTAATTATTTTGTGATCTTGAGCAGAGCCCTGACTCTCTTGGCCTCAGTTTTTCTACCTCTTGGGGGATTGGGGCAATAGTGCGGATTATGGAGCTAGATTATCTCTGACAGCCTTCCTGGTAACAATAGTCTTGGAAAACAAACAAACAAACAAACAAACAATAGTCTTGGAATCTCAATCCAGGACCAGGGAGCTAGGACTCAGATCTCTGGGCTTTTATCCCAGGGCTTGATTTAGACTGAGCTATGAGTGAGCCATACTTGTGACCTTAGGGCTGGGGAGAGAGTCTGATGTGTATGTTTTAAGGGGAGGAATGGGGAAGCTGAATCCCCCCAGGAAGAGCATATGAGGCTGCATCTCTTCTGAGCTGTTTATCCCTGCTCCGTTTCCAAAGACATAGTGTGAAATGAGTGTTTCTTTTTCTGGCAAGAAAGCCTTGCTTTCTTCTATTCTGGGGAGTTATGCTGTCACCGTCAGGGAATCCCACTGTCACAGGACTGTAGAATCTGGTCCTCAGATTAATTTCCCACCAATATGATAAAACCCAGCTCCCTGAACCCTGGGCCCAGCAGAGGGGCCAAGGATAGTAAAGGCAAGAGAATCAGAACTGAATCTGACCTGCCCAGTCCTCGGCTAGGCACCATAAATGAACTGGGCAGGATCTGCTGCTCTCAGGGAGCTTATAGTCTGGATTAGAGAAGGAGACAGACTAAGCACTCTAGTACAGGATGACAGGTACTGTTGGAACACAGGGAGGGATCCCTGGAGGAGTCTTCCTTCTAGAGTGACACGATCAGATTTGTGCTCTGGAAAGGCACACCTGAACTGGAGGAGACAAGCTGTTTCCTCTGCTTGGAATAACTCTCTATTGTTTTGTCTGTCTAAGTCCTACCTGACCTTCAAGTCTCAGCTCATGTCCCTTATTCTAGGAAGCATTTCCTTACTCCCCTGGTTAGGTTATGGCCCTGTAGGTAGCCACAGCCCTCTATGCAGCACTTGTGTTCCCTGGCATTTGGTACACTGAATTTCAAGTGCTTGCGTCATTGTCTTATCTTACCCACTAGACTGTGAACTCTCTGAGGGCAAGAAATGGTGTTTTTCCTCCCTTTAGCTACACAATGCCACACCTATAAGAAACAGTCAATAAATATTGTTCCATGCCTGAATGGATTAATTCCATCTTGAGGAAGCGCAGGGAAAACTTTTAGAGGAAGTAGCATTTGGGTTGGGCGTTGAATATTCAAGTCAGTGGGAATTCCAGTTCCAGATGGCACATTGAACACATGCATTTACCTCCATTCCCTCCTGAAACTCCACTAAGAGCCAGCAGAATATTTTTAAAACCATGAAACCATTATGACAAGAACAGGAGAGGAGACAATAGGAAAAAGATTTTGGAAGCTGAAAGCAGAAGGAAGAGTAGTGACTAACTTGGTATACCTGAAAAAAAACTGAATTCTAAGCCAGTAATGAAGACAGCTGAAAAGTAATCCATTTTGCATCATAGAAACCCTCAAAGTTCTCAGGAGTTGGTCTCAGATATTTCTGGAACTGTGGGTGCAAGTGGAGCTAAACTCAAAGGGGTTGATGAATGTCTGATTAAGAATCATACTCTAAGATCCCCGCCCCAACTGGGCAACCAGCTGTCCAGCACTCCTTTATCCTAGCAGAAGACTAGAGATCTAAGTTTTGGAAAGAATAGGACAGAAGGAAGGGAGGAAGGGGAAGGAAGGAAGGAAGGGAGGGAGGAAGGGGTAGGAAGGAAGGAAGGAAAGAGAAAAGGAAGGAAGGAAGTAGGAAGGGAGGAAAGAAGTACCAAAGGGAGGAGAAAACATAGCAGGAGAAGCATTTTTAGTTTTAGAAGTTTTGTTTAATACATTTAGTTTGGTCATGGACTAAAGAGTTTCACTGTTAATATATTGTCCCTCGTATGAAATAATTGTAGATAATCTCTTCTATCGTGTGTCATTTTGTCGCATGCCCGGTTTGTACGGGCTGTAGTGCTTCAGTTATTTATGCCCACATCTCCTTATTGAAACTGTAAGCTTCTGTTAAGCAGGGAGAGTTTCTCCATTATCTTTGTAATTATTTGAAAATCCAGGTACCCAATAATCATTTGTTTAATTGAATTCAAGTTGTGATATTCTTCCAAAAATGCAAATAATTTCATATACAAAGTTTTCTGTGCTTATGCCATATTAATAAGTTAACCATAGTAATATGTAAGGCCAAACAGCTGTCATTTATTGAGTAATGAATACTTGTCAGACAGTATGCTCTGCATGTTAATATGTTCCCTCTATTTCTTAAAATAAACCTATAAATTAGATAGTATCCTATTTTTACAATGAAGAAATGACAGTGTGAAGAGAAAAATTTTCCAATTTCCTGTGGCTCATTAATGGCAAAACTAGAATTTGAATCCAGGTCTGTTTAATTCCAGTGCCTGTATTTTTCTCAGTGTACAATTACTTGGTCTTATTTCTGGCTTATCATTGTAGGTATAAGTAAAGCAATAATTTCCTGAATAATTCAATAAACATTTATCAAGTAATATATGTATTTAAAATAGTGGAATCCGAGGTCTCCAGATTGGGAGACACCAAGCAGAGTTTGAGAGCAAGAGGGATTAAATTAAAATGTACTATATGTTATGAAATACCCCTCTCAGCCTTTCTTCTTACTCGGCCCCCAGAATATTGGCAGCTTTACTTATACTCTCTAGATGGGTTTAACATAGTGAAGATGATGAACCCAAGAGAAAAAGAAAAAAAAAAAAAAACCAAACACCCACAAAAGATATTGCCTTCAGGCCTTACCCAAACAGTCTAGCCAGATAACCCATAGTGAGGTTCTGAGTTGGCAAGCCTCAGGCACAGAGAGTTTCCAGTCAGTTTTTTGAGATCACTTTTAAATGTGAGCAGCAGCTAAAGATCATTTCTGATGAAACCTTCTAAATATATAGACCTAAACAAACAGAAAAAAGCAACTTGAGTGAAATGGAGATAACACAGGGAGATGAGAACTTACAAAGTCATGAATTATATCCTTAAAGAGATAAGAGATAATATTGTAGCAATGAACAAAAACCGGAAGCTATAGAAGAAAACAGAGGACTAGAAACAACTCTTGGAAATTAAAAAACATGATAAGAAAAAGTGAAAATAGAAGAGTTGATAATGTTGAAATATTTCAGAAACTAGAATAAATACAGAAAGAGATGGAAGAGAAAAAAATAGAGGATCAGTCCAGGATGTCCTCTATCCAGATAATAGTATTTCAAGAAAGAACAACAACAACAAAATATTGGAGGAGAAATAATCATCAATGAAACAATTCAAGAAAATCTCCCAGGACTGAAGGACATGGTTTACAGATTAAAAGGGCCCAACAAGTGACTGATTCAAAATAGAATCACACCATGGCAAATTACTGTGATCATTTCGAATACTGAGAACCAAGAGAATATCCTAAAAACTTCTAGAAAGCATGGGAAGATGGACACATACAAAGAATCAGGAATCAGAATGGCATCAGACTTTCTAAGTGTAACGCTGAAAATTAGAAGACAATGGAACAATGCTTTAAATTCCGAGGAAAAATTATTTTCAACCTAGACTTCTCTACTTAGCTAAACAGTCAACAGTGTGAGGAGAGAATAGCAACATTTTAAAACATGTGAAGCTTCAACGAATATACCTCCTATGCAGACTTTCTTGGGGAACTACTAGAGGAAAAACACCACACATACAAATGTAGGAGTAAATCAATAAAGAAGATGTGGGATCCAGGAAATGGGATCCAACTCCACAGAGAGGCAAAGGGAATCCCCAAGATAATAGTGAAGGGAGATCCCTGAAGGACAGTTGTGCAGCGGGGACAGAATGGAGTAGATCAGAAGGCTCCTAAAGAGCTGCTTCTAAGAAGGTGGACTAGATGGAACATACGATGTGTTTAAAAACCTTGCGAGGGGAACTCAGACAACTGAGAAAGAGTTTAGGGATGACTTACTGATAACTATATACCAAACAAAGCAAAACAGTAGTAGTAATAATAATAAGTAATATTAATAATTACTAATAATTAAAACAATATTAATAATAATATTATTATTATTTCAAAAGGAAAACATAAATTTATAAGAAAGGAAAAGTAACCATAGTAAACTACATGGCTTAGCTGTGAATGGCATTTCCAAATCCTAATAAGGGAAATGCTGAATAATTAATTTTACTGCATATGTTAGGATCATGGGGAGATAGGAAGGGCATGAGTATGATGGCAGAGGATTAGAGAGTAGAATGGAAGAGTGAAATCCTTAACCTTCTATTGTGGGGGGAGTCAATAGAAAATACCTAAAACTTAAAAATCAATAAGTTGCATGTTATTTGGAAATTATAAGGTAAGTACCAAAATAAACAGCTAAAAAATTAATAGTAGTCGTTTCCAGAAAGTGGGATTTAGGACTTGATGGGGGAATGGTTACTTTTCACACCAAATCTTGCAGAACTGTTTTGCTTCTTTAACTTATGTATCTCTATTACTTTTATTAAAAGTAAAACTAAATGAAATGAAATTTTAAAGTCTTGTGTGGCAGGACCTGGGATTCCCATGGAATATGCTAGAGGTGAAGTTAGAGGTACGGGCAAGAGCCATATTGTGACAGGCTTTTGCATATCTGCTGCTGAAGGGCTTAGATTTTATTCTTTGAGAGTAGTGCAAAGCCCATAAAGGTTCTTGAGCAAAGGAGGGACAATTTCAGACTTGTGTTTGGGGATGATAACTCAGTGCACCTGAACTGGAAGGAACCCTAGAGATTACCTAGTAAGTCAGACTTAATTCCCAGTACAGACAGGGAGACTGGAATAGAGGGAAGCCCTGAATCCCCAGCCAGTGGGATTCTGACCCTTTGAAGCTCTAGCCAACCCTTCCTCCCCACAGCAGCTGCTACCCACACCCTGAGGGGACTAGGGGACCAGGTTAGCTCCCTCTTTACCCCCCAGCCCCTGCCTCCTTTTGGCCCAGTCTACTTCCCAGCTAACATCTGGCCTCCTATCAGACTGCTCTTTGGATAACTGTTTCTAAGTCTTACTGGTAAATCTGGACTGATTCAATAGTTAATACCCTATCTGTGAAGTCTGAATCTCACTATGATTGGATTTGAGTACTTAACACTTACTGAGACCTTTCTCTGTGCCAGGTACCGTGCTCGGTACTTAATAGCCAACATCTCAAAACTCTCACAGTCACCCTGTGAGGTGAGTGATTTAGCCCCATTTCACAAACAAGGAAACCAAGGCTCAAAGAAGGTAAGAAAGTTGTCCACAGTCATATCAGTGGTAAAGCTGAGATTTTAAATAGTAAGCTATCTGCTTCTGAAGCCCTACTCCAAACCATTCTACTTCCATGCTTCTTGAAAGTGAAGCATAGTTGGTTAGATCACAAGGTAGGGTCTCTGGAAACACTGGGGAAACCCAGAGCCCAGAACCTGGGATTGATTCCTTCTCCCGTTCCCCCAGGCTTACCTGCGAGCCATCGACGTGAAGATTCTGCAGCAGCTGCTGACCTTGAACGAGGGCATCGAGGCGGTGCGCTGGCTGTTGGAGGAGCGGGGGACGTTGACCAGCCACTGCAGCAGCCTCACCAGCAGCCAATATAGCCTGACAGGCGGGAGCCCAGGCCGCTCAAGGCGAGGCAGCTGGGACAGCCTGCCAGACACCAGCTCCACTGACCGGCTGGACAGTGTCTCCATTGGCAGCTTCCTGGACACGGTGGCCCCCAGTGAGCTGGATGAACAGGGCCCCCCTGGGGCTCCCCGTCCTGAGATGGACTGGGCAAAGTTTATACCCGGTGGGGAGAGGGCCAGGACTGAGGTGGACCTGACAGCCACCAGGCTAGGGAGCTTGAGGGCTGTGTGGAAGCCCCCAGGGGAGGGGCTCCACAGTGGATCTCCTGAGCCACCAGAGGATGAGAGTGCCAAGCTGGGCTTTGAGGCCCACTGGTACTGGGGCCAGTGCCAGGATGATGTGACCTTCCTGTAATGACTCTTTCACCCTCGTGTACTCCAGTGGCTCTTTCATCACTAGGCCCTGGTCTCCCTTGAATTTATTCTCCCTCCATCTAGGCTTAGGAAGAGGCTGCATTGAAATTAATGACCATGGAAACCTGGCCTCACCATCCCTCTGGTCCCCGGGGAGGCTCTGCCTTTATCCTTCAATTATTGGGTCCCTAGAGCTATTTCCATAGATACATTGACTCTAGAGGCTTGACCTGTGGCTCAGGTGTGATGGAATCTCTTCCCCTTTCCCTGCAACTAGGTAAGGATTTGAGGGCTTAGCACCCTAGGAGATCATTGATGAAGAGATGGGGGTGTAATTACCTCACCCAACATCTAGGAGCCTTGGCCTCCATCTTGGCCAAGAGGAAGGATTGTGGAGGGACATGGACATTCAGGGCCAACCCTCCATGGACTGACCCTCCAGAAGCCTTTGGTGCTGGTAGAGCCACCCCTTCCTGTCTGGTGAGTGATGTCACTTCCTGCCAGGATGGATTAGCCTCTCCTGTCTTTTAGCGGTGCTAGGTCAGCATAGGGCATCTGAGCCCCTGCTGCTAAGTGAGACTATATTTTTATTCTCCCTACCATTACTCCTTGTGAGTGGAACATATCATCCTCCTGGCAGGGAAGTTTCTCACTTGTCAGTTGTTTGTACTTCTTGTCAGAAAGTCTCTTATTTTTTAAACAGGGAGTTCTCATTTTATCCTCGGGGTTCTCACTTCCTCTCTGACCACATGCCTGTCTAGTGCCAGCACTCCTATATCTGTGCTTGTAGTGACAGAACCTGGCAGGGGCCTCGACCTACAGCTCTCAAGAGTCTGTTTGGCTTGCCCTGCCATGGTCCCCTGTCTTACCCTGTTCCTGGGTTGCCCCCATTCTTGTATTCTGGCTCCAAATCTGTCTGCCAGGAGGTTCAGCCTTTGTGTCTCCACACCTTCTCGGTTTCCACTTTGGGCCTCAGGCCTTTTATATGCAGATGAGTCCCTCAGCCTTCTCTCCCCACTGCTGATGCAAGCCAGAAGGAGGAGAAGCTTGAGGTGTACCAGAATCCCTGAAAGGGGGAGGTATCTGAAGGGGGGATATCTTCTGAGATCCTGTGATTCCCCTTCCCCCATCCTGCCCCAGACCTTCCACCATTTGGTCACAAGGATGCCTGCCTGAGGCTGGGACACAAGGAATCCCCTTGTCTGGGTTACAATGGGGGGCGTGGCAGAGAAAGACAGAGGCTCTTTGGTCCTAGGGCCCACATCCTGGGAGGCTGGGAGAGAAAGAAGGGAAAGGCTGCTTTCTTTCTTCCCTGAGAGCATGCTCTAGGCTCCTGGGACCTGGGGAGGGAGCAGGGGACTGATTCTGGGCCTGGGTCCCAGGGCCCTAGTGAATTATACCAAAGAAGGAATTCAGGGAAGGTGCCAACCTGGGGCTCAGGGAGAGGACAGGTTGGGGTGGAGGGGACAAGGGCTGTGGTTGAAGTCAGAGTATGAATTCTTGGAGATTAACCCTTTGAACCCCGGGTAACTGCCACTTTGTTGGTCCCTGTCTTTCCTGGACCCTGAAACTAGATTATTGGAAGACAAAAAGGAGAAGAAAGGATGTCAGGTGATCCTTGCCTGTTTGCTGTGCCCTCCTGAGTTGGAGGAGTCTTCCTCAAGTCCTAGAATAATTCCTGCAGTTTCTGCACTTTTTACTCTATGCTGGGAAGGGAAGAGCCAAGTTGGTCATCTCTACTTCCCCTAAATTCCTCAAGTCTTGTTCTGCAACCTCTCACCCCAGTCCTTTTGGGGCAATACATTCAGTCCGTTGCTTTCCTCTAAAGACCTCCTCTTCTCCTGTCCCCTCAAAGTAATTGAAATCTCTAAAGACTCTAATATTCTTAGTCTCTTCGCCTCTGCTGTCTACCAGCCCTCTACTTACCCCTCCTGGTCTTAGAGCTTTCCCTATCCTGACTCTGTTGCCATTTTGTAATGCCCTTAGGATAACTGCCTTTCCACTTTTTTGAAGCTTGCTTGTTCATTTAATCCACAAATTTCTGAGTTGAAGTGGTTGTCCGCCCTCTTGTGGCCATTATGCAACATTGCCAGTGTAGCTGGGTGAAACGTTCAGGCTCAAATATAGCGTAACAGAAGACCGGCTGCCTCAGTGCACAGACAGGCTAAAGCGACAGGCCTAGAGAAGGCAGAGACTTGCTCAGTGTCACCCATGGTAAATCCGTGACAGTGTTCAAGTTAAAGAACCCAGATCTCCTGCCTGCCTCCCTGCCCATAGTTCCAACACTTGGCCAGACTGTTCCCCCTCTGCACCCTGTCGACACCACCCAAGCCCAAAGGGTCTAAAAGCAATTTTCCCCCTGTTTTAATAATCATGATCTTACCCCACCCTAGAGAGGCAGCTCAGTGTTTAGAAAAAGAGCTACAGGCTCTGAGGAAAGAGAACCTTGCACTAGGATTGGATAAAGTATGCGTTAATCTGAACTGCAGATGTAAGGAAAATCAACCCTACACCAACTTTTTCTGGGAAGGGAGGGCAAGGAGGCCCAGGCCTCATGAGGGCAGAACTTAGCATTCCAGACTTGGAGGTTCGAAGAGGGGGTGGGGGTGGGAGATGAGAGATGAGGAAATCCAGATGGGTCCTGTAGAGTTGGGGAGCTTCGGGGTCAAAGGATTACACCTCAATTGGATAGGCATCTGAGGGTGTTGAGACGCTGGAGAGGTGGGTGAGTGGGGCTGCCTGGGAACTCCAGGTAGGTCTGGGCATCCTGTCCCAATACCTTAGACTCCATTTCACTACCAGAGAAGCCCAGGAACCCCAATAAACATACTCCTTGGTCCACCCTACCTGCCTCTGGACTGGCTGCTTAAGGCTTAGCTCTCTGTTAGTTTAGACTTTTCTGGGTCAGGATGAGGACCTGTTTGGGTACTCAAAGAAGGAGATGCCATGAAAAGGGAGAGAGATGCAGAGAGACAAAAGAGAATGAAGTGAAAATGAAGTTTGAAAATATAATCAGAGGGAGCATACTGCCCTCCACGTGGGCTGGGGACTTTAGTCAGGGCTCAGGGTAAAGGCAGAGATGAGACTCCTCTTGGCAGCTGTAGGAATAGCACCTGGGAGGATAAGGGGTGATGCTGACTGGGATGAATCCATCAGGGAGACATGAGACCATGTGAATGGGCAAGTGTAAGGACCTGCATTTAGGATGGGGCAGTGAGGTTGAGCACAGGACTGAAACTGGAAGCTTAGTGGCAGCTTAGGTGAGAAATGTTTGGAGCTTGCAGTGGACATGGGCTCATTGTGTGCATGATGCCAGGCATGTACTGGGTGTTCAGTGACACCTGCTGAATGAATGGAGGAATGAATGTATGTAAACCCACAAGGAGATGTGACTTATAATTTGAAAAGTAGTTACTTAGGTACGAATAGGTAATTAAAAATACTCTAATTCTTAGCAAACCTATAAACAATGCATTATTAACAATGTATTGTTCTTTAGACATTTGCTCAAGGTCAGATAGGTAATAAAGAAACTATAGAATGAACCAAAGTCAGTATGACGGCAGGGGCTTCCACCCCCTGTCCGATAGACCTTACTCTCCTAGAAGAACAGGTTGTGCTGTCCAGCAGCAGTGCCAGTGTACAAGTTCCCATTGCTGCTGTGACAAACTATGGTGTTGGTAGGCCTCCTCTGGAGACTCTAGGGGGTAATCCATTTCTTTGCCTTTTCTAGCTTCCAGAGGCTGCTTGTATTCCTTGGTTCATGGCCCCTTCCTCCATCTTCAAAGCCAGCAGCGTAGCATCTCTCCTCTCTGACCTCTGCTTCCATCCTTACATCTTTCTCTAATTCTCCTGTCTCCTCTTATGGGGATTACATTATGATTACATATCCTTGTGCTTACACTGGGCCCACTGGGATAATCCAGGATCATCTCCCCACCTCCAGATCCTTAGTTTAACCATATCTTCCAACTCCCTTTTGCCATATAAAGTAAAATATTCACAGGTTCTGGGGATTAGGACATGAACATCTTTGGGGGAAGGGCCATTATTCAGCCTTCCATAAGCAGAGACAGAGGGTGTGCAGGAGGAGGCACCTGGGCCCAGAATGAGCCTCTATACTTTGTCCAGCATCCTTCAGGCTGGAGTGAGAGGTGGTGCCAAGGGGTGATAGCCAGGTCCAGTCCCCATGTCTGGAGACTGGCAAGTGCCTCCTGCATCATCGCTACCATTTTGTGTTCCTCAAAGCAGAAGATAATTACCAGCTAAGTAGCTTGGGCTCTCTCTAGAAAGGGTAGATTAGTTGTCTCTCTTTTAAATTATTATTATTTTTTATTCCTTAATAATTAAACCATACTCCTCAGAGCGTGGTGAACTCTTATCATCAGTTGATTCTAGGCCCCTTTTTTGTTTTATTTTCTTTTAATCCCTGATCCCTATTCTTATTCCTCTCCCTGAGCCAGGCATACACTTTAATGTGTTCAGTATGTGTTTGGATATGTATGTATCTTTGAAAATATAAATAATTATGTATTTATGTGTTTTAATACATATAAATGGTATACTTTTATAATAAGCTAACTTCTATAATGAATTGCCCCATATTACAGTGATTTAACACAGTAAAGATTTGTCACTTACACAGGAGCACAGGTATTCCTGGTTGGATGGCTCTCCACTGCCCATTTCCTGTCCCAGGATCCTTCCATTTTCAGGTGGTGATAGCCTGATCCTGCATCACAAAGTTCCCCGTCAACTTTTCACCAAATTTTTTTCCCATCCATTAATGACCATTTTATGAATTGGTTATTTCATTAGCAATTACAAAATGATGGTTTTCTAATGCTATTATTTTTTTTTCTTTTATTACTTCTGATTCTATACAGAAAAACTTTGTCACATCCTCTAGGACCACTTGGTTACCTTGACATAAAGTTCATACCAGAATGGCAAGATAGATGCTGACATCTGTTCCTTATTTGTCCCTTTCAAAGTAGTAAGTTGATGTCCTAGCAACTTGGTGTTCAATGATTTTGTTTGGTTTCGATCTCTCTTTAAATCATGCTGTGAACTTTTGTTTTATATATTTAATGTCTTTTAATAATTTGTAGGGGTTTTTTTGTTTTGTGTTATATAAAATCTCAAGCATAAACAAAAGTAGAAAAAATAGTATAATGAATTTCCATGCACCCACCACCCCGCTTTGTTAGTTATTAACTCGTGGCCAATCTTGGTTTATTTATTCCCTTGACTACTTTCTCCCTAACCAAGACTATTTTGAAGTAAAACTAGATATGATTCTGTTTCATTTGTAAATGTTTTAGTATGTATCTCTAAAAGATAAGGACTTTTATTGCCATTATTGCACCTTAAAGTTAATAATTCCTCAATATATAAAATATAGCTGTTCAAGTTTCTGATAAATTTTGAGTTTCAGTATCAGTTATGCTGGCCTCCTGAAAGAAGTCAGGAAGTGTTTCCTCCTCCTGTGCTTTCTGAAAACATTCGTGTAAGATTGATAGTATTACTCAGTATTTAATAGAATTCATTAGTAAAATAATATGGGCCTCGAGCTTTCTTTATGGAGGAGGTTTTTGATAACAAATTCAATTTCTTTGATACATATAGAGCTATTCTGACCTCTAATTTCATTTTGAGTTAGTTTTGGTAAGTTGTGTTTTTCAAAGAATTTGTTTCAACTAAGCTGTTGAATTGATTGGCATGAAGTTGTTTATAACACTGCCTTGTGTTTCTTTTAAAAACTCTATTCATTGTAAAATAAAGCACAAGTGTAGAAAACACACAAATATAAGGCTTAATGAATTATTTTAAGGCAAACACTCCTATAGCCACTGTCATGTCAAGAACTCGAACTCATCCAGAAGTCCTGTCCTTGTGCCCCTTTCCCAATTATAATCTCCTTCCTCTTCCTATAAGCAACCTTTTCTTGACTATAGTACTTACTTCTTTATAACTTTTTTATAGTTTTATCATTTAAATGTACATCCATAGATCCTATAGTCTTGTCCATTTGAAGACATTTGATAGTCTTCATCCCTTTCTTAATTCCTTACAATTTATTTGTAGAATAGCCTGGGCCATTTGACTTGTAGAATTTACCACAGTCTGGATTTTGCTAATTACATGCTCATAATGCAGTTCTAAATGTGTCCTCAGTATTTCCTGAAAATTGGTAGCTGGATCCAGAGACTGAAGAGACAGATTTAAGCACTTTGGCAAGACTGTAAGAGGCATATAAATCCAGTCTCTGTGCTTATGACTTTTTTTCAGGTGTTGATATTTATTGCCTGTAGCCATTAATTCATTGAGGATTGCAAAACGGTGCCATTAATTCTATAATTTTATTGTATTTATTTGTTGAAATACTTTCGAAAAGAGAAACATCCTGTTATCTACTATTTGGTCTCTGAGTGTGTGGTTCACATAGGGAAGGTAGAACAAATGCTTGATTCTTTTTTTCACCAGTTTGGAAGATAATGAATCCCTATCATCCTCCAAAGTTGGCCACTTTAAAAATATTATTATGAACTTATACATTTATATATACTTGATGGGTTTCAATCAATTAGAATTGTTGTCAGTATTGAAGTGCCAGGTGTCTCAGCTTTGGCCAGTGGAGTCTCATCAAGTTGGCGCCTTAGTTCTTTTGACATGACTCTGGTAATCTTTGATAGCTTTCCTTATTGTCTGGTTTGACAAAATATTCTTGGGTCATCTTGTACACTTCTTGCCCTAGACAGGAATAAACCATATTTACATTGTTCTTTCACATGTTATTGGCTTAGTATTTTAGTTTGTTTTCAAAGAGTAGGTTGCAATTTTGTAGGTGGCACATCTATGTCCTGGGCTTTCACTGTCCATAGTACTGTTATTCTTATAGTTCTTACAGTAACTATATGGGATTTGACCTTGATACTTTCCTATTGCTCGTTTTCTGTAAAATTAGTTGTCTTGAACTTAAAGAATGAGTCAGGGTTCAGAAAAGTTTTTATAACATCATAGAACTCCCTCTTCTGTTATTCTGTCTGGCTTGCTTCCTGGGACTTCCTGGCTCTGTCCCCTTCCTCTCAGTTGGTACCCATCTTCTCTTACTTCCTCTCTGTTGTCCCTATCCTACTACATATATACATATTTTTTAATTGTGGTATAGTCAGTTACAGTATGTCAGTTTCTGGTGTACAGCATAATATCCCAGTCATGCATATATATACACATATTCATTTTCATACTCTTTTTCATTAAAGGGTATTATAAGATATTGAATATAGTTCCCTGTGCTATATAGAAGAAATTTATTTTTTATCTATTTTTATATATAGTGGTTATCATTTGCAAATTTCAAACTCCCAAATTTATCCCTTCCCATCCCCTTTCCCCTGATAACCGTAAGATTGTTTATTATCTTTCTGTTTCTGTTTTATAGATGAGTTCATTAGTGTCCTCTTTTTTCTTTTTTAGATTCCACATATGAGTGATGTTATATGGTATTTTTCTTTCTCTTTCTGGTTTACTTCACCCAGAATGACAATCTGCAGGTCCATCCATGTTGCTGCAAATGGTATTATTTTATTCTTTTTTATCACTGAGTAGTATTCCATTGTATAAATACACCACAACTTCCTTATCCAGTCATCTGTCAATGGATACCTATCCTACTGTATTTGAATTCCATCCCAGCAAGTCTCCTCAAGGCTTACTAGAAGGAAGCCCTGGTGGGTTGGTTTTGTCAGTTCATAGGAGCCAGACCTGCTCTGGCCCCTCGGTCCTCACTGTGGGCCTCTTGCACTCACTTGCTCTTTTAGACTGCAGATCCTAAGTTTCATTTACTGTTCTCAGCTGGCCTCTTTTGATTCTCTATGGACTCTTGGGGTTCTCCTGTTCTTACTCAGATGCCATCCCTTTGGTTCCTTCTTTCTCTGGCACAGATGCTGATCCCATGCAGGTCTGATGGCTGTTGGCGGTTTGTTCCCACTTGCTTGTATTTTGGGAGTTGTAGAGATACCTTGTCACCAAATTTTGTTGTGTTGTCCATGTTTATTAAAATTTTACTCTTCAGTTGCTATGTCAGCTTTTACGTGTGGCTCTGAAGAGACTGAAAAACTACGCTGCCATCATTACCATCATCTTCTCAAATATCTCACTTTTATCCTTTGATGTCTATAGGATCTGTAGTGATATCTTCTCTTTCATTCCTGATATATATAATTTGTGCTGCTCCATTTTATTCTTGATTAGTAGACTCTTACTAGAAGTTTATCCATTTTATTAATCTTTTCAAAAAAACCAACTTTTGGCCTTATTAATTTTCCCTATTGTTTGTTTTCTATTTCATCGAATTTTACTCTAATCTTTACTATTTTTTCCTTCTACTTTGGGTTTAATTTGCTCATCTTTCTCTAGCTTCTTAGGTAGAAAGTCAGATCATTGATTTTAAGCCTCTATCTTTTAATAATATAAGCTGTACATTTCTCTCTAAGCACTGCTTTGCCTATGTCTAACACATTTTTATATGTTGTATTTTATTACTAGTCAGTTAAAAATGTTTTATGATTTCCTTTGCTATTTCTTCTTTGGCCCATAAGTTAATTAGAAGTCTATTGTTTAACTACCAAATATTTGGGATTTTCTATAAGAAAGCTTATTTTATTGATTTCTAAATTAATCCCAGAGAATATACTCTGTACAATCTCAATTTTCAAAAATTTATTGAGACTTGTTTTATGGCCCAGAAGATGGCCGATCCAGGTGAATATTCCATGGCCCCTTGAAAAGGACGTACATTCTGCAATTGTTGGGTATAGTGTTCTATAAATGTCAATTAGGTCAAAGTGGCTGGTAGTATTGGTCAAGTCTTCTATATCCTTGGTGAATTTTTGTCTCTTTGTTCTATCAACAGATAAGACAAATAGAAAACAAATAGCAAATGGCAGTCTTAAGTCCAAACTTATAATACATTAAATGTAAGTGGACTAAACACTGCAATTAAAACACAGAGACTGTCAAGTCTGAATCAAAAACTAAGATCCAACTATTGCTGTCTACAAGAGATGTACTTAAATACAAAGACAAAAATAAGTAAAAAGTTGGGGAAAATATAGCATGCAAACACTGATCCAAAGAATGTTGGAAATTAACATCAGGCAAAATAAACTTAAAGACAAGGAGTATCAGCAGAGGAAAAGAGGGATATTTTATAAGGATAAAATGATCAATAGATGAAGACTTAAAAATCTAAAATGTGTATGTACCTAAAAAAGAGCTTTTAAATTACATGAAGAAAAAACTGGCAGAACTAAAGGGAAGAAAGCTGAGTCCATAATTGTGGGTGAAGATTTTAACACCCCTCCCTCAATGATAATAGAACAAGTATTGTGCTATTTCACATAAAATATAGGAATCTTGCAACAATATAGTTCCATTTTCTTTCTCTGGCCCAGTCCTTTAAGCTATTGTTGTCAAATGTATTACACCTACATATGTTATAAACCCTAAAATACAGTTTATAGTGTTTGGTTTAACATGTCATATGCATTTTAAAGGAATTAAGAGGAGAAAAAAAATTTTTAAGCTAGACTTTCATAATAACCCAGATTTAGTTTCCTGTGACTGCTGTAACAGATCACTAAACTTAGTGGTATAAAACAACACAAACTTATTACCAAAAAGTTTTGAAGGTCAGAGGTCTGAAATGGGTCTCAATAGGCTACAATCAAGGTGCCTGCAGGTTTGCATTGTTTTCAGGAGGCTCTAGGGGAGAATCCTTGCCTTTTCCAGCTTCTAGAAGCCATCTACCCTCTGACACTGACTCTTTTGCCTCCTTTTTTCACTTATAAGTATACTAGTGATTATATTAAGCCACATAATCCAGAATAATCTCTCCATCTCAAAGTCAGCCAATTAGCAACCTTAATTCCATTTGCAACTCTAATTCTCCTTTGCCATGTAACCTTTCATAGTCATAGATCCTGGAGTTTAGGCCATGGACATCTTTGATGGGCCATTACTCTGCCTAACACACCCACATATTTATCATTCTGGTTGTCTTCATTCCTGTAGATTATTTGGTGTTATTTTCTTTAGTCTGAAGAACTTTCTGTAGCATTTCTTGTACAGATTTGGTGATGATGATTCTCTGTTCTTACTGCTTTCATTTTATTTTATAAAAAATGTAATAAAGTTTTTTGAGGTATAATTTACATATAGTAGGATGAATCCATTTTAAGTTACAGTTTGATGAGTTTTGAAAATGTATACACTTGTGCAATTATCATTATAATTAACACATAGAAAATTTTCATCACCTCAAAAATGTATTGCATGCCCCTTTGCTGTCAGTGTCTCTACTGCTCTGGCCCCTTGCAACCACAGATCTGCTTTGAATCTGCTAATAAAGATTAGTACTTTCTTGTTTTAGAATTTCATATAAGTAGAATAAGGCAATATGTACTTTTTTATGTCTGGCTTTTTTTGTTCAGCATCATGTTTTTCAGGTTCATACGTGTTACACATATCAGAAGTTTGTTACTTGTTATTGCTGATCAGTATTCCATTGTATGAATATACCACAATTTGTTAATCCATTCACCTTTTGATGGACATTTGGGTTGTTTCCAGTTTGGGGTTCTTATTAATTAAGATTCTGTAAACATTCATGTACAAGCTTTTCTGTGAACATTTGCTTCTGAAATAAATACCTCTCTAGGATAAATACAGGAGTGTAATATATGGATCATATGGCATGTGTAATTTTATAAGAAACTACCAACACTTTTCTGAAAATGCTTGCACCATTTTACATTCCAGCCAGTAATGTGAGTTCCAGTTGCTCTGCATCCTCACCAACACTTAGTATTGTCAATCTTTTAAATTTTATATATTTTAGTAGCTATGTAGTGGTATTTGGTTGCATAAATTTTCCTTTATGTTTTTAAAACTATTAATAACAGTTGCATTAAAATTCTTGTCTGCTAATTTTAACATCTATATCATACTGGGGGAGGTTTTTATTGACTGACTTGTGAGTCACATTTCCTGTTCCTTCACTTGCCTACTATTTTTTGTAAGATACTGGAGATTATGAATGATATGTCCCAGGATTCTAGATTCTGTAGTGTTCCTTTGAAGAATGGTTTTTGTTCTTGCAGGAAGGTAACTTGGCTAGGCTTCAACTCCCAATTCTCTCTCACCCAGTTCTTTCACCTTCTAGCTGCTGCTTTTTTTTTTTTTAAACTGGGTTGCCTGGTGTTCACATGTGTAGGTTAGCTGTCAAACAAGGCTTATTTTATGCAAAGAAAAGAGGGAAAAATCCCACATCAATAATCTAAACTCCTACCTCAAGAATATAGAAGAAGGAGAGCAAAATAAACCTGAAGCAGCAGAAGGAAGGAAACAATAAAGACAAGAACAGAAATCAATGAAGCTGAAAATTGATTAACAGGTCTCAGTTGATCGCTGACTGAATGATGGCAGAGAAGTCAATGCTATTGAAAGAAAAGTTTAATGTTACTACTCACAGTTCCTCTACAAACAAGAGGCACAGTGCACCACACAGGATCACAGGGAAGCACCAGTATTGGTCAGGAGACAGAAGAGTGTGAAAGGAAGGCATAGGGCACAATCTTTATTGGGGTTCCTTCCCATGGGAAGGGCAGGGCAGGGCAAGGAGACAGTTTAGGATTGGCTAATTTGAATAACTCTGCTGGGCTTTGAGGCATAGGGACTGCCCCTATTCAACCATCTGGTACTAGGCCTTGGATGATTTAGGTCAGGGAGAATATTGGCTTAGCATATGAGTCTAATAGGAAAGAACAAATCTGACTGCATATCAGATCTGTTTCTTTAACTTTAATCTTTATATTCTATTGCTTTTGTTACAAGTTAAGTGTCACCTATAGCCTAAAACCTTCTCCTATAGCCCTCTCAAGGCTCTGACTTTTAAAAGTATAACACTTTTCCATTCATATAGAGATAAAAAGTTGGAGAACAGAGAATGACATTTGTTTTGTTGGAGGTTTATAGGAACATTATGACCTGACTACATAGGTAGCTGCATAGGCACAAAGGATTCTGGCACCAAGAAATCTGCAACAACTAACCACAACGCCTCCTCTTTTAGTATAAAAGAAGCCTGAATCCTAATTCAGGTAAGATGGTTCTCTGGGACACTAATCCACCATCTTCTCAGTCAGCTAATTTTCCAAATAAAGTTGCTACTCCTTGCCCTGACAACTCGTCTCTGGCCCATCTAGCAGTGAGCAGTACATGCTTGGACTTGGGAACATGAGGGTTAAATAAAGGAAATCATTGGTGTATAGACTTGGGATTGGTTGAAGTATTTGTAATGTGAGTTTCACATGCCTGTGAAAGTTGGATTGCAGGGGAAATGTAAATTTTAATCATTAGTTTGGTCCTGTGCCTAACGAGTGCCAAACAGGGAAATGTAAACAAAACAAAACAAAACAAAACAAAAACAGGGTAAGAACAAAAACAGAAAAGCTGTAGAGAAAAATCAGTGAAACAAAGAGCTGGTTCTTTGAAAAGATCAATAAAACTGATAAATCTCTAGGAAGAATGACAAAGAAAAAAGAGAGAAGACATAAATTACTAATATTAGGGGTGAAACAAGGAATATCACTACAGACCCTGCAGATATCAAAAATATAGGGAAGAAGGTAATAGCTCAGTGGTAGAGTGCATGCTTAGCATGTACAACATGCACAAGGTCCTGGGTTCAATCCTCAGTACCTTCATCAAATAGATAGATATAATATATATGTATGTATATATGTGTGTATATATATATATATACATACACACACATATATATACACACATATATATACGGTAAGGGAATACTACAAGCTCTGTACACATAAATTTAACAACTAAAACAAAATAGACCAATTCCTCAAAAAATACAAACTACCACAACTTATCTGATATGAAACAGACAATTTGAATAGTCCTATAAGTATGAAGGAAATTGAATTCATACTTTTTAAAATCCCATAAAAGAAATCTCCAGGCACAGATGATTTCACTAGAGAATTCCACCAAATATTTAAAGAAAAATTACCACCAATTCTATACAATATCTCTTTTAGAAAATAGAAGAGGAGAAAACAGTTGCTAATTTATTTAATGAAGTCAGTGTTACCCTAACACCAAAACCAGACAAAACAGTACAAAAAACCCCCCACAGATTAAAATCACTCATGGATATAGATTCAAAACTTCTTAACAAAATATTACCAAATAGAATTATGTACTATGACCAACCAAGGTTCATTTCAGGGATTACAAGGGTAGTTCAATATTCAAAAATCAATTAATGTAATCCATCATATTAACAGGTTAAAGAAGAAAAATCATATGATCATATGAATTGATATAGAAAAAGCATTTGACAACATTCAAAGGCCATTCATGGTAAAACCTCACAGAAAAATAGGGATAGACAGAAACTCCTCAATTTGTTAAAGATCATCAATAAAAAAAACCCATAGCTAACATTACATATAATGGTGAAAGACAATGTTTCTCCCTTATGATTGGGAACAAGACAAGGATGTCTTCTTTTATCACTCTTATTTAACATAGAGCAGGAAGTTCTAGCCAGTGCAATAAGACAAGAAAAGTAAGTAAAAGGCATATGCATTAGAAAGAGAAATAAAAGTGTCCCTGTGTGCAGATGACATGATTGTCTGCATAGAAAATCCTAAGGAATTCACCAAAAAACCTCATAGAACTAATAAGTGAGTTTATCAAGGTTACAAAATACAAAATAAACATACAAAAATCAATTGCATTTCAATATATAGCAACGAATATGAGGACACTGAAAATAAGAATATAATACCATTAACAATTACTCAAAAAAAAAAAACCCCAAAAACCCTTAGGTGTAAATCTGAAAAAAACATGCACAAGATCTGTATATTGAAAACTACATAATGCTGATGAATGAAATAAAGAAGATCTAAATAAATGCAGAGACATACGGTGTTCATGGATTGGTAGATCCAACATAGTAAACGTATCATTCTCTCCAAATTGACATACCAGTTTAATGAAATTCCTGTCAAAATCACAGTAAGATTTTTTGCTAAACATATACAAGATAATTCTCAAATTTATATGGAAAGGCAAAGGAACTAGAATAGCTAAAATAACTTTGAAAAAGAAAATGAAATAGGAGGAATTCGTCTACCCAATTTCAAGGCTTATATACCTACAGTTATCAAGACTGTGTAGTACTGGTGGAGGGATAGATACACACAGATAATGGAACAGAAGGAGATCCCAGAAATATATCCACACAAATATGCCCCATTGATTTTTTAAAAGAAATTAAAAAAATTTTTTTTAACTTTTAATTTTTTTGTGGGGGAGGTAATTAGGTTTTTAAATTCATTTTTATTTTAATAGAGGTACTGGGGATTGAGCCTAGGACCTCGTGCATGCTAAGAACACATTCTACCACTTAGCTATACCCTCCCTCTACCAATTGATTTTTGACAGGGGTACAAAAGCAATTCAATAGAGGAAAGATAGCCTTTTAAACAAATGACTGTTGAAATAAATTTCTAGGCCCAAATGGAGCCACCCCTGCCCATGGTGACACCACAGCAAATGGAAACTTAGATAACCTTCATGCCCCTGTAAATGCTCTGCTTCATCAGAAACACAATATATCCAGTTAGCCAATCCCCAAATGCCAAGCCATCTCAGGGCTCTACACTTATTTCTGTTCCTTCTCACCCCAAACAGGGTTGACTATGTGGTTCCAGACAATCAGATATTTTCTACTTTTCTCTTACTTGTTCATTATTCTTTATCCTATAAAAGCTTCCTGCCTTTTGCCCCATTTTGCAGTTTTCTGAATGGCTACTGTCTGCTTCATGAAGTGTTAAGTAAAGTTTATATCATCTAAATTATCTTCTTTAATCATTTTTAAAGTCATGCTAAAGCAGCTGAACATATGTGGGCAAAACAAAGAGTCTTTACCTAAATATCACACATTATAAAAAATTAACTCAAAATAGATCACATAGATAAACAAGATTATATTGTATAGCACAGGAAAATATATACAAGATCTTGTGGTAGCTCACAGCAAAAAAAAATAATGTGACAATGAATATATGTATGTTCATGGCTAACTGAAAAATTGTGCTGTACACTGGAATTTGACACAGCGTTGTAAAATGACTATAACTCAATAAAAAATGTAAAAAAAACTTGTACAGCTGTAACTTATGTAATACTGTACAACTCACTTCAATTAAAAATTATTAAAAAATAAACAAAAAATGGATCACATATTTGAATGCAAAACATAAAACAAAACTTTCATGAAAAAACGTAGAAGAAAATCTTTGGGACCTAAGGTTAGGCCGAGTGTTCTCAGACTTCACATCAAAAAAGGAAAAACTGATAATTGTGCTTCATTTAAATTAAGAATGTTCTGTGAAAGATTCCATTAAGAGGATGAAAAACAAGCTACAGAATGGGTGAAAATATTGGCAAACCACATATCTGACAAAGGACTTCTATCTAGAGTATATAAAGCATGCTCAAAACAACAGCAAAAAAAAAAAAAAATCCAATTAGAAAATGGACAAGAGATATGAAGAGAATATGCAAACGTCAAATAAGCCCACACAAAGATGTTCAATGTCATTAGCAATTAGGGAAATGCAAATTAAACTCACAACAATGTTGAATTGTATGAATTGTTTATCTATTTTGGATATTAACCCCTTATCGGTCATACTATTTGCAAATATTTTCTCCCATTCAGTAGGTTATCTTTTTGTTTTGTCAGTAGTTTCCTTTGCTGTGCAAAAGCTTTTAAGTTTAATTAGGTCTCATTTGTTTATTTTTGCTTTTATTTCCTTTGCTTTAGGAGATGGACCCATAAAATATTTCTACAATTTAAGTCAAAAGTGTTCTGCCTATGTTTTCCTCTAGGAGTTTTATGGTCTTCTGTCTTACATTTAGAGCTTTAATACATTTTGAGTTTATTTTTGTTCATGGTGTTAGAGAATGTTCTAATTTCATTCTTTAACATGTAACTGTCTAGTTCTCCCAGCACCACTTATTGAAGAAACTGTGCTTTCTGCATTGTACATTCCTGCCTCCTTTGTCGTAGATTAATCGACCATAGTGCGTGGGTTTATTTCTGGGCTCTCTATTCTGTTCCATTGACCTGTGTCTGTTTTTGTGCCAGTACCATACTGATTTGATTACTGTATATATAAACAGCTCATACAACTCAACCTAAAAAAAATAAACAATCAAATTGAAAGATGGGCAGAAGACCTGAATACACATTTTTCCAAAGAGAACATGCAGATGGCCAACAGGCACATGAAAAGATGCTTAACATTGCTAATCATCAGGGAAATGCAAATCAAAACCATAATGCGGTATCACCTCACACCTGTTAGAATGGTTATCATCAAAAAGAACACAAATAGCAAATGTTGGCAAGGCTGTGGAGAAAAGGGAACCCTTGTATACTGTTTGTGGGAATGTAAATTAGTGCAGCCACTGTGGAAAACCACGGAGGTTTCTCAAAAAACTAAAAATAGAGCTACCACATGACCCATCAATTTCACTCCTGGGTATATATCAAAACAAAAAACAAAAAAACACTAATTTGAAAATATACATGTACCCCAATGTTCATAGCAGCATTATTTACAATTGCCAAGATATGGAAGCAACCTAAGTGTCCATCAACAGATGACTGGATAAAGAAGATGTGGTATTTATACACAAAGGAATACTAATCAGCTATTAAAAAAGGATGAAATTTTGCCATTTGCAACAACATGAAGTTGGAGGGTATTATGCTAACTGAAATAAGGTAGGCAGAGAAAGACAAATACTATATATCACTTATACGTGGAATCTAAAAAATACAGCAAACTAGTTAACATAACAAAAAAAGCAGCAGACTCACAGATGTAGAGAACAAACTAGGGTTACCAGTGGTGAGAGGTAATATAGGGATAGGGGCATAAGAATTACAAATGTATAAAATATGTATAAAATAAGCTACAAGGATGTGTTGTACAACACAGGGAATATAGCCAATATTTTATAACTATAAATGGAGTACAACATTAAAAAATTGTGAATCACTATTTTATACACCTGTAACATATATTACACACCAACTATACTTCAACAAAAAAAGGAAAAAAAATCACAAGAAGATATTACTTCACACTTATCAGAACAGCTAATGTTAAAACTAGTGACAACATCAAATTTGTGAGATGCAGAAAGACTGAATCATTCATACATTGCTGGTGAGAATGTAAAATGGTACAGCCATTCTTGAAAATAATGTCAGTGTTTTTAAAAAACTAAACATACAAATACTCTATAACCTACCAATTGCACTCCTGGGCATTTGTCCCAGAGAATAAAGATATGTTCACACAAAAATCTGCAAAGGAATGCTTGTAGCAGTTCATGATAGCCAACCCTGGAAATAGCCTAGACATCCTTCAACATGTGACTAGTTACAGTCAAACCACAGGATACTACAC
Source organism: Vicugna pacos (assembly GCF_048564905.1). Classification (NCBI taxonomy): domain Eukaryota; kingdom Metazoa; phylum Chordata; class Mammalia; order Artiodactyla; family Camelidae; genus Vicugna; species Vicugna pacos. Next base: position 33,976,628 of record NC_132999.1, on the reverse strand, counting down.
AGCAATAAAAAGAAACATTGATACACATGCACTCAACAATGTAGATGAATCTCTGGAGAATTATGCTAAGTGAAAAAAGCCAATTTTACAAAGTTACATATATAATTCTATTTATACAGCATTCTTGGAATGACAAAACTATAGAAATGTAGAATAGATTACTAGTTACCAGGGATTAAGGAAAGGGTAGAAGTGAGAGGGGGAAGAAAGGGGCATGGCTATAGAAGAGTAAATGGGGAATTCTCAGGAGGTGATGCAAATGTGCTGTATCTTGACTGTATTATTGTCAGTACCCTGGGCGTGATGTCATACTAGAGTTCTGCAAGATGTTAGGGGAACCAGGGTAAAGGGTATATAGGATCTCTCTGTGTTACTTCTTACAATTGTATGTGAATTGGCAATTATCCAAAAAATTTTAAAATGTAATTTAAAGAAAAATCAGTAAGAAATTATGCCCCTCCCCCCACCACCCTGTGCAAACAGTAATAGTTCTTATCAGAGGAAGATTTACTATGAAGCTAAAGGTGAGCTTCAGGGTCCACCTGCACAGACCCTGGGAGTCCCAGAAGTTCCCTGGGATTTGTAATCAGTGTTCTAATTGGGGTGAAGCCAAATTGCAACCGGAAGCATTTTTGATATATTGCCAAAGAGGTTTCAGAAGAAAGAGACCTAAATTTCCAAGATTCCATAATTGGGTATTTTTTTTATTCTAAACCCTAATTTTAACGTGTACCTAATTTCAGAGGGTCTCAACAAGTACTTAGAAAAGTTTCAGGCCCCACAAAACTTGGCTCTTCCCCTCCTTACCATAGCATGGTGACTAAGAACAATGACTGTGGAGCCAGATTGGCTAAATTCAAATCTGGTTATTCTCACTAGGCATGTGATCTTGGGCTAGCCTCTCAATCTGTTTCTTCATCTGTAAAACAGGGACAATAATAAGCCCACCTCATAGTTCTGAGCATTACATGAATTATTACATCTAAGATGCTTAGAAGTGCCTAGCAGTTATGTGTACACCTTTCTTATTATTAATGAGCACCTAGATTGTGCCTGGTATTCTGTTCAGAACTTAAAGCACATCAACTTACCTAATTCTCAAAATAGCTAAAATATTGATATAATACACATTTTAGGTATATAGAAACTGCAGTTTCGAGAGACTGAGTCTATAGGTGGACCGAGTGTATAGGATTAGGTCTCACTCCAACACCACACTTCCACCAACATGGTTTTGCCTAGGAAAGGAAGCTTTCTTCAAGACACTCCAGATCTTAAAATCACGTACCCTGGGGGGCTTTCATTGCCCAAGCCGACCACGTGGAACGTACTCCGGGCGGTAAGACTCCCTCCACCCTAGGCGGGGTGGGGGGCGGCATCTGTCTCCAACCCCAGATCTCCGTTCCAGATCCAGCACAGACACATGCTGCCTTTCCCGGCCTTCTGCGCTACTGGTGGGCAAGCCCTCCGCTGCCCTGTCTGAGGCAAACCGTCGCTTCAGTTGCTACGGGGTAGCTCACCGGCTGGCGGGCCCTGCTCGCCCCGCCCACCTCGCCCAACCGCTCCCGCCACTACGGGCCCCGCCCTTCCTCCTAAGCCCCACCTCCTCATCGGTCCGTTTAGCCTCTCCAGCTCCAGAGCCCAGGCCTGTCGGCGGCCGCAGTACTAGGCCCGCCCCCTTCCTTGGGTCGCGAGCCCCGAACGTATCGAACGCAGCCAATGGGTGGTGCGGCGGCGGCACCGCGGGAGGTTCGATTGACCCGGCCTGGCAGGTCCGGGGAGTCCTGGCGGCTGTTAACGCGCGCTTTAGGAAGAGGAAGGTTAAGGCGGAGTACTTGGGCTGGGATTCAGCTCTGCCGCTCTTTCCAGCCGGTCTTGGGACTCCCAAACTAGGGTCTTCTACTTGTCCTGCCTGGATCCCTGTTCGGCCTCCTTCAGTCCCCCATCCGCACTCCGACCTGGGAAATCCCCTTCTCCGGACTCGCCCTCCCCAGGCCTCGGATTTTCACTCCAGCCTCTCTCCTACCTGTGATTACCCTTTCCCCTCGCAGCTACTCTTTGCTTTTACGTCCACCTGGGGCCATTATCTCGACTCCACTCTGCCCACTCTGGCACTCTACCTGCCTCTTCCCCCGTCCCAGACCTCTACTCATTTCTGCTTGGATACTTCTTTTTTGGCTCTGCTCTTCTGCTTCGGCTAACTGGCGACCTACACTCACAGTTTGGACCCAGACCTCAGCCCCGGCTGGATTCCCTCCATCCATGCTCCTTCTTTAATTAGCCCATGCTCTCAATAATGTAGCAAGCAGCCTGCTCTTTATTAGGCTGGTTCCACGTTTTCAGCTGTTGGCTGATGGGTACTTGACGTTTTATATTCCTGGGCCCAGGATGGTAAGTATGGGCCTAAGAGAGGCTGTGGTCTAACCTGTGGCGGAATCTAAAGAGCCCAGTTTCCGTTCTCCCCTTACAGAGGAGGAGCCTTGCACCCAGCCAGCTGGCCAAGAGAAAACCGGAAGGCAGACCCTCTGATGAAGAAGACTGGCAGCCTGGAGCAGTGGTAAGTGCTCTGGCCTCAGCGGGTAGGTAAGGTGGAGGTGCAGGACTGTTGAGGCAGGAAGGAATCTTGGACTTGGTTTCTGGGGTTACATGGAATGAACCCTGTCATCTCCAGAAGCCTCTTCCAGTGTGTCAGGCAGAGAACCAAACAAATAAAATCCTTGTCCTTAAGGTGTTCACTGGAAGCTAATATGCCTCAATTCTCCTTGTGGGAAGAGGTATGCCAAAGCAAAAGAGATGATTGGGTTGGGCCTTTTGGCTCTCGTTGGGGAGAAAAAGGATCTCCAACAGCAACTAGCAGCCTGCTGTTTTGCTGTTTGTCATCTGCCCAGTGTCACAGAACAGTAGAATGTACTGGGCCTACCTTAGAGGCTGAGCTCACATGGGCCTAGATCAGAGGGGTGGTGCCCACCAGTCTGTGCAGATACTGAAGAACAGTAAGTTCAACTTTGGTCTGGCCATGTGCTTTGCTCCCTGCCTTCAAGACTTTCTGGGGCTGGCTGTGGGCAGGACCTATGTAACCAAAATCAACAGGACAAAGTAGCATGTACTTCAGAGAGGGACAGGGAGAGAGATGTTCAAGAAGCAGGGGCTTGGCCACTGGAACTTTGGAGGAAGAAGTTAGCTAAGGATGGTTTAGAAGGCAATCTTGTATGTGGGGCAATGTGTAAGTAAAAGTATGTAGAGAGAGGGGAAGGGGCTTAGTGTTTGTTTCAGGTGTGCCTTATAGCTTCAGAAACCTTGGCAAAGTGTGTTCTTGCCTGATGGCCCCGGGGGACTTGCTCTGTAGTTGTACTGCTGGTATGCAGGGGGCTCCTCTACCTGTGAGGGAAGCACACTGGCTGCCCCTTGCCACTTAAGTGGGTCTCACACTTGAACTTGGGGCAGCACTTGGTGCTGTCTGCTGCTGGTGGCTCCTGAAAATGCTTTCGGTGCTGGTGTTCTCACTGCCACAGTGTGAACTGACTAGAGAGTGACTTCAGTGGCCTGGTAGTTGGGAGCAGCTGTACTCTTGTCCCTTCGTTGGTTAACTCAGGGAGGGAAGCAGACAGTTGCTCAGTCATTCCTTGGGGCTTTTTGAGTGAAGATTTGGGGGCAGCGTGACTTCACACAACTGGTAGACTTGCGCTTCACAGGCCCGCATCATTCACCTCTTCCAGTGCCCTGCCTCAGATTAGGCAAGTTCTTTAATCTCTAATCTCTAGTTTTCTCACCTGTTAAATCAGGATAATAATAAACATTCATTCTGGGGTTACTGTGAAGATGGTACATGATAATACATACGAGGAGTTTAGCACAGTGCCTGGCATTTAATAGGCATTTTAAACGTTAGTTACCATTGTGGTGAACTCACCTTCCCCAATTCTCTCTCCTAGACACCTAAGAAACGGAAATCCAGCAGTGAGACCCAGAGCCAGGAGTCTTTCTTGTCTCCTTTTCGGAAACCTTTGACTCACCTAACAAATCAGCCACCGTGTCTGGACAGCAGTCAACATGTAAGTCCAAACTGCAGCCTGCTGATGTGTATGCGGGCCCTGTTTTGTCTAGGGAGGCAGTGCCTGAAGACTCCCGTAGTGCTCATACAGTAGCCAGCCATAGCTTCCAGGGCCTGGAAAAGGCCTGGCCTTTTCTCCTTAGTGATGTGTGTCTGACTTGCAATTCCCGTTGCATATAGCTACTTGGGCACCAGGTCTCAGGTGGCTCTGATTGCTAAGGACAGGAGAGTGCAGGGGAGTGAAGGCCATGGCAGGGTGTTGGAGCCAGTAAGAAAAGTAAGCCTCTGGCTCTGCACATGGCTCTATGAAATACCAGAGTCCTGTAGCTTTCACGTGTATCCTCTAGTAAAATCAAATGTAATCATCACCATGGCAGGGTCTGTGTGTTACCTCATGTAATTCTCATTTCTTAAGATGAAGAAGGAAGCTGAGTCTTAGAGGGGTGAAGTAATTTGCCCAAAGTTACAGCAGAGTCAGATCTGCCTAGCTCCAGTGAAAGCTTTTTCCTCCAAACTTTGAGGGACCTTGTGACACTGAGCTCCTAAAACCCTTGGAATTTAAGTGATAAGAGTGATAAAGGTGTCTTCTGTTATTCCTAACAAACCCTTTTCAGCCACATGTGAATTTGCTAAAGAGATGACTTTGTAAAGAACTTAACCTTGGGGGCTGGTTCCCACGGGAACCAATCCACCTATGGCCAATGTTTAATCAGTTCTGCCTCTGTAAAAGACCGCCTTACAAACCCAAAAGGCTTGGGAGGGTTTGGAGAACTTCTAGGTTGGTGAGAGGGAAGCTGAAGTCGGGAAATGGCACATCCAGAACTCCACTGGGACCGAAGCTTCTGTGCTCACAGTCCATCCAGGCCTTGTGCTGTGTAACTCTTCCTGTGACTATTCATTCATATCTTTTAATACCCTTTGTGATAAACTGGTCTTCTAGTAAGTAAACTTTTCCTGAGTTCTGTGAGATGCTTTGGTGAATTAATTGAACCCAAGGAGAGGATTGTGGGAAATTTGATTTATAGCCTGTAGGTCAGAAGCACCTGGACTTGAGATTTGTATTTGAAGCAGTAGGGGAGGCAGTTGTATGGGGCTGAACCCTTCAGGATCTGATGCTTTTCTGATGGTGTCAGAATTGAGTTAACTTGTAGGGCGCCCAGGTGGAGCTGAAGAATTGCCTGATGTGTGGAGAACCCACACACCTGGTGTCAGAAGTAGTGTAGTATTGAAAGTAAAGGAGACACAGGGGCATGTTTTCCCTTTACAGGGATGTTTTTGTTGATGGGAATATGTAATGGAGGTGAGTTACTTGTGCATTCAGCAAACAAAAACATTTTTACCTAATATTTGATAAATATGAAAATACATTGTATAATATGTATAATGGATATAAGATATAAGACAGAATAAACGCCTGTGAACCCACCATCCATTCAGGACTAGAACATTATCAAAGTCATAATCCATTTCCCCATTCCCAGAGGGAACCACTATCCTGAATTATATTCATCATCCCTTGTTTTACCATGTGTGTATAATTCACTAAGTAATACATTGTTTAATTGTTTATTGAGCTTTAAAAAAATGGTGGGTAGTCCTCTGGAAGTGTTTTTATTAGGATTCATTTTGTTACCCTACAGAACCATACGACGTAATTCATGGTGGGAGTACACAGCAGGGGGCCTAGTGGTCTGGAGGCTGGTGGAGATCCGAATCTGGAGACATGCTGATTAGGTCGAATCCTGAAGGGTATGAGGAGTCTGCCAGGTGAAGAGAGTGGGAAATGTTCTAGACAGAGGGAACAGGCTGTGTGAAATCTGTGGAGGAGTGGTTCCCCAAAGGCAAAAGTGCTTCAGGCCCACAAGTCAGTGCAGCCCTGGAGATGAGGACTATAGCCTTAGGCACAATGAGTTTTAACTTCTGTAGGATGTCTAGGTTTGGAGAAGGGGGCAAGTGTGGGATGTGGAACCTACGAGGAAGTTATGGACTGGAAATAGATTTGGGGTGATTGGCATAATGATGTTATTTGACACCTCCAAAGTGTATTGGAGTGTCAGGGTAAGTGTATAGTCAGAAGAGCTTAGGGCCGAGCCCTGAGGAACACTGACTGTTTAAGGAGGTGAGGCAAAGGATGAAGAACCCATAAGGGGACTGAGTGTGAGGTCCCAGAAAGGTGGAATAGAGGGAGAGTTTTGTCATGGAAGTCAAAAGCAGAGAGTACTTGAGAGGAAGGAGTGGCCAGCTTTGTCCAGTAAGACAAGGTGGAAACATATCCATTGGAATTAGGGCCACTGGTGACCTTGGCCAGAGTCATTTCAGAAGAGTGGAACGGGCAGAAGCTAGATAGGAGGAATAGGAGATAAAGAAGGGGAGACAGAGAACTCTTTCTAGAAGTTTGAAGGGGAGGAGATAAGAGGTCAAAGGAGGTTTTATTTTTAAGATAGGAGAGAGTTAAGCATGTTTTAAATGCTGGTGAGAGAGCTGGGAGAGAGGGAGAGGTTGAGATAGGGAGAGATCAGACGGACCGGATAGAGCAAATCTGCAGAACAGGGGAGCTTTGACCTTGGTGGGGAGGAGGGATATTCTCCTTTCTCTTCTATCAGAAGGAAAGGATGGTATGAATTTTCAATAACTAAATGAACAAAGTGAGAGGATGCTCTCTTTTCTGCCAGAATCTATTGAGTATTACCAGGCCAGATTCTCAGAGGTTGGCCACTGCAGGTCTTGCAGGCTGTGCCCTCGGGTTTTTGGCCAGGGGTCCTTACATTCTTCCACAGTAGTTGCACAACCTGCACTTTTGCCTGCAGAACCCGTGGCTCCTGGGTTTTAGAAAATAATATTTCAGTTTCAGAATCGAAAGCAGCATTGATGCCAAGTTAGAAAGGAAATTAGAGTCCATTTCCTCCCTTTTCCTCTCATTGGACTTAAGGGTAGCTTTTTAGCATCTTTCATATGAGTTTCTTATCATCATCGCTATTCATTATTATAATAATCATGATAATTAAAAATAGTCAATAAAAGTTTATTCAGCTGCAAAGAAATATGCAAATAAAGAGTTTGGGCCCTTCTCCAACCCTGCCTTTGTCATGTTATTCAGTGTGATAATTAAGTTCAGTTATCCACATGTTCCTTTCTACCTTCCAGTAGATTGCCAAATGTATTCATTACATTTTTCCTATTTAAAGTACATTGAGTTTCTAGACATTTAATTTATAATGATCTATACAGATATGGGTCAGAATAAAAAGGTAAAACTTAAGGGCAAGACAGGCTTGCTTTTTTTCCCCTATTAAAATACCTTTTTGCTGGAAGGGAGTATTTTTCGTTACTTCTTTTTCCACTAATGTATTCCATTAAAACTACCTTTAGGGTTTCTGCTTTTATGGTTTCCTTGCTCTCTTGGGTTCTAGCTCTTATTTTGTTGAGGTTCACAGGCTATTGTAATTCCCAGAGGGCTCAGGTGTGAATAGACCAGGACTCCAATGGGAGTTAGCTCAGGAACTGGCACCCCCGCCCATCCCCATAGCCCAGTGCTGATTCCCAGTGCTAAAGTGACGGCACAGAGGCTTGGTGGAGGCACCAAGGCCACCCTCCTAGGGACCTACATATGTCTGCTTCTTGTCACCCTTGTCCCTTGCTTTTTCTTGGTGATTGGCTTGCCCTCTCTCATGTCTCCTTTCTCATATTGTTCCCTCTCTTGTGCCTTCCCATGGCTGCTGACTGACTGATCCACATGGCTGTCGTCAAACAGGTTGGATTAGGAAGACATATTACCCACTTGTTATAAGTAAGGGCTCTGGAATCAGGAAAGTTCTGCAAATGTCATGGCTGTATGACTTGGGAAACTATGCAGCCTCAATTTGCTTATCTGTAAAATGGGGGTGCCAGTAATACGTGGACCTCATAGGGCTGTTAGGATTAAATGGTAACACGAATGCAAGGGCTTAGCACTACATCTGGCATGGATTGTTTTTTTGTTTTATATTTTTTGGTTGAGTATTTTTGTTGCATGTGGAAAAAGCATTCTGTTTTATTTTATTGACGTATTGTCAGTTTATAACGTGTTAGTTTCTGGTGTATAGCATAGTGGTTCAGTTATACATATATACCTATTCCTTTTGATATTCTTTTTCATTATAAGCTATTACAAGGTATTGAACATAGTTCCCTGTACTATATACGGTAGGACCTTGTTTTCTGTTGGTATACATTGTTAATTTACATCATTGTTGTCATTTTTGCTTTTGTTGTTAATACTATTTTACTAATACTACTGCTCCTATTACTTCTGCTACCACTACTCTTTGAAGGGCTGTTTAGTTTCCAAGGAGGCTGATGTGATCATCGACATGGGAATTAGATGCAATAGGCAGAACTGATTTGACAAAAAAAAAGAGATGTAAGGGATGCTTGGGAAGATGTAGCCCTATAGGACAGTGGTTAAATACAGACATCGGAGTTCTGTTAGTACTGGGATTGGGTAAGTTTATGGTGCTTTCTCAAGGTGCTGCAACCTAGGAAATAGTTAGGTGTCCTCACTTGGCACGGTCTTTCATGAGCTAATGGGTCTGAGCCTTATAGTTGACCAAGGCTGGGTTCTTATTTGGCACTCTCTTGTCTCTGGGAATTTGTGGAACCTTATGCAAGGCCTCAAAGATGAAACCCACTGTACAGAACCTAATAATCGAATATGGAGCACATCTCCTTGTGTTTTAGATGCATCTGAATGAGGCATAATGAAAATACCATGCTCTGAATGTATTATGCTTGAATAGGCATTTTAGACTGCATTTGTAAAATTATTGCATAACATCTCTGATCAGTCCTGAATCTCTGTTTCTTCTCTTTTTAGGAAGCATTTATTCGAAGCATTTTGTCAAAGCCTTTCAAAATCCCCATTCCAAATTATCAAGGTAAAAATGGAAACTTTTCTGTTTCTTGAATTAATCACATGTGAATGTACCTGAATCGTTAAGACCTCTGCTTTTGTAAGTACAAGCTTACCTTGGAATTGAAGATACCAGTCCATTGATGACTGTATGGGGTGACCCTCCTGGGATCTGCGTGAAGTCTGTTTGATAGCTTCAGCAAGGGCTGTCAAGACTAACTGCCCTTCATCTTCTTGGTGGGGCTGTGCCTGGTATTCAGGTAGCTCCTGGACTTTATTCAGTCCAGGTGAGTTCAGTAGCATTTCCTTTATGAAACTGACTCTGTCAGGCCTAGGTTCTACAGGGTTTCCCCCTGCCCTATGCAGGGCATAGTATAGTGCTGAAACGGGCTGGGAGGGAGGAGGCCAACTCTCAAGAGCTCTCAGTCTTGAAAGGCTCGTTTAGCCTTCAGACCTTTCCAGGATTGACTTGATCTGAGATGAATAAGACCTGGCCCTCCAGAAGTTTGTAGTTGGATGGGAAAAGTAAAATGGGAAAAACTCTGATCTGAAGCAGATTGGGATAATGGTCAGTTAGAGATGCCCGAACTGTATTTGGGGAGGTTTTGGGAGAGAGGGTTGTATGGAAGCTTAGGAATGGTTAAAGGAGAGGCATTTGAACTGGGCCTGCTGCAACTCCTCAGCCTAGAGGCTCAGGTGACAAACTTGTTTCTAGGTCCTCTGGGCTCTCGGGCATTGGGCCTCAAAAGGGCTGGAGTCCGCCGGGCCCTCCATGACCCCCTGGAAGAAGGTGCACTGGTTCTGTACGAGCCTCCCCCACTGAGTGCCCATGACCAGCTGAAGCTTGACAAGTATGTGCATGGGTATTTCTTCAGAAGTTCTGGTTTGTAAGTGCCCAAACCTGGAGGGCAGAGGGCATTGGTGTGATTTCTCCATGGGACTGGCGTGTTTTCAGAGTGCTGTCAAGGCTACTGTGCCATCCAGAGAGTGGGTGGGTGGGGAAGGAAAGTGCCAGGAAGAGCATGTGGACATGTCTAGTTGGTGGGGTTCCTCACCCATTCCTGCCAGGCTCACTCAGGGAAGCAGTAGGGGTTGAGGTCATGATATAGGGAACCCGTCCCTGTCTCCTAACTTCCTCACCCTGGAGAGGAATTTGCTATGGTTTGATTACCAGGCCAAGAAGGTCCTCTCTTAGGTGGCTGCCTCAGGATCAATGGGACACAAATTTCTAAAGGCATGCCTTTGCCCATGTCTGAGCTCCATGTTTTCTTTGCTGTGTTTTCTCAGAGAAAAACTCCCTGTCCATGTGGTTGTTGATCCTGTTCTCAGTAAGGTCTTGAGGCCTCATCAGAGAGAGGTAATTGGAGGAATGAAGTATGGGCTAGGGGCTGGGCCTGGGAGCCTGTTGTCCCTGGGGCAGCAGCAGTGTGGATGCCAAAGTGCACTGAGTGTTGTTATTCCCCAGGGAGTGAAGTTCCTGTGGGAGTGTGTCACCAGTCGGCGCATCCCTGGTAGCCATGGTTGTATCATGGCTGATGAGATGGGCCTTGGCAAGACGCTGCAGTGCATCACATTGATGTGGACACTTTTGCGCCAGAGTCCAGAGTGCAAGCCAGAAATTGACAAGGCAGTGGTGGTGTCGCCCTCCAGCCTAGTGAAGAACTGGTACAATGAAGTTGGGAAATGGCTTGGAGGGAGGATCCAACCTCTGGCCATCGACGGAGGCTCTAAGGATGAGATTGACCAAAAGCTGGGTAGGAGCCTTAACAGACATGTCTGCACTGCTCCACACAATCTGCTCCTTTCTTGTGTGTATCCTTACTGATGGCTAGGGTTGAAGGCAGGGAGTGGGTGGCAGAAAAGAGAACACCCATTGAAAAAGATTTGAAGTAGTTATTTCCAGGCTAAATTAATCATCAAACTGGCTTCTTCTTTATGACAGTCTAATATTTGTCCCCTTGACACTTTTTCTGTTGTAGAAGGATTCATGAACCAGCGTGGAGCCAGAGTGCCTTCTCCCATCCTCATCATTTCCTATGAGACTTTCCGCCTTCATGTTGGAGTCCTCCAGAAAGGGAGTGTTGGACTGGTTATATGTGATGAGGTACTTGCCTCTCAGCAGTCTGGAGAAAGTCTGTCAATGTTTTCTCACAAAGAACTGCCATCCAAGGGCTGGGCCAGTCACAGGGGATGCTGAAGACGGAGTATGCTGCTTTGGAGGAGGCAAATGAGAGGGAGAGCCAATGGTACCAATATACCAAAAGAGGGATTAAGCAGTGCTTGGAACTCCAGGAAGGGCTGATTGGTTTTGTTACCTCTAGACAGTACTCCTAAACCAAAAGACTTTGAAAGGCAGGAGGGATTTGGATGGGTGGAGAGACATGGTACAGTGTTTAGAGGAATAGGTTCTAGAGTCAGAGATCTTGATTCAAATCCTGGCTCTGCCACTTACCAGTAATATAACCTTGGGCAAGTTACTTAACCACCTGAGCCTCTGTTTCTGTGTCAGTAAAATGGGGTGATAATATCTGTCTCATGGGATTATTGTGAGGGTTAAATGAGGTGATTGAGGGAAAGCTTTTATCACAGTGCCTGGTATGTCCTAAGACCTTGGTAAATGTTAGCTCTATTTTTATTCTAGGCTGGGGGTACTTATGTGAACGGAAGCACAGAGATAGGAGAATCCAGTGTGGACAGTCCATACACGTTATGAGTCTGTGTCAACTCTCTGGAACTAAGGGAAATACGGCAGTAGTTACTTCCTGGCCTTTTCTAAGCACTCTGCATGAAGGGAAAGGAGTGAAGGTGGCTGGGAGCTTCCCAGTATAAAGAATTTCTCAGGTCTTTAGGAGATGTGGCTACCCTGAGGCTGCTGCCATTGTTTGCATCTTGGAGAAAGTTAAAGTCACTGCACACCCCTGTGGCTTTAGTGGAGAGGTGGCTGAAAGACTTGGTCCCATCTGTCAACTGATTGGCAGGCTTCACTATGCTCTAGGGACTGTAGAATCCTTACTTTAAGGATATAGTATTGGTCTAGAAGCTGAGGTTCTGTCTCTTAAGCCTGACATTTCTCCCCTAGCAAGTAGGTAGGTCCTAAAGTCCCAGGACCTGTAATGCTTATGATTCCTCTTTTTCTGTCTGTTACTTTGTTAAAGAGTTTGCTACTGTCAAGGAGGCCACATCGTGCACAGGCCTAAGTGAGAATTAATTTCCTTGCAGGGACACAGGCTCAAGAATTCTGAGAATCAGACCTACCAGGCCCTGGACAGCTTGAACACCAGCCGGCGGGTGCTCATCTCTGGGACCCCCATCCAGAATGATCTCCTTGAGTATTTCAGCTTGGTACATTTTGTTAATTCAGGCATCCTGGGTAAGAATCCAGCCTTGTCTGCTGCATTGGAAAGGAGCCTTGCCTTGGCTATGGGAGTGTAACTCTGGCTGAGGAGTGAAAGGAGAGAACACTAGTTATATATATTTGGGTCACTAGGCACTCTTATAGGAAGACTTCTCTTATCAGGGAGTAGCAGAGCTGTTGGGAGACCGTGACTTTGCTGAGCAACTCAGCAAGACCCACTCTGGCTTTTTTGGGGCAGGGTGGGCAGAGGTGGCAGGAGCTGTGCAGGACGTGGTCACCATGAGCTGCGGATGGAACTACTACCCCCAGGCGTTTTTGCTCATTGCATCCTAGCTGCCTTACAAGAGCTTTAGCCTCAGAGCGGACTCTGTCTTGGGTAGTTTTGTTTTTAATCATTTTTTAGTGTACAATTTAGTGTCAGTAAGGACATTCACCTTGTTGTGCAACCATCACCACTGTCCATCTCCAGAACTTTTTTCATCTTGCAAAACTGAAACTCTACTCGTTAAGCATTAACTCCCCATTTCCTAGTACCCCCAGCCCCTGGCAGCCACAGTTTGGGCAGTTCTTGCACATAGATATCTGAGGAGGGGTTTGTTAGTGCCACCTCAACTTACCAATGCTCACGGAAGTCACTTTAGGCAGAGAACCAGATGAGCAGATATTCACAAAGTGAACACGTTGATGTAACTACTGCCAGATCAATTACTACCCCAATCTCAGCAGCCCCCACTTCTAATCACCACTCTCCTTTTTCCCTAGAAGTAAACACTCTTGACACTCAAGATTGATTTTTGCCTATTTTGAACTTTACATAAGTGGATTCATACAGTGTATTTTCCTTTGCTACCTGGATTCTTTTGTTCAGTATTATGTTTAGGAGACTCATCCATGTTTCTGCCTATAGCAGTAGTTTGTTTTTAATTTTTGTATATTATTTTATGACAATACCAGAATTGATCAGTTCTACTTACAGACAATTGAGTTGTTTCGAGTTCTTTATTCTCGAATAATGATCCTGTGAACGTTCTTATACCTGTTTTTACCTGAGCATGGTATGCATTTCTCTGTCAAAAGAATGAATTGCTGGGTCATATATTATACATGTGTTCAGCTCTAGTAGATTCTCCAGTTTTCCAAAGAGATTGTTCCAGCAGTATATGAGAATTCCAGTGTTTCTACATCAGGGGCCAGCAATTTTTTTCTTAAAAAGATTATATAGTAAATATTTTAGGCTCATAGGCCATACTGTCTATCATAACTACTCAGCTCTGCTACTATACTGTGAAAGCAGCCATAAATTGTAAATAAATGAGCATGGATGTGTTCTAATAAAACCTGATTTACCGAAACGGGTGGCTGGCCAACAGCTATTGTTTGCTGACTTCTGCTCTGTATCATCACCAATATTTTTAGAAAAAAATTTTTTAAAAATTTTAGTCCTTATGGTTGATGTTTAGTGATATCTCATTTCATTTGCCTAGTGTTGCATAAAAGTTGAACACCTTTTAATATATTCATTGGCCATTTGGAGGTCCTCTTTTGTGAGTTGCCTGTCCTTTTTTTATTCCTGGCCAAAAGAAAAAAACCCTATGCTCATTAAATAGTCATGCCCTATCCCCACTTACCCCCAACCCCCAGCAACCACCAGTCTGCTTTCTTTCTCTGTGGATTTGCCTATTCTGAGTATTTCCTATAAATGGAATCATATACTATGGAACCTTTTGTGTTTGGCTTCTTTTTACTTAGCATAATGTTTTCAAGGTTCATTCACATTGTAGCATGTTATCAGTACAGATCTTCCTCAACTTATGATGGGATTACATACCACTAAACCCATTTTAAGTTGAAAATATCTTAAGTCAAAAATGCATTCAATGCCAAACATCATAACTTAGTCTAGCCTACCTTAAATGTGCTCCGAACACTTACATTAGGTTACAGTTGTATAAAAGCATTGAACACAAAGCCTATTTATAATAAAGTATTGAATATCTCATGTAATTTATTGAGTACTGTACTGAAACTGAAAAACAGATTGATTATATGGGTATAAGTATATTGGTTATTTATCCTCATGATCATGTGGCTGGCCCGGAGCTGCGACTGCTACCTGGCATCACAGAGAGAGCATGGTACCATGTACTGCTAGCCTGGGAAAAGACCAAAATTCAAAGCTTGAAATATGGTTTCTATTGAATGTGTGTCGCCTTTGCACCATTGTAAAGTCAAACCATCATGAGTCAGAGACTGTCTTGTACTTCATTGTAGTGATACATGCTATTTCATCTCTTACAAGCAGCATGTATATAGATGAGCTTTACAAAAAAAAAATCCAGTCTGACATTATTTGGTCCATTTACATTTAAGTAATTAGTTATATGTTTGGGTTTCAATCTACTGTCTCACTAATTGGTCTTTCCAGTCTTTGCTGATTTGGTAGCTCTCTGATCATTCAAATGGAAATTGCCTATAATTTGTGTTCAGCTTTGTTCTTGGCAGGAAGGTTGGTCTGTAGCAAAGATTGGTCACTGGCAGTGTATCGTTCCTTTTCTACATTCTTTAATGCTTTAACCTTTCCTCCTCTCCTGTGCTTAGGAACTGCCCATGAATTCAAGAAGCATTTTGAGTTGCCAATTTTGAAGGGTCGAGACGCAGCTGCTAGTGAGGAAGACAGGCAGCTAGGAGAGGAGCGACTGCGGGAGCTCACCAGCATCGTGAACAGGTAATGGTGGGGGAGCTGGGCTATACAGCAGCGCTTCTTTTTGGGTCCCCTCAGATTAGATCATCAGAACTGCCCAGCCTTTGAGGCCTTGGCCTGTGAGGGCTGGATTCTAGGAAGGGAGTGAGATCATGACCTGACAATAGCCACTGGATAAATGAAAGCGTCTTGCAGGCCAATCCCCTGCTTTCTTCCTGGCCTGAGCCCTGTGGTTTGGTTTAGGGCTGCACAGCATCCTACTGAGGAAGCACTTTTCTGATGCTGGACTTCATGAGCAAAATATCCCTTGGAGTATAGTTATTACTTCAGAAGCTTCTTATCAGTAGGTCTCAGATCCAAAGCACTAGGCCTCCTCCCCACACTCCTCAGCCTTTTGTGACGGGTTAAAGTAGATCTGAAGAATGGTTGTAGCTCCCGGACTGACGAGGCTTTCTCTATGGGGGCCACATAGCTCAAGGGGCAGGTACATTCTGGACTCTGTCATAGTTAAATACACACTTGATCATTTACATTCTGAAGAGTCATGCTCTTCCGAGCTGCCACTTTCCTCCCGGTTTTAGATGGCAGGAAGGAGTCTGTGTGTTCTAGGAGCTGCTTCTTAGGTGCCCGATCCTTGTCCTTCCTGGTCTGCTGTGTGGTATAGGTATAATTTCATTGAGCTTTGGTCCAAGTGGCAGCAGGCATTTGGGCAACTGGAAGCAGAAACTCCCCTAAGAACTCAGTGTTTGAAACTTGCTTTCCCTGTCAGAGCACTGTATTCAACAGGAGACCTCAGCCTTCTCTTGAAGACCAGCTAACCTTTTGAAGGGGAAGAGAAAGAGTTGTCAGTTTAAGCTAGATGTTTGAAAGGGTCTCCTCCCATGACTGAGACCCTGATATAGAAGTCTTTGCTATAGGGCTGATGGGTCTCTGACATTGACTACTACAAAAGAGAATCAGTCTTGGTCCTTTGGGTGGTAGCTTTTATTCCAGTAGTTAGCGTGGCAATTTTACCAGTCCGTTGCTTTTTATCCTGTTCTCCCCAGGTGCCTGATACGGAGGACATCAGATATCCTTTCTAAATACCTGCCTGTGAAGATCGAACAGGTGGTTTGTTGTAGGTACTGAACTCAACTGAGGGGTGTGGAGTGAGTGAGTAAAAGCCCAGCGCTTGAGGTATGGCTGGGCTCTCAAGGTCTCCTTAGAGGGCAGAAGTGTGGTCCAGCACTTCCCACTGACCCAGCTGCTTTTTTTCTCTTTTTTTCAGGCTGACACACCTTCAAACTGAATTATACAAGAAGTTTTTGAGACAGGCCAAGCCAGCAGAAGAGTTGCGTGAGGGCAAGATGAGTGTGTCTTCCCTTTCTTCCATCACCTCCTTAAAGAAACTATGTAATCGTGAGTTGGGTCCATGCTCTGGCATCCTCTGGGAGAGTGAGCAAGGGATGTAGTCCAATCACCTTCACTAAAACTTGCCCAGGGTCCTCATAGAGGCCACATGTGACTCTCCCTCCCCAAGACATGAGCCCTGCATTGTATACTCTGTAAACCAGACACTTGGCTTTGGAAAATTTAGCTTATCCTTTGCCTTGCCCATGCTTGATGCTTGGATATATAAGAAAGTGTGTTTGAGTGTGTGCACACACACGTGTGCATATAAAATGTTGGACAGGAAGAAAAGTAACAAACTTTGACCTCTCTAGTATAGCTCCCCTCTTATTGTGAGAATACAGAGCACACTGGTAAGCAAGACTGTCCACTCATGATCCCAGATGCCATTGACTACACACTGGAATTTGGAAACAAACAAGTCTGGTTCTGAGGAAGTTCTTCTGGGTAGGCTTCTAGAGGGTGTTCTAATAAACTGAAGCTTCCGAAAGCAATGTAGCTAGCATTTTGGATATTTTTTTTTCAGATCCAGCTCTGATCTATGACAAGTGTGTGGAAGAGGAGGCTGGCTTTGAAGGTGCCTTGGACGTATTTCCTCCTGATTATAGCTCCAAGGCTCTAGAGCCTCAGCTGTCAGGTGAGTCCTTCCCTACCAGTCTTTGGGCTCCCCTGGGAGGAAGGGTGGGTGGTTGCCTCTTTGTGCAGACCTATCCTGTCTCAAGGCAGGACATCAAGAGTAAGAATCCTGGGCCATTAGGGTGGCCCTTTGGGGTTAATGGTTGCTGATCTCCTCAGGTAAGATGCTGGTCCTTGATTACATTCTGGCGGTGACCCGAAGCCGCAGCAGTGACAAAGTAGTGCTGGTGTCCAATTACACTCAGACACTGGACCTCTTTGAGAAGCTCTGCCGGGCCCGAAGGTAGGAAAGAGCTACAAAAGGGGTGCCTCCCCTACTGTCCCCCAGAAGTAGGTATTCTAATTGGTGGATCTGGGCCACGATGTGGATTCAGGAGGGACTTCCCAGGAGAGGTCTATTCCCTTATTGCTGCAATGGCCTTAATTCCATCTCCAAGCAGAATAGCCCCCCATCCTTCAGCTACTCTCACAGGACAGTCCTGATTCTTAGTTCCTTGCCCCTCCCTTTGGGAGTTTATGGTTTCAGGCTGTATATGAACAGCTTCAAACACAGTTAAGTATTAGTTCAGTCCCTTCAGTAGCTCTGGCTCGAAGGGGCTCTGCTTCCTTCTCGATTTGATCTTTGGATTCCCCTCAGGTACTTGTATGTTCGGTTGGATGGCACGATGTCCATTAAGAAGCGAGCCAAGGTTGTGGAGCGCTTCAACAATCCATTGGTAAGTGCACAGCCCCTGTCCCCACACCACCAATGTAATAACATCAAAACTAAGGGTTGATAGAGAATCTATAAGAGGGCTCTGCGTTAGGGTCTTTCTTAACCCCCAACCCCCGCTCCCCCCCTCCCCGGGTATGGTAGGGTTAGGCTGTTTGGTGATGGCTGGGGACTGACTTTGTGGGCTCTTAAAATTGGCTGGTAGGCAGACAAACTGGTGGTCCTCACAATTGACCTGAGCATGAAGGTACAGATGTGTGAGAGAGAAGTGTTGACTAGGCTCAGTAAGACTTAGTTCAGGCTCTAAGAGGTTCTTTTTCTCCTTCCTCTCTTTCCAGAGCCCTGACTTTGTCTTCATGCTGAGCAGCAAAGCTGGGGGCTGTGGCCTCAATCTCATTGGGGCTAACCGATTGGTCATGTTTGACCCTGACTGGAATCCGGCCAATGATGAACAAGCCATGGCCCGGGTCTGGCGTGATGGTCAAAAGAAGACCTGCTACATCTATCGCCTTCTGTCTGTAAGGATGGCGATAGTGGTCGGAGCAGGGGTGGGTCATGGAGTAAGACCTTCAGGACCACCTTGGGTTGTTCCTCATTGCTTCTCCTTGGCTCCTCTGCTTGTAGCAGTGGCCAGACTATGGGCATAGCCTGGAGCCCTTTATTCTTCTGTTCTCTCCCCCTTACTTCACCCCATTCCTTCAAACCTTTCTTACTATGCTCTCTGGACACCTGTTCAGTAGTTAACAAGCTCCTCTGTGGCCTTATCCTTTTCACAGGACACCTGCTTTCTCTCATACCTGACTTCTGTGGTACTTGCCTTGCAGTCTTCTCATACTCCATGTCCCATGGGGCTAAGAAGTGGTATTGGTTCTCAGGGATCATCCATCCATCCTCTAGTTCCTCTTTTGAAGCACATGTTTTCTTACTTAACTACCCTCTTTTCTTCCTTGCTACATTCACCCACTCTCTGCCATTTACCTAATTCAGAAATAACTTTGGATACCAGCTCAGTCTTCATTTCTTTCCCAAATCCAGCTTTCATCCTGGCTGACTTAAGGACCGTGCAGTTATCCAGCACTCTGGCCTTCGTGTTTCCTTGGCCTCATCTCTTATGATCTCCCTAACTCCCACCCTGCCCCCTCCATTTATTTGTTCCCAAGGTGACACTCTGGAACTTGTAGTTTTACCAAAACTTTAATAGCTCTCATTCTACTATCATTCCTGTCCTTCCAGCCTCCTCATACCTCCTACATCTGCTTCAACCTAATGTCCCTAGTACCGCGCCCCTCACGTCCTCCCAGGCTGGCTTGACTTCCCTTTCTACTCAGCCTGATCCTTTCAGCCACTCTTCTCCTTAATACCTACTCCACATGGATCATTACAGCTCTTCACAGCTTCTGCACCAGATAAAGCTTGCATTTACAGATTGGCACTACCACAAACTCACATTCTCCATTTTGAGCTGGGCCGTATCTCATTTCCTTCAACAGCCACTTCAAGCCTTCACCACTTCCCTCAAGTTTCCTTACCTAACCCTGTCTCTCCTTTCTGCAGAGACTGTCTTCTACCTCACAGAGAAAATGTAGGCTACCAGGCTTAAATTCTCTCTCCTTCCTTCTTCTCCTGTCAGTCTCTACACCTACCCTTCCCTTCTCAGAGGAAGGCAGGCTTACCATTCCAGCTCTGCTCTAAACCCCTTTCCTTTCCTTTCCTTTCCTTAGTTGATCAATTTCTCCTTTATTCCCCTGAAGTCTGTAAATATGCTCAAGTAGCTCTCACCTTAAAAATATAAGTTTCTCAACCCTCTGTCCTATTGAAGCAACTACCTTGGGTTACTTTCCATTCATTCAATCTCAAATTTTTCCAAAGCCTACAGATTTACTTCACCTCCTCATCTCCTACTCACCCATCAGACAACTTACTCCACTGAACCTGCTTTCAGTGTACTGTTGGTTTGTTAATTGCTAAAACTAGAGACTGATTTTTCTTGTGTATCTGACACTGACAACTACAAATCTTAAAATTTTTTTCTCTTTGGAAACTCCACTCTGGTTTTCCTGCCTCCGTGATTACATACACTCTTTATACTGACAAGTCTCTAATTAAACTTTTAGCTCAGATATCTTACCTGAGTTCTAGACTCATATTTCTGTCACCTACTATGTATTTCCACTTGCTTGTCTTTTGAGCACTTCAGATGCATCATAACTGAACTTGTTCCCCTTCTGATTTTTGTCATTTAATGGCTCCATTATCCACCCAGCCCAAATCTGGGCATCATCCTACTATCCAGGTGTCTCCTATCCAGATTCCAATTACCACTGATTTTTGCCTTTTTGAAATTTCCTTAATCTAACCTTCTCCATCCCATGCTGAAGTCACAGTCATCTTTCATTTGAATTTTGCAGCAGCTTCCTAATTCTTTATCATAACCCATTTTTCACAACTACTTCCAGAATGAGCTTTCCAAAATTTCTGATTTTGCTTTTCACTTCGGGGACAAGGCCAAGACCTTCAGCCTGGCATCTAAGTTTC
Organism: Vicugna pacos; assembly: GCF_048564905.1. Lineage (NCBI taxonomy): Eukaryota > Metazoa > Chordata > Mammalia > Artiodactyla > Camelidae > Vicugna > Vicugna pacos. Next base: position 33,956,361 of record NC_132999.1, on the reverse strand, counting down.
TCCGGTATGGGGCTTTCTCAGTCCCAACTCTTACTACACACCTACCATCCTCTAGACAGGCTGAACTCCTCAGTCCTCTAGTAGGCCAGGTGTATTGATTTTGTTCCTGTTCTGGGAGTGCTTTCTCTTTTGGTCCCCTTGTAAGCCATCTATTCATTTTTCAAGATTCAGTTCAAGGATACTCTTTACTTTCAAGCTTTTCAACACTATTCCACTCTACCATCCCTCTTGTGGGCCCCAGCGTATCCCATATAGATTTCTACCCTTGTACCAATTAGTTTATATGTCTGTCTCTCCCACTAGTCTCAGTTCAAGAATAGGGATCATATTTGATTCTTCTTTGCATCTTAGTGTTAGCACAGGATCTGGCATAGGATACCCAGATGACATTTACTGAGTGACTGAGACTTGGGCTTGCTGTAGAGGTCTGGTGAAACTGCTGCAGACAAACCTCAGCTCACCCTGAAGAAATTTAGCCAGGCCCTGAAGCCCTCCATCAATACAGAAAGTATCCTGGTCGGGCAGACATGCACAAGTCATTTTCCCAAAAGATAGACTGGACAAATGGGCTCAGCTGAACAGAGGTATTGCTGCAAGATTCTTCTCATTCATCTTCCCTTCTCTCTGGTGGCTATAGTTTCAACCCCTGGGTTTTCCTGCCCTCTTTGTATGGGGATGACTTAGTACTGGCCCCCACTCCCCACCCCACCCCCAGGCAGGAACCATTGAGGAGAAGATCTTTCAGCGTCAGAGCCACAAGAAGGCACTGAGCAGCTGTGTGGTGGATGAGGAGCAGGATGTGGAGCGGCACTTCTCTCTAGGCGAGTTGAAGGAGCTCTTTATCCTGGATGAAGCTAGCCTCAGTGACACACATGACAGGTGGGTGAGGTACCTCTGCTGGCCATCATCCCTGAACACCCTACATCTCATGGAGATGGGATCTATAGTAACCACAGCTCTGTCTTCTGCCCCCAGGTTGCGCTGCCGCCGCTGTGTCAACAACTACCAGGTGTGGCCGCCCCCTGATGGTTCTGACTGCACCTCAGACCTGGCTCAGTGGAACCATAGCACTGATAAGCGGGGGCTCAAGGATGAGATACTCCAGGCTGCGTGGGATGCTGCCTCTACTGCCATCACCTTCGTCTTCCACCAGCGTTCCCATGAGGAGCAGCGGGGCCTCCGGTGATAACCAGCTGGTCTGGGGTGCGGCTGTTAGAGGAAGGAGATGGGGAAAGGGAGCTCCATGCCCCATAGGGCCCTGTTTTGTTCTCTGAGAGAAAGATCATTAAGAAGGGCTACATGATGTTTGCCCAAAATTTATTTTATAAGAAAAACTTTTTTGGTTAAAAAAAAGAAAGGAATAAAGGTATGAAAGGGACTGAGGCCTGGGAGCAGCATGGTGAGCCCAGCGGAGGAGAGGCCTGGTAGTGGGCACTCTTACCCTTCTCTAAAGCCTGGGTACCTGCCTGTGGAGGGGGGCTGTCCTCGGTGACTGATGACCACTGTAACCTCTTGGCCCAGGGTTCCCAGGGCACTGAGTAAGGGGCCCAAAGACTCTAAACCCAGTTGTGAGAATGCCTTTTCTGGGCCCCATCAAAGCCTCTAGGACCTCAGTGCAAGGGAAGAAGGCGGAAAAAAGGAAAAAAGGTGGCAGAAAGAGAAAGACAGAATTGGTGGTTGGGAGTTCTGGGCAGCCCATGCCTCAGCCCCTGCAAGCTGACGGTACTGAGCACAGGCCTGTGAGGCATGGGCCCCATCACATGGTGCTGACATAATCTGCGAAGGCTTGGGATGAGTCCCACGAGTCGCTAACCACGTGGCAGGTAGCCCGGAGCCGCCGGATGGCTTCCCTGGCTGTGACTGCATCCTGGTCCAGCCAGTTCTGGAAGAGGCGCAGGTGACCAAAGGCTCCACGGCCCCAGCGCTCCAGCCGTTTGGCGAACTCCAGAAGCCCATCTGGCTTGATGCAGTTGGAACTGGTGGGGGTGAGATGGATTAGACACTCAGGAATCAACTAATCCCTGGTCAATGTCCCTGAAGCTCCATCCTTTGTCGTTCTACCAACCCCTCACCCCCTCCATGTGTACCTGATATCAAGCTGACACAGAGAGGAGGATGAATCTTCTGAAAAAACATCTGCGAGGGCCAGGAGACCAGCATTCCCTGGGGAGAAGGGGAGAAATGCTCATCACCTCTACCCAAGAACAGGGAAAAAGGGCATTCCAACCCAATTCTGGCTGGGAAGAAGCCCAGCTTTCTGAAGTTCCAGCACAACTATATCCCAACCCCTATCTTCCCAGTGGAGAGGTCTGTGCCTTTGCCCCCTGAGTTTCTAGGTCAAAGGACTGGCTCCTTCCCCTTCTCCCTCCTCAGGGCCCTGCCCCCACCCAGGCGGTTTCCTGGCAGCCGGAGGCCCTTCAGTGTGGAGTTGCCCTTCATAGCAGCAACCATCTCAGGCAGAAATTGGGCCGGGCGCTTCTCGAACAGACGGCAGAAGGAGAAGGTAATCTCTGTCAAGAGAAATTGGAATAAGTTCTGATGGCTGCATTAGGACTGATGTTGCCCCTACTGCCCCAGTTGGCCTTAGCAAGGGGTATGAACATTTTATACAGAGTCCCAGAAAGAGAAAAGAATTTGTACAAAACCCCAAGCAAGGCTGCAACTAAATCAGGATTCAAATCAGAGACTGAGCCTAGATGTTCACTGCAGGGAGGCTCTCTGCATGGACAGTTCTCCATTCACTTCCTTCTATGCAGGGGTGGGCATTAGAGATGAGCCTGTGATGGGAGCCTGACAGTACATTTATCCCTTCCCACCACCATTATTTGTCAGCTACTGAAAGGGAAGAAAAACTTTTAAGTGAGGCACTCTAAAAGTGAGTAAATTCCATGTTCAGTATAGGAGGAGTTGAGTTTGGGACCCTTTTAGAAGGAAGGTGGTGCAGGTTCTATAACCATTTTATAGTTGAGGACATAAGGTCAAGAAAAGAACAGTGGCTTGCTCACTCACTGACACTGGCAGAACTGCACTGAGGTCCCAGGAATGCCCCAGGTTCTGGATAAAGAACTTACCTTGAAGAGTCAGATTCTGTAGCAAAAAGAGCACCTCACTCTGACAGTCGGCTAGATTCATGTCGTGGAAGCTCAGCCTCTTCAGGGCTACGTTGTATTCTGGATGGGAAGAGGGTTCATGGGCCTTAGCTTTCCCAAACAACAATGCAAGCTCCCCTCCTTCCTTTATCATTCTAGCTAGGTCCTACCTTTGAGTGTCTGCAACACAAGCCCAAAATCCTGGGGAGAGGCAAAGGTGGCACTATCCAGGGACAGCTGCTGCAGAGAACCTGAAGCCTTCAGTACAGAGCAGAGCAGTGGGGCCGGCTGAGCTCCGCGTGGAAATCCCATCTCCAACTGTTCCAGGCAGTTTTCTGGATATGGTAGGGAGAGAAGATTGTAGCTGGCCATCTCTTCTCCCATTGCAGGTCCCATCCTATCCTTAAGGGATTCACTTGAAAATTATTCATCTACTTGTCCTTGAGTGCCTTGAGTGCAGTGTGCTAGTATGAGATTTAGCCCTTGCCCTTAATGGAGCTTTAAATCCAAGGAGACGACTTGGACACAAGAAGATACAGAGTATGCAGAATGGTAGAAGACATACAGGAACTAAGGGAACATACAGCACAGGGACCTAATCTACTCTACAGAACAGCTGGTTCTGTTCTTGGTTCAGACCCCTTTCTGGAGACTGATCTCCATGGTGACCCTCTACTGGGCCAGTGTTGGTCTGGGACCTATCTGACCCATGCTTATCTTTAAGAACAGCAGGCTCTAAAGAGAACAGCTTCCAGATAAGCCAGGAATGAATGTTGACAGGCCCTGGATTAGCGGTCTTTTGCACCCCGCCCCCCTACAAATGCACATGAGCACACACACTGCTTCACCTGGTATCTCCTCATCCCCAATTATGTGGCTAGGGGGCCCTGCGTTCCCTGGCACAGCAGGGTTGTCCCTCTGGCTGGGGTGGTCGACACGAATAGAGAGGACCCGCAGCAGGGGCAGGGCTCGCACAATGGCACGTGTTAGCTCCAGGATGGGCAGTGGTGAGAACAGGTCACTGAGATGCAGGGCACGGAGGCGGCATCCAGCCTGGCCTGACAGGGCCCGCAGGCTGTCCAGCAGGCGGAAGATGTTAGAGCCCAGGCCTATGGCAGGAAGGAGAGATTAGGTCAGTCGTGTAGGAGTGTCATCAGAGGTAATATTCAGACACAACTCCAAATATTTCTGTTGATAACTACCAAATCTGAGCTTTGGACCAGATTATTTTAAATCATTCATCTCAACTATTCATTGATTGTCTTGCTTTTTCCTCAGGTAACCAGCATACTGATGTCTACTCTACTGGGCCACACCCTCAAGCGTCAGGGCAGAGTCACAAAATAGAAGATAGGATGTGGTGGGGCAGCATGTGGCTACCAGCTGAATGATAGGCCCAGACAGCAGCAGAGACCTCTGGACTTTTCCTGTGGGTCATAGGGAGCATCTACGAACTAAGCAGGAGAGTGACAATGATCCAATAGGGAATACTTTAAAAGATTCACTGGGTAGGGTTAGGGCTAAAAAGGATAGCCACTCCCACAGAAGAGAGTAAAATCCAGAAAGGTTAGGACAGTTGCTTAATGCCACAAAGCTAAAGGGAACCCAAACCTTTAGCTCTCCTTGGACTGAGCAGGCTCCAGTTGATTCATTCACTCACCTAAACCTAGTAAATAGGGCCCTTTGCTAGACAGTCATGAGCAGCAGATCTTGTTCCTGCCTATATAGCCTGATAAAAACGTGATGGAAACTGGGGAAGTAAAGTACTGTGGAAATACAAAGGATGGGTACTTAGCACCCAGTCCAGCTCTTTTATCAGTGAAGGCTTTCCAGCTGAGTCCTGAAGAACATAAAGGAGACAGGCTAAAACAAAGAAGAGTGACTATGTCAGAGTGAACTTGGCATATATCAAGACCTGAAGGAGAAAGAATGGCAGGTTCCAAGAACTGAAAAATACTCAATGTGGCTGATGTGTAAAGTATGAGGGGGGAAGTGTTCAAGATAGAGGTAAGCAGGGGTGAGAACATGAATGACGAAGTAAGTAAAATAAGAAGTATGGGGACAAGAAGCCATTGAAGAGTCTTTAAATGAATGAATGACAGATTTGCATTTTTGAAAATGCTTAGGCTGCAATGTAAACAATGAATTGTGTGGTGAGTATGGAGTCAGGAGGAATTGCTGAAATGAATCCAGGTGAGAAGTAATGGTAGTCTGAATTAAAAATGTGGAGATAAGATATATTCAGGTTGGGGGGTATGGTTTATGAATTCCATGTTACGTAGCAGTCAGATGGATAAATAGGTCTGGAGTTTAGGAGAAAGATGTGGGCTAAAATCATAAAATGGGGATGTTTTCAGCCTTTGAAACTGAAGGAATGAGCAAAATTGTCCAGGAAGCATGTGTAGAGTGGGAGAGCTCAGAGAAACTCTAAACATTGAGATAAGAGAAGTAATATCCAGAAAGGGAGGAGAAAAAAAAATGAGGTTTTGAGGTAGTAAAAATGAGACTCATAAAGATAATACTTAGTAGCAAATGCTGGCAAGAATTAATATAAGATGAAAACTGAAAGTACATATTGGACTTGAGGACCTCAGTCACCTCTTGGTCCTCAATGCGGTTGGGTGTAAGCAAGGTTGAGTGGCTGAGAGGAGAGAGCACAGATGACTTAAGGTTGACTGTGGACGGAAAAAAAAAATTGGTTAGCAGTAAGTTGAAGTTCATGTGTGATGACTTCTATTTTCTCTGTGAAGTAGGAGGTGAGGTCATCTGCTGAGAAGGGAAAAGTGGAAATGGTAGAGTAGGAATGGGAATTGCTGATGTTGCAAACAAGGTTCATAGGACGTGGATAACTGTATATAGTAGCACCAATTTGCAGTTGTGTGACTTTCTCTAGCATTGTTCAGCAACCTAGGCAGATAGCTGGATTTAGCCAGAATTGAAGTTTGGCTAGCTGGGCATAGCCAGGTGGGAAAGAACTAAGGACTGCTTCGCGGGTTGCTCGTCTAATTCAAAAAAAAAAAGTATCCCACAACTCTTTGTACAGCTGCTTTGGTATGACTAGAGAGATTCAATCTCAGCCCTGGCTGGGCCTGTATACACTATACTCTGACCTGCCTTTGGTTTGCCTGTTATCTCTAAAACAGACTCATTCTTTAGGTTCTCACTGCCCCTCAGGAATCCCTGCTTCCAACTAAATCAAGCCTGTAGATCTCATGCTTTGTCTTCCCTAGCACCGACAGTCTGCCACTATTTCACAGGCACACCTTCTGCCTCCCACATCGCCAGCTTCCTGATCATACCCTCTGTTCCCGTCCACAGGACTGGGCACACAGCTGGTGCTGCTGGGAGACCCAACCCCTACCCCTCCAGGACACTCACCATTATAGGAGAGTGTGAGGCTCTCCAGAGACACCCAGGAGCTCAGCAGGTGGCACAGTGTCAGAGCTGCCTCTGTGGAGAGCGGAACTGTGAAGAGCTCCAAGGTGGAAATGCTGCGGAATCGCTGGGAGGCCTCCAGTGCTGGAAGCCCCAGGCAGCTGGGATCTGATCCATCCAAAGCTCCACAAGCCACTTCCCCGATCTCCATCTCTTCCCCATCCTCTTTCTCACCCGCCACAATGAAAACAAAGTCATACAGGTCTTCAGACTCTGCACCAGACCCCTGACGGGTGCGAGCACCCTTTTTCCCTGTAGCTCGCTTAAAACGCTTTAGGGGCTTAGGCTGTGGGGCTGAGCTAGCTGGAGCCCGTTTAGAGGAGGATGTGGAAGAGGAGGCAGAGGCAGAAGAAGTGGTGGGTGGAGCAGAGGGTGGTCGTTTGGTGCCAGGAGCCTCATGGGAGGTGGCTGGAGGGAGCAGTTCCCTCTTAGGGTCTGTCCCGCCTGCTGTCAGACTCTCCTGTGTGCTCCGGCGTGTAACCCGAGTGGCAGGTGCGGCTCTGGTCGTCTGCTTGGCTTCGCTCTTCCGCCGGGAGGCCATCAGGGCTGCAGCACATCGCTCAGCAGCATCCCGGCGAGGCCGGCGTGATCCTAGCAAGAGGGACCCTTCATCTCGGGATGGGGCCCGGCCTCGGGAAGCCTCTCCACAGAGGCGGCAGGGTGGGCCACCAGGGCCTGGCTGCCAGAAGCCAGCACTCATAGTGAGGATAAGGATGAAAAGGGCTGACTCAGGCACAGGCCAGGAGTACAGCGACACCTGGCTGACAGCCCCATGGTGAATAAGCTGATGTAACAGCTGCCGAAGTGACTGCTGAGCAGCCACGTCGGAGAACAGCAGGTGGCGGAATTTGAGGGTGTGCAGGGAACTGGCCAGGGTCTCCAGAACCCTGCGGTTGGGCTCAGCCACCAGCTCAGTTGCACCCTGCAGCATGTTGCAGATGGTGAGCTGACGGACATGGCGGGAGCTATGCAGGAGAGGCGAGAAGCGCTGGTCACAAAGACGCCTGTCAGAAGACACATCAATGGTCCCACGTAGAACATGGGAGAAAAAGGCCTCCATAAACTTGGCTCGCCAACAGGTCACACTCTGAAAGCAGAGAACATGTCAGACAGCTGTGATAGTAAGAGTGCTACCCATGGAATTATCCCAGTTTCCTTCCAGTAGCTATTTCCTAAACCAGACCGCATCCTAAATAATTTATGCAAATTCATTTAGCCCTCACATCTTTGCAGTATGTATTCATATTAAATCCATTTTTACAGGTAAGAAAACCAAGGCACAAAGGTGGTCATTGCCTGTGGTTACACAGTTAAGTGGTAGAATCAAGACTTGAACCCAGGAATTTGGTTCCAAGAAACCATTTTGCTATAGTGCCTCTCAAGTGAAACACTCAATCTTGTAAATTCTTCCATGTTTGTTTCTAGAACCTGATCCTAACTTTCCATTACCCCCCCTCCCATTAACAGAAGCACTGGGGATTGAACCCAGGACCCCCTGCACGCCAAGCGGACGCTCTGCCACTGAGTTAAATCTCCCACCCCCAATAACTTTCCATTCTTATGTCACCACCTTCGTTCAGACTCTTATCACCTCATATCTGGCTACTTCATTAGCTTCGCGATTTCTCTCCTTATGCCCCTTCCCCCTTCTCAAACTTGCACAAGTCCACTGGATTCACCTTTGTAAAAATTTTAAAACTGATTACATTATTCTGATTTAAAACCCTTAATGTCTCCCCACGGCCTAGGGGATCGGGGCTGCAGCACATGAAGTTCCTCGGCCTGGCAGAGAAAGCTCTACAGTATGGCTCATGCCTACCTGAGAAGTTTTATCTCCCACATCTTGCTCATGAATGCTTTGCTCTGGCCAAACTGGCCACCTCATTGACCCAAACCTGCCTTCTGTATCTTTTCATATATCTGCCAGAAATGCTTTCCATTGCCACACCAAACAGACTTCCTGAAAGGACCCACTAACATTTCACTCTTTGAGGCTGTTCATTTCTCCCTGATGCTGTTAGTATTTGTCTGCGCCCCCACTTCCCTCCAACGATCTTCTACCCCTCACCTCTCTTGGGACTCCTCTGTTACTCTGACTACTCAGGTCTTAGACACTGGTAGATATGTCTCATGGGGTTGAGGCTCTGCCTGTGTACATGTCTTATCCTAACCAATATCGAAATTCCTGGAGAGGAGGGCCCAAATCTTAGATTTGTTTTCTCCAAGGCAATAATTTGATGGACATGAGACTTCAGGGTATTCTGATACATTTAGAACTCTGAATGCAAGTCATTTTCAACTTTTGGTACACATCAGAACTTACTGTGGAGATTTTTCCAAAATTCATGTGCCAGGTACCCAGACTTGGTGGTTCTATTGTGTTACATCTGAGGTAAGGTCCATCCATCTTTATTTTTTAAACCTCCCCCAGTTGATTCTGACGTATATCAGAGACTAGGAATTATGCCACCTACCCTAAAAGGACACTGAGACAAATATTTCTCTAAGTCTCCATTTTCTCCTAAGATTGCAACAGAAAGTCACCTGACTGAAACAGGTGCCAGCTCTGCCACTATACTCTGGACCTCCTTGAACCTCTTCATCTGTAAAATGTGGATAATATGACCTGTTTCACAGTTTTGTTGTGAAGAGCAAATGAAACATTCCAAGTTTAAGGGAATTTGTAAACTGCAATATACGAAATGCTACTGCTACTGCTGCTGCTGCTAATAGCCCAGATGGGAAATGGGAAATGGGAAACGGACTTGATGGAGGAAAAGCCTATTAAGCTGGGTGTTTATTCAGCCTGAAGCAAAGGAAGTAGAGGCCTGAGGTTCCCTAAGACTAAAAATAAGACATTTCTCTTTGGTATTTACCCTGCCTCCATGCATTCCCTCATACCAGAGAGACCCTCAATTTATATGAAGTTCTTGTCAAGAGCTGGGCCCCTACTGTTCTCAGGCAGAAGTGTCATTCTCTTTGCCCTCGCTATCCCCCAAGGCTCTGCCTGCTGTGGTAATAATTAGGAATGATTTCATGTTTGAGCTAACTGCATGGCAGCAACAACAGAGAAAGGCCTCTCCAGCGGCAGTGTGGGAGTCTTACAGAAGCAGGAAAGAATACCTGACAACTAAATCTCTACTCAGCCTTAAGTGGAAGCAGGGAGAGTATTCCTGAATCCTTCAAATCCTGCCTCGCTCGAAGCACTTTTTAAAAAAAACATTCGATAGCCCACACTCACAGCCTTGAAAAATACTTGCAGGTAACCCTAGCAAGACTTCAACTTCACAAGTGAAATGGTCAGATGGTTATAAGATCTAGGGCTAAAATATGGACAAAGATGTGAATGTGACCCAAGATATAGCTGTTTCCAAGCATAAGCTATGTGGAATATGTACTTTAGATAATAAATGCTGGGTTTTCGACATTTTCGTGGTTGACGAAGACAATGGGAGAGAATACTTAAAACTGGAACCCCCCAGACGTGTGATAACCACAGTGAGAGCAGCATGATGTAGTGATTAAGACCATGCACTCCAGAGATAGACTGCCTCAACTTGAATCCCAGGTCTGCAGTTCATGAACCGTAACCTCAGGCAAGTCACTTTACCTGTCTGCCTCAATTGCAGCATTTGCAAAGTAAGGAAGATAACTATACCTATATCACAGAGTTGTAAGGATTAAATGAGTACATAAAATTAGTTGACAACTATCTCAATGGCTTCTTTCTTATGAATTAATGCATGAGCAGACAGCAACTCACTGCATTTTATTCCATCACCACCTTGCAGAAGATTCTATGCTAAAACTTCAAAGCTGAAAAATACCTGAGATCTAGTCTTAAGCCACTCATTTTTTGGACTTATACACTATAGCTCAAGCAATGCAAAGTGATTTAAGTACTTCTTTTGAGTGAGAGTAGGGGAAATCAGGCACCATCAAAGAGATGAAATGACAGCTACCTAACGACACGATCACTGGCTCATGCACAATGGGCTGGCAGCTCAGGCACTGGTTGGGAAGGAAGAAATGTGTATACAAACCAGGGAGAGCCAAACATATTCTTGTACTAAACTGTTAGAGCCCACAAATGCTCATGAACTATTCATGAACTATATATTGTCCACTGTTATTTTTCTGATAACAAATATTGTCTGTGGAAATATAAGAAAGCAAATCAAAAATCATGTGTAAAACCAAATCTTTGGAGTATATATGTACATGTGAATAGACATTTGTTTTTATAAAATTGAGATAATTTTGAAGTTTCAAATACTGGGCTTTTTTTTTTTTAACATTATACCACCACATCATTTAACATTTTTACCACCATGTACTTAAAATTTTTAGAATGACTTTATTAATATCTTTAAAATATTTAATAATTTCTATATTACTGAATATTTAAATTGTTTCCAGCTTTTTATATTAAACTTTGCTATAATGAACATCTGGAAATAAATCTTTGTGAGTATCTCAATTTTTACATTCCATAAAATTCTAGTTGAGAAATTTGGATATTTTAAAGACTCCTGACAATTAACACCAGATTGCCCACCAAGAAAGTTGTAACATTTCTGTTTCCACCAAAAACATATTAAAATACAAGTTCTACCCATCCCTGGAATTATCTTTTAAAACAAACCAAATTAAAACAAAACTTTACTAATTTAAGAGGTATAATTTTACTTTCTCTTTTTTTATTATTAATGAGATTGAACATTTTTCACTTTATTGGAGATTTTTGTGTATTTTGTGACTTGTCCAAATCTTTACTTATTTTATTTTACTGGGATGTTCATCTGTGTCTTATTCTCTGTATCCTTTTATTTTGCAAATATTGTTGGATACATTTCTTCCTAGTTTATGTACCTTTTAAATTGTGTTTATAGTGTTGGCATTTTATATGGCCAAGTATGTCCATAGTCTTTTTTTGGTTCTGCTCATTTAATAACTAGTACCCTCTATCCTGAGATTAGATAACCAGTCACCTTTATTCTTTTAAAAACTGTTTTGTGCTTTTACTTTTTACAATGTAATCTTTAATCCATATAGAAATTACGTGGGTATATTATAAAGTGAGGCTCTAACTTTATTTTTTCCAAATGGTTAACCAATTACTAGAGAACCATTTATTGAATAATCCTTCATTTTCCCATTGCTTTGTCTCCAGAATATCTATTTTATCCCACAGATCTCTTAATACACATATACACTAGTACTACACATTTTGAAATACTATTGCTTTTTTTTTGGACAAGCTTTATTATTTGGCTTTATTATTTCTGCCATAAGTTTGTAAAAGTCAAGGATAATACCCAATATATACTTAATAGATACTAATCATATTCTTCCTCTACAATCTCTGTGATTTTTGGTTCACACTATTCTTTGGAGACAATATCTTCAACTTAAAAAAAAAAAAAACCCAACCAACAAAACCCCAAGGCATAAATTTTATATATATGCAGGGAAGAAACAGACCAGTAATTACTGAATTGAGTGTCCTTTGAATTAAAAAAAGTCTCAATATGTAAAAAGTGCTATTAGAAATTAATGCGTGTGACCCGAGCTCGAAGATGGAAATATTCCACGCTATAAAAACAAAGCAAGCCCTCTGGACAGCATCCTGGGTGGTTCCCATGTGACTGAAGCACATTGCTTTATAAGCAATCGGGGGCTATGTCTACCTTGCTCACCTTTATATTCCTGGAATCTAGCATAGTGTCTGGAACTGAGTAGTCACTCAACAAATGTGTTTGAATTATGAATGAAGTGAAGGCTACTGTGATGCAGAAGTGGGAAATGGAAGAAGACACCCTCTGGAATGGATATGCTTTATATCCATATCAGGACCTCTTTGTAGGTGACTATTAGGCCACCAAGCCTATGGCTTCCTAAATATTCTGAAATGCTCTGAGACAAGTTAACAAGATAATGAATAGATATTCCTTTCCAGGAAGCTTGAGATAATGTTGGAAAAAGAGCTTTCTCCGAGAGGAAGACATTATAATCTCCATCACCTGCTAGTCAACTATACTGCTTGGGAGACACTGTGACAAAGTGAATCTTATATTTCTTTAAAGGTTGAAGGAAGCTGCTGCTGTTTTCTAACATTCTGTGACTTCTCCTCCTCCTAAGGCCTAACTCCCACATATAATGCCTGAGAATTTTGTTGGGCCTCAACGTCATTACACTGAACTCCAGGGGTTGCACCTAGATCTGGAAGTGGAAAAGCTGAAAGATATGGAGCTGAGTGTTACTGAATCTAGTGTATCCCCCCAAATTAAATCTCCAATTCCTGATAAGAGCTATTCTCTTGTCATTTGGCCTCATTAACTTATAAAGCCCAATTCAAATACTACTTCCTAAGAAAGACTTTATTGCCCCTTCTCCCTCAGCCTCCTTGCTACACTCTATCATACCACTTACTCTGCCATACATGATGTATTTCTTTGCAGATTTCCCCACTAAACTGGCAGTTCCTCAAGATTAGGGACTGTGTCTGTACTTCTAATACTTAGCATAAGATGTGGTAAGTTTTAGTAAATGTTTATTGAACTCAATCTGTCCTGTCACCTCATTAGGAGCAACAAAAGGAACTCTACTTAAATGAGAGCTCCAGTGAGTGAACCAATGAATAATAGACTCTTAGGGCTAAAAGGAGCCCTAAAAGTCATCTTGTCCAGCATCTCTTACAATGCTAAATTTCTTCCACAATACTCTCATGTTAGGTAGTTATCCAGACTCTTAACTATTAAACAATTAGTGACAGGGAAGCTTATTACCTCTGGGACTTAGCTTGTTTCATCACCAATAAGCTCAGAGTTTAAAATTTCTACATTTAGTTTAGCAAAAATTTATCATCCTTTAGCTTTCAACCAGAACAAGTCTGTTAATCCCCCTTTCATGTGACAACCATTCAAATATTTCAAGACAGTTCATGTTCCCCATGTCTTCTCTTTTTCAGGAAAAACATCTCCAGTCTTCCAAATGTGACTCACGTGATGTGGCTTTGACTTCTTTCTCCGTACTCCTGGGAGAGCCTGACCACTGCAGAGCCAGGCAGGTCTATCATCCCTCTTGTCCTTCAGTCTACATCATAGTTACATTAGTTCACACAGCTCAGAATACAGTCATTATATGAATGGCTTCGGCACGTTGTCGACTAAACCCCCTTAATCTTTTTTATACAAGTTGCTGCTAAGCCAGACCCCTCCACCCACTACTCTGAGGTCATGCAATTGGAATTTTTTAGACTCAGGTGAAGAGTTGGTTTATTCTGTTAAATTTCATCTTGTTAGGTTTGACCACTGCTCCAGCCCTGTCAAGATCTGAATCTAGGTTCTGCCATCCATTGTGATCACTACCTTTCCCTGTTTTGTGTCACCTGCAAACATGGTGAACAAGTTAGTCAGTGACAAATGTCAAATGGGAAAGAACTTTGTAACAGGCCATCAGAGCCCTCTTCCCAAATTCATTCCATCCCTGTCCCTGCACTTTACTGGTGCCCACTCTGTGTGCTATTCCTGATTTCACTGTGCAAGGTCAGGCCAGAATTCTACATGGTGTCTTAACTTACTTCTAAACTGGAAGGCCTTGTCTTCATCAGCTCATCCCATAGTCGGCGCCAGATGGCCTGAGTGGAGAGGCCTATAGAGAGAAATATCACATTTACTTGGCTGCTACATGGTCATAATGAGTGAAGTGCATTAGCCTTTTAACGTCCTTTTATAGGTTCACAGGAGCAATATCGCAGAGTGGTAAAGACCACCAGCTCTAAAGACAGACTGCCTGGGTTTAAATATCAGCAAACCATACTCTGGCTGTGTGACCTTGAGCAAGTTACTTAATTTTCCTGCACCTCAGTTTCCTTATCTATAAAATGTAGTAAAATGTAGCTATTTCACTGAGTTGTTGAAAATATTAAGTGAGTTTCTCCAGGTAAAGTGCCTAGGACAGTGTTTGGAACATGAAGGTTAGTAAGACAAACGTTAGCTGTGAATAGAGTTGTCCAACGAGGGATTTGGGAGGCAGCTTGATAAAGTAGAAAACCAAAACTGAAAAGACCTGGGTTCTATCTGGCTTTGCTATTAGTTGTGATGTGCCTGTGGTCTCACTTTTATTAGTATAATAGGGTTTACACATTTGTTTTGTGTCTTATAGGACACTGAGGGATAGGATAGTAAGTGGGAGGGTACTTTTTGAAAAACATGAAGTTCTATGCAGGTATCAGGTGTAATATTTACCTGAAGAACATCATGGTGCCTTGGCTTACAATCACTGACTGAAAAAGAGACAGAAAGACACTCACCTTTCTTGAGGGCAGTTTCCTCAATCCTCTCCAAGTAATATATATTGAGCAGAGGTAAGATGCTTTGAAGTATTGGGCCTGGGAGGGCTACAAAACCAAACACAAAATTTACTTTTTTTCTCCCAGGGTTGCAAGCATTATTTATCCTATTGGAAAGGAAAACAGAAAGGCAGACTTCTCATTTGACAAATGGAACCTGGAGAAGCTAACCTAAGTCTAATTCAAACTCTGGTCCACTTATCTTCATCCACTTTGTTGGCAGCTGGAATTTCAGGGGCACACATATATCTTCAAGGGTGAATAATCCCACAGAGCAAGCTGATAGGCTTATGTAGGAGTTGGTAGTTCACTTCTGCCCACATATAATGAACCACTCCACATTTAAAAGGTCCTACAAAATATGCATGATAAAGTCCTTCATAATCTGGGCCATACTAACTTCTTCAGCTCCCTACTGTGCCTCTTACACTTCAGCCATACTAAACTACTTGTTTCATTTACCTGACATGTAACCCCTGCTTTCTGCCTCTGTGCCTTTGTTCTCTCCACCAGGACTGTCCTTGTCACTTTCAGCGTATCAGCTATTCATCTTTCACTTATCATATGTCCTTTAAGCCTTTTCCGAATCCCCTTTCCACTCTTCCAGATTGGCCACTTCCATCCTTTCAGCCCCCACCATATCCTAAACTAGTACTTTCCTATGAAGAATAGAAATAATTAGGCTCTATACTCTAAATTGAATATATCTTAAAAACAAAATCTGTTGTTGCTGACTTCCCTAGATATGAGAGGCATTACCATATTGTGGCTAAGTGGTTTAGTCTCTAGAGCTGGACAAAACTGGGTGAAATATTGATTGTACCACTTAGTTAATTGTGAATTCATGGGCAAGTTAATATCTTTGAGCCTCAACTTCCTCAGTTTAAAAATGGAGATAATAATAACTACCTCATAATATTGCTGTGAAAATGAAAGGAGATCATGCTTATAATCTTTTTAAAACCATGCCTCGCCATAATTTCACTAAATGTTAGCTATTACTATTCTTATCCTTCTTATCCTGTCAATATCATCTCTGTCCTGCCAAGAACAAGTCTGAAGATCTTGGAGTATATCACATCTAAGGAAACTCTCAAAATTTCAAATTTTACATTCCAGGATCTCCTTTTATCTTTACTTGTGGAATAACTGAATCTTGACATCCAAGAACCCAGTACATTCTTTGTCCATAGTAAGTATTCAATGTACCTGCTGGAAAAAAAAGCATTAATTCCCTATGCTATTATACTAATGTAGTCTCTCTACTGCACTCAAGATAAACTCCAAGCTCCATATCCTGGCATTCACGGTATAACATACCTATTCTACTTAAGTTTCCTCATTGTATCCTTTCCTGCTGTCTCTACTCACTCTCCCCTCCTTTCTCTTTACACAAAGCAATGCTAGTCCACTACCTCCAGGAAGCCTTTCCTGGCTGTTAGCCCACACTGAGACCTTCCTCCAAAATAGCACTGCTTAGAGGCCTCTTACTGGGCCCTTCTAAGAGGCCTAACTTGATTCAGCTTTTTCTGTGTGACTGTCTACCTGGGCTAGGCCCATAGGAGCTCTTCCTCCTCTTTCCCTCCAATATGTTCCCCTTTGTTAGCTATCCCCTCTCACAGCCACAGGGGTTCTCATCCCTTATTATCCAGAAACTCCTCTCTTCCTTTCTCCATTCTTCTTAAGCCAGGCTCTTCCTCGCTTCTTTCTAGCCCACACCTTTAATGCCTCCCCTTCCTAACTTGGGGCCTCCACCCCAGTCCTCTTCCCTCCTAGCCAGGTTTAGCATCCCAGAAGCTCCAGGCTGACAAAACCAGATCCACTCAGACTTTTCTCCCATTCCCCATGCGTCAGCCTGATCCTGCTCTTCTCAGCTGTTGATACAGGGCTTCCACAATCCCCTGCCCCCACCAGGCCTGAGAACTTCCCTCACCACACAAGACACTTGGGCCTTTACAGAATCGGTGCCCCATCCTACCTCATCAAGGGCCTTCCTATATCCCTGGACCTTTTTAACCACTCCACAGCCGTGGGGCTTATTCCTGGAGGCCCAACCCCTCAAACTCCAAGGCCTTTTCTCCACATCGGCCTCCTCACGCTGTAACCCAAAACCCCCATGCCAGGACCTTCAGCCCTCACTCCTGACCTTACCCGGGCCTTTCTCTTGGCAAAGACACCATCACCACTCTTGAGGCCTTCTCTAGGCCCCCCACCCCCAAGGCCCCCGGGCCTCCGCTCCTACACCCCTCCCCCTTCCCCGGGCCCTGGCCGGGCCTGCGATCTCCTCACCCAACTTCAGCCCAGGCCTCCGGGCCCCACCCCCTCACACCAGCAGTCTGTCAGGCCCAAGGCCTGTCTTGGCCCCTGTGCGAGCAGGCCTACCCCCGACCCCCATCCCAGCCCTCATTTCCCCCTCTTTCATTCTCACTATTGATGCCCACGTCGCCGAACAGAAATCCACCTCAGCTGCCCGGCTGCCACCGGCGGTACCACCCCATGGCCCGGCCTCCTCGTACCCGTCCGCTGAAGGCCTCCCTCCCCGTTACTCGGCCCGCCCCGCCGCCGTACTCCCAGACCCCGGCCGGGCTAGTCGGCTTGCCCTCCCCGGCCCTCATCTCAGCGCTCCGGGCCGCCCGCCTCTGGTGTTCGGCCTGGGCGCCCTCAACCGACTCCGGGCCTGGCGGTCCGCGCCGCTCTCAGGCCCGAGGCCTCCTTTCACTCCACTCGTGCCCAGGCCTCCAAGCGGCACCGCGCCCCCTCCCAATTCGGGATCCCCGGGCAGTCACCCCGCCTGAGGCCTCCGTGGCCCTTCCCGCCTGTGGGTCATTCGAGCCTCCGTCGATTGCTGACTCGCTCCGGGCCTCCCTTTACCCGCTCTCGGGCCCTTCCTCGCAGCTCCGGCCAATCCGAGCGGCCTCCGGCGCTCAGTGCCCTGCCCGTCAGTCCCTCGCTCAATCAGTTTGGTACCCGAGGCCCCGGCCGTCAGTTCGCTCCCTTCAGCCTCGGGCCGTCAGACAGGCCTCGGAGCCCCGAGCTTTTCGGCCTCTCTCGGAGCCCCATCCCCTCGCTCTCCAGTCTACCGGCTACTCTCGCCCCCCGGAGTCTCGGTCCCCACCTCCGTCAGGAAGACACCGGAGGCCCCGCGCCGTCCATCAGGTTAGGTGGCCCCAGGCCTGGCCTCCTGGCCTCAGGCCGGGCCTCCCAACCTCGACCCCCGCCCCCAAGCAGCAGAGCCATCCCTGGCTGTCCATTCGACATCCATAACTCCCCAGCCCGGTCTAGCCCGACTGTCACTTCGGTGCCCACGGCCGGGCCCGTCAGTCCTGCCTCTGTCGGCCGGGCCCTGCCTGCTTCACCCCAGACCGGGCCTCCTGGCCTCGCCCCCCGCGCCCCCAAGCCGGGCCGCGGTGCGGGTCCACCTGCCGGTTTGGTCTCCGTCTTTACCGTGCTCAGTCCTGTCACTCACGGAATTCATGCTCTGACTCCTCTGTCTGGCTTCCAGTGCCCGGGGCTGGGCCTTGCCCCGGGCCTCCCGGCCTCGCCCCCCGCGCCCCCCGGCCGCTGGGCCGCCCCCGCTCGTTGCCAGAGGTAGCCCCTCACCCCGCGACTTACCCCACACCCCGCTCTCCAGAACCCCCATATGGGCGCTCACCGCCCGCCCGCACAGCTCGAACAGGGCGGGGGGAGCGTTGGGGCCCGAGGCCGAGCTCTTCGCTGGCGCCGCCTCCCGGGACGTGGCCTCCATGGTCGTTGCCGCCGCTACCTCACAGAACCAGCAACTCCGGGCGCGCCAGGCCTCGGGCGCCGCCATCTTGGGGAGGTGCGCGAGCCCGAGGGTGGCACTCGCGGGACGCCATCTTGAAAAGGTCAGCAGTTAGGACGGTTCTATCAGTGATGTGGGGAAGGATGGCAACCGCACTAAAGGAATATCGAATATTTATGTATGCTTCCCAAGTTGCTTAGAAGCCAATATTTCAAATAAACTCCTAGGTCAACATATTAGGGTCTGGCGTGTATAAAGGGATAGTCCTTAGCAAGTCTTCCCCAGGTGAAAATACCAGTTACCCCCTATCCCCTGCCTCTCGGCGGTGGTACATCCCAATCCGAGTGTGTGTTCGCGACTACGACGAGTCTGCCGCACTTCCGGCCAGATCGCCGGATATCCGCTGAGTGACCCTTACAAGTCCTTTTTGATCCTGAAGTGGTATAGGTGCCGCTGTTGGTGCTCGTGTTGAGACCAGAACCGCAGCCGGGCATGGGGCTGGAAGACGAGCGAAGGATGTTGACCGGGTCCGGAGATCCCAATGAGGTAAGGCCAGACGAGCAGCTCGACACTCTTCACTGTCCTGAGGCTCAGGACCTAGCCCGCCAAAACACGCCAGGGCTCTGTGGGTACTGGTTCCCCACTAGAGTCTATTGGGTCGGGAGAGCTGGTTCCCCTGACCCTTCCCCAGAGTTCGTCTAGTGACCTTGGGCAAGTAGATGGCTAGGCTTTCTCTGGGCCTCGGCTTCCCATTCTTTGAATGCAGTGGAGGTTTAGCGAGAGCGAAAATGCTGTGTGGACTAAACTTTTGTAAAAACATGTCTATATTTTTAGTCAATCAGAGCCTCTGATTTGACGGGTTTGGGGAGCAAGCTGCCTCAGCTTGGGTCATGAGTCCCTGCCATATCGCTGTGGAGTTCCGGACATCTGGCCTTATGCTAGTTTCTGTGAAAAAGTCGTCTTTTTCTGTGGATGCGAGTAGGGGAGGTGTCTCTGGGGACAATGCGAGACTGTGCAGTATAATCCTGTGATGAAAGAGGGAGCTCTTTCCCACACTGAGAATGGCGATGTAATAATAATCATTTGTTGGCTGCTCACTGTTCCAAGTGCTTTATACATGCTAATTCATTTAAGCCACACAATAGTCTGTGAGTTAAGTATTAGGTACTGGTAGTATTGCCACTTTTACTGATGAGGAAACAGGCACAGAGAGGTTAAATATCTTGTCTAAGGACACACAGCTAATAAATCATGGAGCGGGGAATTGAACCCAGGCAGCATGGTTTTAGAGCCAAGACTTAGCCACAGCGTTACACAGTTTTACAGAAGTCAGCTGGCTTTTTGTTGCCAATCACGTTTCCTATCTATTCTTTATTCTCTGGTCACTTCCTTGCAGTTATTCTGGGCTTACGGGTTCACAATAATTGGAAGCTAGTTTATCCCATAATTTTTCCTAGTCTTATTTTCAGAAAGAGGATCAGGAAGAAATGGAGCCAGTCTCAGGAAGTTCTGCTGGAAATAGACCAGGAAGTTCAGTAGGGCTCACCACAGCAGAGGAGAAAAAAGAAAGTAAATAAGTAGTCACTTTTAAAATTAAGAAAAACTAAGGTTTGTCATGAAGAACTTACACCTCTTGGAGATGGAATCTTTTTTAGTGTGACCTTGGTTTTTCTCATTGACTGGAAGTTTTATATTCAGACTTGTATTTGGATTTGTTTTTCCAAAACATGCCATGATACTTTCCACACAAAATCATCAAAGATGTAAAGTGATCAGTGTAATAGCATTGCTAATAGGGAAATAATATAAAGGTCTCGCTTCTGGGATACTAATTTCTGTTTCTAACTCAGGTAGAATGTGATTTCAGTTTTTTGGAGAATTTTTTTCAGTATCAATTTCCTTAAAGAGCAAGGTTAAGAAACTTTGTTGAATGAAAAACTAGAAACATCCTAAACAGCATCTTCATGTTTAGAAGATACCTTTTCTAATTGTAAAAATAAATAGCCTGGGTTAAAAGTAAACCTGCCTTTACCCCTTACTCCCATCTTTCGTGAGCTTTGGTCCCTTCTTAGAAGATTGTTTTAGAGAATGAGGCAGATGGTGTTGAAATTTTGAAAACACGAGGGGTTGCTGAGCTATTTTTTTTTTCTGTGTATATACCTTTTCTTTCCCTTCCCCCAAATATGGACACGTGTATGCACAGGCAGGCAAATGCTTTGCTTTTGACAGATTGAGCTACTGATCAGATTCTGCTATGCCCCAGCTTTAGGCCTATGCTGATGCTCCCAAGGAGAATTTTTTTACACTGCTCCCCTTGGAAGAAAGGAAACCAAGCTTGTGGTTGTGCACTGGAATCAGAAGTAAATAGGCAGTGCCTCATCCTTTCAAGCTTGTGAATGGAGTTGTGGACCTTTGGTGTACTTATATTGATAGGCTACTTAGAGTCCTAGGAGTTCAGCAAGCCAAAAAGCAGTGACCTAAACTATCTTTAGTTAAGCTCTGGATAGAGTTCAGGTTTGGCCATTGTTATATTCTCAGTTCAAGTTCAGAGTCTAGAAAAACAATGTTAGCTTTTTTCCTAACTTGGTTTGGAATGTAAGGATTAAATTTAGCTATTTCTGGTAATACTGAGACCTACCAGAATTTAGAATAAAATAATTTAAATTATGCATGTTCCATATGAACTTCTGATAGCTTGAATCTGTATCAGAAAATGTTTAATGTTTCTAAACTGGGAGCCCCTTGAGGGGCTTTATGATTTAATCAAATCATTACAGATATTGAAGTGCTTTGTAAACTTCAGAGTGTTGTGCACACTTAGGTTTGTTGCTAAAGAACATGAGATTGTGTGCCTTTGTTGAAATATACCCAGGCGTTGTTTTACTCAGGTAGGTAAGAAAGATTACAAACATGGAGACAACTGTTTTTGAAAGAAGAGTTTATTACTTATAGTTCCCAAGAGAACGGCGAAGGCAGCACCACCCAGGGCCACATGGATAAGTGCCTGGACCAATCAGGAGCAGAAGGAAGAAGGAGTGGATGAAGCAGGTTAGGCACGCTCTAGCAGGTTTAAGATTGAATGCTTTTGGTGGGCTCTGGACTATCTGGTGGTCCCTGTTTGGTAATTAGCCCTGATATGATTAGGGCAGAGGCAATAATTGGTTTAGTGTAGGAGAGTTAGAGAAAGGTGGTTGGTGAGAAGGGTTTTGGATTGGTTGGTTTGCATATGAAAGGTGTGTCCTTAGGCAAGTTGTTTACCAGCTCTAGAAATTAGCCAGCCCTGAGAGGGGTTGTCTCCAGGATTAGCAAGGCTTCTAAAATGTCGAAACATAAAATAAAAAAATTTAAAACGTGATTAATACAATGTCTGTCCTCAGTGATTACAACTTAAGTATCATTGGGAATATATGTGTCATAAAATTGCTGCTGACATTAATTTTGTTTTCCTTTCTAGGAGGAAGAAGAAGAGGAGGAATTAGTGGTAAGAGCTGTCTCAGGTTTGGAACCATCTCAGTAAAAGAAAGTTTGAGTTTCATGAAATTCTTAGGGCATTTTAAGGATTCTTGATACCTTACAGAGAATGTGAGTGGAAAAAGCCTTTAATACTTCCTGTTCAGTGTTTGGGGCGTGTGGGCCTGGGAAGCTGAGTCTTTTCTGGGCTTGGGGCTTCTTCAGTCAGGGTATCAGGAAACACAGTAGCATCCTGAGGGCCTGGTATGCAATCATATGCTATTTGTGGTTTAGTAAAGAATTCTAGAAGGAACTTTCCTTAGATGATCCTTCTCCATGTTAACATTGCCTTTCTAGCTGGACAGCTGGGGTGCATAGGCCTGGTTGTCAGATGAGGGAAATTGAAATTCACAGACATTACATACCCAACAAAATGCTGTGTTAACAAGTAAGGCCTCTTAGACATCTACTTAAAGTTTGGCTAGGTTTCCTTTACCACCTTGTTTTGCAGATAGGACTGAGGCTTTCAGTGCATACTGGCAACCTTGGAAGGCAGGAATGTGAAACTTTCCCCTACTACTTAGCATCAGAATTGAATGGGAGACCCCATTCTGCTATTTCTGGCGGCAGTGTGGCTCTGCCAGCTGGCCTTCTGCACGGTAATTCAGAGGCAGCACCTTGGTTTGGTGGTTGTATTAATCAAAGCATATGGTTTGTGGGTCTCTTCCTAAAACCCCCATTTTGGGTTTTTTTGTGTTTCTCCTTCAGGATCCCCTGACAACAGTGAGAGAGCAATGCGAGCAGCTGGAGAAATGTGTAAAGGCTCGGGAGCGGCTAGAGCTCTGTGATGAGCGTGTATCCTCCAGGTCACAGACAGAGGAGGATTGCACAGAGGAGCTCTTTGACTTCTTGCATGCAAGGGACCACTGTGTAAGTCAGCCTGAAGCTTATAGTGGCCAGGGAAGAATTGGTGTTGACGTCTTTCCATTCTAGGGGCAACAGTGCTGAGCACTTTACATACATAATCTTACCTAATTCTTCCACTTTCACTGAGATAGGTATTATCCCCATCTTACAGATAAGAAACTGAAGCTCAGAGAGAGAAGTGATGTCCCAATTTTCACTGCTATACTGAGGGGAAATGGAATTATTTTTAAGTACAAAAGGCTACTCTTTAAAATAATTTATATCCTCCAGTGTGTCTTGTACATAGTAGTTGGTACAAAAGATTTTTTTTTTAAGTAAACTTGTGTTTGACTCTCTTACATATAAGAGATATTTTAGTAAATTATAAGGTAGGCAAAGTTTGATATTTGCTTGTGTAAAAACTGATTGGGTGGCTAATAAGCATATGAAAAAATGCTTAACACCATTAGCTATCAGAGAAATGCAAATCAAAACCACAGTGAGATACCATTTCATACCACAACATGTCTGTAATCAAAAAGATAGGGAGAAATGGGGGAAGGGGTCAAAAACTAAAACCTTTTCTCACCCCTTCCCCCCAAATAGTTAATGATTTCCACTCAGTCAACTTTCATTATTTATGCTTCAACAATCCCAATTTAGGTGTTTTGTTTTATTCTGTAATATACAGTGCAAACAAATGCACACACACATATTCATACATATGTGCCTATTTAAACATTGTGTCAATTGAGGATTTTTTGTGAAAACAAAAATCCAACTGAAATCATACTGCCTAGAGATAACCACTTTTTTTGTATACATTATCAGATTTTTAAACAAAAATTAAATAATAAACACATACATAAAATATTATTAAGAGGCACTGTATTTCTTTCCATTGATGTATATTCATTTATCCATCCTCTGGTATATACACAATTATTCATACTTCTTTTTTTCAACATGATTTGAGTGGAAAGAGGGAAAGTTTATATATAAAATATGTATATAAAATTCTCCATATCATAAGAAAAAATAACAAGTGTTAATGATGTGGAGAAACTAGAAGTCTCATACACTAATGATAGGAGTGTGAATTGGTACAGCCCTATGGAAAACAGTCTGGCAGTTCTTCAAATGTTAAACTTTGAGTTAACATGACCCAGCAATTCTACTCCTAGTTCTGTACCCAGGAGAAATGAAAATATCTCTACTTGTGCACAAATATCCATAGAAGCATTAATCATAATAACCAAAATTGGAAACAACATAAAATGTCCAAAAACTGTTAAAAGGATAAATAAAATGTGATTTATCCAGATAACGGAATATTATTTGGCAATAAAGAGAAATAAGTACTTAACTCAAAAAATTAAATGTAGTACAATATGATCTAGCAGTTCCACTTCTGGGTATATACCCAAAATAACAGACTGTTCACGGGCTTGAACATATTTGTGTGTGCATGTTCAAATTCATAGCAACATTCACAATAGCCAAAAGGTTGGTGCAACCCAAGTGTTCACTGGTGGGTGGATGGATAATTAAAATATGGTATATACACAAAATGGAATATATTTAGCCTTAAAATGGAAGGAAACTGACACGTTACAACCTAGATAAACCTTGAAGACGTGCTTAGTGAAATAAGCCAATCACAAAAGGACAAATACTCCATTTATATGAAGTACCTAGAGTAGTCAAATTCATCAAGACAAAGAATGATGGTTGCCAGGGTTGGAGGGAGGGGAAAATAGGAAATTTAATGGGTATGGAGTTTTGGTTTGGGAAAATGAAAACGCTCTAATAGAGGTTGATGGTTGCAGGACAATGTAAATTACTTAATGCCACAGAAATGTATAGTTTAAAATGTTTAAAATGGTAAATGTTATTTAAATACTTTATGAGCCAAGCACTGAGTTAAGAACTGTATGAGACAGGCATGGTCCCTTTGTTCACTGAGTTGTATGTCAGCATAGGAGACAGAAGTAGAACAGTAAACTGGTGAATCTCTTGGGTGTAACCTCAGGATAGCCTTTACTGACCCTCCTATTTAAAGCTGTTGTTCTCTCCTTCCCACCCCCATTATTATTTTCCTCATACATTTATCACTCTCAGAAGTTACCTTATGTCTATATTTCTCTCATTATTCTCTAAGTTCCATAGGAGACAGAAGTATTGTCATCTTTACCATTGTGACTCACTTAGCACCTCGAACAGTATCTGGCATATAGTAGATATTCTATACATATTTGTTGAATTAGTAAGTGCTGTGATATGGGAGGTACAATTTCTGTGGGGAAGACAGGAGGGACAGGAGGTTTGTTTAGAGCAATCTTGCAGGAAATAACATGTAAACTTGTGTTTTAAAGTAAAAGTAAAAGATGATAAAGTAGGAAAGAGTTACAGTTAGAAGTGAGTTCACTAGGGCTCAAGGGGAGTGTTGGGGGTGTGAGAAGGGGAGTAATGAGAGAGAGTCTGTTCTGTTCCAGGTCATGAAGGACCTTGTAATTCCTGACATTAAAGCTGTTGGTTGATGATATCCTTTTCTTTCCCCCATCTAGGTGGCCCACAAACTCTTTAACAACTTGAAATAAATGTGCAGATTTGTTTGCCCCAGCCTTCATTACCTGGGCATCAGAATATTTCCTTATCATCTTGAACCTGCCATTTGTTTATCTGTGTAACTAAGTTCTTGTGAACCTCAAGGATTTTGACTTAGACAAGTAGCTTCTGTGTAATTTTCAGTGATTCCATCTTAATAAAGTTCAGTAATCATCAGTCCTGCCTTTTGCCCTTTTTTTTAATTTAAAAATTTCTAGTATAAGAATAGATAGAATAATAATCAACCCCCATATACCTATTACCTAGCAAGTATATATCTCTTTGTGATAAAATTTAAAAATTTACCTTGATGCCATTATCATACTTAAAATTAACAGTAATTGCTTAATATCATTAAATACTCAGTTCATATGGAACTTTTAATCCTAAAAGTGTCTTGACAGTTTTTAGTCTCAGTGTCCAACAAGACTGCTTTTCTTTTTAAAAAAAATTGTGAAAAAGGGAGTGAGGAGGGTGTAGGTTTGTGAGGGGAGGGATGCTGGAGTCTTAAGTAGGGTGAGAAAAGGGCACCTGGTAGAAGGTGCTGGCAATGGGAGACTGGATACATAAACATAGGAGGGATTGCTCAAATAAGTGAATATGTTGAAGATAATGAGAACTAACAGAGAATGGAGTTAAAATATGGGAAAGGAAAAAACCAGAATGAACCCTGCAGTGTTGTTACTGGTATGAACTAAATAGATTCTAGTGTAAGTAAATAAAGATGCCAGTGTGTGTATATATAGGGAATACATACATCCCCTAGCTCAGCCCACAAAGGGGGCTTCATTTTCTAATAAAAGGAACCAGGGCTTCTAGGAGAAATGGGTGATTCCAGGGCTGAGATGAGGAAACTAAGACAAGCCTGAACATTTTGTTGTTCCAAAAAGAAGGAAGTGCTCAAAGAACGATCAGGACGTGCCAAGAGTACAAAAAAGAAGCCAGTCACCAAAAGACAAACACTGATTCTACTTATATATGAGTACCTAGAGTAGTGAAATTCATAGAGACAAAGTAGAATGGTGATTTCTAGTGGCTGGAAGGAGGGAAGAATGGGGAATTACTGTTTAATGGATGTACAGTTTAAGTTTTGCAAGGTGAAGATAGTTCTGTGGATGGATGGTGGTGATGGTTGCATAATGTGTGAATGTACTTAAAACCACTGAATTTTAAGTGTTGATGGCAAATTTTATGTTACATATATTTTACAATAATGAAAAACTTTAAAAAAGTACACAAAAGTCACTAGGCAAATCTGAGACAGCTTGAGCATCAAAATATATAATGATAGTGCTAGATTATAACTCATTGAATAAAACAGGAATCCATAAACCATAATACGGGCTGGCTTTGGCTTTAGTTTGCAACCTCTGGTTGCACATGAGAAAGAACTATATGTAAATAGTTACATACAGATAGTGAGTCATGCCAGAAATGAGTGCCTTGTGCTTGAGAAGTAATCAAGAGACTGCAAAACTCGGGAAAATTTCATAAACATGGCAATGGAGCGTCTGAGAATCTGAAGGATTATGCTTATGAACATGTGGCAAAGGACCACTTTAACCTAGAAGTTCTTTCAATCTATTGTCCTAGCTACAGGGATGGCCAGCATTTTCCAGCCATTTCTGACTTAGAACCCATTTCATGGTGAGGTATAATCCTCACAAATATTTTTACAAAGTAAATTTTAAAGTATTTGTGGTGGTATCATATTTACTTACATAATCTGATTATTTTGAAATATTACATTTTCAAACATACAGCAAAGCTGAAATTTTACAGTGAACATCCATAAACTCATTACTCATTCATATTTTAGTGAATTTAGCAAAATGTTACTATACTTGCTTTATCATAAAGCGGAGGGAATTCCCAGAGAAAGATCTGAATTATGCTTAGAGGATGCTTAAGTCTGTTGCTGAATACTAAGCTGCAAATGAATAGAGTGAAACTCCATGTAGCCAGGCAAAGAACTACTGGGTAGCTGTAAACTGAATAATTCCTAAAGTTAATACAGAGTTAGGAGATGTCTGGGTTTTGACCAGCTAATTTGGACAGTTCCTGTTGAACTCGTTGAATTCCAGAAGGGAATGCTTCAGCAGTAGGGCTAAACCTAGCTGAAGAGAAAAGCCACACATAAATCTTAAAAACAAACAAACAAACAAAACCTTGAAAAGATCAAGCTGATTTACACACCACACACACACACGCACACACGACGTTTTAAAGGAAGACAACAAAATCCAGCATTCAATGATGTAAATTTCACAATACCAAGCACTCAGTAAAAAATTGCTTAGATAAGCAAAGAAGCAGGTAAATGTGACCAGGAGAAAAATAGTCAATGCTTACCCAGAATGACAGAGGTGATAAAATAGTAGACAAGAACATTGAAACTGCTGTTACAAATATGCTCAAGGATTTAATGGAAATCAATATAATGTGAAGAAAAGTGGGAAATATAAAAATGAATCAAATAGAATTCCTGGAGCTTAAAAACACAATATCTGAAATAAAAATTTCACTGGAGATTAATGAAAGAGTAGGGACCAAAGAAGAAAAAAAACTAATGTACTGGAATGTTCTTGAAGACACAGAAACAGAAACTATAAAAACTAAAGCATGAGAAGAAAAAAAAAACTAAAAATAAAAGAACAAGGAAAAAGTAAGCTGTGGGACAATATCAAATAGCCCAGAAGAGAGGGAAAGAGGGGAGAGGTTTGGTGGGGGGAAGAGAAAAAATATTTGAAGCAGTAAGGACTGAAAATTTTCCAAATGTGATGAAAATTATAAACTCACAGTTCCCAGATGCTCAACAGACCTCACCAGGATAAACACAAAGGAAACTATACCGTTTATTCTCAAATTGTTGAAAACCAGTGATAAGAACAAACTCTTAGAAAAGAGGCACAAAGAATTACTCCACACTTCTCATTAGAAACAACTCATCTTTAAAGTGTTGAAAGAAGAAAAATTTGACCCTAGAATTCTTTCTAGTTAGAATATCCTTAAATGAAAGCAAAAGAAAGATGTTTTAAAAACAGTGGTTACCAGAGGGGAAGGGCAGAGGGTGGTGAAATGGGGAAAGGGAGTCAATCTTACCGTGATGGATGCAGACTAAATTTTTGGTACTGAACACGTTATAGTGTATACAGAAGTAGAAATAAAATGTTGTGCATGAAACTTACATGTTATAAACCAATGTTACCTCAGTAATAAACAAAAAAGTTGTTTTAAACAAACAGAAGGTAAGAGAATTCATTGTCAGCGGACCTAGGACTGTAACCGAGCAGGACTCTACGGTCATTGGTGACCATATGGTATTTGTAACTGCTTAATTGTGTAGTAGTTTTAAAAATGGCTTTTCTCATGCTCTTGTGGACCAAGGTTAAGCTGGAGAGGAGGGAGGCCCCCCTAGTGGAGCTGCATACAGGGATCATGCTCAGTGCTCTGCTTTTGCTCCAGACACCTCTGAAATGGCAGTTGGCTTTCTGCTTTTTGTATCTTGTTGATCATAACTCACATACATGCGGTTATTTTTAGTCCTTTGTAGTTTCTTTGTATTCTGTTGTTTGAGCAGGTGCCAGCCTGTTCAAACACTGCAGCAAGAGGTCCCAGGCCTCAGCCTTCCCAAAATGCTAGAAGCATACATCAACCTGACTTTAAACTGCACAGGTTTTTCTAGAGCACTTTTCCACAGACCCCCTTCCTAAGCATCCTTTTATCTAGGCACAAGAATATTAGGAGGTTCCCAAAGCCAAAGGTAAACATCATATTTAGCAGAAGGAAGGGGACTATTGCATCAGCAAAAACAAACCTTTGCAACAAATTGTTACCGATCTCTATAGAAGCCAGCACCACCCCTGGAACTCTTAAAAACTTTTATTGTAAAACCCCCTACCTTCTCTTCCCTGCAGGCTCAGTCTTGGAAGCATTAGCCCACTATTACCTTCTTTGCCTGCCTTTTCTACTTCATCCAAAATTCTGTCCTCAAGTCTCAATTCAGTAATCAGGGTACAGAGGCTGAATTTCAGCAACAGGACTACAAGAAATACTAAAGAAAGTTCTTCAGAAAAAAAAAAAACTATACTAAATGGAAACTTCTATCTACACAAAGGAATGAAGAGTCCTAGAAATGGTAACTATATGGGTAAATATAATAGATATTTCATCTTATTTTAAAATGTATTTAAAAGATAACAATGAAAAGAACAAATTAAGTAGAAAGAAAATTATAAAGAGCAGAAATCTGACTATGAAATAGAAAAGAAACAAAGAAAAAAACCAATGAAACCAAAAGCTGGTTCTTTGCAAAGTTCAATAAAATAGATAAACCTCTAGTTAGGCTGATAAAGTACAAAAGAGAGAAGACATAAACTAGTAACTAGAGAGGCAACATTACTATAGCAGGGGTCAGCAACCTTTTTCTGTAAAGATTCAGATAGTAACCACTGAACGCTGTTGTAGCAGCTAAGGAGCCACAATAAACAAAGGAGTGGCTATGTTAAAACGGCACTGCATAAACAGGCTGCAGGCTGAAGTTGGCTTGTGGCTCTAGTTTGATGCTCCCTGCTTATAGAAACTGTAATAGAAAAGAGTAAATGTGACTCCATATTAGACCTGTTCCTTTGGCTTTAACCCTGTGCTCTGCTTCCTAGGCTTAGTTTTGCTGGTTCTGCACCTTTTGTAAAAATGTTGACTATAGCCTGAAATATACAGGATAGCCTATTCTCAAGGCTCTGACCTTTAAGCATATTAACACTTTTCCATTCATATAAAGATAAACAGTTGCAGAATAGAAAAATAACATTTGTCTTGTTGGAGGTTTACAGGAACACCATGATCTGACCCATCTGGACAGCTGCAAGAACAAAGGATTCCAACATTAAGAAGTTTGCAACTACCACACCCCCTCCCCTTTTTAGTAAAAAAGGAGCCTGAATTCTGACTTGGGGAAGATGGTTCTCTAGTACATTAGTCTGCCATCTTCTCAGTCTGCCTGCTTTCTGAATAAAGTCCAGTCTGCCTGCTTTCTGAATAAAGTCATTATTCCTTGCCCAGCACCTCATCTCCCGATTTATTGTCGTGTGGCAAGCAGAACGAGTTTGGACTTGGTAACAATACCAAAAGAATAATAACGGAATATTCTGAACAACTCTATGGGTAGAAATTTAACAACTTAGATCAACAAATTCTCTAAAAGACTCAAATTGTCAAAACTGGTACAAGAAGAATTAGAAATTCAAACAGCCCTGTATCAGGGTTTCTCAAACTCAGCACTATTGACATTTTGGACTGGATAATTTTTTGTGTGTGGGGACTATTCTGTGTAGCACAGGGTTTTCAATAGTATCCCTGACATGTACCCACTAGATGACAGAAGCACCAGCCAGTTACCAAATCTCCAGATATTACCAAATATCCCCAGGGGTGGGTAATATCACCTCTCATTGAAAACCACTGCTCTATATTGATGCAAGAAATTGAACTCATAATTAAAAACCTTCCCTTCCTCCTCACCCCTCACTCCACCAAAAACAAAAAGTTAGTTTTAAAAGTTGGCTCATCATTCAAAAATCAGTCAATATAATTCATCATATTAACAGAATAAAGATGAAAAATCATGTGATCATCTCAATAGATGCAAGAAAAGCATTTGAATAAAATAAAACAAACTTCTATGATTTTTTAAAAATCTCAGCAAACTAGAAGGGCACTTCCTCAATCTAGTAAAGGACATCTGTAAAAAAAAAAAAACAAACTACAGCTAACATTATGTATAACAGTGAAATACTGAATGCTTTTTCCCTAAGAATGGGAACAAGGCAAGTTGTCTTGTCCACTACCATTGCTTGTACACAACAGTGTAATTTAACTCATAACCAGCGGAATACAGCAAAGGAAAAAAAGCATACAGATTGAAAGAGAAAGAAAGAAGTAAAAGTGACTTCATAATAGACATGACTTTGTGCACAGAAAATCTGAAGAGATTTCCAAAAAAGTTACCAAAACTTAATAACTGCATTTAAGAATGTTTCAGAATATAAGACCAGTTGACAAAAATTAATTGTATTTTAATATGCTAGCATTTTCTTGAAAAGTGAACAATGTAAGCCTGCCACTTCAAGGAAAACAATAGATAGTATTAGTTGCCAAAGATAAAATTTGAGCTTTCAATCAAAAATTAGGATTTTGAAATACTTGCATCTGCCACTATGACCTTAAAAACTTCCTAACATTTAAAGACTTTTCTGATGAAATCAGTAGTGATATTAACAACTGATATTTTTATATTGTATAAAGAATGTGACATTTGGAAGATCTGCATAACTCAGTGAACCAAGAATTTCCAAATAACCACTGTGAGATCTGACAAAATTATGCATGGGCAAAAGATTTGATCAAAATACAAGACAGAGCAATGGATTTAAATGTCTATGAGCTTTTTTAAAAAAGGCCTTCCTCTATACACATACCTCCCTCCACCTTGTAACTGCTAAGTCCCGTAACAAACTCCTTGAAGAAATTGTTTATACTCACATTCCTACTTTCTCATCTTTCACTCACTCATTCAATAAATATTTATTGAGAGCGAACTATGTACTATACATAGTTCAAGGTGCTGATAATTCAAGAAAGAATTAAAATTGTTGCTCTTTTAAACACTACATTCTAGTGAGGGGAGACATGTCCAGAAAAAAACCGTCCAGAGCTTATAAATGGGCAGAAGATTACTGGATGATCTTTTATTGTAGTTCTGGGGTATACCTTTGATTGACTTTACAGTAGGCTATCTCACAACTTTGTAGGGGTAGAGGTTAACTTGTAGAAAACTGATGGCAATGCAAATAATTCTTGTCTGAGAGCAATGACAATAATTCCCATCCATAGAAATGCAAGTGAATTCTGTCCAGTAGAGATGGAACTTATTTCCACCTGGTAAAAGAGATAATCCCCAACATTATAGTTTATTGCTTAATAGGATATTAATGTTCTTGCAACTATTAACAAATTCATTTCAGCATTCCTTTGGCTGATAATCTAAATGTCTGAAACTCAAATCCTCATTTGAACAAATCTTACTATCTTACTGGTTCCCTCATTATCTAGGATAGTAATGGATAAGTAGTTTATTACAATGGATAAAATCTTTGGCGTACGCTCAATTTGTATTTTCATAAGTTACATATTTTAACCTTTTGAAAATCATTATTTAGCAGACTGTAAGAAATAAATGCATACCAGGTGGTCATAAGTCATAAGAATAAAAGCAGGGTAAGAGGACGGCTATTAACTGGTAGTGTAGTAGGTACTACATAGTTAGGGCCAATCAGTCAAATGAGTCCTGTACTTCTCTCTGTTAATTTTAAGTGGGATCCATTCTCTTCTCTCCATCTTCACTGCCACCACACTAATCCAGACCATGATCTCTCATCTTACCTCCCTGCCTTACTTCCACCTACTCTGATCACCTGCTATCAGATGATTATTTTTAAAAAAACAAGTATCTCAGGAAGAGGATATAGCTCAACTGGTACAGTGTATTCTTAGTATGCACAAGGTCCTGGTTTAAGTCCCAGTACATCCTCTAAAATTAAGTGAATAAACCTAATCCCCCCCCCAAAACCCAACTATCTGATCACGACCCTCCTTTCACTAGCTCCCTATGGTGGCGTCAAGTTTTGTGGGGCCTAAAGCTTCACAATTCAGGAGAACTTCTTTAAGAGAAAAATAACACAGAAATTAGGTACCAAGCCCTGAAAAGGGGTACTGCAAACGACAGATCCTGAAATTTAAGCTTCATCAGCTTCACTATATATATCTGCCTCTGCCTAGAAATCTAGCCTCGTTTTTCTCTACTTCAAAATCTTTCTCTGTACAACTTCTGCCTAGAAGGCTTTTCCCGCCCCTTTTTGCCTACCTAACACTTTCAGTACTCAACTGTCAGCTTCCAATCCTACCTGACTCAACTGGGTTAGGGGCCATTACAGTCCTCTCAATGTTGCAGGCGTCCAGCCACAGCCACCATTCTATGTGACGAGTTGCTCTTTTCCCATACCCTCAAGAGCCCTAGCTGGGCGGGGTTTGCACCTGAGACGTATCGGTGGGCGGAGCCACAGGAGAGAGTAGTCGATAATTCGCTCCCCTTTTCGTCCAGAGCGGGGCGCACCACGTCCGGAACCTGCGCGTCGCCCGCAGCGGTTCCGGTCGGAATTACCCGGCGGCGCACGCAGACATGGCTGCGCTGGTAGTGAGGGGTGTTCGGGACATGCTGAAGCGTGCGGACTTCGCGACGGTCTCGCGGAGACATCGACATAAGAAGAAATGGGTAAGGTCCAGTGACAGCAGCCTCTTGCTGCCGCCCCTCAGGAAACTTCTCCAGCCCCTCCACTTCCCTCACCCCTAGTTAGGTTCGCTACCCCCGCGCCTCTGGAACGCCTTTGGTCGCCTTTCCTCCGCCCCTCAGGGAGCGTGACCAGTCGCGTCCTTCTCACATCTGTTACGTCATCGCCTTGGTCAGCCCTTTTATTTCATCACAAGTCTTCGGCTTTCCCTCTTGGTGAGTCTGCAGACTCCTGACTCCGCCCTTCTAAGTTACGTCATCACCGCCGCCCTAATTCATTCAGTTCTGTCACCGCCTCTTGTTCCCCGGCTCGTGGTTACCTTCCCCTGGACCCCCACTAACCCTTCCATTTCCCTTCCTCCCTCTCCCCCACCCTCCCTTTTCCTCCCCCCTCCTCTCCCCATCCCCTCCAAGACCTCTTCTTTCCTATTACGACTTCCAGCCCGGCCGCCCTCACCCCCCAGGAAAATGTCATAGCGACTTCCCCTTCCTTCCTGGGTCTCCGCTGCCCTCCCGGAAAGGATTCAGCCCCTTTCTCACCCTCAAGCTGCCTCTGGCGCCCAGGAAAGGTTACAACGACCACCATCCCGGCCTTTCCCCAAACGCAGGCAAAAGGTGCAACGACTCCTCACACCCCATGGGCTCTCCTCACTTATCCAGAGACCCTTTCTTTGGCCTCACCTGTAGCCCTGGAATTTCTAGCACAATCGGCCAGCCCCCTTCCCTACCCCGTCCGATTCTGTCCCCGCCCCCACCGCCCCCCTCCCCACTCCCACAGCCTCCCCTGCGCCCAGGAAGATGTTCTTTTGAACCCTGTTCTCCACACCTAGGAAGGCCTTGTTGCCCTGAGCCTATCCCCTCGGGTCTGTCCCCTGCTAGTCCTTGTGTTGACCGGTTTCAGCTTGTAGGGTCACCTCCCTGTGCCCATGTGCGGGGCCCTTACTGCAGCTGGATCAGTCCCCCGAGAACACCACGTCCCTGTCCCCGAGGCCCTTTCATTGACCAGCACACACTCTGTTACTGTGGTGGATACCCTTCAGCCCTGGTAACCAGCCCGGTGACCTCCCCTCCCCTCACTTACGTGCCTTTGGAAGCTGGCCGCATGATTTCACCTACCATCACTCCTGGGGCCCAGGGAACTTGTCCCATGATTTCACCTCCTCTTACTCATAGGCCCCTGGGAACTGGCCTCATAATTTCACCTCCCCTTGCTCACCAGCCCATGGAAACTAGACCTATAATTTCCCCACCCCTTTCTCATAGGGTTTTGGAAACTGGACCCATGACCTCCACTCTGCTCTCTTCCTGGTCCTCAGGGAAAAGTTATAATGACCCTCCTCTTTCCCCAGCATCTTCCCCACCCACTGGCAGGTTTTACCCTAGCCACCTTAAGCGTCCAGACTCTTGTGATGCTAAACCACCACTTGACCCACCTCTCGGGAAGAATAGTTGTGGCCCCCCACTTTCTTCTCAGGCAGGCACATCTGCCTGTCCCAGGTCACCTCAGGAAGGCTCTTACCACTATTCCCATCTTCCCCCAGAGGCCCACATTCCTGCCCCTGGGAGCCCTTATTGTTCCTTTCACCTACCCCCTGGGAGTACTGGCTCTCCTTCCTTACCCCAGTCCCAGGTTCCCAGGAAGCCTTGCTTTGAGTCTGTTTTCTCCTGGGAGACTGGTGGGAGCTCTTACCTCTACGTAACTCCAGGCACCTCGATTTCTGATCCCCTCGGTCCCCAGGAATCGCCTCACTCCTTGTCCTCCCACTGTCCTTGTTCTGCCTTCTTCCCTTCACCTCCAGGCAACCAGTTTATATCTCCACCCCAGTCACACCCCTGCAGAAGCTATAAGGAACCCCCTCTCCCTACCCCAGTTTGCCCCCAAGCAAAGTCCCCTCAATCTTCAGAGTCAAAACAGCCATATGCTCCCCACAGATGTCACTCCCTGGTCACCCAGCACACTCCTGACCAGCCCAGGTTTCCTAAGTCCAGCACCTCTCCTCCACCTCCCTCCCACCCTTCTGGTCTCTCTGGTCCTTCTTGTATGGTGACATCCATCACAACTTGCTCAAATTCCTGCCCCAAAGAACTTCCCCAAGAGACTACCCTACCTGTTGTGGCCCCTAGAACCTTAAAAACTGTCATCCCCACTTCCCTTCCCCTCCGCCTTCCTTGTGATCCTGTCTTGCCCAATAGTTATGCTCAGACCAGCCCCCGAGGACCTACCATAGGACCCCCCTGCAGTACCCATATATATTCTGTGGTTCCCCCCACTGCTGATCCCTGCTTACTCTCTGGTTCCCTCAGTCAGCCCACAGGTCCCCTTCAGAGTCGTAACCAGCCCCTGGGGCTCCCCTGCGGCACTTACAGCACTCCCAGAGGCCCACCCCAACCTCATCGCCAGCCTGTGGCGCCTCCTTGTTCTACCCACATCTATTCTTTTATCCCTTTGAGAACACCCTTTGACCCCCAAAATTTACCCATTGCCCCCCGAGCCCGGGGCCATCTTGATAATATGCCTTGTGGCCTCCACATCTACTCTGTGGCTTCTCGAGACTCCCGCAAGGAGTGCCAGCAGATCCCCTACAGTTGTCCTTTGTCTTCATCCAAGAGTTCCAGCTGTAGCACTAATGCCAGCTATAGTTCAACTGTTATGATTAGTGAATGCCAGAGTAGTGACAGCCAGAGCAAGAACACCCAGCAAAGCAGAAGTTGGAGCCAGAGTGAGAGCTCCCATGGCCCTTGCACAAGCTGGAGTCAAAGCAAGAATTTCCATCTTAGCAGAACTTGGAGCGGGAGCAGTAGTCTCCATCAAAACATGAATCAGGATCAGAGTGAGAGTCCTCAACTTAGTGAAAATCAGGGCCAGAGTGAAAATACCCAGCATAGCACAAGTCAGGGTCCAATCAAGAGTGCCCTCCGTAACAAAAGTCGGAGCCCAAGCAAGAGTCCCCGCCACAACAAAAAGCGGGACCACAGTAAGAGTCCCCACCATAGCAGAAACCGGAGCAAGAGTCCGCGCCGTGGCAGAAGTCGGAGCCAGAGCAAGAGTCCCCACCATAGCAAACGTCGCGGTCAGAGCAAGAGTCCACGCCATAACAAGAAATGAGGGCAGAACAAGAGTTCTGTCCAAACCAAAAATCCAGGCCAGAGCAAAATTCATGACAGTAACTGCGCTGCCAGCCATAGCAAGCTTTCCAGCTGTGGCAGCCAGGACCAACTTGTTGACGCCTCAGCTGAGGTCTTTCTATTTCTTTTAATCTACTTCTGTGCTCTTTAAGCCTGACTCATATCCTTCTCTGCTACCCCCATAGCAGTCATCCTAGAAGTCCCCACTTTGGTTTACACCTCAAGGTTTCTGTGGGCTCTCCTCATCCCACCTTCCTGGGATCTGGGAACTTTCCCAAAATGACCCACAGTCCTGTGATTCTGAGCATTGTGCTGTCAGTCACTACATGACCTTAGGTAAGTTACCCTCATCTCTCCATCAAGTGTAGATGGTTGATATTTTTTGTATCCTACTGAGCAATCTGTTGTGCTCACCTAAGCTAGGTGACAAGAAAATGCCTTACAAAATGGAAGGACTGTTCAGAAAGAAAGAGTCTTCTGTTTCTAAGCTCCACAGTTTCTTCCAGCCTTCTGTAGACCCTCCGCAAGAGTCCTCTCCAAGGCCTCAGGGAGTGCACTCTTTATTGGTGACCCCCACATGCTATTGTGAGCACTATAGCTTACTTTCACACGCTGAGGTGGAAAGGCCAGTTCCCCACTACTTTTCTCTCACATACTTCTTCTCTGGTTATGGGAACACAAGTCCTCATGGAGCTTTGAGTCTAGTGAGCGAGATAAAACTGTTAAAAACTATTTATGATTGTGGTAAGTGCTACGGAGGAAAAGTGTAAGATGCTATGAAGTCTTATAGTTAGGCAGAGGCAGAATGCAAAAGCACAAGTGGGCACTAGCTGGATCCACGTTTGCCCCAGGGCTCTGAGGTACTGGTAGGGTCAGAAAGTATGGGGATAGATGCAAGACTGGAAGACCAATAGGCCTG
Organism: Vicugna pacos; assembly: GCF_048564905.1. Classification (NCBI taxonomy): domain Eukaryota; kingdom Metazoa; phylum Chordata; class Mammalia; order Artiodactyla; family Camelidae; genus Vicugna; species Vicugna pacos. Next base: position 33,918,369 of record NC_132999.1, on the reverse strand, counting down.
TTCTTTCTCTTTCAGGCCACCACAGAGCCCAAATTTCCTGCCACTCGACTGGCTCTGCAGAATTTTGACATGACATACAGTGTGCAGTTTGGGGATCTTTGGCCATCTATCCGGGTCAGTCTCCTCTCAGAGCAGAAGTATGGTGCACTGGTCAATAACTTTGCTGCCCGGGATCATGTGAGTGCTGAGCTGGAGCAGCTGAGTGCCAGGGACTTTGTGAAAGAAGCTATCTCCCATGGGAAACCAGAGCCCGAGAATGGCCAAACTGCAGCTCCATCCCTTGCCTCCTGGGCCTGCAGTCCAAACCTTCAATGCTTCACTTTTGCCAGAGGAGATGTCAGCCGTTTCCCTCCTGCCAGGTAGGATCTGGAGCCATGGCTGGGGCTGTCCTCAGTGTGCTGGAAGAAGACAGGAAGAAACCTAGCACATGTCCCGTTTAATAAGGATGATAATATTACTAATATTTACTGAGTGGTTATACATGCTGGGCATTATCTGTTTTTGTTCTATCAACAGCCCTCTGAGGTGGGTAATATGTTTTTCTTTTACATTTGAGGAAACTGAGGTGTGGAAAAGTTAAGATACTTACTTGCTTTAGGTTCCTTAGATAGTAAGTGGTGCAGCTAATAGTTAGACCCAGGCAGTCTGACCCCAAAATCTGCACTTTGAACCTGCTCTCCTCTACTGCCTAAGTAAGATAAAACCCGACCTCTTACTTGAGCACTAATTGCACCCTCTCCAGTTAAAATCTGTGTTATTTACAACTACTTTCTCATTTTACCCCATTACCACCCATCAGAGTGAATAAGAAAGGTAACTTCACGGTGCTAAAGGAGGGGGACTTACCTAGGAAATGGGGCTTGCTTTGGGACACAAGTTAGTGCCAGATCAAGGGAAAAGAAAGGAGACCTTCCAGACTTCTTATCCAGTGCTTAGATGTATGAAGTTGAATGAAAACAGACTGATCAGATGCTAAATTGTGCTTTAGAAATTGACAAAAGGCGATCTCGGTGTTACTTGTAGGACATGGGAATTGATCTTTGAAGGATTGATTCATTCATTCAACAAATATTTATTGTCTACCAGATGCCAGGCATTCTTAAGTACCTGGGTTACAGATACACAAGCCCTCATGGAGCTTTCGGTCTAGTGAGGGGGATAATTGTTAACAAACTATTCCTGATTGTGATAAGTGCTACAGAGGCGAAGTATAAGATGCTATGAAGTCTTACAGTTAAGAGAGCTAATGAAGTCCTTTCTGAGGAAGTGTAATTTAAGCTAAGACTTAAAACTTAGTAGGAATTAAAGCTGTTGGCATGTGAGCGCGGGTGGGGTGAGAGGCTAAATGTGAGGCTACAGAAGGAGTCTGGAACCAGATTATGAAGGTCTTATAGGCCATATGGAATTGTGGACTTTTTCTCTAAAAGAAGTAGGGAGCCATGAAAGATTTTAAGCTGGGGGATGACCTGACCAGATTTGAATTTTTATTTATTTATTTTTATTGAAGTATGGTTGATTTACAATGTTGTGTTAGATTTAAATTTTAAAAATACCGTTCTGGATAAACAATTAAATTGTACTATATAGCACAGAGAACTATATTCAGTACCTTTTAATAGCTGATAATGAAAAAGGATATGAAAACTGAATCACTATTAGACCAGAAGATAACACAACATTGTAAACCGACTATATGTCAAATCAAGCAAGCAAGCAAGCAAGCAACAACAAAATAAAATAAAATACTATTCTGGCTGCTGTGTGGAAAATAGATTGGAGAGGGGCAAGGCTAGAAATGGAGATGTAAATTAGGAGGCTTTTGCAATAGTTCTAGCTACTGGTTTCAGGGAAGGCTGTATGCTTAAGAAAAGTAAGAGATGAGACTGGAAGAGTACGTGAGGGGCCATGTGTTGAAATCTTGAGTGCTGGGAGCTTGCAGGTTGGGAGAAGGGGATTCTCCTGGCGGCCCAGAGTTTATTATAAATGGCTGCAATTATCAGGGCTGGGTAGCTTTCAGACCATATGCCTTGTAGTACATATTGCTATAAATTGTCAATATCTGTTCTAGAAAACCACTGAAGAGGGTTTCTGAGCAGAGGAAAGGCAATAATGCACAATGGTTATAAGCATGGGTTCCGGAGTCAAGAAAAACCTAGATTAGGGGATGGGGAGGGTATAGCTCAAGTAGTACAGTCCATGCTTAGAATGCATGAGGTCCTGGGTTCAATCCCCAGTACCACCTCTAAAATAAATACGTATATAAACAAACCTAATTACCTCCCCACCCCCTAAAATAAAATAAATTTTAAAAAATATATATTTTTTTTTAAAAAAAAGGAAACCTAGATTTGGATCCTGTCTTCATCACTTGTTAGACATGTGGCATTGGATAACTGAGCTTTGGTTTTTTATTGGCAAAATAATCTGGAAAAAAATGGTAGTAATAGCTGATTGTAGTACACTATGTGCCAGCTACTGTTCTAAGCACTTGACTTCTGTTGATTCCTTTGATCTTCACAATAACGCTATCTGGCAGGTACTCTTGTTACAGATGAGGTAACTGACGCACAGAGAAGTTTGAGTAATTTGCTGAAGTTCTCACAACTGTTGAGCAACTGGGCTAGATTTGAGATCCAGGCAGTCTGGCTCTAGAATCAGGGTTCTTATGCCTCAAAGGGTTGTAGTGAGGATAAAATGAAATGATGCCTACTGAACACCTAGTATAATACCTGCAATATAGTACTCATAAATACTATCTCTTACTATTGATGTTATTCTCATCAAAGTTATGCTTCAGGAAGATCATTTTAGTCACTGTGGGGAGGGCATAGATTGGGGCAGGATTGGAGGCCAATTTGGAGGCACTGGCTTTAGGCAGATCCATGGAGTAAGAACCATATGGTTTCCTAAGTTGCCTGAGGACACCCTGAGAGTAGTGGGGGACGCTGTCCTCTGTGCTGGGATTTATTTTCTTCTTGTCTTGATGGGCTCCCTATAAATCAGGGGATCTTAACTTCTCAGGAGTTCAAGGATGTATTCAGGGAGTCCAGGAACCTTCTGAAATTAAAAAATTGTTGTGGTTGTTTTTTTGTTTGTTTGTTTTTAAAGAGGGACTGTAGCTTTCAGCAGATTCTCAAAACTATCTCTGAACAAAAAAAAAAGGTTAAGGAGTGATGCTTCCAAAAGAAAGGCACTTGATGAGAATGGGTAATGTGAGCCAGTGCTGATCGATAGCAATTCTGTGCTTTTCTCAGATTTCTCCTCATTCTCCTGGAACGCAGTTTCATAGACAACTCAAGTGTGATTTGACTTTGAAAATGTCCTATCACAGCCTGAGCCCATTTGTGAATGTCAGAGGTGTCACAACCTCACGTCTGGGGATTATGGCTCTTGTAACTGACCCTCAGTGGTGCTGTGTCTTAAATCTTGTCACATCTTTCTCCCAGAGCCTTCCTGTCAAAGCAGCAAGGACCATGTTTCTGTCTCCTTGAATCTGTCCTCAAGGGCTATCCATGCTGAGCTATGTCTCAGGTGGAATGGCTGTATCACAGTTGCCTTTATGACCTTTGGGCTGGGAGTGAGGAGTCCTTCTGTGACCATTAGGTTGCTGTGTGTTGTCCCTCCCTCTCTACATACAAGGTTGCTGCCTCTTTTCATGCCTCATTAGCTCTCACGTGGACTCTAGTGACAGCCTTCTCACTGGTGTGTCTATTTCTGATTTGTTTTTTCTAGCCCACCTAGCTTTCTGAAACTGTTTTGCTGGTCATGTCATTTTCTTTAAAAACTTTTTGGTAACTGCCTACAGGTTCAGACTCCTTAGCATAGGGCTTAAGACCTTTTATAATGTTGGCCTCTGTCTGCTTTCCAACCTCAATCTCATGTACCTTGTATTACTAACACACCAGGTTTCTCACTGTTTCTGAAAGAAGTTATGAATGTGCATGCTTCTGTGCCTTTGCTTGTTATTTTTTCTTCTGCTTAGAATGTCCCCCCTCCCCTTTTTTAAACCAATTGAAGCCCCATTCCTTCATCAGACCTTACTTGGGTAACTCTAACACTGACAGGCACAATTGATAGCACTCTTCTCTGAGCTCCAAAGCATTTTATATCTCAATATGTAATCCAATAAAACTGAGTTCCTGCCATATGCCATTCACGGTTTCAGGTGTTGGGGATGTTACAGTGAACAAAGCAAGACAAAGTCCCTACCCTCATTCTAATAAGTCAAGAGAGAGAAGGGGGAAAACACACACACACACACACACACACACACATCTATACATGTAAAGTGAATAATAAAAATACTTTAAAGAAAAATAATGCACAACAGAGAAATAGAAGATGATGGGAGTAGGGGGTTGCTATTTTTAGAGTAGTCAGGGAATGCCAGGGCCTCTTTGATGAGGTAACTTTTGAGGAGAGACCTGAAAGAAGTGATGAAGCAAATGAGGGATATTTGGTGGAAGAGTGTTGCAGGCAGAAAGTACAGCAACTACAAAGACCTGAGACAGAAACATGCATGGCTTAATTAAGGAATAGCAGATGGCTAGTGTGGCTGGAAGTAGAGTGAGTTGATCTGTGTTTTAAAAGGCTGCTCTGGCTGCTATGAAGATGAATGAGTGAGTAGGTACATAACTGAATGTGGGCCTGAGCAATGAGTTTTTGCTGAGTAGAGCTCAAAGGACCCTATATCATGGACTTGGTGACCTTGACTTCCAGTGGGTCTCCAACTTGGAATTTGACTATAAGGTGTTCTCCTGTCTTCTAGACTGGGCAGCCTGGGTGTCATGGACTACTACCTGATGGATGCTGCCTCCTTGCTGCCTGTGCTGGCCCTTGGCCTGCAGCCCGGTGACACCGTGCTTGACCTGTGTGCAGCCCCTGGGGGAAAGACACTAGCGTTACTTCAGACTGGCTGTTGCCGTAAGTCAGAGGGCTGGTGTCTCGGGCAGGGGAGGCTCCCTACCTCATCCTGTCAGGGGCACACTGAATATGATGAGCTCCCTGGTCCAGGTGAGAGGTGGGATAATGCTTGCTTGCTAAACTGGTGTATTTTTTCTCTTGGAATTATTTCCTCTCTTTTTCTGTCAGTTGGCCAAGGAAGATTGCTGAGCAGAGCAAGGTCTCTGAGGCAGATTTAAAGCAGGGCCCTGATTAATCTACCACATTGACACTTTCACCTCTTTGCATCTGTTTACTTTGTCTCTAAGATTAAGTTCCATTTCCTTAGCCTGCCAGCTAAAGCAGTAAGTTCTGGCTGCAGCTGCCCTTTATAACTTTGATGTCATTCTTCCCCAGGCTTTATGTGCTTCAGCCACATCCTGCTATTCTCTATTGCCTAAATAAGCTTCTACCTTTGCTCATGTTAGGAATTCTCTTTAGAATACCCCAATCCTATCAGCTGGTGTGTCTACACCCTTTTAGCCTTCAAGCCTCAGCTCAAGTGTGCCACCTCCTGGAAGTCTCCCTTCATGACCTCTACTGGCTAGTTGAAAAGTGATGCCTCTGTCTCCTGTGCTTCTGCACCATGGGCATCTATCACCCTTGCAACTGTTAGCACATTTGCCTTGCATCAGAGCTTTTATTGCATATGCATCTTCTTCCTTCTCAAGATTATGAATTCCTTGAGGACAGGCCTGATTCTTACTCATTTCAGTAGTGTAGCCCAGCCCAGGTCTTGTATATTTTAAGTGTTCAGCCATCCATTGGCTGACATCATGTCCTAATATAGGCAGTATTTTTTCCTTGGGGACCTGAGAAATATCCACAAGGGGGCTGTGATTTTTCATCAACCAACTTGCATAGTTTGAGTTAGCTTCCAGCCTCAAGGTAGATCCTATGGTTGATTCAGAGAGATGCTACATTTTTTTTTTTAATATACTTGAGTTGCCAATTTCTTCTCCTCCTCCTCCTTTTTTTTGTTGGGGGAGGAGGTAGTTAGGTTTATTTGTTTATTTTTAAAGGAGGTACTGGGGATTGAACCCAGGATTTATGCATGCTAGGCATGCACTCTACCACTTGAGCTATACCCTCCCCCCGAGAGGAGCTACATTTGATCTCTGCCTTGTGGAAGTCCAGAAGGAAAGGAGAAGAAATGTTACATGGCTTAATGGGTCCAATGCAAAGGAGCCCAGCCTGTGTGCTAGGTTGTGCTGATCTAACTTGAGTGCCAAGGGAATCCATCTGAAGAAGGATGAATAAGGTAGGGTTACTTGGACGAGGATGAACTTGAACTCAGAAGAAGGAGAAGAGCCAAGGAGAAGTAATTGAGAACTGTTTTTCTAAGATATGCTGAATTACCAGCACTTCACTCTCATCCCAGCTCCTCACTAAAGTGACTCTGATTCCAGGGAGACAGGAGTTTCAATGCAAGAAGGGAAATTACCTAGTTCAATCCTCATATTTTATGGAGGGGGAAATTGAGCCCTGAAAAGATTAAATAACTTGAATCTTTTACATGAGTTGGAGATAGAGCCAGAATTGGAACCCAGCTTTTCTCTTTTCAGTTGATACCCTGCTGCAAATTCCTCTTGAGTAGCGAATCGAATTTTTACTTCTCTGAGTGCCCTCAAAGTTTGGGACCATATTTCTTTGTTGGAAGACTAAGGAGGTTCACATTAGTGACCACTCCCATTAGATAAGGTCTGTACTCTCTGGTTCTTCACCATAGTCCCTACCTCTCCCTTTTACTCCTTGACTCTGAGGCCAGGTATCAATTGCCATTTGTCATCACGCTTGCAATAATATTTTTTCTTAGAGTGAAGAGCAAAATGAGATATTTCTTGAACTCTTGTCTATCACAAAAGGAAAAATGAAAGAGATGTGAATCATTTAGGATTAGCTTTAGTCGTATACAATAGAAAACTCAACTAACTGGCTTAAAGAAGAAACATTTATGTCTCTCTTACATAAGAAAGCTGGGATATAGGCCGTCCAGGGCTGGTATGGAGGCTCCAAAACCATCAGGGACTTGGGATCTTTCTTTCTTTTTGCAACCTATTTTATTGCTGGCTTCCATCCTCAGGATTGCTTCATGGCCTAAGAACAGACTGGACAAAAGGGGCACATCTCCTGACTGTGTATTTTAAACATCTTTTCAGAAGCCCTACACAATAATTCTGCCTACAATTCATTGACCAAAACTTAGTCATGTAGTCTTACTTAGTTGTAAAAGGAGGCTGGGAAATGTAGTCTTTGGAGGAACATTATTCTCCCCTCCCCCAAACAAAATTGGAGTTTTATTACTAAGGAATAAGAGGAGAATAAATTTTGGGTGAACTGTATAGTATCTACTAAAGATGAAGAGAGACACGTGTTTCAAGAAAAGTGGGAGAGAGCATATTCCTTTACAAATAAATGTTCTAACCTGGTCTGCTTTACGTATTTACATAACCTTCCTGGCATGTGTAGGTGTTTGCCTTTGCAGCCCCAACTAGAGTGTCTAGTACTGTTAGGATATAATAAATGTTTCTCCTCCACCTGCCATGCCCTCAGGTCTGCATTTATTGGGTATGCCTGAAAATTGGTCTGACTCTCCATCAGCACCATTGCTGGTGGGATGTTTTCTTGGGCCATGGCCTCTGAAATGTTCATACTAACCCAAACCATCTATAGATTCAGTGCAGTCCCTATCAAGATTCCAATGGCATTTTTTTTTTTTACAGAAGTAGAAAAAAAAATCCTAAATTTTATACTCCCACAGGCAATCTCGCTGCCAATGATCTCTCCACTTCACGAACAGGCAGACTACAGAAGGTCCTTCACAGCTATGTGCCTCAAGATATCAGGGATAAGAATCGAGTTCGAGTCACATCATGGGATGGCAGGAAGTGGGGAGAACTGGAGGGGGATACCTATGACCGGGTGAGTGATTCCTGATCTGGGACATCCGGCTAGCCAAATCTGGAGTCCCCATCTTGGCTCTAAGCCTTGACGGGGTAGGATCTAGCCCTATATGTTTGAGGATGTAGGACTGTTTCTGGACCTGGCCAGCTCTCCATGGGTGATTTGGAAAACAGCCATCTGCAGAATTGTCAGTTCAGCTTCGGTGACTGGCTACTATCCTCACTAGAGTCAGTTGACAGCAAAAAGAGTTTGAACCTGACTGGGTGGGAAAAAAGTGATTAGGCTTATTTTATTTCTCACCTCACTTGGTTGCTCAGAAATACTCATTAAAATAAGTATGAATAAGCTCATTTTATTTAGTTTTAAGTAATAATACAGTACCTGGTGCAAAATTCAACAGGCACAAAAGGGTATCCAGTGAAAAGTATGCTTCCCTCTTACTCCTGTCTCACAGCCATCTACTTCCTCTTCCTACAGACGGCTATTTTTTAAAAAATAATTTTTATTTTCTATTTTCCCATTGTCTTTAATTAAACTTTTAAAGTGTATTTCTTTTTTTGGAGGGGGGTAAACTAGGTTTATTTACTTATTTTACTGAAGGACTGAAGATTAAACCCAGGACTTGTGCATGCTAAGCACACATTCTACTGCTGAGCTGCATGCTTTCCCGCCACATGATTGTTATTTATATTTTCTTCTGTATCCTCTTAAAATATATTCTTGGTGTATATACAAATATAAATAAATGTATATTTAAAAAATAGGAATGGTAGTATATTATACTTAGTATTTCTGAACTTTGTATATTTTCATTTAATAATATGCCCTGAAGTTCAATCTTTTTTGTTTTTGAAATATAACTGCTAGATAACAGTTTTTATTTTATTTATTTTATTTATTTTTTTTGGATGACAGTTTATATGCACTTAAGATTTTGACAGAGGTTACTAAATCACTCTTTGTGGGGTTAAGTCAGTTTCACTTCTACTGGTAATGAAAACAGTACTGTTTCCTCATATCCTGCCATCATTGGTGTTGTCAGACTTTTTGGTTTTTGTCAAACTGATAGCATCTAATTTATATTTTCTTGTTAGAACAATGTTGAAAGTCATTTCATATTTTTAAGTTATTTGTATTTTCTTTTAGTTGGCACATTCTAAAAATATTTATTTAAAACATACTTCTAGGGGAGGGTATAGTTCAGTGGTAAATGTGTGCTTAGCATGCATGAGGTCCTGGGTTCAATCCCCAGTACATCCATTAAAAAAAAAAAACTAACTAACATACTTCTAAAAATATAAAAAATATATAGTTTTGTCTCCGTGTTGTCATCTGACACATTAATCTGTCCAATTCCTAACATCGTGCCTCAGCCACTCTTAGAAATTGAAAGAGAGACCAAGGCTTGTGGAGTCTTGGATAGGCTTAAGTGACCTGCTTCCTACCTGTGTAGGAATCCCCTATTGAGCTTTTTCAGCATGGAGGCAGCAGAACAGAGTGGAGAGAGCATGACCTCTGCTGTCAGCCTAACTTGTTTCTGCATCACAGGGCTGCCACTTACTGACTTTGGGAAAGCTGCTTGATCTCGCTGAACGTCAGCATTTTCATTTTTAAAATAGGAAATACTGCTTTGTAAGATCATTATGATGATTCAGTGAGCATATGCAGGGCAGGTAGTAGCCATCATCATTATTTAGCCTGTGCTTGTACACTTTTCATTGACGGGAGCTCACTGAGGTTCAGTGGTTGAACCCCTCTGCTGTTAGAAAGTTCTTCCTCTATTGAATTAAAGTCTGTAGATTGTTTGGTATGTGGTTGAGTCAGACTACTTAGATTGGAGTCCTGGCTCCATCACTTATCAGCCAAAGACGTTTGGGCAAGTTAACCTTTCAGTTTAAACTTCAGCTTCTTCATCTGTAAAATGAGGATAATAGTAGTGCCCATCCCATAGGTGAAGATTAAATAAGAATAGATTTAATACAGTTCCTGACATATAGAATGCATTTAATGTTGTCGTCATCACTATCCTTACTATTTTTATTATTTCCAATGATCCTAGCAATGCCTTCTGAAACAATAGAATGAGCTGCCTCCCATTTCACGGGAAAGTGTTTCAGATGTTTGAAAACAGTAGCTTTCATGTCCTGAAGATGTCTTTGTTTATTGGCTGAACAAATAGTTGTATACCATATAATATGGGTTAGGCAAGCATTAAGTACTTCACATGCAAAGAAGACTACTATGTCAGGGCTTCACACCCTCTTGGTAACTCCATCCTTCCCGCTACTGTACCTGGCCATCAGCTGGAGTGAGGATAGGACATCAGAGCGCGCTGTGTTTTCATGGCAAGACACCTACTCCCCTCCCAACTCACAGCTTCCTTTTTATATGTGTTGCAGTTATACCTTTGCCCATCCCGTTATATTTAGCCTTGTTGAATCACTTCCTTTCAGGCATGTCTCTTATATACTGCATAGAGTTGGGTTTTGCTTTGTGAACCAATCTGTAAATTTTATTCTTTTTAAACAGTTGATGCCACTGATGTATTTGGTCTCAGCTCTGTCAAATTATTTATGGTATTTATTTTATTTACTGTTTCTTTCACTAATCTCTTTTTTTGTTGTTATTTAGGAAGGTTTATATTTTAATTCTACATTAGATAGTTTCAGTATCAAAACTGGGGGGTTTAATTCTACTGGTTGTTTCTGCTAACTCTTGCTCAAGGAGATTTATTTCCTTTTCTGTTTTGTGGTTATTTTTTATCACCTTTCATAATTTTCTAATAATTTTTCTATTGGAGTATAACACAGAAGTGATCATTAAGGTACTGCTTAAAGAGTACTCTTACAGCGAAATACACTTGTTACCACCCTTTCAGGAAATACATTATTACAGGCATTCCAGAAACTCTTTAATGCCCCTTTCTGTCCTCCTAGAAGTAATCACTATTTTGACTCCCGAAATGAAGGATGTACTTTATATATATGTAATCATAAAGTATATACTCTTGTCTTACTTTTTTCTGTGAACATTATGTTTGTGAGATTCACCCATGTTGCTGTGGCAGTGGTTTGTTCACTGTTGTTGCTATATTATATTCCATGGTGCATCCATAACAATTGATTGTACATTCTGTTAGTACTAAACAATTGGGTTGTTTCCCAACTACAAACAATACTTGCTGTGAACATTCTTGTGACTGTTTTTTGGTGCAGTTATGTACACATTTCTGTTGAATTTCTGGGTTATAGCGTATGTTTATGTTCAGTTTTAGTCAATACTGTGAAAGTTTTCCAAGTGGTTGTACCAGTCTAAATTCCTACCTACAATGTACGGGAATTCCAGGCATTCCACAAGCTCATCAACATATACTATTTTTTCCCACATTTTAACCATTTTGGTGGGTGTATAATGGTTTTGCATTGTGATGTTAATTTTCATTTCAGTGATGACTAAGGAAGTTTGGACACCTTTTCACACATTAATTGGCTCTTCTCTTTGAAGTGAGAATTCGTATCTTTTGCCTATTTTTTTCTGTTGCATTGTCTGTCTCTTTTTAATGTGTAAGTGTTCTCTTATGTGTTCTGGGTATGAGTTCTTTAATGAATATATATGTATTGTAAATATCTTTTTCTACTCTAACTTTTCTTTTCACCCTCTTAATAGTAAAGCAAACGTTCTTAATTTAAATAAGAAATTATAATCCATTTGGAACTGATTTTTATGTATAGTGAACAAAGTAGGAATACCAAAAATGATATTTAATTGACCCAGTATAAATTATTGAAAAGATTATTCATTTTTCACAGCACTGCCATGTCAACTTTGTCATAAATCAAGTATCCATATATGTGTGGGTCTATTTCTGGTCTTCATTCTCATCTGTTGGCCAGTTTGTCTTTCTTTTCAAGAAACTATACTGTCTTCATTGCTGTAGCTTTATAATAAGTCTTTTATATCAGGTATGCTAAATCCTCTAACTTTTTTTTTTCTGTCTCTGAATATTTGTAGGCTTTATTTATTCAATATTGAAACTGAATTTTCTTTTTTTTTAAATCCTCTAACTTTATCTTCACATTTCTCTTGACTCTTCTTGGTCCTTTGGATTTTCATAAATTTTGTCAGTTTGCACAACAAAATCTTCAGGGTTTGGCCAGGGATTACAATGACTCTAAAAAACAAATTTGAAAGATAATTTCACTGGACATAGAATTCTATATTGGTGATTGTTTTCTTTCAGCATTTTGAAGATCTTATTTATTTTCTTTTGCTATTCATTGTTTCTGTTGAGAAGTCAGCTAAAAGTCTTATTAAAACCCTTTTAAAGATAGTGTGTATATCTCCTGCCTGGGGTTTATAGTGCTTTCTGAATCTGTGGCTTGATTTTCGCATCAGTTTTAGAAAATTCTCAGCCATTATCTCTTCATGTATTTTTTCTGCCTCATTTTTTCTCATAATTTTGAGACTTTAATTACATGTATATTAGGCTTTTTAAAACCATGTCCCATATATATTTTATATTCTTTTTTTGTATTTCTCTCATTTTTTCCATCATGATTCAATCTGGATATCTTATTTTGACCTGATTCACCAGTCCTTTCTTAGCTTTGTCTAATACGCTGTTAAATACATCTTTTGAGGTCTTTTTAAAAATTGGAATTTAATTGATATGTAATATTGTATTAGTTTTAGGTATACAACATAATGATTCAATATATGTATATATTGTGAGATGATTATCACAGTAAGTTTAGTTAAGTAACATCTATTACCACATGTAGTTAACGAATTGTTTCCTTATCATGAGAACTTTTAAGATCTATTCTCTTTGCAGTTTTCAAATATACAGTACAGTATTGTTAACTGTAGTCATCATGCTATACATTGCATCCCCAGGACTTATTTCTCTTAAAACTGGAAATTTAACCACCTTCACCCATTCCACCCACCCTACATGTGCTGCCTCAGGTAACCACTACACTGTTCTCTGTATCTACTAGTTCTTTTCTTTAACATATAAGTGAGATCGTACAGTATTTGTTTTTCTCTGACTTATTTCACTTAGCATAATGTCCTCAAGATCCATCCATATTGTCTCAACTGGCAGAATTTCCTTCTTTCTTACAGCTCAGTAATATTCAATTGTACATATATGCCACATTTTGTTTATCCATTCATCTGTTGATGGACACTTAGGTTGTTTTCATGTCTTGGCTATTGTAAATAATGCTGCAGTGATCATGAGGGTGCAGATACGTTTTCAAGATAGAGTTTTTGTTTTCTTCAGATAAATACATAGAAGTAGAATTGCTGGATGATATGATAGTTCTGTTTTTAATTTTTTGAGGTCCTCTATACTGTTTTCCATAGTGGCTGCTCTAATTTACATTCCTACTGTACCTATTGAGTTCTTAATTTCAGCTGTTGTATTTTCCAGGTTTAGAACTGCCATCTGATTCTTTTTAAAAAAAAAATCTAGTCTGTAGAAATCAGAAATTATAAAATTTTATTTCTTTTCATCTAATTTCCTGAACATATTAATCATGATTATTTACTATGATAATTTCAATATTATCTTCTACTATCTGTTTTTTCTTTTGTTTTTGGTCATTTGGTTTTGTCTTCTGGTGTTGGTAATTTTTGTTTGAATGCCAGATGTTTTGTGTGGAAAATTGTTGGGATAACCTGAGGCTCTGGATATCCTCCTCTAGAAAGGATTTGATTTCCCACGGGTAACACCAGAACAGATCGTCTTAATTCAGTCAGAAATTAGGCTGATTCAGAGCTGGAGTTTGTGACGGCTGCTCTATTTCCAATTTACGTCTATACCTAAGGTATTAAATTTTAGGGGTATGGCTCAAAGCACGACGTGTTTGTTTACTAGGACTCTCTACTCCTTGGCATGGACTCTGAACTCCAGTTTTTATCCCTACAGCTCTATAAGACTGCTGAAAGTTCTGTTTAACTTCTCAGCCTCTTATCTGTCACAGTAGAGCTGAATACTTCTGGTTTATGTACCTGTACTTTTTCCTCTCTAGGATCTTAGCCCCTCAAATTCTCGGTTCCTTAGTAGATCTCTAGTAATTTCAGATAGATATTTTAAATATTTTGTCAAGCATTTCTAGTCATTCCAGCAGGAGGGCTGGTTTATAAGCCATTCTGCCTTTACTAGAGGTGTAAAACTTGATATTGTTTATTGTCAGCTTACGATCATTGCCTAGGTAATTATAACAGCCCTGGTTTAATGGTTGATTTTCATTCCTCCAGAAAGAAACTGGCATTTGCTTTTGCCAGGTGTTTGGGGATCAGTCAACCCAGGACCATTAAATACTCTACATGGGATTTTCTGGATTATATAGGCATCATGAGCTTGAACCTCCTACTTGAGTGGTTACAAATTCTCAGGGAGACTTTTCTTCTTTTTTTGGCCCAGAGTTAAATCCCAAACAGACAAATTCTTTTGTTTGTCTTCTATTGTGGCTGATATTTCTTTTTTCTAGTTCACTCTTAGATCACTCATGTAGCCATTTGGGGATTTGATTTGGCTATGGATTTCCATTCCAATTCTGTGTCTCAAGTGCCCTGTTTTCTGTCCTCTAAGGCTTTGGGTTGCTAGGGATTGGATTGGTGAAAGATAGAAACCATCAGCTTCAGCTCTGGCTTGCCTCCCTGGGTTTGTGCTCTTGCTTTTTCTTTGGTTTCTGAGAATTTCTCTAACTCTATGAGCAATGCCTTTAACAGTATTTTTTAAATATATTTTATCCAGCTCTTTTAGGTATTTTGTATCACAAGGGTTTTCAGGGTATCTACTACATTGCTGGAAACAGAAGGTATTAATTTTTTCTATGATGTTGTTTCTAAACATCCCAGTGGCGTTTCTCTGGGCATTCCTATTTAGTTAATACCTTTTTTTTCCCATGAAAGCCAGTCCCAGCACATTTCTTGAGATATGACCTGACCGGAATACCAGGTAATCATTATTTCTTTTATTCTGTATGCATTGTATCAATTCATGCAGACTAGGAATACATCAGAATATTGAACACTGGGTCATTACTAATTTACTCAGAGTTTCTGCTTAACTGAAAATTCACAGATCTTTTCGATAGATGGTTTTACTTTTTTGAAACATAATTTTTTTTTATCTTTAGTGCCTATCATAGAGTAGGCTCTTAGTAAGTAAAAGAATGATTTTACATTTCTCACTTTAAAACATTTCTATTTTGAATATGATATTGTTTCAACATAAGACAATTTTTAATCCTGATCCTGTTACTCAGTACATTAACTAACTTTTGGGCATTATATCACCTGTAAATTGGATGTTTTCATTCAAATAGCTAGGGGCAGAGTCAAGGACAGAGCCCTGAAGCAGCGAAGACTTCTTTCTAGGTTGGTATCAGTTACTTAATTATAGCCATTTGTGTGTTGGTTTTGGTTTTTTGACCAGCCACAAGTATACCTAGATATACTATTTTCCCACTCATTATTTCACAGTTGTCTTCCAGGTTAAGGTGAGAGGCTTTGTCAGGTACCCTGCAATGGAAGGATGGGCAGAGGGAGCACTTTACAAAACCTTCCAGGTCAGAGGCCTAAAACAGCCCTGGCCTCAGGAAGAGGAGCCAATAAGGAGCTCTAGTACTTTACCCTTTAACACTCCTGGGCAGGTGCTGGTGGATGTGCCCTGTACCACAGACCGCCACTCCCTTCATGAGGAGGAGAACAACATCTTTCAGCGTTCGAGGAAGAAGGAGCGGCAGATGTTGCCTATGTTGCAGGTGCAGCTTCTTGCGTAAGTAACAGATTTACAAAAACTCAGGACTTTGGGCCAGAGTGCTCCAGGTGTCTGGTCAACTGAGGGGCTGGGGGACTGGAAGCTTTTGCCAAGCCCATCACCCATAGAAGGGTCTTCTGGCTGGGGATCTGCCTGGAGGAGATGAACATCATGGGATGGTCCTTCTCTGGAACATAAAAACCTATGTGGTAAGACATACATAGCAGGGTGGGCTGCACAGATTCACTTTTACCTCCATGCTAGTCCCCGTGTCAGTGAGTAGCACAAGTTTGAAAAATAGTTACTGGGGTTAAGGCTCTGTAGAGCTGGAGTAAGGACCCAATCCATAGCCAGCATGGGGGTTTGGTCCATAAGCAAAGTCAGAGCTCAGGGGATCATTTCAAGAGGTTTCTGGAGGAGACCCCATGAAGTAAGATTGGGTTGCTCTTTGTTCTGAGAATGACTTTTCAGATGGTGTCATTATGGAAGGGACTTCAGAAGCTAACACAGCTACCCATCCCACAGCAGATTCCCCTATCCTTCGAGCTCCTTCTGTTGCCCTTCTGCTTCTGGGAAGCTCACTAGTCACTGCTTCCCTCTCTTTCTGGTTTCAGGGCTGGACTCCTTGCCACCAAACCAGGAGGCCACGTTGTCTATTCCACCTGCTCACTTTCACACTTACAGAACGAGTACGTGGTGCAAGGCGCCATCGAGCTCCTGGCCAATCAGTACAGCATGGAGGTTCAAGTGGAAGGCCTGACTCACTTCCGAAAGCTTTTCATGGACACATTTTCTTTCTTCCCATCCTGCCAGGTTGGGGAGCTGGTAATCCCAAACCTCATGGCCAATTTTGGGCCTATGTACTTTTGCAAAATGTGTAGAATGACATAGCATCACCCTGTTCCTGAAAATCCTGGTGTAGGAAGACAAAGGGTGTACTCTTACGGAGGCACCAGAAACTGAGACTAGTGGCAGAGATTCTCTCTGGCCTATCTCCATCTCATACAAGTCTTTCTATAGACAGTTTTCAGCAGTAGGAAGTAGGAGTTTTACTGTCCTGCTATGCAATTGTGGAACACCAGCAGGTTTCTAACTCACTTGTTACACCCGACTTCCATCCCCCACTACCTGTCTCTGAGCCTGTGCTAAAGGTTCCTGCCCCATTAGGGGCTTAGATGGAAGAACCAGTGGACAGGCACACTCTTTAAGCTGTAAATTTGAAAAGAAGCATTTAGCCAATAAAATTGTTGAAGCTCCATGGAGCTGGGGCTGTAGTTGGGGGCCTTCATGTCAGTCCCAGTATTGTTAGTTTCATTTATACCAGCTGATGCTGCTGAGCACTAGCTTCCAGGTACCCAAAGCCCAGGACCTCAGCCTGGTCATAGAGCCTCTCACACTTGAGGTGAGTTCTGTGTGATTAGTCTTGAGCAGCTGAAAGGCCTAAACAAGCCTACCAAGTTTCTCCATATGGCCTATGATCTAATTTAAGGAACAAGTAACTAAACATGTTAAGCCAATGCATAATAATCTGCTTACTTACTTAGAAAGCTCTCCTGAGCTGAATGATTCCAGCCATCCCTCCTGCTGTCAGCAGCACTGCTGCCCAAATGTGGCCGGGGAGGCTTCTGCCATAGGGCTGTGATACTCTTTTTGTGTGTGTCTCCATTATTCACTCCTCTAGCAAGTATTCCTTAAGCTCCTGTATGACAGGTAGCCAGGGAGCTGCTGGAGATGTGTCATTTCAGACTGAGGGAGACAGTGAAGCCTCTTCATCCTTCAGAATGGCAGCTCTCCTCCTTTTACTTTCTGAGCGCCTAGGAATCTCTTAATGTCGTATTTTGGTACATTCATTTTTTTTTCCCTGTTTTTTTTTTTTTTTTTTTTTTTTGTTGTTGTTCTTGTCCCATGGCTGAGTTCTGGTGCCAGTTCTCTGGCCTACCTCCAAATGCCTGAGAGCTTTTTTCCCATCAGCACAGGGTCTCACCTTACACAGTGTGTGTTTGGGGCATCATTACATCACTTAATGCCTGACTGCTAGTTGTGTTGTTTTTGTAACTTTAGCACAAGGGAGACAATCCTTTAATGGCAGGGATATTAAAAATTGCTTATGGTCACTTGCAGATACTGCTTTTTTTATTAAAAAATTATTTTTGTGAAAAATTGATTCTTGTGCAGAAAAGGGTTCTTCCCAATTTCCTTAGCCCTCCTCTTCCTCTTTCTGTCACTCTCTTTGTTCTTTATGCCTTTCCTGCTAATCCTTCTTTGCGTATTAGAGGTTATCAGCTGAGAAGGATTTTAGATTTGGTTAAGCCTTCTCCTTTCTTGGAATTTGCATTGTAACTGAGGGCCCTGGAAGATCTTGTAGACTCAAAATCAAGTGAAGCTAGGAAGAGGGACCTCCAGGGAGTAGGACCTAATTAACCTTCATGTGTGGTATATGGTCTTTGCCTGCTGTTTCCTCTGCACTCAGTGTTGCTGAGGCTGGGAGTCCTCAGGTGCCTGGGCTTCTGCCCTTGGCCTCGTGGGTATCCAGCCTGGTGCTAATTAAACATTAAGCAGTGATAATTCAAGAGGAGAGGGTCTCCTGCCCCTGGGGTCCAAGTCTATTTGGGGACAGACCTAGGTAAGAAAAGCAGAGCTACTTTGGAAAACAGTTTATCTCCTGTAATTGAACATTAACCTGCCCTACAGCCCAGGTTTTTCAATACTAGAGATAAATCCTAGAGAAACTCATTCGTATATACCAGGAGACATGTACAAGAATGTTCATAGTAGCACTGGCCACAAAAGCAAACCCAGATGGCCATGAGCAAGACAGTGGACAAATAAACTGGAGTATTCATATAATGGAATATTATACAGGCTTCAAAACAAATGAAGTACAGTAACACATAACAATGTGAATGAATCTTAGTAATAAAATATTAAATGAAACATTTAGTCCCAAAAGATTAGCATGATGCCCTTAAAAAAAAACTTCCTTCTTTTTTGTTTTTTACATACAATATAATTTATCAATTTAAAATGTACCATTTAATGAATTTTGATAATTGTATATAATAGTGTAACCACCATCACCATCAAAATATGGAAAATAATTCCATCTCCTAAAGTTTCCTTGTGCTCCCTTGCACTTAATCCCTTTCCCCAATCCCTAGTCCCAGGTAATCACTGATTTGCTTTCTATCACTATTGTTTTGCCTATTCTGGAACTTCATATTGTGGAAGGTAGTGTTGATTTACAGCTGGATTGCAAAAGCTCTGTCTTTATCTGGATGTGGGTTTTTCACTCTTGGCCAAGGTAAGGGCATAAGTATTTCTAATGTGCTACTTAAATCTGAAGCTCCCCCTGACTTTCTTTACTGATAGTTTACAACTGGCCTAACTGGTTATATGTATCTGCATGGCTTGACTGCATGGCCAGAGTAACATAAAAGCTCTGCTGGGAGCTTCTAATTTGAGCTCTCTCAAGAGCTCCAAAATTCCTGACACAGATCATGGTGATTTGACCCAAAGATAGAGCACTTTGCTTCACATCCTTGCTAACACTTGGTATTAGAAGTTTTAAACTTTAAGTCCTGTCCTCATGCAGTGTGGCTTTACCACTTCCCTCATTATGAAACGCAGTCTGTTTCCTCACCCTTTGATTTGGGCTGACCTTCAGATTTGCTTTGACCAGTTAAATTTGGTGGAACGAATGTTGTGCAAGTTCTAAGCTTAGACTTCAAGTGGCCTTGCAGCTTTCACCCTCACCTTGGAACTTTTCTACTGCCATGTGAAGAAACCCAGGCTAGCATGCTGGAGACATGCAAAGAACACCAAGTTAGACCTTCTAACCTCAGTTAAGTGGTCTAATGACCCAAGCTGCATGATGACCCCAGTCAAGACCAGCTGATGCCCAGAATCATGAGCAGATAAAATGGTTGTATTAAGCCACTAAGTTTTGAGGGGTGGCTTGTTTCATAGCAACAAGTAATTGACACATGTGAAAAACCCAAACCTGACAGTATCTTTTACCTGCTTGGTATCCTTTGTTCTCTGTGTTGCCTGCAGGATCAAGTCCAATCTCTGCCATGGCCCCTGGTTGTTGATTCTTTTGCATCTCTGCTATCTGCCAACTCTCCCCTCTCTCACAGATTCGCTGTATATCCCCAGCATAACCTGCCCCCTGATGCCTCTGTGTCATGATACATTGTCTTCTCTGTCTAAGTGCCCTTTTTCTCTCTGTTTTTGATAGCCCAAATTTCTAACCCCTCCAGGAAACCTCTGATTCCTCTAAAGCAGACTGAGTTCCCTTTTTTCTGCTTCCCAAGCTCTCTGTATATATTATGAATATAACACTTCCCTTATGTGCTTTCTCTTCTCACCCCATCCCCAAACTGAGAACTTGGGGAGCAGGAAGCTAGTATTATGTTTGCATCTCTAAACTCCCAGAGCTAATATGGATGGTATATAATTAGGTGGTCGGTACAGATTGAGTATCTCATGTGCTAGACCCGATCCTAGATACTAGAAAGAGAGGTGAACAACAGACAAGGTCTTTGTTCTCAAGGGATGTACAATCTAGTGGGCAAGATAGACAGGTAAATTAGCATGCACGAGGTCCTGGGTTCAATCCCCAGTACCTCCTCCAAGTAGAAATAAATAAACCGAATTACCTCCCCCCTATAAAGAAAAAAGAAAAAAACATTAAAAAAAGATAGATAGGTAATTACAAATGAATTAACAACCAAATTACAAGTGAGCAAAGTACTGAGAAAAGTGTAGAGTGCATATACCTGGGGGACCTAACCTATCCTGAAGATGAGGAGGACTTAGATTAATAAGGCAGAGGAGGATGTTGTGTGTGTGAGGGGTGTCCTCCAGCAGAGAGAACAAGTCATGTGACTGAAGCTCCTGAGGCAGGAAAGAGTATGTCTGGGACCTGAAAGACATCTAGTATGCTGCAACATGGAGAGAAGGGGATGCTTGTGAAACACGAGGTTAGAGGACAGGCAGAGGCCAACTGCACTAGGGCCATCAGGCTCTGAAGGAGTGGCTACTTTATCCCGAGTAATTGGAAGCCATTGCTGGAGTTTTAAGCCGGAAAATGACATGATCAGATTTCCATGGGCCTCCCACGGGGAATATGATTATCAATAGTATTTGCTGAATGAGGAGGTTAAATAACTGGCTCAATAGAAAATGCTTCTGAAAGTCAGTTGGGTCCTTAAGCTTCCTCAGCCCTCAGGCCTCCCCTCTCTGAGGAAAGGGAGCTGCTGAACTTCCTGCTGCTCAGACCAAAGTTTGAGGTGACACAAGGAGGCACACTGGCCGACTCAGGTGTTCCCAGGAGGGTGACCAGGATGGAGAGGAAAAACTGAAAGCTCCATCCTGGGAAGAAGAACTGGGGGAAGACCAGGAGCATTAAGCCAGGAGAGGGGAAGACTTGGGGAGGAGAGATGCCGTCTCTAAATGGGACTGTTCTGAGGCATGAAGCACAGATATGTTTTCCCTGTCCTCAGGGTCAGTAGAAGGAAGTGATAGTGACCCAGACTGCAGATCAACAGAAGAAACCTTTAGTGTTTCTGGTTCACAACCATGATTCATTATTGGTCATGGAGTCAATTTTGTCGGCATTGTAGGCATTAGGACTTATCAGAGATAGCTAGTTACTTCTCCTGGGCTCTTCCTTGAAAGAGTTGCCTTTTCTACTCCTTCTGCAGTTGGGCATGGCCATGTGACTAGCTTTATGAAATATTAGTGCAAGTGGTGTCTTTCTTCCAGATTTCTGGATGGAATCTTTGAGAGTGAACATCAGATTTGCCATGTCATACCCACCACAGTGATGATGGAAATATTTGTTGAGATGGAAACTATCAGCCTGAGTGCCCAAGTGACCTTGTCGGGCAGAGCCCCTGTGGACCTGCATTAGGCATGTGATGAAAGTGAAAAATAACTGCTGTGTTAAGCCACTGAGGGTTTGTGTTGTTACTGAAGTGTAACTTGGTCTATTTTGACTGATACATCAGCTATGGACAAGCTCCTTATTTTTAATGGAAGAGAATAGAATAGAAAATATCAGATGCAAACCTATCTATAGTGACAGACAGTAGATCAGTGATTGCCTAGGGAGGGCTGGATTACACAGGACCATGAGGAAACTTTTGGAGATGATGGATATCTTGATGGTGATGGTTTTACAGGTGTATACATATGTAAAAAACTCATGAAAATGTATACTTTAAATACATGTAGCCTACTGCACACTAATTATATGTCAATAAAGCTGTAAAATGTATGCATGCAAAACATATTTTAAAAGATCATATGCAAACAAAGATAGGTATTAAACAAATTATAAGAGTTGTTTCTGGGTGGAGGGAGGATAAGATTGGGGAGCTAAGATAAAAAGAATAAATAGATAAAATGAGAGGGGCTTGGATGGATCAATGATGATAATATCCTGTGAAGTGAGGAGTATGATGAACTCAACCCTCTGCCCCTGAGGGAATGAATGGGTGAATGAACAGACTATTAACCAGGAAATGTGGCTGGTGCTGTGCCTTCCTCCTAAATTGGGTTGGGCTGCCTCTCAGGAGGCTTTTCCCCTGACTCAAAGGACTGATGTCTGAAGAGGGAGTGTGACCAAGAAGTGGGCAGGTAGGCTGGGACTCCTACAACAGCACTGTCCCTTTCTGTTTCCCTCTCCTTGTCTGTTCTAGGGGACCAGAGTCTCTCAGTTCTCTTTGTCCTGTTCCACTCATGCCCTGATGCCCTCAGTGGTTGCCCTTCCCAGACTGGGGCACTTCATTTAAAGAGTATTTCTTCATACTTGAACCTGGACTGTTACTTTATTTGATGAAGTGGTCAGGGAACGGCTACCAGATTGCAGCAATTTCAATCAGTACTCTATATATTCCCAAGACTGTCCTCATGTCCCATTCCTTCTTGGACCTTCCCTAGATTTTTCTTTAGGAAGACCCTGGCTCTCTTTGTGTCTTAGACAGCTTCTCCTTTTCCTTCAATTTGATAGTACCTGCATTCTGTCTTCTAAGAATTTTACTTTTTGTTTGCTTGTTTACCAGTAACTCCTGTTTTTCTTTTAAAAATGTGTTTTCTGTTATTTTAATGGAGAAGGTAAATGCATGTGCTTCATCTGCCATCTGGAACCTGAGGCCTCTGAATTGGGGCTTGAATGATGACTAGAAGTTTGCCGGGCAGTGTCTGTTGCAGGGTTGAGGTAGTTAAAGAAAGATTATAGAGGAACATCAGGCATTAGAGGCCAAGGGAAAATGTGTTTCAAAGGTACAGAATAAAACAGGGCTGAAGTGTTTGAGGAAGGCTGAGAGATTAGGTAGGACATTCCTTCATACCTCTGCTCATTTTGACAGCCTGCCAGAGTCATTGGTACTGAGTTTTAACC
Organism: Vicugna pacos; assembly: GCF_048564905.1. Lineage (NCBI taxonomy): Eukaryota > Metazoa > Chordata > Mammalia > Artiodactyla > Camelidae > Vicugna > Vicugna pacos. The sequence continues at coordinate 33,895,345 of NC_132999.1, read as the reverse complement.
CTATCCGTATGTTCACCCAACTCTCAGAACCAGATGGGCATCTGCTAGAACCGTGGGCTCTGTCTCAGATGCCCCTGTTTGTGAAGGAAGTTGTAAGCAGATTGTTGCCACCTTGAACAGAAACCAGAGAGCTTGGTAGGTGAATATCCAGACTGTCAGCCACTGAGGACAACAGCCCCACACCTTCTGGTTTCAAAGGGATTCGTCATGGTAGAGCCAGGAATTGCAAAGCTTCCAGCCCTAGAGAGTCAAGGGCAAGAGGCCTCTTTGGTTTTATCAAGGTTCAGTAGCAGGCAGCCATAGAGGGAAGGACCGGGGTCCCCTTAGAGACCTGGGCAGGCAGCTTTGTTTCAGACACAAAGAAACTCTGTCCACTTCTAGTCAAAATTTTGAATGTCCCTCAGAGGGATACTGATTTGCTTTACAAAAGTCATCTTCACTTTGCAGAGTGATTCCCCAGATGAGTTCTTTCAATAACATAGATTTATGTTAGAATTTGATTTATACGCAACCTGCCAAGAGTATAGTCTGTGTAAGATATGAGGTAAATATGTAATGATGCTCTGCCACGGCTTTTCAAGAAGGCACATGTGCTTTTCTCTATGTCATTTTCAAAAACTGGCTTGCCACCCATGAGATGTTATCTTCCACACCATCTTGGATACAAGAGCTTTTAGCATACAAGCTGACTTAATACTCATACTGAGATGTCACTGGAGACAAGTGAAAAATATGTAGCTCTCAGGAGCAAAATAAGAACGTTTCCCTAATAAAATTGCTATTGCTATGGCTCATTTTTAGTCTATTATTTTATTCTACTATTTTATTTTATATAGTCCTTGCTGTATGTCAGGCACTGTGCTAAACTTAACTCATTTAATTCTCAATAACCAGTGAGACAGTACAGTATCCCTATTTTACAGATGAGACTCAGGGGCACAATGGTGAAGAAACTTACCTGTAGTTTGAGATAGATTTAGGAGGGAGAAAGCATAGCATTTCATATATATCCAAGGGAGAGCATGGGTTAAAACAAGTTGAGGAAAACAGATTTAGGGTGAGATGTGGTTGGTGTGTTTCCAACTAACTAGGAACTTTTAACAGTTCTAAAGTCTAGATGTCTGTGTCCCTATTGCAGAGGTAGCAGTGAGTCTCAGTGATCCAGGTTTGACTCACAGTGGGCCCCCACTCACTACGGAGTATTGAGCAAGTCCCTGGTTGCCTGTGGGCCTCAGTTATTCATCTGGGCAATGGGAATTGGGAGGTATGTCAGTTAGCTATTGCTTTGTAACAAACCAACCCAAAAATTAGTGATTCAAGCAAGTGGTTTGTTATTCTCTGAGTCTGTTGATCAACTGGTGATTCTGCTGAGCTGGGCGTGGCTAGGCTTACTCAGGTATCTACAGACAGGTGGCTCTGTTCATCTTGGCTGGCCTCTCACCTGTGTAAGGGCCTGAACAGGGACAGCTGGGCTGAGCAGGTTCTACTCCTCATGGCCTTATCCTCTGGAAGGCAAGCATGGACTTCTCATGGCAGTGTCAGGGTTTCAGGAGCGAGTGAAGACAATTTTCTTGCAGCTTAGGCTCAGAACTAGCACAACATTCATTGCACTGTGTTCTGTTCATTAAAACAAGTCAAAAGGTTAGCCCAGATTTACAGGGGTGAGGAAATACTCTACCATCTGAAAGGAGGAGCTGCGACGTTATTTTGCAAAGAGCAAAGATATAGAAAGAGGTGAAGTTTTGGGATCATTTATGTAATCAACTTACCTTGCATGGGTGACAAACTCTCCCCTAACCCATATAACAATGACTTACACAAATGGAGAGATGTGTTATTTCATGGATGAGAAGACAATTACGTAGATGTGAATTCTCCACAAATGAATTTTTGGATTAAATGCAATGCCAAATAAAAACAAACAAAACTCTCTAACCTTGAGGAGAGTGTAAGGGTAGTTGGGGGCCTCTGAGGTGGTAGGGGGCTCAGAAAACTGAGATCAAAGACCTGTTAGTGCTTTAAAAATTATAAAGTTCCCCATAGATAGTGCTTCTGAGTGTGGTGTCCTGCCTCATCTGTGGGACTGAGTTCCTTGAAGCAAGGCTGTGCCCCGCTCCTGCCCTCCGCTTCCGTGCTGAAGAAATGCTCACAGAAATGAAAGGAAATGAAACAAGAAGTTACTGATAACAGGAGCACTCTCTCTGTTCTCCCCAGAACAGACTTCAAACTCTTCGGAATCTGAGCAGCTTCCTTCCCTTCTGCAAGCTTTCCTCCCCATCCTTTTAGCCTCCACCCCACCTCCAACTGAACTTGGCAAGGTATTTACCTGTCTTCCCACTTGACCCCCGAGGACACATAAGGATGGCTTGCTCAAGGTCGCCAACTAGTGGGGGAGGACCCTGATCCTGCTCAGGAAATCAGGGCCTGCTTGAGTGATTGCAGGTGAAAGTAACCCTCCCTTAACATGCCCCACCAGAGTGCAGGTACATGCTGTCCTGGCTCCTGGAATCGTGTGGTGGTGACTTATTCACAGATGCTTTTCTGGTAACACAGGTGGAGACCTGGAAGCCCAGCCGCACTGGATCCTCACATTCACTTGCTCTTCCATTCCAGTCTCTGCCTCCAGCTTTCCTCTCCCAATCCTCCTCTATATTGCCTTCCCAAAACCTTGCATCACATCTCTGGATTGCATCGCATGTCTGCTTAAAATAATGAGTTAACATTTATTGAGCCCTTACAGTGGGCCAAGTGCTGTTCTAAGCTCTTCCTTTGAATTAACTCATTTCATTTTAACAATTCTATGAAGCTGTCACTACTATTAACCCCTGTTTTGCAGATAAGGAAACCGAGGCACGAGATTGCGGTGACTTACTGAAGGTTACAGAGTAAGTGGCAAAGTTAGGATTTCAACTCAGGTGTTCTGGTTCCCAAGCTTGGGCTTCTCAGACCAGAAAACCCCTCTCTGTAGGTCTCTATTCTGATAATAAATAACAATAATCATATGATGATTAACATGCATGGACTGCTTACTATAGGCTAGGCCCTGTTTTGGCTGTATTTCATGTATTAACTCGTTTGATTCTTACAATAGTACTAGAGAATTGGGAGGTACTATAAATCCTCACTTTACAGGTAAGGAAACTGGGGCCCAGTCACACAGCAAGGATGGGTTACAGACAGGCTTCCCCAAGGGTCCAGCATCCAAGGCTCTTTTGATTCATGCTGCATGATCTCTGCATTTCCACGAAAGCATGTCTTTTGTTTCTTGATCCATGCATGTTTTTCCTTCTCAACCAGACCTTGAACTCCACAGGCTAGATTTGAGATCAGGTACCTCCTTCAGTGTCCCCAACTCACAGCAAGAACCTCACAGACTCCTATTAATCTTGTGAGGTAGGCATTTCCCCTTTTAGAAGAAAAGGCCCAGATTCAGAGAGATAAAGATGGAACTGGATGGACAGCAGTGTTTTGGCAGACAGTGCTTTCCAGCTGCCAAACTTTGCTGCATCCCATCCCGCAGAGCCTCATTTCCAAGAGCAGTGGTGGTAGTAATTCTTGACAGTTAAGAGCAATGGCTTAGGATTAGACCTGAGTTTAAATACCCATTCAGCCACCTGTGTGACCCATAGAATTAATTTAACCTCTTTTGTCCTCAGTTGCCTCATCTGTATATGACAATAATGAAAATGCTTTCCTCATAGGTCTGTTGGGAGGACAAATGAGATAAAGCATATAAAATCCTGTGAGAGAGGCCTAGATGGGAGAAGTATTGTGTGTGTGTATATATAATCCCCCCACCCTCCCTAACGAAGGGTGTCAGGTCCCCAGACAGAAGCAGTTCTTACTACTTCATGGGTGTGAAATCCAGGAGGGCCCAGGACTGGAAAAGGGTGACACTAGGAAGGCCAGTCCGGGGGAGTGGCTGAGCAAAAGGACAAGTGATGAGGGGTTTGGTCATGTAGAAGAGCCCAGGGCAAGAGGCACATGGTTCCTGGGGTGAGGAAAGGGGAGGGGGCATCAGGTGCGCTCCCGGAGAAGAACTTCCTGTGCTCCGGAAGCCTTGCTCAGGGGAGTGGTGGGCGCCCTGCTGTGCACCGCCCAACGCAAGGTTCTCCAGGAAAGATCCTGCTAAACTATTTGCGGGGATTAATCAGGTCCGCGGGCCCAATCTGTCCGTCGCTGCTCCCGGTCCTCTTGACCAGCCTTTCATTCAGGGAGCTCTAGCTGGGCCGCATCTTCCGGAGTCGGAGCTCTAGGGTGCTGGGGCGGAGGCTGGAACAGACCGCGGCGCCTAACCGCTGCTAGGCTCGAGCTTCCGAGGGCGCCCTCCTGCTTCGCCAGGCCCAGTGTGTGAGGATTTAGGGAGCTGCCCCATCCGAGCCGCTGCGATTGACCTTGACCGTCGTGAGCCGCCAGCCTCGGGCCGGCTGCCAGGCAACGGCGCTCTCCCCAGGACCGCCCTCCTCCCTCCCCTCCGGCGCAGTTGGGCGCTGGATCCCCGGCTGATCCAGGCCGGGTTTTGCGGCAGAGTCCGCGCGTGCTGATTCCTCATCTGTTGCCCTCGGCTGCGGGCGGCGGGCGGCGGCGGCGGGCGGCGGGAGACCATGGTGCTGGACGAACTGTGGGCTGCGCTCTCCGGCGTCTCTGGGGCTGCCCTGGCCTGCTGTTTCGTGGCGGCGGCCTTGGCCCTGCGCTGGTCCACTTGCCGGCCGGCGCGGGGCGCGGCGGCCCGGGTGCGACAGAGGCAACAAGCGACCCTGAAGACCATGGACCAGGCGGCGCAGCGCTTCCGGCTTCAGGTGACAGTGGGGGGTCGTAGTCGGGGTCCGGGCTGGCAAGGGGTGGAAGCAGCACTTTCCGTCGACTGGGCGAGCGGAGGGGCGGGTGGTGGGCAGCGCAGGTGTGCGGGCAGCGCAGTCTTGTTAACTTTCCCGAGCCCCTCTCGCCCTAATGTATTCCGTACTCTTTCTGAGCCAGGTGGGGCCTAGGGGAGGAAGGGAAACGAAAGGGACAGGGCAGGTCGAGGAAGGCTATCGCCGCACTGGGTCAAAGAGGAGCTTTGCCCCGTGCCAAAGAATCTCAAGATTACTGATTATTAGGACACTAAAACGCAGGTGAGAGAACCAATAGGATGTTCGGGTTTAGGACTTTGCAATCATAGAGTGATAGCCAAGGAGAGCTACAGTTCAAAGTCACTGATTTGTGCCTGAGGATGCTAGGCTGGGAAGGGACTTGCAAAAGTGCACAGGGAGTTACTGGCGGAGCTGGGCTCCTACCGCCCAGACTGTCGAGTCTAACCCGTGGTAAGCCCCTTGCATGAGCAGGTTTAGTTCTAACTGTTCCCTGGGTGATCTGCCCACAAGCTTTTCTCCCTTTGGATCAGTTTAGGGAGTGTATGAGGTGAGGGAGGGGCCTAGAAGAGGAGGCTTTCCCTCCTGCTGTGTAACACACTGGACCCAGTTCCAGGTCAAAATTCTGAACTCCATCCTTATGTGCTGAGGGAGGGAAGACTTGCTTCAAGTATTGGTGAGGGTATGTGTTTGATGGGATTTGGATCTGACAGGTGGGAAGGCGTTCTGGGTGACAGGACAGCACAGGTCAGGAGCTGGAACTAGAACCCAGATGCCCAGTGAGACGATCCAGCCTCTTTCCGTGGAGAGAAGCAGGGGAGAGAGATAAGGAGGGGAGACCGAGCCTTGGATGTCCACCCAGGATGCGGGGCCTTGATTGTGGTGAGGCGTTGGCTGGATGTAATGGTATGAATTTACTCCACACCATTCCTAGACCAGGAAATATCATAGTTGTTTATTGAAATAAAGATGTATTTGTTTCCAGCCTTCACTCATCAAGCTGGCTGAAAAGTACACCATCAGTCAGTTTTTAGGTATTCAATCCAAACTAGCCATTTCCCCTATTCCAGCACAGGTTCTTCACTGTCTGATCCTCCTTCTTTGGCTGAGCTCAGGGATCCTTGCAGTGACACCTGGCTCAGCCTGGAGACCCTCGGCTGCTCTTGAGGCTCCAAGTCCTGTGCAGCTACTGAGTTCTACCAGCTCCAAGGGCTGCATAGGGGCAGCTGTAGGAATCTGCCCACAGTTCCTGCCTACAGGACTCCCCTCCTGGTTACAAGGAATCCACCAGCTGGCAGGGGTGTGGGGTGGTAGAAGGGTGGGTCTTCCCTCACTTCAACTCCAAACATTAGCATCTACACAGTTTCCTTCTGGAGCAACTGCCTTTCATTATTTTTAAGAACCGAATCTTTCCGGGTAAAAGTTTTGGTCTTGAAATACTAAGTGCTGTTTACACTCCCTCCCTGGGGCAGAGAGCCTGACCTCAGGATACCAAAGCTTGGCACTTCCAGGTGGGAAAACAGGAAAATCACTTTCTGGTTTTCCTATGACTGCAGAAGAAAAGAACTATCTCAGGAGCATCTTTGTTTTGAGCAATCAGCTAAGGGGGAGGGTCCTCGATGACAAGAGCTTTGTAGGCCTTGGGAACAGGCAGGAGGTGGGCAAGCTCAGCCAGGGCCTTGAGACTGGCCCCTCTTCCTCCTGGATGCTAAGGCTCCTTTCTCCTCAGCCCTGGAATTGCTGGGTAATGGGGAGGTGAGTTTTGAGACTGTCAAAGCAGCCTTTCTTCTGGGGCTTTCTCAGCCCAGCCCCACAGTGAGCAAGGGGCACGGAGGTAAGCAGGGCCCTGGGTGAATGCAGCAGCTTGTAGTACAGCTCCGCCTGATAAATTCCAGGAAAGCTAGCTGGGGGCTCAGATACCTCCTGTGTCCTGAGGCATTGCTGGAGGAGGGAGAGTTCTCCTGAACATCACAAGATGGCTTATCTCTCTCTGGACTGTAGAGCAGCTCTAGAGTGACGTGTGTTTCTGGTACTCTCTGTTGACCATGTGAGGCTTAACCTGTAACATGCCTGTGCCCATTTGTTTCCACTAATGAATGTTAATATCCTTTCTAAACTGAAGAGAGGGACCACCATTGAGAGAATATTACAGCTGGGAGAGACATCACAGAGCACCTGCTCATACCTCTGTGCCTCTGCACCTGTAGTTTTACCGTGAATGCCCTTCCCTCACATCTCTTACAAGGCTTTTTGTTAAAATCCCACTGGTCTTACAAGTGCCACTTCCTGCAACCTGATCTGACCTGTAGTTCCATCTCCTGGCCTCTCCAAGATCAGCCTGAGGCTTACTTAAAACAAAATGATTCAGTAGATGAATTGAAGAACAGTATGATTTTTGTTGTGATCAGGATCAGTGGCCTACATGATCAAATGGAAGAAATATCTTGAAATAGAACAAAAGTGATAAAAAACCATGAGGGAAAAAAGAAAAACTCGGAGGACAATCTAGGATACCTGAAATTAGGACATTAGGTGGTTCAGAAGAAGAAAAACAGATGGAGGAGGGGCAGTGATTCAATGATAGCTATTCAAGGATAGCTATAGTAGCATTTGCATACAGATGGCCACACACTTGGTGAGACGTTATTTGCACACTTCCCTGCACTCTCCATACAAATTTAATTTCCCCTGTGTTCACAGATTGGCCTCCTGGAGGTGCAGACTTACTTTGATGCCTTGTGAAAGAGAAAATGTCTCAGCTGCCTGATAACTAGTTGAAGACTTAAAAATAGCTGTTAGCAACAGTGTCATCAGCTGTCAACACAGAAGAACAGAGGAAAGAATTAACATTCGTGCTGAGAATGGAGGGGAGCTTGCTGATAGCTTCTAGCTGAGGTGCACTGGGACTTTGTGAACACCTTGTAGCAAGGTGGGGAATGGTGGTGACCAACCTGTCCCTGGTCATTTATCCCAGTGTGGTGGGCCCTCTGGTGATTTTTACTTTCTTCTCCACACTGTTAGCCTTTTTTTAAAAAAAACAAGGAGCACATATTTATGTAATCAGAAAAAAACCCAATCTTGCTATTTTTATTGTGAGAAAGGCAAGGCATAGATAGTATTGTGTACATAATATGCAAAAGTAGGATATATATAAACAACTATATATTGTGGGTTTTTTACAAACTTTTTTCCTCTGTAAGGTTTCACTAAAAACGAACTGTGGTTTCCTTTTCAGAAGAGGGACTGGGCAGGGTAGTCCTTGAGTCAGGGGAAATATTCACTTTTCATTTTGTACACCTTTAAAAAAATTTGTCACCAGGGATTATGTAGTGTGTAGGGGCGGAGATCATGGATCCATTTTTTTTCTTCCTTGGAGCTCCATGTATTATATTTAAAAAAAAATCCCAAGTAAGTGTTGCATCCATTTAACAAGTTCAGGGCAGGGGTAGGGTGTTCCTGATCTCAAGGCTGGGATTCAAAGGCTGTGTGGTAGGTGTGTGTGGCAGGGTGTTCAGCTCTGGAGGTATGGTGACCGTGAGTGGGCCTTGTGGCACTGAGTTGGGGCAGGGGAGTCTGACAGGACCACGGCCCCGAAGTGCCTCCTGGAGCTTGTGATCTGAAGAGGACTTTAAGGGGAGAGGCAAGGGCACTGTACTGTAGGGCCTAGCAACAGGGCCCGGGCAGAGCAGCCAGTTAGGTGGCCCCCCTCTGACCCAGGATAGAAAGGAGGAGCACTGGTGAGGGTCTTGGTAAAGGGGACAGAGAGGTGGCTATTTTCCAGAGGTTCTTAGGGGGCTTAGTAACTGATTGGATGCAAGTGGGAGGGAGAGGGAGTCCAGGAGAGATGGCAGTGTCCTTCCTTGAGTTGAGGAGGGGCACAGTGAGTTCAGGGGAGAGGCACAGAGGATGGGAGCAGAGGGAATAGCCCAGTGAGCAGGCTTGAGCCCAGTTGGTCAGACTGGATGGATGATCAGGAGGCCGTGGGATAGGTGGAGGGCCAGGAATGGAAGCCATAAGAAGTAATGACTTTTCCCAGCATCAGAGAGGGAAGAAGAGGTGCCCAGAGGAACCTCCAGGAGCCTCTGTCTCTCTCCACTTTCGGCTCCTTCTCAGGCTTTAGATCACGGTTGAAATGCCGCCTCTGCCCACCCAGCCCGTCTGAGTCAGTCCTCTGTTCTTGCTGTGACAGCACTCCGTTGTTTACTTCCTTTCTAGCACTTGCTGTAATCCATCCATGATTTGTTAACTTGTTTGTTTTCTTGAAGGTAAGTTCCAGAAAGCAGGGACTTGGTCTGTTTTGGTCACCTCTAAATTCGTAGCCCTCACATAGTCCCCAGCACACAGTAGGTGCTCAGAACGTGTTTGTTGACTGACTGAATGAGTGGATGACAGAAGTAGCAGAGAGACCAGAGGAGAACCAGGGAGGATGATATGTCCCTGCCCAGGAGAGAACAAGCCAGTGGGTGGGAGACTCAGAGCAGAATAGACAGAGTCAAGTATCTGTTGGATTTGGCAACAGGAGGTCCTGGCGGCTTTGGCAAGAGCAGAGGAGGGTAGAGGTGAGACGTGGTGGCTGCCACTACGATGTCCTCCTCTAGCTGTGTTTACTATTAGCCCAATCCCCCGAGGAGGAAGCGAGTGGGTGTTTGCAGGCAGAGGCTAACTCCAGAGACTCTGGGGGCCTTCGAGGCCTGACAGTTGGGTTTCTGATCAAATGTCTCTCCTCCTTCAGACAGCTCTTCCCTGACCACCCTCTGCTTGCGTGCCACCCACCCACTGCATCCATTTTATTTTCTTTATTTCTCACTATCTAAAATCCTTATTTGTTTACTTATTAATTATTGGCTTACCTCCAACTCTGCACCTTGTGTAAGCTCTCCCAAAGCCTGGATGTGACTTTTTGGTTCACTGCAGTATCCCCATGCCTAGCGTGGCGCCTGATACATAGTAGGTGCCTAATACATATCTATGGAATGAATGAGAAAACCCTTTCTTTGGGGTGTGGCTCCAACCGCAGCCCCAACCACCCAGGATGCGGTCTTAATGTTTCTGCCCTCCCCTGCCAGGGGGTTGAGTAGTTAGGTGTAGGTGGACAGCCAGCGGGCAGCCCGTCTGAGTGGACAGAGAGGTCCTAGGCAGGGCATTTCTCCTCTCTGAGCCTCAGTTTCTTTAGCTTGCAATGGAAATGGTAGTTAGATTGAATCCAAACATGGAGCACATCAGCATGGTGCCTGGCCCACAGCACGGTGCCAGGCAGCTGTTGGTAGCGCTTGTTCATAATGGTCTAATAATCAGCCTGGCATGGCCTCTCCCTGGGCCTCCCCTCTAGCACCCTTCTTGAAGAGACAGATCTGTACCATCCCACAGGTGGCATTTGTGGTGTTAGAGCTGCAGTGAACACATCAGTCATGGATTTGCATGTGACAGTATCTGCGTGCTTGGTGGCTGTGGGGACTTGAGGGTGTCTGCTGCAGGCACCCGGGGACCTGTGGTGAGTGGAGGACTGATCCCAGGTGTCTCCCCAGAACCCTGACCTGGACCCGGAGGCGCTGCTGGTCCTGCCCCTGCCTCAGCTGGTACAGAAGTTACAGAGTGGGGAGCTGTCTCCGGAGGCTGCGCTCTTCACCTACTTAGGAAAGGTAAGGCTAGGCATGATCCAGCCTGTCCCTTCCTTCTCTCCCTGCATGGCTGTGGGGAAAATCTGGCCTAGACTTCGTCCCACTGCGGGCCATGGTGGGCCCACAGTGCCAGGGGCTGCCAGGGAGGGAGGGAGCCAGAGTTCTGTGTGTGTGAGAGAGACAGAGGGTGAGAGAATGACTGTGTCTGAACACGCACATGCCGGGTGGAGGGTGGTGGAACACTGAGCATGTTGTCTTAGCTAGAAACCTGGCTTTCAGCCCAGACTTCCTCTGCCTCCCACCTCCACACCCTTGTCTTCAAGTCTGGTCTGTTCCCTTCTTATAGCCCTCTCTAGTCCATCCCCTTGTCCCCACCCCCTTCAGCCACCCTGGTCCTCCACCACCATCTCCCCCCAGGACCATGCACCAGCCTCCTGGCCAGGTGCCCCCTCAGGTCTCCAGTTCTTCAGGCTTTGCTCCTCTGCCCCTCATCCGTCTCCAGCAGCCTCTCTGGCCAAGGCCTCCTGGAGCTGCTGGCCATTCTTGCATCCAGCAGCTGCCGCGCTCTGCACGCATGGGGTTCCCTTTACCTGGAAGGCTCTTCTCCCTCTTCTTGCCCTGCTCAGGGCAGCGGTCTACCCCGGATGAGTCCTCAGGGCTCAGAGAGCAGTACCCCTTCCAGGAAGCCTCCCATAACCCTCCTCCCCTTCCAGCCCAAGTTGGGGTTTCCTACTCAGAATTCACTTTCTAATAGCAAATTTCTCATCATATTATAGGGCTTGCCTTCTCTTTCTCTTTCCCCAAGGCAAATGTGGGCTTTCTGTGGACAGAGTCTCATTTATCTTCGCACCTTAGTGCTGAACACTGTGTCTTTTATATAGTAAGTGCTCAAGAAATGTGTTTGAAATGAACTAAGGAAGTGTGTATTATGAGTGTGATTTGTATATGATATGGTATCTTGGAAGAGAGCATGTGGTAGTGAGTGTGACCCTTAAGCAGGTGGATGTGAGTGTCAGGGTGGCTGATGGGTGTGTATGATAGTGGTGTGAGTGATTGAAGCTGAGAGAGGGTCAGAGAGAGATCCACTGTGGAGAAAGGCCTGGAAACCCCTGGGCTGCGTGCAATGAGAGGACATCCAGTCTCAACAGACAGGGTTGCTTCTTCTGTATCAATGTCCCTGAAAAAGCTCCTGCCCTTCTGAATCATCCACAGAGAGCATTCTGGCACAGACTGGCCTCCTCCCTTCCTGCCCTGGGCAGCCTGGAGACAGATTTCAAGTGCCTGAGTGTGGCAACAGGACCACACCAATGCTCCTCCATTGCTGTCAGTCAGCCACTCCTCCATGAGATTTGATTATCAGATTCAAGAGTTTCTGGAGAAAATCAAAACAAAAAAGGAAGAAAGAAAGAAAACAACAACAAAAAAAGAGTTCTTAGGAGAGGGGAGGCTTCACCTGGGCTGGGCAGGTATGGGCCAGGCCTGGGGCGGAGGAGAGACTGCTGGACGCTGGGAAGTGGGAGCCTGGGTCTAGCCTTGCTCTGTGCTGACTCTCAGTGTGACCTGGCATGGGGATCTGCTCGCATCCAGCCCCGTCTGCCTCACTGGGCAGAGGTATGGCTTGGAGGAGGAGCGGGGAGTGCCCAAGGGTCATCCTCCTCCAAGCTCAGCCTCTAGGGGGGCATCTGAGGTCAGTATCTTGCTCAGTTGAGTGCCCTGGTTGTGCCCTGGCCGTGGGAATACTCTCTCTCTCCAACGTGGAGTTGAAGGCCTAAAACTGCTGGGGTAAGGCTGGGGCCACATGTCCCCAGTTCTGTGGGTGCTGGGCCTAGGTCATCCTCTGTGCTCCTGGCTCTGGGTCATGTTGCTGGTTACCCTTTCCCTGGGTATACTTTAAAAGGTCAAAAAAATTTTTTTTAACATTTGATTCAAATTCTATTGGGTTTCTGCCGGATTGTATTTATTTATTTTTTTTAATTGAAGTATAGTCAGTTTACAATGTTGTGTCAATTTCTGGTGTACGGCATAATATTTTAATCATATATTTACATATATATTCATTTTCATATTCTTTTTCATTATAGGTTACAAGATACTGAATATAGTTCCCTGTGCTATATACACTCATAAACTTATTTATCTATTTTATATATAGTAGTCAGTATCTGCAAATCTTCAACTACCAATTTATCCCTTCCCACCTCTTTCCCCCCTGGTAACCATAAGTTTGTTTTCTATGTCTGAGTCTGTTTCTGTTTTGTAAATAAGTTCATTTGTCTTTTTTTAGATTCTACATGTAAGTGATCATATGGTATTTTTCTTTCTTTCTGGCTTACTTCACTTAGAATGACAGTCTCCAGGTCCATCCATGTTGCTGCGAGTGGCATTATTTTATTATTTTATAGTATTCCATTGTATAAATATACCACAACTTCTTTATCCAATCATCTGTGGGCGGACATTAAGGTTGTTTCCATGTCTTGGCTATTGTAAATAGTGCTGCCATGAACACTGGAGTGCATGTATCTAAAAGATCGATTTTATGTTATATATATTTTACCACAATTGAAAACAAAAAAAGCCAGCCTCACTTTGTCTTGTGTTCATTTCTCCGTCTTCCAGGCCTGTGAAGTGAACAAAGGGACTAACTGTGTAACCACCTACCTGGTGGACTGTGAGACTCAGCTGTGCCAGGCCCCAAAGCAGGGCCTGCTCTATGGTGTTCCTGTGAGCCTCAAGGAGTGCTTCACTTACAAGGTGTGTCCTGGCCCAGTTCCAGCCAGCCAGCTCTGTGTCCTGGGCCGCCCTGGGCCGCCCTGGGCCCTCAGAGAAAGTATCAGGTCCAAAGGCCTTGAGAGGGAGCCATGGGTATTCCTTGCCTTGGCCAGTGAGGTGGTGGTGGGAGCAGAACTGCCCCAGTTCATCAGCCACATCCCTCTCGCCCATCCCTCCTTACAGGGCCATGACTCAACATTGGGCTTGAGCCTGAACGAGGGGGTGCCAGCAGAGTGTGACAGCGTGGTGGTACAAGTGCTGAAGCAGCAGGGCGCTGTGCCCTTTGTGCACACCAACATCCCCCAGTCCATGTTCAGGTGGGGCCTCGGGTGCAGGGTTGGGGCAGGGGCACCGGGGCCAGCATGACATGGGCTGACCCCATCCTGCTTCCTCCAGCTATGACTGCAGTAACCCCCTCTTTGGCCAGACCATGAACCCATGGAAGTCTTCCAAGAGCCCAGGTGGCTCCTCAGGGGGTGAGGGGGCCCTCATTGCTGCTGGAGGCTCCCCACTGGGCTTAGGCACTGATATCGGAGGCAGCATCCGCTTTCCGTCCGCCTTCTGTGGCATCTGTGGCCTCAAAACCACTGGGAACCGCCTCAGGTATGGTGTAGGTGATGGGTAGAAGGAGCTTCTGAGTCTCTTGCTGTGTGACCTTGGCCTAATTTCCCACCTCTCTGGGTTCCAGGCAGGGATTCCCTCATTGGGGTTTTGCTGGGAGGTAGTGCCACAGCACCATAGTCCCTGCTTTCTAGTTTCCAAAGTGGTGAGAGTTCAGAGCTGCTGTATGGATGTGGGGTTGGGCACAGGGTGGCCATTTCCCATTTCAAACATTTTGTATTTCTTATCCAGCAAGAGTGGCCTGAAGGGCTGTGTCTATGGACAGGTAGCAGGTGAGGTCTGTGGTTCCCTCTGCGCCCTGGAGGAGGGGGGGTCTGCCTGATCCGTGTCTGCCCCTGCCTCTCCTAGGGGCAGTGTTGGCCACCCCAGGCCACTCTAGGTCTGAGTTCCTACCTCCTTGTCTCTGCTCACACTCCTGGGTCATGGCCCAGCCCTTGTTTGGACCCAACCCCAGAGCCTCTTGGGGCTGGGTGATGTCTCCTACCTCCCCTCCCTGCCCCACAGTACAGCTCGCAATTGGCCCCATGGCCCGGGATGTGGAAAGCCTGGCGCTGTGCCTGCGAGCGCTGCTGTGTGATGACATGTTCCGCTTGGACCCCACCGTGCCCCCCCTGCCCTTCAAGGAGGAGGTGAGCAGGGGTAGGGGTGGGCATGGGAGTGGATTCGGGTCTCAGTGGTGCTCCTGGGTCCAGAGAGCAGCCCCCTGCAGTGCCAGCCGGCCTTGGAGGCTCGGTCTCCTAAAAATCACTCCCCAGGGGTCTGAGGCCAGGATCAGTAGCATCTCTGCAAACAGCCACCAGGTGGCGCCTTTGCATGCATTTGGAAACCCTGAGGCTTTCAAACTGGCTGGCTGGGAGCCAGAGCGGAGGAAAGGCCCACCTTCTGGCCCAGCCTCCGGGGATATCACTGCGGAACAGGAGGCTAAGAACAACTTGAGAGAGAACTGTATCTTGTCTGTTTGACCCCTAGTAAATAGGAGCCTTTCTTACAGTATTCCTGTTCCTATCTCCAGCCTCCAGTAGGATGCTGGGCACATAGGCTGAGTGAGTTAAGGGCAGTTAAAAGCGGAGTTTTTTTTTTTTTTTCCCCAAGGAAAGCTGGGATCTGTGGACAGTGTCAGATGCTGGTTCCCCAAAATATCACCAAAACAGCCTGTTGATCGGACAAAGCTGAGTTTCTTTCTTTCTGTGGTGAAGTGCTGCCTCCACAGAGCCTTAGTAACATGGGGGAGGGGTGCAGAGTTGGGATATTTGAATTTGATTTCGAGTAGATATTTCAACCTGGGGAGTTGGTTAGGACTGGGTACAGATCATAATGTAATAGGTTAGGATTGGTGGATGCAGCAAGGTGAAGATTTTGAGGAGAGGGGTTCAAGGAGTCTGGGAGTATCAACTAGCATTTGGTGCTTCTGTTGAAGAGTTGATGGGTCTTTTGAGACTGAATAATTAAGTTATTTGTACTTTTTGTACGATACATTCAGGAGTAGTCAGGTTAGATGGATATGGGCAGTGGAATAGTAAAGCCATGATAACATAGACAGTAAGCTGTGTGATGTAGCTGCATTTGTCAGCGGTCTGGCATTCTCCCTGTAGACCTCCTGTCCTCATGCAGCCCAGGTTGCCTTGGGAGGGCTGAGGGCCCCTGGGCAGGACAGTGGACCTCAGTGTTTGTTGGTTGGCAGGACATCTGGGCTGGGAGGGGTGAGCTACCCCTCCTTAGCAGAGGGATGTTCTAACTGAACCCAGTGGTTCAGGGGCCCTTTCCTGAGAGGGAGGAGAGGAAGGGATGAGCCCCTGTCCTGGCATCTGCAACAATCTATCATGGGCATCAGGACTTGCATTCTCTAAACAGGCTCTGGAGAGCCTCGGCTTAGGACGCAGGATGCCTGGGTTCCCGACCCAGCATTGTCACTCTGCACTGAGAACTGGCCGTGGGCAAGTCCTGGCCCTACTCTGGGCCTGTCTCCCTATCTAGACCTGAAGCCTCAGTTTAGAATCCTCATTCTTGCTCTGCCCACCTGTGGAGTCATTGTGAAGTTGTTTTGTGAAGGGGCCAGAGACGGAAGGGGCTAGCCCCCTGGGCAGTCAGTTTGAGGGTGATCTAGGCTGCAGCCTCAAGCTGTGTCAGGCTGAGTAGCTTCTCTGAGTCCTGGGAGCCCGGCTTCGGACCACCCTTTCCTGCCCTGAGTCTGACTCCTGTGTTTTGCCCCCAGGTCTACACAAGCTCTCGGCCCCTGCGTGTGGGGTATTATGAGACTGACAACTATACCATGCCCACCCCGGCCATGAAGCGGGCCCTGCTGGAGACCAAGAAAAGCCTCGAGGCTGCTGGCCACACGGTAGGTATGGCAGCAGGAGCCCACAAGTCTCGGCATTCTCCCTCCTTCAGGGATGCCTTCCTGGTACTCATAGCTGCCACCCACCCCAGTACCCTTGCACCCTGTTTGTTTTGTGGTTGGGGATGGGAACTCTGTCCCTTTGGGACCAGTAAAAAGGGGCTGATCAGTAGTATTGGGGTACATGGTTGAGGGTGAACTCAGCCCTATGCTGGGGATGTATGGGATGCTCTGGGAGGGCCTCTTCAACCACAGTGGTGCACGCTGTCCGGAGGTTCCCATGGCCCCGAGATAGGTTTGGGGCTGCTCATCTGAGAGCCTTACGTGGGTCTTCTCTCACGATGGGCATCTTACAGGGAGTTATCACAGACCAGCACGGCTCCCTTTGCGGCTTAAGTGAGGGTACTGTGTGGGCAGGATTGGTCCAGTCCATGCTTAGGGCTGCCTGGGCAGCATGGGGGTGGTGGGACCCAAAGGTTTCTAGGTCTGAGAGCCTTACACCCCTCAATCCCTGCAGCTGGTTCCATTCCTGCCAGGCAACATACCCCATGCTCTGGAGACCCTGTCGACAGGTGGGCTGTTCAGTGATGGAGGCAGTAGCTTCCTACAGAACTTGTAAGTGATGTTGGGCTTGGGGTCTGTGCTGGGATCAGGACATGGGTAGGCCCAGGGAGAGCAGCTGGGCACTGTGGACATTAGCTGGGAGCAGCAGGACAGGCCAGGTTGGGGAAAGATGGAGGACAGGCCTCAGCTGAACGGGAAGAAGGTCTGAGTGATCTGGGCAGGGACCTCGCCACCCCTCCAACTGCAGGTGAGCCTGGCGATACCTTGCCAGGGAGACTTTGGAAAGGAGCCAGTGTAGGGGGAGGCTGGACTGAGCAACCATGTCCTGGCCCTGGGCGGAGCCTGTTGGGAGGTAGGAGATGGGCAGGGAGTTGCCTGTCTGGGAAAGAATGAGAGACAAAGGCAGAGTCAAGCAGGAGGGCAGGGGTCTAAACATCATGCTATGACTGCAGACTCTTCTGATGGAGCCACGTCTTCCCCTTTTGAGCAGAACCTCAGTTTTCTCTCTGTAAAGTGGGTAGGTTGGACCAGACTTTGCAGAGCTTATGTTCAGAAAAGCTGGTTTCACCTGAATGTTTTCAGTCCTTAAAGTTTGATAGGGGCAGAGGGCAGGCCTGTGAAGGTGCCTCCTGGTGACGGGCCTGTACCAACTGGACCTCTCCTAGTAGCTAAGTATGGTCCAGGTTTCAGTGGAAGGGGCTACCCCTCACTCTGGCCCTGGGAATGAGGCTCCAGGATCCCCTGCCTGAGGCCTTTCCCTGAGATCTAGAGCATTTACAGCCTCAGAGACAAGGTCACGGTGGCCCACTCAGGACTGTGCCACTCATGCCTCCAGGCTGGCATCAGCACCAGTGTGGGGAGTGCCCTCAGTATGAAGCCCTGGCCAGGGAGAGGCTGCCCTCAGTTCTTCTTGCTCCAGGCTGAATTTGCCAGGGAGGGAGACACGGAGTCCTGCCTTGAGGAGCTCCAGTGGGTCTGGGTAGGGCCCAGGCCTCCCAGTGGATCAGCAGACACAAGTCACATATTTGAAAGGAGGCAGATGAAGGGGCTGGAGACTGTGGTTACTGGAGTCCGGTGAAGAGGGAGGGGGACCAAGTCGTGAGTAGAGATTGGGGGATGCAACAGGTCGGGGTAGGCCAGGAGGGATGCCTGGGGCGGAAGTGCCTGGACTGGACCCTTTGTCTCCTAGCAAAGGTGATTCCGTGGACCCCTGCCTGGGCGACCTGATCTCAATTCTGAGGCTGCCTGGGTGGCTCAAAGGACTGCTGGCGTTCATGCTGAAGCCTCTGGTGAGAGCACAGGGAGTGGAAGGGGTGAGATGGGCTGGGCGGGAGCCTCCGGATCTCTTCCTGCTTCCCCTTAGCCTCTCTTGGTTTGGGCAGGCATGGCCTCCTCTTCTTCTTAGCCCCCACCCAGACTCTTCTCCTACCCCCGTGCCCTGCAATCTTCAGCTAACCTGCATGCTGAATGGGGTGCTGGCTTGCCACCCGGGGGGAAGGACAGAGGGAGGAGGCCCGGTGACTTGGCCCGAAGAAGGCTGTTGCCACACTCGGCCCAAAGCTGAGTCACTGACTGTGTGTATCCTTCTGCAGCAACCAAGGTTGGCAGCTTTTCTCCACAACATGAAGTCTCGGTAAGAATATCTCCCACATCCAGATGCCTGCTGCCTTTTTCCGCCTGACCTGGGTCCAAGTGGTTTCCAACAGAAAAAGATGAGAAAAGTAGTTTCTGAGGCTGGAAGTGGCCCAGGCAGCGTGGCAACCTCTGTGGCCTTCAGGTGGATCTTGAAGATGTCTTAGCAAGGCCCAGGAGTGGCTGGAGAGCGAGGACCTGAGGGAGAGAGCAGGGTGGGAGAGTCTGAGACAAGACTGACCTGGCTGGGCCTGGGTGGAAAGGACCGGGAAGGAAATGTCAGGGAGCAGGGGAAGGGGATACTGGGGACGCATGAGAGGTGCTGCTTTTAGAGACTGCAGCTGCACTGCGCCTGCTTCTGCCTGCCCCTGAGTGGTTCGAGCTGGAGAAGCTGGGAGCAAATTGCCTCATTCTCGGGCCCTGACATCTTGTGGACTTGCTCCTTCTTTCACCCCTAAGCATTTAGGACCTTGGACAACTCTGGCCTCTCCTGTGTCCTAAGGTAGCTAGGAATCAGGCCTAGTCTGCTCCTGGCTCTGCTGTGGAGTCACTAAGTGACACAGCCTAAGTGTCTCTTGGGGACTGAATGGGATATGAACTTAGGGATTAGAACTTCTGCCCTGCACTCCTTTCCTCTGAGAGCTGTCTTAGAGTTGAGAGTAGGGGTCTGATGTTACTAATTCCCATGGCTGTGATCATCATGGCCTGTGACTCTCTCCCTCTGTCCAGGTCGGCTGGAAAGCTCTGGGAACTGCAGCATGAGATTGAGGTGAGGCCAGAGCCCCTAGACTAGAGCAGGGTAGGTGGGGGGTGGAGTTGGACAGGGCACCTGCCATCGGGGTCTGTTGGCCACTTGTCCCCTGGTCCCCTGGTCCCCTGGAGCAGCCTCTCATTCCCCCTTCCACTCCCTGGGCTGGGCCTTGGGGCCTGCTTTCCGACCCTCACTTGCCTGGATGTCCATCCTTGGGGGCTGGACCCACCTGGGGCTCCTGTCCTGGATGCCTCTTCACTGCCCTGGTGATGGCACTATGTGGCCCTGCCCTGGCAGGAAGAACTGTTGTCTGAGGTTCTGTGGAGCAGCTGATGCCTGAAAGCAGTTATGCGTGTGCTCCAAGGTCCTCCATGTCATCCTGGCTCAGTTCAGAATCCCAGGGCCAGTACGGGGCCAGAGCCACCCACGGTGCCTGCATTGGAGAGTCCATGTAACGAGCTAGGTCTGAGCGCTTCACCTGCTGTGTTGGTATCCTCCCAGGTGTACCGTCAGTCTGTGATTGCCCAGTGGAGAGCACTGGACCTGGATGTGCTGCTCACCCCCATGTTGGGCCCTGCTCTGGATTTGAATGCCCCAGGCAAGGCCACAGGTGAGGCCTGCGGCCCCATCACACTCCTCTCACCTGTCTCTTCTCTTCTATGAGTTCAGCCTTGTGCCTGGTGGGGCTGCTGGGAAGTAGAAGAAGGGGAGCCCTGGGGGTGGGATGCACCCCTTGTGGGTGGGGGACCCCACCCTTGAGAGGCTCACAATCTAGCTGGCTGGAGAGGTGGGAGATGTGTGGGATGCTCTGGGAGGGGATAAGCTCCCTGTCCACAGCACTGTTTAAGTTGGAGATCTCATTACAGAGTCTATGGTTTTGGGAGGTGGTGTTTGAAGTCCAGGTGGGATTTAGATAAATGAAGAAAACAGCCAACAGCATTCCAAGTGGGGGAAGCTACAAGGGCAAAGGCACAGGGCACGCCTCAGCCGGCCCTCCTGCTGCCCTGAATCTGGATTCTCGGGCTTTGCCACTCTCACTCAAGTCTCAGCCCTAGGAGAGAGCCTCTCTCTGTGGAGGTAGGGTGCCATTTCACAGGGAAGAAGACTGAGGCTCAAAAAGTCCAGCTGGCACGGAAGCTCACCTGGCCTGCTCCCACCACTTGTGCTGTGTCTCAGGAGCTGTCAGCTACACTCTGCTCTACAACTGCCTGGACTTTCCCGCTGGGGTGGTGCCTGTCACCACGGTGACCGCTGAGGACGAGGCCCAGATGGAGCATTATAAGGGCTACTTTGGGGATCTCTGGGACAAGGTGCTGCAGAAGGTGAGGCCATGGGGCCTGGCCTGGTCGCCCCCCTCCCTGGTCCCTTTTCCCTGGACTCACACCCGTACCCCTGCTCCAGCTGCTATAGAGGACACAGTATAGACGTGTGTAGTCCTTGTCCATCTCTTCTTAGCACAAGAGCCCTGAGGCCTGCAGGCTGGCCCTGCTGTGCTGCCCCTTCTCTCCAGCTGGGATGCTTCCTGGACCGGGGGTGGGGTCCTGCCTCGGTGCCTCCCATTCTGATGCTTGTGTCCCCTGCAGGCCATGATGAAGAGCGTGGGGCTGCCTGTGGCCGTGCAGTGCGTGGCTCTGCCCTGGCAGGAAGAGTTGTGTCTGCGGCTCATGCGGGAGGTGGAGCGAGTGATGACCTCTGAAAGGCAGCGATCCTGCCTCCTGCCCGTCCGGTTCCAGAGGACCTGAGACCCACTGGATCTGCGCCTAGAGTAGTCAGGGCATGGCTGCCACCCTGTGAGGAAGTGTTCAGCCTGGGGCAGAGGCTCCCAAGTCCCTCCTCTCGCCTCTACAAGAAGCCCAGACCCGCTGAGTCTGGACCCTACTCCCTGCTCTGGCCACCCTCTGCCCTGACCCCTCCATGTGGCAACCAGTGGGCATAACATGGGCAGAGACCCACTAACAGTCAAGAACTGGCTCCTGGTCTGTGTACTTTCTGGCGTTCACTGTTAGGGCACTGGAGGTTGGAGATGACCTTCTAGACGCAGTTCCAGCCATGCCAGTCTCCTGCTCCCAAACCTCCCTGGTTCCCATCACTCACAAGGAGGACACAGGCTTCTCAGAGTGGGAGTTGCAGCCCCAGCTCTTCACTCCCCCCCACCCCTCCCCAGCCTCTTAGACTAAGCCCTGCTTTGCTAGACACTGTCTTTTCTCCTTCCTCTGCTCCTTCCCTCTGCTCACTATACCCTTTCTGTTCCTCTACCATTAAATCCTTTGAGGCCCAGCTCAGGTCCCTTTTTCTCCCTCTGAGCCCCGGGTAGGTGGACTGTTTCCTCCCAGTCTTCCCTGTGCTCTGGGCATCTCTACTATGGATGGGTCACCTCCCTTAGCACCCTGACTCTCCTTGACAGCAGGGACTCTATTGCTACATCTTTGTCCTCAGGGGCCAGCACAGGGCAGCGGGGAGTCTGGAATGCTGTTGGGGATAGGAGCCCACAGGCCTGGGGAGGCGAGCACAAAACAAGGTGATCTGGTAGAGAGCACTGGCAGGACCAGCCAGGACTGGAATGTTCTGGGAAAGCTTCCTGAAGGTGGAGGACCTGTGTTGAGTATGGAAGGTTCCCAGAGGCTGAGATAGAGGACAGGGACATCCCAGGGAGAAGGAACAGAACGCCAAAGACCAGAATGAGTCTGGTAGATGGAGGCATTGAATGGGCTCAGCAGCGATGTAGGCGGGGGTCAGATCAAGGTGGACTGGAGGGGGCTGGTTCAGGAACTGGAATTCTCTCTCAAGGGCAATGGGGCGCTCTTGAACGACCACACAGGTGTGGCGAGGAGAGTAGACTGGAGGGGCAGAGCCTGGAGAGGACTAGAAGACCGCCCCATGATCCTAACCTGGGCAAGGGACCCTGAGGCCTGAGTTAGGGCTGTGGCCCAGAGAGAGGTGATTTGGGAATTGCCAGTTGGGATGGAAGTGAGCACTCTCAGCCCAGTCTCAGCTCTGCCCAGTCTGCCAGCTCACCTCTTACTGGACGGTGTTGCCTGGTAGGAGGAGGGGTGGCTCACTTGTGACAGCTCTGGGGGCTTCTTGGGCCCACCAGCCGTGCTTCCTCACTCCCCCAGCCGCAGCCCTAACTCGCTTGCTTGCTGTTGAAGATGTTCTGAGCTTGAACCCTCGGGCAGGGGAGGCCCCTGGCCCCCACCTGACCCACTTCATAATTTTTTCAAGGCAAGCTGCTTTCCCAAGGCTTCCTTCTCCACACTGATTTTCCTGCTCCTCCAGAGGACTTTCCCCTCCAGGCTGCATGCCCAGCGGCACCTGCACTTTCTGCCAGTGGTGTCCCCGCCTTGATGGGGCAAGTCTCAGGGCAGACACTAGGCCCATACCTCGGGGCTGACTAGAGGATCTGGCCCACATGGACACCTTGCTGGGATGACCAAGAAGCTGCTCACTTTGTCTTGGTTTCTCATAACTGCTATGTCATCTCGCCTCATGTTGTCCCATAAAACCACCTGCAATCTGCCCCAGCTTCCTCCTCCTGCCCTGTTTCTCTCTTTGGTTAGTGATATCTTCACTTTCAGACACAAGGCCGCGGTGGGGGCACCTCCTCTTCATTCCTTCACTGGTTCATTGATTTCACCCTTAGACCCCAGCACGGCCATGCTGAGTGGTGCTGGGGGTCCACCAAGCCTGGCTCCCATCCTGAGAGGCTCCTGAGCCTGTGTGGGTGGCGGACATTGGCACAAACACATTGGCTCCCTTGTGATTGGGGCAGGGGGAAAGGGTAGACGGGGGGCCAAATGCTGCCAAGGGCATGGGTGCAGAGGTCATTGGGGAAGTAAGTTCTCACTGCTTTGCATCTCCACCACTACACTCTGATCCAAGCCACTTGCCTCTCATCTGGACCCTAATAACCTAACGGGGCTCCCTGCTTCCTTCCTCACCTATCCCCCAATCCATTCTCCAAATATCCGCCAAAGCGATCCTTTAAAAGTGTATGTCAGATTGAGTCACCTCCCTCCTTAGGACCTTGCAATGGTTTCCCAATCAACCAAGAATAAAATCCAGTCTCCTCCTTGAGTCCTGCAAGGCCCTGTGTGATGTGGCTTTTGCCCGCCTCTCCAGCCTCATTTTGGGTGTCTCTTCCCCTCGTCTGTTGTGCTCCAGCCACACGAGCACCTTTTGGTTTCTCGATCCTTGGTCCTTGCTTCACAGCTTTTGTGTTAGCTGTCCCTCTGCTTGGAACACTTGGCTCCAGTATCACCTTCCCTGATCACTCACTCAGAAACAGCTTCCCTGACACTCTAACGTGTCACCCTTTTACTTTACAGCATTGTCACTCTCTGGAATCACATGGTTTGTCTCCTTTCAAACAAGCTTCCTGAGGGCTGCACTTTGTCATGCACATCACAGTAACCTCTGCATGTGGAACGGTGCCTAAAAGATGCAAGGTTAATGCAATGAACATTAAGTGAGCATCTACTGAAGACCAGGCACTGTACTGGGTGTCGCGGCAGCAGTGATGAATGAGACAGTCTAGGTTCCTGTCCTCCTGGAGCTACAGTCTGAAGGATATTTGTCGAATTTTGAAAGTAGGCAGCAAGGCAGGCAGGTGTGCTACTGAAGACCTTACATATTTAAAGCACTGAGTGATAAGGTGACTTTTAATCGGGACAAGGGGGCATTCTGAATACGAACCATCTACCTTCTAGGCACTTGATAGTCGTCATGTCATTTTATCCTGTTGTAAGTATTTGTGTCCTCATTTTACAGAAAGTTCCTATAGCTAGAAGTGTGGAAATTAGAATCAGAGCCTGATCAGTCTATGTCAGAGCCACTTCCTGGTGCCCCACAATGTTGAGGAACGTAGGAGTGATGGCACAAGCTCACCACCTCCTCTTCCTGCCTGACCACCAGCCCAGCGGCCTCAAGACCCTCTAAGTCCTGTGGCTCCTGCCTGTTCTCAGCCTTTCCCCTCCTCTCCGGGCCACTGCCGCAGCTTCCTCTATCTCCAGACTGGTCTTCTCCAACCGTCCTTCATGTGGCAGTTGAGTGACCTTTCTAAAAACAAATCTGATCACATCTAAAATCGTGCTCAGTCCAGGCTCCTGGCTGTGACCCACAAGGCTGTGCTGGACCTGGCTGTGCTGTTGACCGTCCTGGCTTCCTGCCCTTCCCGGGGCCCTCGGGCTGTGCTCAGGACGCTGCACACCTCCCACCTCCAAGCCCCTTGCTCACTGTGCTTGCTCTGCCTGGAATACTCTTACTTATGTCTCCACCTCAAGACCCCCCATCCCCCCACTGCTTCATCCCAGGCAAAGGTAGTCGTCCTCTTACAATTGTCAGGCTGTGTTTGAAAGGGCTTCTGGGCGTTTCTGTTCATGCTCAAAAGAAGAGACTGTCTGAATAATAGAATCCAATATCTATTAGGCTGTAGAGTTGATAATCCATTATCCCACTGGGAAAAAAATGGCATTATTACTTCCATTTTATAGATAAGGAAACTGAAGTTCAGAATGGGTTGCTGGTTTGTCCAAGGCCAAAGACTTGAACAGAAGACTTGAATCCATATGCCTGACTCCAAACTTAGTGCACTTCCCTTTTTTGCACAATCATCCTAAGAACATGCAATAAACACTCTGTGTGCCAGGTTCTGTGGTAAGTGGCCACAAACACTGGCGACAAGCAATGTTCTGGCACTGTGCTCCTCTGCTGATGTCTGTTTACAGAAAGGGTTGGTCATGCCCCTGTCCACCCTCCCTTCCTCTCCCTGAGGTTGCGATATTGGAGTTTAAGACGCAGGACCTACCATTTATCCCTAATAGGCACCATCTTTTAGGGTCATTCCAGGGTTCCAGCTTATTGAGAGCCTTTGGGGTCCTGGTTCTGTTGCCCACTCTTTCTGCTCTGCTTCCCAGCTTTGTCCATCCACAAATCTGAGCACTGGACTGCTCCAACTTCATCCAAGTCACCAAAAAATAATCAGATCAGGACCAAGGAAAGAACCCTGGGGTGTGTCACTCCAGGTCACTTGCCCGGGCAGCCTGATCTGCTGCACCCATAAATGAAAACCACATTATCAAGTACTGAGCCTCCCAACCAGCCTGGGTTGGGCCCTCCCAGGTTTCCCACACATAGATTGGGATCAGGGAAATTGTGGGAGGTTTCCCTTGTGCACCTGAAGCAGGTGAGGGCACCGGGAGTCAGGGCTGTGTGGGGTGTGCCTTGGATGACCAGCAGCCAGCATGGTGCCTGGTACTCTGTGGGTACCCAGTGAAGGCTTGTTGACTGGAGGAGTGGGTGACTTGTGAGTAAACCCATTTTGGCCTCTCCTGATTACTTCCTTGTCCTGATGGGACTGTTGCAATCAGTCCCTACCCTCAGCCCTTTTCACATTTATCTTATCGACTGCTGTGATCTTGATTCGTGCCCATCAGGACAAATAATTCCCAGTCTATATTCAACCTGTGACTTTCTCCTGGTCTGTAAGTCCTCATCCATCCACTTCCCCTCTCTATATGCCTTCCATCCATCCCGCCATCCAATAAACGTATTGAATTCCACAGGAATTACCTGTGCTAACCAATCAGAAATAGTTCCTGCCTGAATGGAGCTTTCATTCTTCTAGCAAACAGACACAAAATGCACAATCATAAAAACACTCGTTAAAGGTGCAATAAAGCAGAAGCACTATTTTATTTACTTTATGAGAGTAAGCCAAGTGGTACCTGGTCCATCCTGGGATGTGTGTGTGTGTGTGTGCGCGTGTGTCAGGAATGCTTCCTGAAGCAAGTGACATTTAAACCTAGAGCTGTGTTGTCACAAAAGCAAGGAATGAGTGTATTTCAAGAAGGGTGGAGGCAATGGCTTCAAATGCTGCTGAATTAACTGCAGGGAGCTCATTGGGGTGATTTAGCATAAACCAGATTGGACTGGGTTAGGGAGAGAATGAAAGATGAGGAGGGAAAGGCAGTAAGTGTAGATAACTTGAGAAGCTTGGCTTGGGGTAGAGGGAAGAAGTAAGGCTGGTAGCTATGAAGGAGGTAGATCTGACAGACCTTTTTTTTTTAAGATGGGAGAGACTTACTAAGTGCTGCTAGAAAGGAGCCAGGGGAAATACACAGAGGTCAAGGCAGGAGTAGAGGGCTTGACCCATCTATCATTCTTCCACTTTTGAAATATTATTGAGCACCTGAAATGTGCCAGTCACTTTGAAAAAGGCTGACAAGTTACTTGCTTTTCTGGAACTTATTTTCTAGGGAGGGAAACAAGAACTAAATTAAAAAATAAGCAAGCTAGTTTGACTGAATGGCAGATATGATGAGGAGATACAAGGAGGGTGATGTAATGGAGCGTGCAACTCAGGAAAGGGTGATGTAACAAGGCCCCAGGTGCTACAGGCGTGGTGTGGCCACTCGATGGCCAACGGCCGGAGTGAGGAGCTGAGCTGTCAGTGAAGCCAGGGTTCAGTGAGGGAGTGGTGAGTGTGGGAATGGGAATGGTGGGAAAGAGGAGGAAGGACGTGGGGAGTCTGCCAACAAGGAGGGCTAGATCCAGAGGCCCTCTTGAGTTCGCAAAGAGTGTTAGAGGGTAGGTGACCTTGGGGTTGCCCTTTAGGTTGTGGCCAACAGGTCAACTGCTGACTCCATATCTGGCCCTGGGCAACCCTCTGGTGCTCAGACTCAACATTACCAACCACAAACTCATCTCCTTCCCACCAGATCTGCTTCTGACTTCCCAGCCTTGAGGGTGGAGCCACCATTTCCTGGTCACAATGACTGGCAGACTCAGTTGTGGCAGACAGCTGCTCTCTCCT
Organism: Vicugna pacos; assembly: GCF_048564905.1. Lineage (NCBI taxonomy): Eukaryota > Metazoa > Chordata > Mammalia > Artiodactyla > Camelidae > Vicugna > Vicugna pacos. Next base: position 33,868,392 of record NC_132999.1, on the reverse strand, counting down.
GCTCTGAGACAAAGGACTGGGTGGAAACAAGAGTGGAGGGGCTCCCAAATCAAGTCCCTTCTGCTCTACTGCTCCACATCTTCCCAGGTCTTTCCTGCCCCTCCTCCAGGAAGTCACCTCCACCTCCTCACCCGACCCTTCCCTGCCACAGACTCCATCCCTTCATGCTCCCCGTGCTGACAGGGAGCTCCTAGACCAATGAGAAAATGGGAGATGAGCCTGGAAGTGAGAACCAATAGCCTGGGGAGGCTGGAATCCCAGGGGCAGCAGTGTGGCCTTGCTTGGGAGTCAAGAATGAAAGTCCAGCAGGGGTGGCAGGGGTGCGGCTATGCGTACCTCCTTCCATCCTCACTTCCTTGCATCGTCTCTCTTGGGATGGATACTTTCGGAGCCCTGCCTGCTTCCCCAGGTGTCCCTCCCTTTCTTCTCTGCCTGGACCCCAGACACCCCCCAGAGTGAGCTGCTGTCTCTGGGTAGACTGAGATCCTGTTCAGTCTACCTCAAGTGGCCTGTGAGCCATGCTAAGGGAGTTGGTGATTATCCTGAAAAATCACAGGAAACCTCAGGGACAATCCTGTCCAGAACTCGTGCAGGTCAGACTAGGGTGGGGTGTCTGAAGGACAGAGGACACAAAGGATGTGCAATCAGAACCTGGTCACCTGCCCACCTGCAGGTTTGGGTTCTCCTTCAGGCTAGTTTCTACCAAAGCCTGTCCCTCTGCTTGGGGACCTGGTCCAGATAGGGGCAAGTCCAGACATGCGTAATAACTAGCTGGGAGGAGGTTGGGTTCTGCCACGTCTGGGGCCGTGGCTCCTGCCCCTTGGGAGAACAGACATGGGAGGGTTCTCTCGCAACAGATAAGTAGGCAATGTTTCTGAGGAAGAAGCTGACACATCCATACAGGCTCCACAATGCCTGGGGCAGCTTGGCTGTCTTACTTCCTGGTGCCACTACTCTTGCTGGCCCTGCTGGGGTCTGTTTTGCTGGGGGCCACCCTGCTCTCCTGGCAGCATGCTCCAGCCCGCAACAAGATCCCCAGGGCACAGAAGCGCCGGGAGGTGGCGATGCAGAAGATGGAAGCCCTGGCACAGCGTCTGCGGCAGCAGGTGTGTGGACTGTGATCCCTGAGACTCCCCCAGCCCTAAGTCCCAATAGGTGGATCCCACCTCAGGAGAGGGCCCGTCCCTTTTCCCCATCTCCTTCAGAAGACAGGGAGCCCGGGGGCAGCCCCCACCCCCAGCTCCTTGTCAATTAGTTACTCCTCCATCTGTGTTCTTTGAGCCCCTTGAGGTTGGGGGCGAGGCAATGTGTTTTCTCTTTCTCTCAGTACCCTGCACAGGGCTCAGAAACATGAAGTGTTCATTTGGGTTGTTTGCTGAAATAAAATAAACTGATGGAAGCAATTAGAGGTAGAAGATCAGGACTCTTTCAGCCCCTGGGGGCCCCTAAACCTCCTTGGGATGGGACCCTAGTCTACACATTCTGCCTCTCATCCGTCCTGCGAATGTTTGCTGAGCACGTGACAGATGCAAAGCACAGGGGGTCAGTGGAGATGCGGTCCTCCCAGGAGGATGTGTTTCTTAAAAGGGGGCTTGGACAGCTTCACTTGGGATACTGTAAGGCACTGAGGCAGGCTTTATGGCTGGGCTGCGACTTGCAGTAAAGTGTTGAGCTGTGGGTATGTCTGCAAAGCTTACGCAGAGTGGCAGAGGGAGGGTGAGAATGAGAGGAAGAGATCACTCTATATTGTGCCGGTGATTTGCTGTGTGTCCCGTAGGATGTGACAGCCCCTTTCTGGGCCTTGGGCTCCTCCACTGCCCAAGAAGAGAGGTGGGCTCGCGGTATCTTGGGGTCCTCAACTTGGGTTGAGGGTGGTGGACTCCCTCTGGGAGCCAAGGAAGTGGGGGTTGGGCAGTGCCTGAGGTACTGTCCCCATGCTCTGGAGTTCCTGTGTGTCCTCTGCCGTCCCCTGGACGGTGATTGATGGCCCCAATGGGCAGCTTCTCTGCCTGAGCTGCTGCAGTTTCTGAGAATGTGTATTAATATTAATTGGGGCTAATTAGTTGGATAAATCAATCTGCCCCCAGAGAGCAGCTGCCCCTCCCTGGTTGATGAGGAGAAAATCTGGGCTAATGGGGTTGCTGTGGCGAATCCACATGATGGAGAGGATTCCTGTGTGCGTGGGGAGGCCCCATCTGTGTGTCGTGGTCAGTTTAGGTTCCTCTACTGCAAACACCAGGGTCTGCTTGTGTGTGCCTCCTGCTGGCGTTTTATTGTGTGCTGGCTGGGTGTGTGTCTGGCCGTGTGCTGCCTGTGTTTGGTTTCGTGCCTTGGTGTGTGTGCCTGGCTGAGTGTGTGTGTGTTGTGTAACTGATTGGCATATATATGTCTAGATATGTGTGGTTAGTCGGGTCTGAATGTTTTGTTGAGCATGTACATAGATGGTCGTGTGTCTGATGTGTGAGGACATATGGTTCTGTGTGCATCTGGGCACCTGCCTGGTATATGTGTGGGCGTCTGGGGTATGCAGTTATCGGTCTGGGTAGCTGGAAGGAAGGTGTCTGGTTGGCTGGAGGCATGTGAAGGGTTTGGGTTGAGTTCGTTCATTCATGGTGTCTCCAGCCTCCCATCAAGGCTACAGCCCTCTTCGCTCTCAGCATCTTACTCTCTTCCCAACAAAGCTATACAGATCTGTCCTGGGCACTTTCATAGTCAGGTTATTCCTCTGCCAGGGCTACCCTCAAGGCCTTAGGTGACCAGCTTTCTGTCCCAGGCAGGTGGGAGGCTGAAACATAGGTCAAACCCTCGCAGGGTTCAAACAAATCCAATTCAGTTCAATTTAGGATAATTTGACAAAAGATTCTCCTGGGTCTTGCCTCTGCTGGGCCCCAGGGACAATTCATTACCCAGATGGCTCTGACATCTGACCCAGACTTGCCTTAAGAGATGCTCCTAATCTGGGTGGGGTATGGTGGACACAGAGCTGTGCAAACCATGAGGGGAGGTGGCTCAGCTGAGTGTGGTGAAGGCCAGATGCCCATGGAGCTGAGGGACTCAGCGGCTGTGTGATCTGCTCTGTCTGGAGAGGCTGCACTGAGAGGTGATGTTGGAGCTGAGCCTTGTAAGATGTGTAGGAGTTTTTCAAAAGGAGGAAGGAACAGGAAAAGCAGTACCAGAGAGAGAAAGTTCTGAGATAAGGCAGTGTTTCTATAGAACACATAGAAAATAATATTCATAGGGTCCACTGGCTAAAGGCTGCTGGCCAGGAGACTCTGGTCACCTCAGGTGGAAATTGGCCACCCTGAGGGTTGAGGGGTTTTGTGATATTAAACATATTTAACAACCACTTTGGAAATATTAATAATAAATCAATTTACTAAAAACTTTAAAATGTATTTTCTTTGATTTTCAAACCACAATATAAGCAGCACCAGCTGAGGCTGGAGAAAGCAGATGTCCATGGATCCGTGGGACTCAGCAGGAGGGGATGATTTTTTCCAAACTAAACCACAGGTTCAAATGGCTTAAAAGTGGTATAAGTTGAGGCTCAATTCTTTCATCAAATTATTCAAATAATTTCCAAATAATTTGTTGATTTTTAGAAAATTTGTGGGGAATCTTCTGATACGGCTACCATCTTTTGAGGATGTCCCAGTCTTTCAAAGTTCTCTCAGTAAGCTGAGTCATTAGATGACTTGCAGTCTCATTAAGCAGACTATGTCTCAACATCAATGTTACTGTTCCTTAAGTTGAGTCCTTGCTCAGCTTTGGCTGAACCAGGAGCAGTTACATTCATAATTCTCTAGCTCTTCCGAGTGTCTCTGCTGTCAACTAAGTCATAAACACTGTTATGAGCATGTCACATAAGTTACATGGAACCTCATCTTACAGGTCCCCTGAGAAGTTGAGTAACACAGATGTGGTAGTTAAGAGACTGCCAGGTTGCCTGTGTTTGTATCCTGACTCTGACGCTTACATTTTAAGTAACTCCTCTGTGCTTTAATCTCCTCATCTCTACAATGAGGTGATGTTTATAATTATAGTATGCAAGGGAGTTAATAAATGTTTACAGTGGTACCTGGGTACCCAGCAAGCACTCTCCAAGTGTAGTTCCTATTTTAGTAATAAAACTAAAGTTGTTGCCCTTAGCTGAGTGGGCTTTTAGTGAGTTTAGTGAGTTTTAGTGGGTTTCAATGAACTTATTCTAGTAGATTTGTTCTACTCATCAGGGTTGGCGAAAAGGCTTTCTTGGACCCTTGAAGTCCCCACCCCAGGTCACTGGAGCGCAGGCGGAGGAGCAATCCCAGCAGGGCCTGCAGTGGCCCCTGTCAGCATCCCCTGGCCTGCTCCCCTCACCTCTCCCCAGCTCCCTGAGAGGTGCCATTTTCACCAGTGGCCGTGCAAGGACAACAGCGGGGAAGCAGCAGCCTCAGGTGTCCGATGGACACTGGGAACTTGCCCATGGGGTGCCACCAGGGTTGCCACCTCTCCAGGTGGATATGTAGGAACTGAGGCTGCCATGCAGTCTTGGTGGTGTGCCTGTGGACGGGTGAACTCTGGGTAGTCCCTGGCAGGGCTGGTGGGGTTCCTCGGGGCTAGGGGAAGCAGGGCAAGGGATGAGCACAGGCTGGCCCTCCATGATCCCTGAGGGTGTCAAAGGCTGTGCATAGAGGAGCCCTTTACTTGCTGGGCCATGAAGAGAGGGTGCAGTCCCGGAGAGGGGCCATGGCAGCTGGGGTCATGCGGTGCTCAAGGGTGTGGCTTTTTGCCAAGTGACTCAGAAGGATTTCAATATTTTAACCATGGTGGGTGCAGTTCTTGAGGTGCATTCCAGCCAAATGCCTGCTCTGTCCAGGGTGATCCATGTCCAGGCCCTCCTGAGAGTCCCTGTGATGCACAGGCTGGGGAGGCACCGAAATGGTAAAATGACACTGTGAGCAGAGGGACTAGGCAGTGTGGCGAGAGCAGCAGTTACAGGAGTGGGGGACAGGGCAAGAGGAGGCTGGTGAGATGGGCCCACCCGGCCCCAGGCAAGGGAAGGGCCTAGTATAGTGCCTGGCACCCAGGACGTGCTTCATCAGAGAAGTTCCCCTCCCAAGAGCCATTGGAGGGCAGCGGTGAAGCTGTTGATGACCTCACCTTAAGTCTCCCCACCTTTATGACCTTGGGCAAGAGACTTAGCCTCTGTGCCCAGTTGCCTTCATCTGTCAGATGGAAATGATGCTAAGAGCACCTATCTAAGGGTTTCTGTGAGGATTTAATGCAATGGTGCAGGCAAAGTGCCTGACACGGTTCCCAGCCGTGCAGTAAGTACTTAGTACCTGAGAATCTTGGTGTATCTATATGGTGGACACATTGTATGTTTCTGGTGAAAGCCTTGTAAATCATGCTGAGAATGGTATTGCAACTTTATTCTGAGAGCAACTGGGACCTATGGTCAGATTTGTGGTTTACAAGGTCTGAAAAGGATCACCCAGGCTGCAGTGAAAAGGTTGAGCTGGAGAGGTAGAGACTAGAGGCAGGAAGGCCAGTGAGGAGGCTGTGATAAAATGGACAGACAGAGAAGGTTGCAGGCAGGAGGGAGTTCGAGGCGTCAGAGGTGGGAGATGTGAAGGAGGCAGAACCACCTATCAGCATTATGTGTGGATATAAGAATGGTCACTGGGGCTGCCCTGCCCAGTGTGACTCCGAGTCCTTGGGTAAGTAGCTCTGCATGCCTCAGGTGTAAAGTGAGAAAATAGTATGACCTGCCCCCTAGGGTTGTTGTAAGAAGTAGTATGAGCTACTATGTGTAAAGTGCCTGGAATGTGGCCAGGCACATGGTAAGTGTTAAGTGTTGTAACACTTACATGTGATTGAGTGTTAGTGTTTATACTATTATAAGAACTTGGGTGTGAGGAGGGGCTCCAGAGTCATCCTGACATTTACTGCTTTGGTGACATAGTATCATCAACTGGGAATCTCATGAAGAACAGGCTTGGAGAGGGTATAGCTTAAGCAGTAGAGTGCATCCTTAGCATCCAGGAGGTCCTGGGTTCAATCCCCAGTACCTCCTCCAAAAATAAATAAAACAAATAAACCTAATTATCTCCTTGCCAAAAAAAAAAAAAGAAGTAAAAGAAGAACAGGTTTGACAGAAAAACGATGAGTCCTGGGTGTCTGTGCACCAGTGGGTGGGTGAATGGGTCTGAGGTCTGGCAGGAGGTAGTCCTGGACTGGAGAAACAGGGAGGTCTGGGCCCCATGGGGCCCATGTGGCCGTCCAGGTCACCCAGGGAGGGTGGGCAGGGAGGGAGGGAGGAAGCCAACATTTACCAGAGGCAAGAGGGGCAGAGGAGACTGAGAAGGAGCCGCTAAGGACAGGAGGAAGCCAGGAGAGTTGAAGACATAGAGTTTCCAGATGGAAAGTGCCTGAGAGTCAGGTGCTGCAGAGGAGAGTGAGGGGAAGACTAGGACAAATCCAAGAAGCCTTGGGGCCCCCAACCTCCCAGGGAACTCCCTTTGTCTCCCATCCCTCCCCTCTAGGACCAAGAAAGGCCCACCACGCTGTCTCCCACTCAACCCACTCCAGCTGGCAGGCATCAGGGTCTAAGCTGGGACCATGAGGGACAAACGAAGACAACTGCTTCCTGAGTGCCTGCTCTGTGCTAGGTCCTTGTCATGTCACGCTTGCCCCTGACGAGGCCTGAGGGCTGGTGTTAGGCCTCGCCTCACTCCCTGAAGGGCTGGGCTCAGAGCAGCTGAAGAGGGGTCCTGTCTATGATCTCCTACATGGCTGTTTGACTTCTGATCCTTTCCTCTCCGAGGAGACTTAGGCCAGCGGAGGGGAAGGGACTAGCCCCAGTTACCAAGCTGACTAGTGCTGTGGTAAAGGCCGGCTCCCAGCTCTCCTGCCACCCAAGCTGGATCTTGCCCTTCCCCAAAGTCAGAGCAGCACTGTTGCGGAAAAATGTGTTACAGTCCGGTATTACAGCTCAGTCGTAACAGCAATCTGGATACCAGAGAGAGACCAAGCAGCACTCGGAGAGTTGCAGAAATCAGGTTTATCACGGCCGTAACCACAAAAAGGTTAACACTTTAAGCTCTACACCGCGTCTGTAGGGTTACACAGGCCTTTTGTAGGCGGCCAGGTTTACATTTTGCAACATCATATGTAAATAAAGTATAACAGAAGTTGACCAACCAGGAGCAAGCTTTGTAGAAATAGACCAATCAGAAGTGAGAGAAATAACCAATCAGGAGTGAGGGGAATGGACCAATTAGGAGTGAGAGAAATAACCAATCAGGAGTGAGCTCCATGCAAATAAAGTACTACAAATGGACCAGTCAGAAGTTAGGGAAGTGGACCAATCAGAAATGAGAGTAATAACCAATCAGGAGTGAAGGAAATAACCAATCAGAAATGAGCTCAGGGAACCAATAGAATTTTAGGTGTAAGTTAGCCGCTTTAGAGGCAAAGAGTGAAATAGAGCCTCTGGGCCAGGGAACTGGACAGTGCTGGGAGGAGAGCAGCGGCCTTGCCTAAGGGTCCTGCTGGTCTTTTTTATGGGGCTTCCCGCCTCAGCAGGAGTGGGAAGACTAGAGAAGAAGGAAAGGTGGGATGCTGGGGTGACCCCTGAAGGCAAACCACACAGAACCAAGCCTCACTTTCCAGAACCCCTGAGTCCAAAAGGGCACATGTAGAGTCGCTTCCGCTCCACTGGTGCCCTGGCTGGATAGCAGCACCAGGGGGCAGGCCCTCCTCTGGGCTGGGTTCTGGGCTGGGCACTGGGGAGGCAGAGAGAGAAGAGAACACCTCAACCCCTGTGGGGCTTTCATGCCAACCTGGAGACAGACCAGGAAGTGTTGTTAATGCTAAGGGTGAACACAGGGATGAGAACACTGTGTCCTCTGGAGTATGTGGGTGTGATGTTGAGTGTGTGGGGGCCTGAGTGGAGCAGTCTGACATCTGTCCGGCCCCATCTCCACAGGAGCCAGAGCTGGACCCCAAGCCCATACTGGAGCTGCCCCTGGAGAAACTGGCCCAGAAGCTGTGGGCTGACGAGCTGAGACTGGAGAGCGTCCTCTGCAGCTATTTAGAGGAGGTGGGGGCCAGGGGTCAGTACTCTGGGCCCCAGGGCTCTGGGCTGGACTGGGGGATGTTACCTGTTATTGTTCTACTTAGAGGAGTTGGGGACAGGTGTAACCCTGTGGTGCTGCAGCTAGCTTGGGAGGGGGCACATGCCACAGTCATCTGGCACTTCTGCTCTGAGTCAGAGTGGGTGGAGGGGCTGGAGTGACTCAGTGCCCTGTCTCTGGCCTCCCCCTGAGCCCTTAGCTGGTCTCCCTCAATGCTGCTCAGGCACTGAAGGTGCACCATGAGATGAACTGCCTGACGGATTTCCTGGGGGAGTGTGAGGAGCAACTACAGGCATTGAAGAAACTCAAGAAGAGTGAGAGGGGCCTTCTCTACGCGGTCCCCATCAGCCTCAAGGACAACTTTGACTGCATGGTGAGCCCTGAGGGTACATGCGCATGTGTACATCTAAGTGTGTGACATCAGGCAAGTTACTTAATCAAGGCTGTACAGCTAGAAAGTGGCCATTTGGAAACTGGACCCAGCAGTCCAGCTCCCGGACCCAAAATCTTAACCACCGTGCTCTTCTGACACCTATGAGTCCTTCTAAGGGGGCAGCACTTGTGAGAATGCGTGGGAGTTGGGATGGGAGTCTGCTGGGTGATTCTACCCCGACCTCCTTGTCACTTCTCTGCAGGGCCATGACTCTACATGTGGCCTGGCCCAGTTCCTGGAGAAGCCGGCGGCCCAGGATGGGGTCATTGTCAAAGTGCTCAAGGCCCATGGAGCTATTCCCTTCGTTAAGACCAACATTTCCCAGACACTGCTCAGGTCTCTGCAGCAGGCAGGCCCGGGCGGGGTCTGAGGCTGGGGCTGGGCCCAGGATCAAGCGGCAGCTGAAAGTCCTGACTCAGGGCCGAGGGTGAGGTGGGGGCCAGTCATGCAGACCTCCAGGACTGAGATTTTTGGGCAAGTCATTTCTGCCCCCCTGAGCCTAGATTTCTTCATATTACAACATGTGGGTGGACTCCATGGTCCTTAAGGGCTGTCAGGTTCTGAAAAGTTACATCTGTTTCTATCCCAGTTTCTAATGGTTCTTCTCATCCCCTATTCTCCCCCAGCTCTGTCAGCCCTTCGTGTATCTATTTCTGTTTTTGTAACCTGTACCCAATTCTGATAGCAGAGCTGTGTTCTCCTTGGTCCTTATTTTAAGAGTCGTGGTTGGTCTTTCCTGCCCCTCAACTCAGCCAAAGAGACACCAGGAGGTTTCCAGCCCCAGGGGGGAGCTCACGGGCCCTGGGGGTGATCTCCAGGGAAGTCAGCCTCTCTATGGGCGGGGCGGCTTCTCCAGTTAAGCCTTCTCCTCCCAGCCCCTTTTCTCCTGCTTTCCTCAGCTTTGGTTGCAGCAACCCCATCTATGGACAGACTCTGAACCCCTTGAACTTAAAGAAGACACCTGGGGCTCCTCAGGGGGCGAGGGAGCTCTGCTGGCAGAAGGGGGTTCCATTCTGAGCATGGGTACCGACACTGGTGGCAGTATCCACGTTCCAGCCAGCTTTTGTGGTGTCTGTGGCCTCCGGACCACAGGATCCCGCCTCAGGTACTCGGTGGTGGTGGTGGTGGTGGTGGTGGTGTGGGTGGGCTCAGCCCAGCATGGAGGAACTAGGGGTCTAGGGGAGTAGGGGGACCTGTTTCACTCATCAGCCCTCATCCACTTAGCTCAGTACTAGGGGAAGTGGGTGAAGTTAGGAGGGCTTCACATTACTCCTGCCTCAGCCACAGCTAAACACATCATATTTGGTACAGGTGGCAGTGGAACAGACCTTCCACTCACTCATTACTTCATTCATTTGTTAACTCATTCATCTATATATCTATCCATCTACCTACCTTTCCCCTTACTCATCATCAGTCCATCCATTTATCCATTTATAGCCATCCCTCATCCATTCATCCACAAATGCAGTCATCATCCTAGTCTCCATCCATCAGACAATTTCAGCATTCATTTACCATTTTATTTATTTGAGAAATATTTATTGAATGTTTACTCTGTGCCAGACACTATACTAGGTACTTGGGATGCATCAGTGAACAAAATGGACAAATATTCCAGTTCTAGAAAAACTTACACACATCCTTCCTGTCATTTGTTTATTCATTTGTCCATCCACTCATCTAACCATCTATCTATCTATCCATATTTGCCTCCATTCATCCATCTACCCACCCACCCATCCATATATATCCATTAATCTTTCCATCCATCTTGCATTCATCCACACATCTGTCCACCCATCCACCTATCTTTCAGCCCCATTCTGAGTACCTACACTGGAGTGGCCCCTGTTTGGGGGACACAGAGCACTCTCAGACCCAGCCCCTGGCCCTGTTGTGCTCTTAGACATCCAAATGGCTTAGCCAGCAAGTGATTGAGGTTCTAGGAGAGGTTCAAAGCTTGTGGGAACTCAAAGGATGAAGCCGACATTTTCTTTAACAGAGATTTATTAAAAGCCTAGACTTTAAACTTTCAGAAGCAGGGAGAAGGCAGGGAAGGCTTCCTGGAGGAGACAGCATTTGAACTTGGTTTTGAAGGATGGACAAGCCAGGTTGGAGTGGAATCTAGAAAGCTGCAAGTCTGTAAGGAGCCTATTTTGCCTGGAGCATACGTGTGTGTGGAAGGGGAATCTCTGGAAGGAGTTGATACTTCAGAGCCTTGAAGGAGAGTCAAAGAGCTCAGACTTTATGCTGTGGGCAGTAGAGAGTCATGGGGAGGTTGATGCAGCTCCTATTCCTGTGTGCTGGGCCCTGGGGGAGGGCACTGACTGGGTGCTCAAGCCTCATTGGCACCCAAGTCCTTCCTTCAGGTGCTGAGCTGGGCTCTGGATGGGTGGGGTTTTGCAGCTCCTCTGGAGTCACCTCTGCGGTCAAGGGCAAGAAATCAGGTAAGCTCCTGTCTGTGTCTGTGGCCACACCCATTCAAAGATGAACCTGCCAGCCTTCCTCCCAAGGTCACTTCACTTGTCCAGTATCTCAGACAGACCAGCCCCACTGGTGGTCAAGGAATCTGGGAGAAGGGACTGTGTGGCTCCCTAACCCAGTGACTCTTGCCCCATTGAGAGGCGCTTCCTGCTCTTTAGCTTTAATGTCTTCTGCTGCTTTCTCCATGTTCTTCCCCAGAAGTGATTCCCCTATCTTGCACCAGAGCAGCTTTGGCCAGCCTACCAACTCCGCCCATCCTCAACCCCTGACACCAGGGCCTCTTCCTTTGGCCCTGATCATGGCCCTGAGCCTCACCCTCTGAGGCCAGGCAGAGGGGTCCCCAGAGCAGAAAAGATGTGGGGTATCTGTCTCCCTCCACCCTCTCTGTGCAGTGACCACAGCGGCTGGCCCCATGGCCCGGGATGTGGAGAGTCTGGCGCTGTGCCTACGAGCGCTGCTGAGTGAGGACATGCACCAACTGGACCCCACTGTGCCCCCCCCCGCCCTTCAGGGAGGAGGTGAGCTGGTTGGGGAGCAGACCTGGAGGGCTCCCTCCCTCCCTTCATTGACCTGTCTGTTGTCTGACCTTCCCCTGTGAAGTCCTCCTTTCCTAGACCAAGGTGCTGAGAGCAGGAAGTGCACACGCTCAGTCATGTTTGTCTCCTGCCCCCGCTGGACACCAGCTACTTTGGGTTTTCCGCTACCTGGAGTCATAGATGATATTACCCCCAGAGAGGGACTCCAAATCGCGTACCCAAAACACACAGGCGGAATGCTCAGCAAGTGTGGTTTCGAGAGCCTGGTATCAAGTGAAGCTGGGCTCTTAGCCCTCTAGGTAATCCTGGCCAAGTCGCATCTCTTGTCTCGGCCTCAGTCTTCTCATCACTACAATGAAGAGGTTGGACCAGGAGATTGCTCCAGAACCTTCCAACTCTGACACTCTTCATTTATTCATTAATTCATTCACTTATCAGTGCCTACTCTGTGCAGGCTCTTTGTAGCTCATCATAACACTCACTCTGTAGAATGCACATTGCTCCTCCCACTTACAGGTGAGAAACTAAGGGAAGTGAAATGACTTGCTGATGATCTGTAGCTGGTAATTGGCATTGAGCCCAGCCCTGTCTGACTCCAGAACCGCCTCAGTGGGGAGAGTGTCTGTCTACCATTTATCGGATTTATTTATCTGATTGCCTACACACATCCTGGTACAATCAACCTGTGATCGTTGTCTGCCATCCATTATTTGCCTCTGTTGATCTCTTCCTCCTCCTGACAGTTCCTTAGCATCAAGATATTTGTATGTATCCATCTACTTGCCTGCCCACTCATTCAACTTCAACCATCCATTCATCCACCCACCCATCCATCCGTTCAACCCTCTGCTAACCCACCCATTCACCATCTCATACGTACACCCACTCATGGCTCACGAATCTATCTATCATCTGTCTACCTATCCACTCCAGCTATCCAGTCACTCATGCCACCATGAGTGACTTCCAGAAGTGTCTCCAGAGGACCCAGAGCCTGAAAATATATAGGGATGCTCCAGGGGGCTCTTAGGGAGCCCCTGTGGATTGAGTGAGGGCAGTTGTGGCCCAAGGCCTCAGCCTACAAGTCTGGATCCTGGAGAGAGTGCGGCCAATCTCCCCTCAGAGCTCTACCCAGCCCCTCTTGCTCCCAGGTGTACTCCAGTAAATGGCCCCTTCGCATTGGCTACTATGAATCAGACGGCTTCACCCAGCCATCTCCTAGCATGGCCAGGGCTGTGAGGCTCACCTCCAGGCTGTTGCAGGATGCAGGACACCAGGTAAGTTTACTTAGCCCTTGGGAGGGAGGGAGCGAGGATGGACCTGTGAGGATGCTGGCTGGGCCATTCTTGGAGAGAAAGGAAGTTATCTAAGTTTGAGCTATTGAGATCATTGTGTTTCCTCTAAGCTTCCTGGAAATGACTGATGGGGTGGAGGTGGGGGCAGGGTGGGCCTCACTCTGTGAGGAAGGCACCCTCCTTCAGTGGTGGGGACTCAGGGACCCACTCCTAGAATCCCTATAGCCTGGGTTTTTCTCGCCTCCATCCAATGGCTATAAGGAGCTCTCTGTCCTCAAAATCCCTCTTCCCCTCCTTCCTCACCTCCTGTGCCCCAGTGGCTGGCCCTGGCCCTGCCTCCCCTTTGAGAATTGCTGGGCCCAGTCCCTTGACCCCCATGAGCCTCAGTTTTCTACCACCCTAGGCGGCTGTGAACATTAAAGGAGCTCACAGTAAAGCACTTGGCATGGGGCAGGGGTCACAGGTAGCTGGAATTCTGTCATATCTCTGTGCGGGGTGAGGGAGTGGGCATGGCACAAATGCCTCTCCCGCCCTGCTGAGGAGATGAGGAGTGATGTGACATTCTCTTGTTAATCCTAAGGGACAGAGAGAAAACAGGGCAGGGTGGGAAGAGCTCCAGGCCCTGACTCGGCCTCTGTCCCCTCAGGTCATCCCCTTCTCTGTCCCCCGCGTGGAGTATGCCTTCATACACCTGTTCACAGGGGGTCTGTATGCTGATGGAGGGGCTACCCTTCTGGAGAAGCTGTACGTTTTTCAGGACACAGATGTGGGGCATGGTGGAAATAGGATTTGGGAGGGAGCTGCTGGCAACCTGAGCCCTAGGAGCAGACCTGCAGGCCTGGACTGCTGGGATGCCTCTGGCTAATTGTGTGAGCTTAAGCAGCAAGTCACCCACTCAGGCTGCGTCTTCAGGGTGCACACATTCCAGGGGTGGTACTGGTGGGAACAGAAGCATTTCTTTGGGTCTGACCTCCCTCCATGGCTTATCTACAGAGGGGGAGCTGGGCGGGTAGGAGCCAGTCAATGGCTGAAAGGCTATAACTGACCAGCTGTGTGTTTGTGGTTCCTCAGTAAGGGGGACATTGTGGACCCCAGCATGAAGGGCTTGGTCAGCCTGCTCCGTCTGCCAGACCCACTCAAGTGTTTCTGGGCCTGGATCCTGAAGTACATAGTGAGTGTCTGCCCAGAATAGGGGGGACTCAGAGCAGGAGGGGCCCAGAGAGGAGAGGGGCTCAGAAAGAGGAGGGGGCCTCCACAGGGGGTGGGGCCAGGTCAGAGAGGAAGATGAGGCTCAGAGAATGCAGTGGCTCAGAGGAGGGTCCAACTAGAAGAGGCACTGAAAGAAGGGGGGTCCGGAGTCAAAAGAGAAGAGTGTGCTCAGAGGCGAAGCTTCAGAGAGGCTTAGAGAGGGGGAGGGGCTTCAGAGAGGCTCAGAGTGGGAGGTACCTCAGAGAGAGGGAAGAGGATTTAGCAAGGGGGTGGGGACTAGAGGGAGCTCAAGGCTCGGAGAGGTGGTCAGGGGCTTGTGGAGTTGCAGAGTGCTCTTCATGGACCCCTGTCCTGGGCAGGCTGGTGGTGTTCCATGGTTTCTGAAGTTGGTCTCTCTCTCTCTCCTCACCTCTAGGACCCCCGAACTAGCCAAAATTTGGAAGAGATTCGTGGAGTGGGGTGAGTGGTTGTGTCTCCTCAGGTCCAGCTCACAAGGGTCTTCCATGGGAACTGAGTGAAGAACATGTAGCTGGGGGTCTTGTCCACTGGGGGAGGACAGGGCTATTTAGACTTGGGGATCTAACTAGGGTTTTAGGGTCATGTCTGACATGGGGTTAAGTTGAGACATTTGAATGGGGTTCGGATTGGGGCTGGTTTGGGGCTGGGGTTTGATTTGTAATTTTAAGCTCTGAGTTAGGCTAGCTTTGGGTTAGGTTGGGATAAAGGCTGGGCCTGAGTTGAGGTTAGGTTTGGTTGCGGTTGAGTTTACAACTGAGGCTGGGGTTGGAGTTGGTTTGAGTTGGGACTGGGGTTAAGGTTGGAATTGGGGTAGGGATGTTGGTAGGAAGGGAGATGGGTTTGGGCTTGGAGTTGCTGTTGGGCTTGGAGTTGAGGTGCTGGTTGGAATTGGGGCTAGAGTAGCCTGAGGACTTACCTGGGGCCTCGCAAATTAGGGGAAGGAACCTGTGAGTTTGAGGGAGCTTGTGAGTCCCTGTGTCTGGCGGTGGTGGGGTGCATTGACCAGAGAATGTATCCTCTTGGGAATGTTGGACTGACAGGGGATCTTGACCAGGGGACAAGGCACAGGGTCATTCCTAGTTTATCAGCTAATGACACAGTATTGAGGCCAGACCCAGCGTTTTGGGTGTCCTATCCCCATTTGTATAAAAGGGAGTCCTCCCATGATGACCTTTGGACTTCTCAGTTGTCCTCATTCCCCAGGACACCCAAGAAACTGTGGGAGCAGCACACAGCAGTGGAGGTGATGGATGCCTGGGGAGACCTCAAGGGACTGCTGGAGCAGGGGCAGCAGACACCTGGGTGATGATGACAAGAGTGGCCCGACAGGGGGCAGATCCCTGTCCTGGCCTGCAGGGAAAGCCCAGCTGCACCTAGATGGGGAGGCCTGGTGACCTAGGAGATTAATGTAGTCTGTCTCCCTGGGGTCAGGATGACATATTGTCCCCAAGTCACAGCAGCTTGAGACCCCCACTTCCCATCCCTTCACCTTGGCCCCTGGGAAGACCCTGACTCCCCCGGCCCTCATCTCAGTCTGCATCTCACAGTTTGGAAATTCTTCCTGGTGTCTAACCTGACTTAGCCTGGGAGCACCTGACCTTGTCTCACCCCTCCTGCCTGCCACTATCCCTGCAGGAATATCAGCAAGAGTTCATAGCCAAGTGGAGTTCCCTGGACCTGGATGTGCTGCTGGTGCCAGCTCTGGACCCTGCCTTCTACATTGGCTATCCTGCCTTAGCAGCAAGTAAGAGGGCACTGGGTCCTGGGGGGGGCTGAGACTAGGAGTTCAGGACTTCCGAGTCCTGCCACAACTCCCGTGGCCTTGACTTCTGTCTCTATTCACTATTAGAAAAAGATTCTTAAATTGAGATAAAATTGAGATAACATGAACTCACCATTTTAAAGCATATAATCCAGTGGGCTTTTTTTTTTTTTAGTACATTCAGAATGTCATGCAACCACCACAACCATCTCATTCCAGAACATTTCCATCACCCTGAAAAGAAACCCCATGTCTATTAGCAGTCAATCCCAATTTCTATCCACTTTTTAAATGAACTTTCTTGAAGTATAATTTGCATGCAATACAGTTCACCAATTTTGAGTGTGTAACTTGATGAATTTTGACAAACGTATATAGTTGTATAACCACTACCATAATCAAAATATAGAACATTTCCATCACCTGCCAAATTTCCCTCATGTCCTTTTGCAGTTCACCCCATCCCTACTTCTGGCAACCACTGGTCTACTTTCTGTCACAATAGTTTTGCCTCTTCTAGGGTTTCATATAAACGGAATCATAAGGTATGAGGCTTTTGGGTCTGGCTTCTTTCACCTAGCATATCCATTCACCCTTAATGTGCTTTCTGATACCCCACTTCCAAAGGTGTCCTCAGCCCAGCCCAGCCCACCTGAAACACAGGCATCAGCACAGGGCAGTGTCCCATGCTCAGCACAGGTGCAGGTCTCAGAGGTGATGTCATGTAGGATGAAAACCCACCTCAAGCCTGGACTTCTCTCCCCTGGGTCCCCCGACAGTGGCTGCCCAAAGGCACATCCCACACTTGGCCCTGCCTGGTGTCCTCTGGACCTGTGGACCTGTCTGCCACCCTGGTTCCCATTTGTACATGGGGAATAGTAATCCCCACCTCTCAGGAGTAGAGAGGAGTCAAGGAGTCAGCAACGTAGAGAGGGCAGCACAGTGCCCTGCACTGAGTAAAGCTTGGACAGAGCTGATTCCCTCCTTTTCTCCACTGTGGGGAGCAGGAGGCCTCTGTCTGGTGGGCACCCTGCACTGGACCGGCTATTGCAAGCAGGGGTTGCAGTTCCGAGAAGGAACTCTAGGGGGCGCTCACACACATTCTTCCTTACCTGAGTCTTTTCGGAGCCCCTCATTTCCTGGGCTTAACTGGATCTTCCTACAGGTAGCTTTTCCTACGTCTCCCTGTTCAACGTCCTGAACTTCTCTGCCGGCGTGGTGCCCGTCACCACCGTGACGCTAGAGGACGAGGAGGAACTGGCCTTCTACAGGGGCTACTCCGGAGATAGTTTTGACAAAAATTTCCGGGAGGTCAGTTTCCCTCTTTGCCTCTCCCCGTTTTGGGGCAGGTGAGGGTGGGGTGGGGTTCGTCATTCTTTCTGTTTACCCATCACCATTTCCGCTGCAGTTTTACCCTCTTCCTGAGGACACACTATTTGCCCTCCAAGTCAGCTTCTGTCCTTGTTAGGGGAGAATATTTTGCAAAACCAGTGGTTTCCTTGTCACTTCTGTAGGGAAAGTAAATCCCAGAGGCAGGAAAGAGGAGCAGAGCAAAGGTCCCTGGTTAGGAGCTTACTGTGTAGCTGAACTGGACACTGTCCCTCTCGAGCCTCAAGTTTCTTCTCCAGGAAAGTGAGAATTAAAACATCTACCATGCAGGTTGTGTTAAAGGTTAAACTGAGAAAGAGTAAAGCAATTAGCATAAAGCCTTGTATGTAGGAAGTGTTCAATAAATGCTACTATTACTAATTCAGAGAGGGCTTTGCACAAAGGAAATATTTTCATGGGCCTATTTAATTCATGGTCTAAAATATCAGCCCTGACTTGGGTGAGAGAGAGAGACGAAAAGAGAGATTGGCTCTGAAAAGTATGCATGTGTCTGAGTCAGACATTAAGTAACTTATTTTTTCTGGAAATTGGTTTTAGTGCTAGAGTTACCCAGTGGAACTGCTGACCTGAATTCTGAGAAAATAACAATAATGATACTATCTAATGTGTCTTGAGCTCTTGCTCTGTTCCAAGAGTGTTTAAAAGTGCTGTATATATATTAAATCATTAAATCCCATAACTGTCCTGTGAGGTTTTGCAAATGAGGAAATGGAGGCACAGACAGGTTAAGGGACTTGACCAAAGCCACACAACTAGCTGAAGTGAAGGAGCTGGCACATGAAGCCATATGACCCAGCTCCAGACAAAGGCAAATAAGGGCCTATATGATAGCATCATAAAGCAGTGAACACAGGTTTGAATTCCTACAAGAATGTTTGGATTTCATGGCAGGGACTTAGGCTCAGCTTCCATGTTCCTGGGCCTGTGTTGGGGTCAAGGCACCCCTTTTATTGCAGAAGTGTAACCAGACTCTGGGTCAGGGATTTGCACATTCTTCTTTCTTTTACTGAGAACACTGAGTGGATATTTGGTTTTATATTTCATCCTTACAGTCACCTCTCTGCAGAGGGAGCAAGTTTTACATCTTAACCCTGGAGAATTGTAAACAAAGCAGAACAGTTTTTCCAGGTTTTGCCGAGGTCTGAGGAAGCCTGGATCTCTGAGATCCAGAACATTTCTACCATAATATAAATTCAGGTTGAGGCATTTGGATAAATGCATACCTATGTGTGGTGAGGAAGGCTGGGCAAATGGCCTGCGAGCAGAAGCAGGCTCTGAGTCCACAGACCCTCTCTCCATGCAGGTGGTGAGAGGCTCTGTGGGGCTTCCAGTGGGTGTGCAGTGCATCGCTTTGCCATGGGAAAGAGGAGCTGTGTCTCCGGCTCATGAAGGAGGTGGAGACCTTGGTCAAGAACCAGAGGGAACCTAAGTGACAAGCCACTCCTTCTCCTGGAGGCCTGCCTACACCCTCATCCAAGTCTGCTCTCGATGCCCCTTCCTTCTCATGAATACCACATCCGCCTCGTTTCTCCTCCTCCTGGAAGGCCACCGGATTCTTTTTCTTTGTAGTCCCTCTGTGTAAGTGCTCAATACACAGGCCTCCCAGTTTAGCCCAAGATGGGGAGCAAGGTGAAGGGCTCAATAAACATTTTTGACTGGCTGGCCTTGTGATCTCTGGTCTAGGTGGAGAGGTGGGGCTGCAGCCTCCTGGTGGCCTTCTGCCTTCAGTTGCTCTCCTCCAGCTCAGTCTCCGAGATGCTATCCCACATTGCAGCAGAGGGGAAAAGCCCCAAAGTGAGAAGCTGGCTGGAGACCTGGGTCCAAGTCCTGGCTCTGCCACTGGCTTGCTGTGCAATCCTGGGCAAGTTACTTCCTCTCTCTGGACCTCAGTTTTCTCATCTACAAATTGAGGGGGTTAGATTTGATGAGGTCCATGGTACTTGCCAGCTTGACTGTTCTGTGAGCTGTGATTCCTAGGTATTTCCCTGATCAAGAATTTGGCATGCTTCCTTGAGAAAGTTCCATAGAGCAAGGCTGAGGGATTGAAACCAAGTCAGAGCAGACCCTGGGTTGGGACGCAGACCCTAGCTCACAGTGCAGTGCTTTGCCCACAAGCTGTTAATTTTTTGGCCTGACACTCAGCACCTCCTGAGAGCCTTCACAGCCTCCTCTGGCATGGCTCCACCTCAGCTCAGCCTCCCTTCATTGCCTCCAACTGGAGCCTTCTTGCCAGCACAAAGGGTGCTTCTGTGTCCGTGCCTCTGTGCATACTGTTCTTTTACCTAAACATCATCACTGTCTTCTCTGTCCTACGAGTCCTGTGTCAAATGCCACTTCCTCCAGGAGGCCTTCTTTGATCCCTTGAACTCCCCCATGATCTTCCCCTCATCTGAACTCTCTTGAGGTTCTCCTCAATCAAAACATGTACCCTTCCACTATCTTATTCCTTTTTGTAGCCATAGGCAATCAGCTAGGCAGATTGAACTCATTCCTCCCCAAGCTTGATAACACAGACCTCCTGGAGATAATATCTCAATGCAAATGAATGGAATTCATCCATCCACCCATTTATTCATCCACTTATCCACCCACCCATCCATCCATTAAAGCTACATATGTTGAATACCTCCTCTGAACACAAATGATGGAATTTCAGGCAGAAAAAGGCTTGAGATGAAGACTCCAGGAATCACCATAAAGGCAGCACTGACTGTACCTACAACAGAAGAAACCATCTGGGGTGTCAGGCGCAGGCTGGACAAGGCTATTACTGACCTCACTGTGGCCTCCACCTCTCTCCAGGCTTTACCTCAGGGTCTGAGATCTCTGCTTGAGAGGGATCCTCATGGATTCCCCTGAGTCAGGGTTAGTAGGTCTCCTGCTCTGCCTTTCCTCTTCCATAAGAGGGAGATCTAAGAGGCTCAGAGAAGTTGAGGGCAGAGAGGTTTTCTCTCTCAAGTGCCTCCTGCCTCCTTTCCCTGAGCCCCGCTGGCTGCACCAGTCTGGGCACCAGGGGGCAGCATTGAGCTTCACACAACCCAGAGATTACCTGGCCTTCTCTCCTGCCAGCAAGTCTTTCCCAGTCTGAACTCCATTGCACAGACTGGGAAACTAGAAGGTGGAGAGAGAGGAGGACCAGGAATAAACCAGTTGCATTTGCAGATTTTAGGAGATGGGGGCAGAATCCTATTTTTTTGGCAGAAACTAGCCCAGGGAGAGGGAGTGGCAGATACTAGCCCAGTAGGGAGAGTAAATGGAAAACCCCTTCCTGGGCCAGACTTCCCTCCAGGCTGGCTTTTGCTCGTTTCTCTGGAGCTGATGTTTGGGGTCAACAACTGCCTTCCTCCCCAGCCCCAGCTCCAGCTCAAGCGCTGACCTCTAACCTCTCACTGCCTGCGAGCACTGTCTCCAGCTGAAACCTCTCCCTGGTCTGTGTGACTGTGGGCAGGTCACTGGCTTCCTCAGAGCCCCTCTTTATAAGGGCTTCGTTGAAGCCTGCATGAGTGCATGTGGGACCTTCAGGGACAGGGCATCGCCTCCTCCTCCCCTTCCCACTCCTATTACTTCCCTCGTGAACAGCTTGATCTGGTTGCACTTGGGTCCGGGTTCTGGTTCTGCCTCCTCTATGGCCTTGGGCAAGTCTCCCAGCTTCTCCAAGCCTCAGTTTCTTCCGTAAGATGGAAATAATGATTACATCTGCAACAGCCCCAGGATGAGACAGATCCACAGAAAATTAAGGGCGGGTGGGAGAGGACTTGAGCTGCTCCTCCTCAGCCTGGGAGTCGCTATGGGGTGAGAGGCCAGTTCAGGTCTGGGAGTCTGTGTCCAGAATTCACAGGGAAGAGCCAGCCCCTCATGGGGGAGCCTGTCTGAGAGCATTAGGGTGGATCATTCTTGGGGAGGAGTTTAGCTCAGAAACAGGAAATTTCGCGGGGGCTGGGGCTGTTCTACAAAGGCTAGGACTGAGGCTTCTGACTAGGACCCTTTGGAAAGGGGGCATCTTGCGTTCTGGTCTTGTTTCGGCCCTTTCTGGGCCTGTTTCCCCTTTGGCTGCATAGGGAAGGAGTGTCCATGTCCCCCATCTCGCCCGCTCCCCGCTCCCATTTATTCCGAAGGCCCTGCCAGTCAGCGCCGCGTCGCCACCCAGCGGTCCAGAATCTATCCGGGCCTCTCCACCCCACGCATCGCACCGGGATTTCGTCTCAGCGCCCGGACTCCGATGGGCGGGCCAGACAAACCCGGCCGAGGCGCCCTCCCCGCCCGCACACTGATGGACAGACAGCCGGACGCAACCCGCCCGGAGTCCGTTCGGTCCCCGGCCGCTCCCCGCTCGCAGCTCCGCGCACGGGCCGCCCCGCCCGCCGCCCTCCCCGGGCGCCCGCATTAAAGCGCATATGCAAGCCATGAATTATCAACTGAAAGGAGTCAATTACCGGCTCTAAAAACGAGTGTCTGCGCCCGGAGCGCCCGGGGCCATCCGCCTATTTACGGAGCGATTTCCCCCGCCCGGCCTCGGGAGGGACAGACGGGAGAGACGGAGCCCGAGACCGGGAGGGAGAGAGCAGCGACGGGGAGAGAGACTGGGAGAAAGGGAGCCAGAGACCCGCAGAGATGGGGAGAGAGAAACTGGGACGGGAGGGAGAGGCCGAGAGAGGGAGATCTAGAAAACAGGCAGAGAATCAGAGGGCAAATGCAGCCTGTTTCCTTCTTCCCAGAAATGGGGGGACGGGGGACGGACGTGGAGCCCTAGGACCTCAGAAATCGTGTTCCCCTCCCCCAGGGTCCGTGTGGGACCCCAGCCTCCAGGGCTCGAGGAGGCTGGACTCCTGGCAGGGGCACTGGGGCTATCTCTGGGCCTCAGAGAGTGGTCGCGTGGGGAGCACAGTTTGCAGAGGGGCCTGTCGGCGCAGGAAACTGGGGAGCAGGCTGCGGTGTTGTCAGGTGACGGGGAGGAGTGGGTGAAGAACAGAGGCAAAGTGAGGGCAGAACCTGATGCGGGGGCGTCTGTGTGGCCTGTTAGCAATGAGAGAGAAGAGGCAAAACCAACCCCGCTGGGCTCAGGAAGTCCTGTCTGCCCCCGAGGCTCTCAGCCAAGAGGTTCCCTCTCTGGAAATGCTTTTCCTGATGAGCTCCTACTCATTCTTTGACTCCGGGTTTCCCCAGCTGCTCTGCCTGCCTTAGCCTCAGCACACACCCCATTCTATTCTGTGATCCAGGCTGACTTTTCCAGGAGATCAGTAAGGCCCATTAGGGCAGGGCCTTGGTTAGTCTTGTGCCCTGTGGAGGGAGCGACATAAGTATTTGCTGAACGAATGAATGTAGGAGGGAACTGGGTGAGAGGGGACCTTGGCCTGGACTGAGGCTGTGACCAAGGCCCAAAATTTGAAGAGAAAGGCCAAGTGGAAAGCATTCTGTGCAGATCACATGGAAGGCTTCAAGCAACCTCGGTGCTGGGGTGAGTTCACAGTAACTGAGTCCAGACCTTGCTCTGCAGAGGGTGAGGGAGAGGAGGGCAGAAGCAGAAGTGAGGAGGGTAGGGATGGGGAGGATGAGGCTTGGCTCACCAGCACCAGCAAGTTGCTGCCAGAGCCCCCAGAGTTCTGCCCTTAGTGCTTCAGGACCCCTTCTTCTGCGGGAGGTGAGGACAGGAAACCCCCAGGAAGGAAGAAGGAGCAGGGTCTAAACTGGGGCAGAGTGAAAAGTAAGGCTTGGGAATCAAGCAGAGCCTCTCTTTGTGCTGTGTGGCCTCTGATGGCGTCTTAACTTCTGGGCCTCAGGTTCTTTACCCATAAAATGCGGACAGCGCAACCCACTTTTACATGAGTTTTCTGACATCTGCACAGCACTTTCCCCTAGCAGGAAAGACCCTGCCATTTATAAAGGCTTACAGGTGACTAGCACTGCGACTAGTGGGTTATCTTTCTCTTCCTCCCGACAGCTTTCTGAGGTTGTGAAGTTGCTTTGCAGACAAGGAAACTCAAAGAAGAACAGCAGCTGGGGAGTGGCAACATCAAGTTTTGAAGTCAGGTCGGGCTCCAGAGCGTCCTTAACCCCCAGACTTGACCTGCGTACCCCTTGTCCTGTTACTTCCAGTCAGACAGGGGACCACAGCAAGGTGGGCAAAACAGCTTAGGTCCTGCAGAGGTGGCCCCTGGGTCTTGTTCTCACCACTGCATGCCCAAGCTGGCTTCCAGCCTGACTGCAGCCCCTCCATGCCATTAGCGGGCAGCCAGAGGGGGTGTTGGCCAGCGCCAATGCTGGGGTTCCTGCGGCCGCTCGCCTATTAATGGCTGGTGGCTTCACAGTGATTTATTGGGGCTTCTTCATTTCCCCTTGGTCCGCTATAAACATATTTATACCACCAGAGTGACCGATAAATTTCCCTTATGAATCCCGTTATCTCCCCCATTAACCATCCGTCACCTTTTATGCGGCCACAATGGGCTGGGCCAGGGCACGGGGGCTGGGTGGGAGGCCCTCGGCCTGCAGCCCATGGGCCCAGTGAACTCTTCACCTCCCCCACTGCTCCCCAGACAGAGCACCGGCTGTTGCCTTGGAGCTGCCTTGAGGAAGAGAGCACGGGCCTAGGAACAGACTGGACCAGGCAGGCCCTTTGAAATGTGGCCTCCTCATGGGTCTCAGAATGGGGAAGTCCCTCTCGGGGCTAACCTGAGTCTCTCCCACTGTAGCTCTGGTTTCATCTTTTCTAAATGAGCAGGAGTCTTCTGAATCTGCTGCTGCTACTCCTTCTCCTCTCCCCATCCTCAGCTCTCCCCCTCCTCCTTCTAACTGCAGCAGAAATCTAAGACACAGTTTGATGTGTTACTGGGGGCCAGGTGCTGGCTGGCATTTGCCAAGTACCTCCTCTGTTCCAGTCACTTTACATCCATGATTTCATGTGATAGTCACCACAATCTGGGGCCAGACATGTAGAGCTCCCTTTGCTAGATGAGGAAATAAGGCTCAGAGACATTAAATGAAAAGCCCAAGATCATGCAGCCACAGGGCAGAGCAGTGATTTGGGGACTTTTTGGCCCTAAAGGTGTGCTTTCAACCACTGCAACTCAACCACCTCTTCAGATGCTCTGGGCTAAGAGGGGTTAATCTAAGAAAGTTTTCCAGCAGAAGGAGCTACAGAGCAGGGAGGGGGGAAGGGGAAGAGAGCCCAGGACCTTGGTGGGAGGCTGGTGGGGAGAAGGAGGCAGGGCTTTGAAGTAGGGAGTGAACTTCACTTTGAGGAAACTTGGACACATGTTCAGAGTCTGGTCCCAAGCTGCTGGAGATGGGTGGCAAGTTCTCTCAGAGCCCTAAGGCTCCTGTTCTGCCCACATCTGGCAGGACAAGGGGCCTGGTACATGGCCTGGGCTAGTAGACAGAGCCTGGCCCAGCCCTTCTCAGCTGTGTGCCCTCAGCCCTCTGTCTGTACCTGGGCATGGAGGGTTCTGCCCTTTGATCCCTGAAATATCACCTTCCCTGGGAGGTGGCTCTGTGTGTGTGGGGTGGGAGGATGCCTGGGAGTCCTGTTTCCTCCACCTTTGCCCCCACAATCAGTCAGAACTGCTGAGAGCGCCTTTGGGGTTAAGATGACCCACCGTCTCCAGTGGAGAAGACTCTCTAGACTCAGGTAGACCAAGTCCACCCTGAGCCCTAGCACTGCTTCTCTGGCCCAAGGAGGATGAGCATAGGGAGGTGTTATTATCCCCCTCTTACAGATGAGGAAACTTCAGTCCAGAGTGGGAAAGAATCTGAGCAGAGAGCTGAGCCCTGGGTTAAGACCTGGTGACTGAGAGGGGACTCAGCAGCATTAGAGCCAGGAAGGCACAGAGTGGAGTTGAGGATGGGGCCGGAGTGCAGTCTGCTGGATCTGGGTGGCCACGGGGTGGGGAGCTCGGTTCTCTGAAGCCTAGCTAAATTACTCCTGTCTCCAGCAACGCCATCCCTGCTTGTCTAGGAGTGGTGAGGGCAGAGGGGAGTTGGGCTTAACAATCCAAGGAGACAGATCCTCCTCTGACTTCAAGAGGGTGTGGGCAGGTCATCCTGACCATTACCCTGCTTCCTGTGGTCTGTGGTCCAGAGGGAGGAGCTGTGGGGGGTGGTCAAATATCTAATCCATCTATATTCTGGTTCTCCTCACCTCAGCGCCAGTGGAGACACAGCCTAGCTAGGAGAAGGGAGACCTGCTGGGCATCTGGGAGCATGTTCTGGCCTTTTCTGAGCCTCATCCCTAGACACTCTTCAGCTCAGATTCCAGACTCCAAGCTGCCATATGCCGTGGGGACATCCTTGCCCTCAGATGGGAGCTCCTGAAGAGGGGACCAGGACAGACCAGCAGGCACCACAGTCAGACACTGTTTGTCTCTCTCGCAGAGGTCCTCAGCCTCAGTCTCCTGGTTTCACCTGCTCTTCTTCCCCCTCCTTTTGCCCTCTTTGTCCTACCCCTACCAACTGTCTGTCTGTCTGTCTGTCTTTCTCTCTGGGCTGGCAGTCCTCTCCCGTATGTCCTCTCCTCTCTGCAAGGTTGGAGGGAGGGGTAGGGCCAGGAGTGTGAGCAAGCGTGAGTGTGTGTGTGTGTGTGTGTGTGTGTGTGTGTGCGCACAAGCGCTGCCTCTCTCCCTTCCCGCCCCCCTCCCTGCTCTCCTTCCTCCACACTCACACACACACTCTCTCTCTCAGTCATTTTCAATGTCATAAATTTCCACGTCTCTCTCCTCCACTCGGCTATTACCTGCGCCTCCGTCACCGGCCTCGCTCTCGCTCCCAGATGGGCTAGGCCATCTCCATCTGCAAATGACTCAGGGAGAGAGAGGCAGGGAAGGAGGGAGAGAAAGGAGCAGAGAGACACCCAGAGAGATTGAGAGATTGAGAGAGAAAGCAAGTGAGCAGAAGACAAGAGACTGAAGCAAGGAGAGAGAAGCAGCCCTGGAGAGACCTCAGCCCCCTCTTCCTGCCTCCTCCAAATACAAAAGTCACTGCCAACTGCCAACAGGGAGCCTGTCAGTGTGGGGGGTGAGGGGAGCCTCTAGGCCCCGGGCAGGAGAGGGGGTGCTGAGTTAGGCCACCCAGCTCTGCTCACCGCCCCCACCCTGTTGGGTGTGCCGCAAGTCCTTCTTCCCCTTCTCTCTCATTTCCCAGGGGCCTCCGTGTGCCAGCGCTGTGCTAGTGGGAGTCAGACACCTGGTACCCCTCTTTTCAGCGGCTCACAACCTAGGGGACAGACAGGGAGGTGAGCCCCCTGTTAAACAAATGTGCTAGGACCCCCGGGGGGCACTTGTGGATGGGGGTGGCCTTCAGAGTTCCCACAGTTGACAGCAGGCTGCCTGGGTGCTGTGCCTTGCCTTCAGAATTGCAGGTGCTCTCAGACCCTGGCTTCTTACAACCACTGTGACGCTCCCCCCCTCCCTCCTACTATCTTCACAGGAGCGCTTAGTTTTCTCAGGACTGGCTTTCAGAAGAGAGCAGGGCTGGGAAGACTCAGGTGGTCTTGGGGAGAGAGTATTTCCAGGAGACCTCATAGGAGGGGGTCCAGGCAGGGGTGGAGTCGGGAGAGTGTGAGGTCCCAAGGTCCCAAGATGCTGCCAGGAGGGACCCAGTGAAGCATCAGCTGCTGGTATTAACAACTGCCTGTGAGGGAGCTGCTGGCAGTGCCGGCAGGACATGGCCCCTGGGCCTGGTGCTGACATCAGGATCTCCTGAAAGATGTCCTGTTTGTACTCTCAACACCCCCGGTTTCTTCTAGAATGCAGATATGATCATACTGCTCTTGGTTCACCCCTGCAATGGCTCCACATCCCACTGAAAATAAGACCTAGACTTACTTTGGCTTCCTATGCCTAGTCCATTCTGGTCCACTGCACCCCACCACCACCTCTCCCCTGACCTGTCTCTCTTGGTGGGGTCTAGAATGTGCCCAGGGCCTTTGCGCTTACTCTCCTCCTCTTTCAGCAGTGCTGGCTGCTCACTCTCAGCTCATATGACACCTTGACGGAGAGCCAACCCTGACCACCCCATTAATGATGGATCACCCCCTTAACTCTGTCGTGGCCTTCTGAGTAGTTATTTTGTGGCACTTTTTACATTGTCATTGTTTGTTTACTTATCTGTTAACTTGTTTAGTGTCTGTCTCTTCTGATGGATTGTACCTTCCACTAAGTCAGAACCATGTTTGCCCTGTTCATCAAAGACAGTAACTGCCACATCATGAACCCTCAAGAAACTTTTTGTTGAATGACTGACTGAATGAATGAATGAATGATGTTGATGTAGGTGAATCATCATCATCTTGGTTTGGACTGGAACTGATGTTGGGATAGATGTTGAGTCTGGGCTGATGGTCTCAGGGTTGCTGTCCATCTGGCAAATTTGGAATCCCAGTGGGATAGACTCCATTCCAACAAGAAAAGACATCTTGCTCTGATGTTGGGAATTTAGCCTGTGATTAGGATCAGGCCTCATAAAAGAGTTTTCCTTGACTAAAGCCCACATATGGGAGTTTCTCCATCTGTGGGTGAGCATATACACCCTTACAGACTTACAGACAAACATACACACACACACACTCACCACAGGCATACTCATACCCCTGCACAAAGTGGCCTAAGATAAAACACACTCATACGCATTCACAGAGTCCCTGTAGATGCCTGTACACACCAAGGCACGCAGGGGGACAAGCTCAGTACCCACATTCCTATACATGCCAATCACAATCCCATAGGTGTATTTGTGACAGGTATACACATATAAACACATACCTACAAATATATACTTATGTGTGCAGACACAGTCATAAAAACAACATAATTAAACACTAAAAATGACACCAATGGGGGAAGACACCTGTTCACTTGCTTTCTGACTCAGGAGTCCAGGCTTCGTAGGAGCTTGGAGGAGCGAACTGGGCTCCAAGCTGCCCTCCTGCAGGGGATGAACTATGCTGAGTGATTCCCGCTCTTCTGCCTCGTTCCTGCACCTCCCCCTGCTCCACTGCCCCAGCCCTCATGGTCCTGCCAAAGGGTGAGGCTCCAGCAGACTCGGTCACTGGCCAGAGGCAGAGCTCAGCTGAAACTAGGGTCAGGGCTTGGTCCGGGGCCAAGGTCAAGGTTCACTGGGTGACTAGGGTCAGGCTCATCTGGGATCAAGGTCAAAGGTCAGTCAGGGGTTGAGATTTCTTTGATGCCCCGGGTCTCTGCACACAGGTGTACCCCCAATACATGCCAGTCCAAGGAGCTGCTAGCGGGAGCGAGACACTGGGTCCTCGTCGTGCGTTGGCCTCTGCGGCTGGTGGAGGGTGGGGGGGCAGGTGGGGGCCGGGCCGGGCAGATAGCTGTGAGGTACGTTTCCATCTCCGCGGGTCGGGCGGGCGAAGCCATTTCCAATCTGCTCTCTATCATTTTCAATATCATTAATCCCAGACACTCTATTTTCCATGCCTGCGCAGCCAGGCCCCCGAGTGTGCGCCGTGTAAAGTGACACATATTCATCACCGGCTCGTGGCGCCGGCGCCGACGCTGATACAATATTAGTGTTGCCCCCCCGCTCGGGGCCCGCTCCGCCCGGCTCCCCGATGGCACGAATCCATCACCTGGAGCCCGTGTCACTTTCCCCAGCAGCCACATTTGTTTGGGCACTTAGGAGGTAATTGTGGCACATTAGCCGGGGCGAGGAAGGGCGCTGGGCCTCCAGGAAGAGGGGAGGCTGAGGCATCTTCCACAGCCTGAGTCCATCCTGGCCTGGTGCCGTCCTGGGCTTGGGCTGGGGTCCCAGAAACCTGAGTTCTTGCTCAGGCTTAGAGGGGGTGGCTCGAGGAAGGACCCCACATGGAGGAGATCAACTCAGGCCCCATCAGGAAGACTCAGAAGGGTTCCCCTGCTCCCTTGTGAGCCCCAACATTAGGCATTGTGGCTTGGTCTAGATGGGGGCCCCAGCTTGGAGGTGATGGCTTTGAAACCATCCCAGCCATATTGCAGCACTGAAACTTAGGATGTGGTGATGCCAGTTCTCCTGGCTCCATTTCAAGTCCCATATGGGAGAGGGAGGTGGGAGGGAGGCAGGAGGGAGGGAACATTGCCCAGCTCTTGGAAGTCCAACTCTGAGGGGAAAGCTGGTCCTGTCCTGGGGATCTGGATCTGAGAGGGGAGGCTCCTAGTCTGAGAGGGGTGACGTGGCCCAGCCTTGAGGAGCTCTGCCTGAGTCTAGGTGACAGGGATGTTACCCAGCCTGAGCAGTAGACTGTGGCCCAGGGCAGGTGCTTTGGGGAAGACTCCCTGGAGGCAGAGAGCCAGATGCAGGGACAACCTCTGGGCACTGGGAGGCCCAAAATGGCTGCAGTGGAGGGAGGAGCAGCAGCCGGGGTCATTGATCTGGGCAGAGGCCAGGCTGTGCAGGGGCAGGGGTTCTCCCTCCTTAGTCCGCAGGGCTAACACCCATTAACCTCGTCAGCAGACAAATTGCCCGTCTTGTCAAATTCCCATTTAAAATGCAAACTCGATTTGACAGAGTAAACGAGCGGAGGTGGGAGCGGATAATCCAGTGGAAGCTCATTAGCAGAGCCCAATGAGAGGGGCCTACCAGGATGGCCTAACGAACCCGCTGTGATGAACCTCCAGCCTTTCAACACCCCACCACCCACTCAATACCCTGACTCCCTGGCCCTATCGCCCACCCCCTTCAAGGAGTCTGGGGACCCCGGCCGCCTGCCACCACCTTTGGGAAGGTGCATCCAAGAGCTTTGGTAGTAGACAGGGCTGGGAACCAGCCTCTGCCCCTCTGCCTGTCCACTCAGTGGCCTTGAGTAGTGACAACAGCAATTGTGTGTCTTCCCCGACTCCCCGACCAGGGTTCCCACTAGGACACTGTATGTCTATTCTCCAGGGCCCTTACTGGGGGTGGGGGCGTGCTGTGAGTTGGCATTTTTAACTCATTTACAAATAAGAAACTTGAGTCCCAGCTAGAAATAGGCAGAACTTGGATTTGACCACCAATCCATCAGACTCCAACAGTCCCACTTGTAACCCTGCACTGCTCTGCCTCCTGAATTGTTCATGGTGGTCCTCTCCTCTCTGCTTCCCTGGCTTCTGTGCTGTCACTAGCTGTGTGGGTCTGAAAAAGTGACTTCCCTTTGAACCTCATTTTTCTCATCTGTGAAAAATGGGCAAACAACAGCCTTTCAGCCCCAGGGATATGATAAGGAGAATTTTAGTAAGTACTTGGTTTAATGAGTACTAATAACCACCCAAGAAATATCAGCAGACAGTTTAGCCTGGGATGGGGTAGGGGGGAAGGCAGGTGTGAAGGGGAAATAAAGAATCTAGGTTTTCCCAGGGGAGCAGCTCATGAGCAGACGTGGGCCCCTCCTGGCTTCCAGGACCTGGGCACCCCTGGACTCGCACCCACTCCTGCCTTCTCAGCCCTACCTGGACCCTTCTCAGAGGAAAGAAGTCTGTTCACAAGCTTGGAGAGGCGTTGACCGGTCTCCTCCCACCACAGGAGGGAGGGATCCTGGGGCAGGTGAATGTCCTGTTCACCTGGTCACTTCCTCTGTCTTGTGCTGCAGCCAGGCTGTTTTGAATAGCTGGAATGGTCGACAATTACTGGCCTGGTAGGGAAGCCGCGGACAGCCAATGGGCTTTTGCTCCACCTGGGCTCTGCAGGGCACCCCCAGCTCTTCTTCACAGGTATTCTACGAGCCCATGAACCCGGTTGGGGCTGCGCCTGCCCCTGCCACCTCTCGGGGCGCTGTGCTGCCCCACAGCACTAGGAGCCAGTGCTGGGTGACTTTGGGCGAGTGTCCTCTTTGGGTCTCATTGCCTGTCGCTGACATTGCCAGAGCACTTCTTAGCCCCAGTCTCTGCCCCCCTCCCCAATTCCTTCACAGGCACCAAGGCGGTTGCTTCGAATACTACCACTTTCCCACCACGACTCCTTACTAGTCCCAAGGTAAAGTCCAAATTCCTCAGCTGGAGGAATTCAAGGCCCCACACAGTCTGGTCTCAGTTTACCCTTCCAGTCTCTCGCATGGCACACAGAGTGTCCTGAGCTCTCCTGTCTCCTTGACTCTGCGAGGCTGTGAATTACCCTCATATCCCTGTCTGCCTTACCTCCAGACTCCACGCCTACCCCTACGGGATCCCCTCCCTCTTCACCCGTCTCCGTGCCTCCTCCTCGCCTGGCTCTAGCAGTAAGCTGGGAGACCCCTGGGAGACCCAGGGCCCTGTCAGGGGTGGGGTGGGCTACAGAGGAGGAGAGGTGTGGGATGGGGGTTGGTTCTCGGCCTCCCTCCAGTCGTCCACAGAGCCGTCCTCTGAGGCTGGCCTAATTCCCTTCAGAGCCTGGCTCCCATCTTCAGGGTGGTGCTTAGGGAGCTGAGAGCCCAACGTTAATGCCTAAGAAAGTCGTGGGTGGATTAGAAAGCGAGGGGGATTAGGGCCAGAGCGGGTGGCTGATGCAGAAGCAGAGCCCCTCCTCCTGAGGAAGAGGAGGCTAATCCTGCTTAGCGACTGAGGAGCCGGCAGTGCTGGGGGGGGCCTTCTTCCCATCCACTCGGGCTGCTCAGAGCTGGCAGGCCCACCAGGCTCTGACCTGGGCTCAGGCCAGAGCAGCAGGCAGAAGATCCATCCTCCCCTCTGTCCTGCAAACTTTTGGTCCACTGGAGTCCCCCCAGACCATCTCTGCCTTGTCCCCAACATTGCCCCAGCCCTCCATGTGACCAGAAACCTTCTCATCTAGCTGTGTGCACCCAAACTGCCCTGTCTAGCCATGCTTCCCAATTTTCATAACTCTCCGAATCTCCATAAACTGAGCCATCCCACTGAGACTCCCAGTGCCCTACCCATCTGCACTGCTCAGAGAGCCCAGAGTGGATGCTGCGGTGCTGCCCAGACACTCCTCAAGGGCAGAGGCACTCATTCTTGCAGCCGCTGGAATGTTGGCTGCTGATGGCTCATGGTCTTCCCTGGGGTATTGCCCTCAGCTACCTCCCCCAACGTTATGCCCTCTCCCTTCGGGCAATCCCTAGGATGACTGGTCCGTGCAGGAGGACAATGGTCTGGCTCCCTTACCTCCATCTGGGATGACTCTGAAAGGCCATTGCAGCCCCAGACCTTCCTGTGGGGTTGGCTGAGGCCGCTGTAGCATCTGCATCACAGTTCCTCTCCTTTGCCCAGTCCTGCCCCCTCGCCACTGCTTCATGGGCATTGTCCCCAAAAGCACTCTCCATGAGACCCCTGCCCTCTCCCTCTCTCATCTCAAGAAGTCTCACCCTTCACTTTCCTTTTCAAGTCTCAAGGTCGGGGGAGAGACGATTAGGTTGATCAGCGCAGGGCCTGGATTCAGGAGCTCCTGACCTAGATGCTTGCAGCCCAGCCGGGTGAGGACCTGCAGTTGCTTCCCTGGGGATTAATCCTTGGCCCATTTGCTTTCGGTGGTGTAGGCTGTTCTGTGGACTGAGCGAGGAGAGAACTCTGCTTTGGGAGCCTCGACTAAGGGGGAAGGAAGGACCTTACCTTAGGAGCTGAGTCTGAGGAAGCAGACCAGGCTCTGGACCAAGGGAAGAAGCAGACCTGTCTATGCCGGGTCCCTCCACCCCACCATCCATCCAGGTCTTCCCTTCAGGCTTGCCTCGCTCTCTGGAGGGGTCAGCCAGTCAGTATGATGCCTGCATATGGGAGGACTGGGTTTCTAAGTTAATGATGGGGGAGTGCATGAGAGGAACAGGAGGGATGCCCACTACTTGGTCCTTAGCTCCGTTAGGCTGGAGGCTGTGGCTTGTGGCCTCAGAGAACATCCTGGATGCAAGGCCTGAGAAATTCTGGTCCTCAGGTAACTTGACAGCAGGGGTAGGGGACCGGACAGATTGACTTTTGAGAGTCAGTCTGGGATGCAGGGGGTCTGTTGAGGGGGACCACTCCCACTCTGTTCCCTACCTTTGATGGACAAATGCTAATGACATTACCAGCGATTGACCAGAAACGAATAAATAATTCAGTCTGGCTTGAAAATGGGAGAAAAGTACTTAAATGCTATTGACAAGCCAGTCCCTGGCCTCATTACCCATGCAGACGCAGGCCTCCACATCGACCATGCCCCTCGATTCCTTCAAACCCCACTGTGGGCAGCCTCAGGCCTCCCTCCCACCATGCTGGCCCCAGCTGAGTGTGGAGGGTGACCTGAGGAGACCAGGTGGAGGGTGGTGAGTGTGGCTAGAGGAACCCCCAGGAGGGACAGCTGTCCTAATGTCCTTCTCCCTTTCCTAGACACTTGCAGTGTCTCTGTTCATGGGAAGGGTGTTCCAGGCCAGTCCCTCTCCAGCCCAGCCCCAGGTGCGCATCCACGGGGCACAGGCGTGCATGCACACACACACACAGAGCCCAGCAGCTGCTGCATCCTCTTCTAGGACAAGAACAGTGGTGACCCCCGGGGCAGCTGTCAGTCACCGTGCTCTCGGGGAATACAAACTCATTAAATGTTTCCCTGCCTTGTCACAGGGGCCCGAGTCCCCGAGTCAGGCCTGAGGAGGAGGAGGAGAAAGAAACAAATGTGCAGCTGATCCTTTAAAAGCACATCCTGTATTCCTGACCCCTGGAGAAGAGAGGGGATTACGGAGGGTGGGGATTACCCACCGAAGGGCCCCACCGCGGGCTCCTTGGGAGTTAAGATTTCCAGCTCCTATAACACATGGAGCTCCCCTAAGCAGCAACTCTGCAAAACAAAACCTTTCCATGTTCTCCAAGAGTCTCCCTCTCTCCTCCTTAGCTGCCTGGGCCTGACTTCCCTTCAGTGTGCCTCCTCTGGCATCAGCTGATCTCTTTTAGGGAGAACTGGAGGGTCCATCCTTCCTCTGGCCCCTGTCTTGCTGCCAATACGTCTATGCCAGAGTCACAGAGCCTCCCTAAGCTTCCACAGTCAGAAGCCAACAACGCCCACTGGGTAGAGAATGGGGAGCCTGAGACCCTCTAGCCCAGTCGGCAAGCTGCCTCTTTGCTGGGCAGCTACCAAGCTGGACTCAGTGGTGGGGAATTTGGGAGGGAGGGCTGTGACCTGGGCCTGGAGGGCGGGATGCTCCAGTGAGTCTGAAGGGCCTGGGCCATAAGGCACATCTCAGCCCAGCCTAGAAAATAGCTCCAAAAGGGACCCCATCCCTTTGTGAGCCAAATAACCTGTCCTGGGTATGGGCAGAGGCTCTTTGGGCCCCTCTTCCCCATCACCTATCACTGGTGGCCACATTATCTCCTCACTCCCTTTGGAGAGCAGACCCCCACCCTGCACTTTGTAGGGTCTGGGCTGGGGTCACCAGTTCTGGCCTCCTGCCTGGTGTCCTCTCTGCTGCCTGCCAGAGTCCTGCCCCAACTAGGGCTTTGCCCCAGAACCTGCCTGAACCTGCCTCTCCCTTCCACTTCCCCGACCCCACAGAAGTTCGAGGACTCTTCCACTTTCTCATGCACACTACCCCCTCCTGAGAGTGGGCTCAGAACCTCTGCGTTCCTGCTCATCAGCCATAAGGCCCTTCCTCCTCTGTGTCTTTTCCCACCCTGGAGTCCCACGGGGAGTCATTTATCCGGATCGACTGGCTCTCCTCTGTGCAAACATTCGCAGGAGCATTAACAAGCCTAAAACCCAATTAGCCTTCAATTACTCAGGCCTCAGCTAGATTTTCTGTGATGGGGACAGGGGTGAGGAATGTGGGCACTTTGGGGCACTGCCTGGTGGTAGCCCCCCTCCCTTGGGCTACTTCTCCCTGCTCCCTGCCATGCACTGCTACTCCTGTCCCCGCCAGTCTTCTCCCTGTCACCCTCCTCCTGCTCCCATCACCTTCCCTCCTGCCCTCCCCTCCTTCCACATTCCTCTTTAAAAAAGGAGTATTCTTAAATATGATTAGTACATAACTAATACAGGGTTTGAAAAGAACTCATTGTAAAAACATAATGCAAAAGAATACAAAGTGAAAAGCTAAATCCCCACCCCACCTCCCACTCCATAAATCCTACAGTCAGAAATTGGGGGTTGTCTTTCTTTTCAGACATTTGATTCTATACATTTATACACACACACACACACACAGAGTAGTTTTAAGGATTTTTTTTAACATTTCAGATCGGGACCCTACTATTCATATTGTTTAATGACTTACTTTAGTCCCTGAATGATGTGTCAGTTGCATCCCTCCACGTCCACAGCTCATCCTTCTTCCTGGGTACATAGTATTCCGTGGTGAAGCTGCTCCATGATTTATTTGATCAGTTCTTCCTTGATGGACATTAACTTGTTTCCAGTGTCTGGCAGTGACAAGCATCATTACAGAGACCACCTCTAGCCTTACATGGCTGTGCACAGAGGCCAGTGATGCTGTGGGACAGATGCCGAGAAGCGGAATTATTTGGCCTCAGGGGATGCATATTTAAAATGTTGATAATTATTGCCAAAATGCCCTCCACCCCCAGAACCTGCAAGTTATGCCAGTTTGTAGTCTCAAGTCTCCATATCCTCTGCTCTCATCGACACTGGGTATTATCTCTTTTTAAAATTATTTTTTTCAACCAAATTGGGAAACTGATATTTTGTTACTGAATTTGTACTTCTCTACTGCCCATCTGCTTTCTCCCTTCACATCTCCTTTACTTCCATGTCTCACTCTCTCTTCTTCCTCAATCTCATCTCTCCTGCCTTTCTCCCTCATCTCTCTCCCCTACCCCCACCAGCTCCTCTCTTTCCTCACCTCCTTCTCCCCTTCCCCACCTTAGTTCCACTCTCTTTCACACATCTTCTCATCCCTACACCTCCCCCCCTCCTTCTCCCTCCTCCCCTGGGTCCTACAGTCCTGGGGGGAGGGGCATTCCGAGGTAAGCTATTAGCTCTGCCCCCCTAATACTCTGAGTCCCACTCGCCTCTTAACACCTCCCTGAGCCTGGGCCTCTAAGCCCCATCTCACTCGAGTCTCCCTCTAATCACTAAGGCTTATTTCTGATTTTCTGAAGTGACAAGGAGCTGGGTTTGGGGGAGGGAGGGCTGTCAGCCAGCATCCTCCGGGATTGAGGGAGGGAAGATGCAGGGAGGGAGGCCTGGCTCATGGGATGCGGCAGTAGAGACTCCAGCTAGGCCCTCCTCACTCTCTAGGCCCAAATCCTCCAGACCCTTCCTCCTTGGCTTATGGTGCATATACTTCCTCCCACAGTGTGTTCTTTTAGGCTATTTTCTCTGGTTTCTTTTAGGAGAAGGAAAGTGATTCCCCATCTTCCCCCAAGGGAGCTCCTGTGGACAGTCTCAGCCCTCCATTGTCCCCCCTTCTCCCTCCCCTGCTAGCACCTTGCTGCAACCACATCCCTCTGCCCCTCTCTGGTCCTGAAGGTGGGAAAGGCCTCCATGCTGCACCCCCTGGTCTCTGTGTCCTGCTTCCTACCCCACGGAAATTCTGGTCTCCCCTCGCCTGTCCCAAACCCATCCTTCCAAAAGCTCAGTGAGTTGGCATAAATTTAATTAGGGACAGCAGCAAATCTCGTGTCATTATAAAAACATGTAAAGGTTTATAATATGCACTGAGAGTAGAGGTCTCAAGAGAAGTGAGATGAGAAGGCCAGAACTGATTTGGGGAAGTTACACTTGAGCCTCAGTTCTAGCTCTGCTGTGTGACCCTGGATGCTCCCTTGGTGTCTCTGAGCCTTTTCTTATTAGTCCTCCAGAACATCTAAGAGGCCTAGCTAGAGTACCTTGCTCCTGCCTGGAAGTGTTCTCCCTGTGTTAATTTAATTACGTGGCCTAACCAGGCCCAGGCTGGGGAGGTGGTTAATGGCAGCTGCAGAGGCAGTGGGTAATCAAGAATTAATTAAGCGTTTCTGGGAATTCCCGAGTCTGGGCCAGGGATTCCTGGGAGCTTGGCTATGGCTGAGCATGGTGTGGGGCCCCTCCAGCTTCTCGCCTGCCTTGCCCCTGCCTCCTTAGGTGTAGAGGAAGCAGCAGGCCCCAACTCCAGAAAGGCTCTGGGTGCAGGGCTGCCCACTAGGCAGTCTCTGATCAGTGGGATATGGAACCACACTGGGGTTAGCACTAACAGACCAATCCAGGAGCCAGCAGTAGGGTGGGCTGTGTAGAGCTGGACAGGTGTCTGTGCGAGTGGGCCTGGACACTTCTGTTAAGCGCCCAGCCGGTTGAGGTTGGGGCTCAGGGAAGGCTGGGCAGGTGGAAGAGGAAAGGTGGGACTTCAGCCTCTGGGCTTTGGGGTCAAGCAGCCTGAGTTGCACTCTCAGCTTTACTACCTGCTTTGCCCCAAGGCCTGTGCCTGGCTCTTTATGGAGCAGGTTCCTCCCTAGCATTCAGGTTGCAGCTACATATCACCTCCTCAAGAAGCCTTCCTTGACCACTCAGTCTAACTTGCCTCCCCACCCCCTAGTCACTGTCACATCACTTTGCCTTATTTTCTGTTCACATACTTCTTGTTTCTGGTGTGCCCACCTGCCACCTGCACTAGTATAGCGCTCTTTCCATATGGAGGCAGAGCCGGGTCAGTCTGGCTCACAGCTGGATCCCCAGAACCTAGCACAGTGCTGCCACAGGAGTTGTTCCCAGAAGGAAGAGAGCTCTGAACCTGTTTCCTCGCCTGTCAAATAGGGGATATTCACACTCTGCAGGATTTCAGGTCGTGAGGAGGATTTAGAGCCCGGATTCTACCATGCCCGGCTCAGACCTCGCCAGTGATGGCGGTCACGACATGGTCATCCTCGTCGGCGTCGCCACCATCATAATCAAGGGCGAATTCCACCCCCGCCCGGCCCGGCCCGGCCCGGCCCGGCCGCGGAGTAGAAGGCGCCCGCCGGGGCAGGGGCCTCGCGCGGCCAGGCCGGCCGACCCGCCGCGGGCCCCGCTCCTTCCCAGGCGCCCCCGCGCCGCCGGCGCTTTGAAGTCCCAATCCGGCAAATAGAGTCAATCAATTATGAAGGGAACAATCTGGCGGCCCCTCGGGGAGCGGCGGCCGAGCGATCCCGGGGGATTAGGCCGCAAATCGCGCTGAGCCTCCCTAAGTGACAGCGAGAGAATCGCGCGCGGCGGCGGCGGCGGCGGCGGGAGCGGGAGGGAGCGCGGCCGCTAACCCGATTATGCAGATCCGCGGGGGGCGCGGATTAGGCCGCGGGGGCGGCTTCGCCTTAAGCGGCTCGGGGATTTGGGAAAAGTTTACTCGGGCGGAGGGGGCGGGGACTCCCCCGACGCGCGGCCTACCGCTCCCAGACGGGCGGATGGAGGCCGGCCGGCTGCACGGGATCCCGAGGTGGGGCGCGCGCGATGAGACGCCGACACAGCCGCACCTTTCCAGGCACACGCTCACACACTCACACTCACACGCACACAGAAACGCAAAGAGTTACACACAATAACCCTACGTACACACACACACACACTGGCTCGCCGTCACCCTCCAAACCTCAAAAACCCTTCCTTAGAACACACAGGAGGGTGCACACATGCACACCCAGGCTCAGCATCACACGTACGCCAGGCCTGCGGTCGCTCACACACTCATGCAACACTGACTCACTGTCACACGAGCGTGCACATGCACACACAGACACAGGCAAGCCCTCTACCGCTCACAGTCACACCACCCTACATTCAGATGTGGGGCCTCCCTGTGGCCCCGGCAGAAACCCCCATCAACACACGTCTGTGATGTCAGCCACACAAAGCCCATGCAGACGTATCGTGAGGTGCACAGGCCCCACCTGCACTCTCTCACAGACCTCCCTGCCCCTCTCCCCTGGAAGGACCCCCGTCTGTGAGCCTGCCAGGATGGCCCAGATCTCTGGAGCCTGAGCCTACTCTTGGGCTTCTGCAAGGGGACCTTCTCAGGGCAGGTGGGAGGGACTGAGGTGTGACACTGGGCTGGGAAATAGGCTGAATCCCTTGGTGACTCTGGCTGTGGGTCTTCTCTGCAGAGTTGGGGGCCCAGGACTTGCTTTACCAGGTCCTCTGGGCCTGCTGCTTCCCTGAGGGGTGGTCAGGAAGGAGGTTGGGGAAAGAGGGCGGTAGCTTCCCCTTATCCAACTGGGAAAGAGCTCAGAACCCAGCTCCAAGACAACCCAAGGCAGGATGTCAGGAAAGTCTTAGCCTCTTTTCATCTGTAAAATGTTCAGTGTGTATGACTAGAGTGCGTCCAGGAAACATACCTGCTTGGTGTATGTCCATGGTAATAGGTGTGCTTTTGTGGTCACAAGTATGTATAACCCTACCCTCACGCCCCTCACACAAACATCACAGCCATACATAACGACTGTAGGCACACTGACCACAGACAGGCACTCATCCTGGACACATTAAATGACCATGGACACACACTCTTAGAACACCCCCCACCCCAAGCCTCTGAGAGAGGCCAATCTTTTGTAGGGACAGACAGTGGGCACTAAATTGAGTCAGCTCCTCAGTCCCCACAGCTGCTGCCAAGGTGGTAGAGGGCAACTACTGTGGCATGGAGGACACCTCACCCCGTGCCTTGGGCAGTGATAGAGTGACCCAGTGGCTGACTCAGTCAGTGGGGAAGCGGGGTTGGGGTTAATGAGTCTTTAGTAAGCAGGGCACTGGTGCTGCCTCCAGCCCTGTGCTGTGTGCCTGTATGTTCCTGTGTCTATCACATCCACCGTTGTCACTGGGAAGAGGGTATTGTGTGTGTGTGTGTGTGTGTGAGAGAGAGAGAGAGACAGAGAGAGAGAGAGAGAAAGAGGGAAAGGGAAAGGGAGAAAGAAAAAGAGAAAGAAAGAAAAAGAGAAAGAAAGAAAAAGAGAAAGAGAAAGGGGGGAAGTTATTCTCAGAATCTGGGATCTACCTTAAGGTAGTGGGGGCTGACTCCTGGACCCTGATCAGTGGGGGAGGGGTTTCCACAGTGGGAAAAGGTGTGCTCTGGTGTCTCAGGCTGCTGGGCATGGGAGGGGAACAGTCCCCTCCCTGTGTAACCAAAGCCAAGCCCTGTTGCCTGGGCTTGGTTCTCTCACTGGCCTTTCTGGGGCAGCCTTTCTGGTCCTGGATCCTTTGGAGGAAAAACTGGAGGAATCAGACCCTCAAGGAGAAATGATCTGAGGCATCCTCTACCTACTGGATGGGACCTGCCAGTTGGCCTGGCCCCTCGCCACCATAGAGGTGTCTGCCCCCCCCCCCCATGGGGCAGTCAGTCCTGATTTCATGCTCAGGAAGGAGTCCTCTGGCTGCCAATGGGGCAGATCTGATTAGTTGGTTGCAGGGAGGGTTGGGTTACAATTAATCAGCAGGCAGGCTGTGAGGAGGGGCTGCCTGAGCAGAAGCCTGCCTCAGGGGGATCCAGGGGTAGGTCGGCAGGACTGGAGGGAACAAGGATGGCAAAAAGCATCCCCTACACACACCCAGGGGGCCTCCAGGTGGGGGATCAGTGGCATGTCAGTGGTCCTGAGCTGGGTTGGGCTCTCCATCCCCCAGCCTGCCCTGGTCCAAATCCTGCTGCACCAGTTCCTGGATATCCTTGGTACCTCATCTTTGGGTGAGGTATTTCACTTCTGTATGCTTTAAAATGGGAATAAAATAATCCCTTGCTCATAGGAGCTATATAAAGGAAATGTAAAGTATGTAGCAGAGCGGCTAGCATATGGTAAGTGCTCAAGCTGTGGATACTTCTATTATTGCTACAATTATTATTAATTTGGAAGAGGCAGGCCGCAGAAAAAAAGCCAATAGCCAAGGAAATCTGATACTCCCTCCCCCAAAGGAGGGAGGCTGGGGAGAAGGGAGACTCTTGGGATCCACAACAATTTCCCCTCCCCCATTCAGGTTTATTACCTAGGAGAGCACAGAGGGGACGGGAAGCCAGTCTGGGCAGTCTGCCCTGAGGGGAGGGGATCCTGAACCCCCTCCCCCCAGTCCCAAGTCCGTGCCTATGAGGAGTGGGTTGGGAGAGGGAGGCCCATCTGAAGTGGCTCAGTGGCTCAGTTGTTTCAGGCCAGAAGCCATTACCTTCCTGGAGAGAAAAGTCCATGGCCCATCTGGGGCTGGGGTCAGGGCGAACAGGGTGAAGATTGGAGGGAGACCCCAGGTCTGCCTGGGGCCTCCTTGCTGTCCTTTTTCCTCTCTGACCAGGGGAAGAGGCAAAATCCAACCTACTCTTCTCCAATTTGGACATGTTCCAAACTGCCCTGGGGGTGAGGGTGGGGGCCGGCAAAGAGGAAGGGGTCCCTGCCCACAGCACCTCCATAACTGATTGCACCTACTGTGTGCTAGGCCCCCAAGCATCTCCTGTTTACTCTGTACTCTCAACACAGCTGGAAACCAGCAGGGATCTTTTCAAGAAAGTCATCCAATTATCCAGCCTGGGGGGATAAGACTTGGCAGCAGGAATCAGAGGATTTCCATAT
Source organism: Vicugna pacos (assembly GCF_048564905.1). Classification (NCBI taxonomy): domain Eukaryota; kingdom Metazoa; phylum Chordata; class Mammalia; order Artiodactyla; family Camelidae; genus Vicugna; species Vicugna pacos. The sequence continues at coordinate 33,826,793 of NC_132999.1, read as the reverse complement.
AGGGGGATGCAGGGGTGGCTGACAGGAGGGAAGGAGGGTGCTCAAGACCCTGCCTGTCGGGTTTGCACAGCAAGTGTGCTGTTTTATGAAGATTGCTTGCTTGTTTGGGGTGGCTCACGGTGCTGGTGATCAAAGAGAGGGCTAAAATTCAAGCCCAGGGAAGCATTCGTCTACCGAATTCCATGCCCAGAACCCACCCAAGCTCAATGTGGCAATCTCTTGAGTCAACCTCAAGGTGGGTAAAGAGGCACAGAGATAGGCTTAAACAGTGGGCTTTGGCTATGTGACATTCTTATCCAGCAATGTGGTTGTGTCCAGTCGATTCTTTCATATCCGCTTCTGGAGCATCCTGGGAGGAGCCTCTTTTGCCTCTTCAGTAAGAACTTCCTCACATTTGCCAGTTGCTACGGACCCTCTGAGTTGGACCTGAACTGGTGCTCCTCCAGACTGATGCCATGGAGCCTTCTTCCAACTCGTGCCCGCCCAGCTCCATCCCCTACTTCTGCTTCTCTTGGTCTCTCTGTGTCTCTCTTTCTGTCTCTCAATGTCTCCCCATGTCTAACTCTGTCTCTCTATGGGCCTGTGAATCTGTATCTCTGTCTCTGTCTGACTCTGCCTTTCTGTCTCTGTGACTCTGTCTCTGGCTCTTGTATGTCTCTCTTTGTCTCTGAATTTCTCAGTCGGTGTCTCTCTGTCTCTGTCTCCAGGCTTGTCTCTTACTCTGGACAAGCCTCTATGTGGCTCTATGAAGTCTTCATGTTCAGGCTTGATGTCCATGGTAGCTCCAGAGCTGAGTGGAGAGGGGAAGCTGGTCTGTCCTGAGGCTGGGAGACAGGGTGTCCTAGAAGCTCGGTGTCCCCTCTGGGAGGCTTTATCCTCCAGAGTCCGCATTTGGACTCAGTCTATATCAGACTAGGGATGGAACCTGGAAAGCTTTCAAAGGTTTACCTCCCCTTAGACTGTTTCACAGGCAGGGCTTTGTGTCCTGTGTTTCACAGGCAGGTAGCCAACCTCTCTGAACTCTCCCACCTTCTTTATCCTCCATTTTTACCTCCTGAGAAGCAACAGAGATGGTTTTTGGAGTCAAACAAACCAAGGTTCAAGTTCTGGACCTGCTATTAACAAGCTCTAGGATAATGGGTAGGTTATCTGATCCCTCCTAGACAGGGTCATCCTCCTCATCTGTCGAATTGGAATAGGAACAGTCCCTATCTCTCTGGATTGTAGTGAAGATAAAATGAGATCATGACTAAATCACTTAGCACAGAGCCTGACTCAAGAAGTGGAAGTCATTTTGATTGCATCTCCTCATTTATTTGTTTACAGAGCCCAACACAGACCAAGGCCCATAGGAGTTTTGTTAAGTGAATATAAATTTCTCTGTTGTTCATTTCCTTTCTTTGCTTCTGGCTCCATTTCTTTCTGTCTTTATCTCTATGCTGGGAGAAGATGGCTCATAAGAGCTGTTTGAGTACTCTCTGTGGACTCAGTCTTGATCTTGGCTCTGCACATGGTGACAGGCTCTGTAAACCATGGGATCTAAATGTGGGGTCTGGCTCTGTAAATAGGGATGGTCTTCGGGAAGTCTTGGGCTCTGAAAATACTAACATACACCGCAAATTGTGATGAGATCTGTAACAGGACAGGCTCAGAAATCAGTGATGGCATGTGCTCTGTAGATGGTAATGAGCTCTGCAAACACTGATGAGCTTGGCATATAATTAAGGCTCTGCAAACAGTGATAGGCTCTGCAAAAAATAATGTAAATAAGGACAGGCTCTGCAAATGGTAATGGGCTTTGCAAACAGTGATGGGAGTGGAAAGTTATGATGGGCCCTGGGCCCTGGAAAAAAATTAGAGACTAATTCTTATCTGTAAAGCATGAGAGGGCACCTGTGTATCTCTAAAGACCAAGGCTGCCTCAGTACCATGGACAGCAAGATCCTTCCTCTCCTTCCAGCCCCAAGTAGAGTTCATCTGTCCATTCATTCAGTAGTGTTGGGTGTGTGTTGTGGAGTAGAGGAGGGAGGAGAAGGATATACTAGAAAAGAAATGGGACCAGGAGAGGAATGAGGCTGTGTCCCCACCCTCCACGCTTTCAGTAGGTTGAGAAGACAGACTTTAAAATTTTTTCTTTTTTAATGGAGGTACTGGGTATTGAACCTAGGATCTCGTGCATGCTAAGCATGCACTCTACCACTGAGCTATACCCACCCTCTGAGAAGACAGACTTAAGTAGCCAAATGGAGGGATGTGTCTGTGTTGACAGATCTGTTCTTAGCCCAGCTATTTGTGAGGTAGAAGGTGTCTTTCTACATCAGAGGCTCTCAGAATGCTAAAAGGGTGTTTAAACCATACTGGGCCTCCTGGGGGAACTGAGAAGTCAGCTTTGCAAAGCACATCTTGCAGGCTCCAGCCAACCTTAAATTCTAGCTGGCACCTGAATAGCTTTGTAGCAATTTAAATTTCTCTGTACACCCTTTCCAGGTCTGGCCACAAGAACAGGTCTGTATCACTGGAAATATTCACACTTCTCAAGGCACAGGGCCTAGGAAGGGCAGAAGCAATACTGTGTTCTGGGTAGGCTGTGAGTCAAGTGCTGAGAATCTGATGGTGGTTAGACTGGCATGGGGATGATGATTATGGAGATAGAGATAGCCATGGAGGTGGTAGTGATGCTAAATGTGCTAATGGAGGAGGGGAGAGAGCTGGGGTGTTGATATAGCTTGAGATGATGGAGAAGTGATGGCAATAGTCAAAATGTGGCAACACTGTAGGCAAAGAAGTAGGCCCTAATGGAAGATAGTTTGGCATATTAGATAAGAACTCAGCCTGGGTTTGACTTCAGGTTCTGACATTTGCTAGCTGCGTGCCCTTGGACAAGTTTTTAAAAGTTTTCTGTACCTCAGTTTCTTCATCTGTAAAATAGGGCTAATAATAGTGCCTACCTCATAGAGTTGTCATAAGGGTTAAATGAGTTAATATGCGTAAAATGCTTAGAAGAGTACCTGGCACATGGTGAACAGTGTGTAAGTGATAGCTGCTGTTCCTTTTTTTTTTTTGAGTAAAGGTAGATTTATTTAGAGAGATAGAGTATAGAGTATAGAGTATAGGCTGTTTCAGAAGGCAAAAGAAAGGCCACAAGGTGTGGGGGTTGGGTGGTCAGGCTAAAGTAAAAGCAGGTACACACTCCATAGACAGAGTGCCAGCCGTCTCCAAAGAGAAGGAAGAGAAAAGGGCGACGGCCTGCTGCTGCTGTTAAGGAAGGCAGTGGAGGTGGTGACGGTGAGGGCGAGGTGATGGTAATTTGAAGTTGACGGTGGTGAGAAGAGGGATTATAATAACAATGATACAATTTACGGAGTACTAACTGTGTCTCCTGCACTGTTCTAAGCTCTTTGTATACAGCAACTTGTTTAATCATTTTAACCCTATGAGATAGTTAGTATTATTCCCATTTTAAAGATGAAGATAACACAGCTAGAAACTGGGGAAGCTCCAGAGCCCGTGCACTTAACCACCTGCTGAGTGGTAACCAGGATGGAGTTGGGGACGGCAACGGGGTGTGCTGTGTACTGTGGAGGATGGCAATAGAGGGGGCCTGGGCAGTGGCAGCAGTCCTGGAGGAGGTGCAGGGCCAGTGAAGTCCCCTGTGAGAACACCCTCTACCCAAGCTCCCAGCAGGGCTTTTGGCTGCTGACAGGAGGCTCTGCTAGATTTCCCTGGGTGGGGAAGGGGCAAAGGTTACTGGCCTTTTGTATGGTTCCTCTGTGAGAGCAGGGGGGACATAGGATAGCCAGGACCCACCTTTCTGTTCAGGACTAGGGGGCTTTGGGTCCCAGGCAGTGAAATGGGGTGGAAACAGGCAGACTCTCCAGGCACTGTGTGGCTAAGCCATGGACTGGGGCTTCCAATTTGTCCTCTACCCTCTTCCTGGGATTTGGCATCTCTGAGCCCATCACTGCCTTGTCCTGTACTGACGGAGCAGACAGTGGCAGAGGCAAGCTGCCTAGCCCATCATGGATCTCTCCTGGCCTTGCCTGCCCAGTGCCTCCCGCTTGCTGCTGTGCTGAGGGGGAAGCCTTAATAGAGAATCCGCCTCTGCGCCCCCGCTCCCGCCTGCCAGCCTGTCCCTATTATCAGCACCATCAACAGCGGCAAATGACACTCTTGGAATCTTGACTCCAATCTGATGCCTGGTCCCCGGGGCCGCAAGAGGCGCAGGCTGGCCAGGCTGGGGGCTGAGGAGGGGCTGCGCAGTAACAGGATGCGGCTGAGGACGGTCTGTTAGCAGCAACGCAGCCGCTGATGAGCCCTCCCCAGCCCCTTGGCGTTCCTGTCCCAGCTCAGCCAGGCAAGGCAAGAGGCCCAGTGCGGGGGCACTTGGGGAGGGGGCTGCGGGGGTGGGGGTGGGGTGGACCATCTTTAAGCCCCGACACCAGGCTACTTTGGGGAACCTGGGGGTCTGAGGAGGGAAGCTGGAGAAATGAGGCCACTCAGACTTCCTTCTGACCCTGTGTCTGGGGAGGAAGAGGAGTAGCGAGCAAAGGGTCCCTACTGAGGGTGCATGACTTTTCCCCTTCCTATCTGTGATTGCTCTAGGCTCCAGGTCTGGAAGGAGCCCCATCCAGCCTGCTTCTCTAGCCTCTTCTTGAACTCTCTCTGGTACGGGAAGCTCAGCACCTCCCTGGCCACCTGTTTCATTGTCTAGTGCTTCCTCATTTGGAGTCCCGAGTGGCCTGTCTTGGTACCAGGACCCTGAGACCCCTAGGGGCACTCACCCCACAACCAAGACAACTTCACAGGATTTGGAGACAGCGGGTGGGTCTCAAGTCTGCTTACCTGGGCCCTTACCCCTTTTTGTGGTCCCAGGTCTTCTGGCCTGTGTGTGGAAAGGTTCTAAGAGGCTAGGGGGCAGATGGATGGGCCCACCACAGGGCCCTGGAGAGTGGGCAGAGCCCTGGGTAAGTGCAGGACACTCAGGTCCTAGCCGGGCTGGCCTGCTGGATGACATGGGAGAATTACACCCTGCCCACCCTAGCCAGCCTCCCTCTCCCACTCCAAAAGGCTTTGCTGAGAAAGGAAGATAATGACGCTGGCTTTTCTTCCCCAGGGCAGGTGAGTGCTTTGGTAGGCAGAAATCATGAATTTGGGGTGGGACAATCTGAAAGTATGGTCTAATTAACATCACCTTCCCTCACATATATACACCACCCATTGAGGGTGGAGGAAGAGGGGGCTAACAGTAGAGAGTGAGCCTGCCCCTTCCCTTCCTTGGGCCCGACTGTCCGTGCTGGGGCACATCATGCGGGTATGGAACACAAGGCTCTGTCTTGCCCTGAAGGGCACCTGGCAGGCTGAGCACTCTAGACTCCAGCCCAGCTGGACAGGGCTCCCTTCTGGGCTTTGCAACAGGACGGTGGTGGAGGGGGTGCTGGGCCTGCCTGCGCAAGGACCCGTGGGGCTTGGCTCACAACCAGAGCCCCACCCCCACCCCCCAGATCCGGATGTCTGACCACAGAACTGAACTCAATCTGTTCTGCCCACTGCCCCCACCATGCCCCATAGTCCAGAGGCCACAGACATCTAAGCTGTTTGCCTCCCTCAGTGCCCCAGCGGGGGCCTGGCCATCAGTCACAGGGCTGGCTGGACACTCAGGGCTGGCTGTGCACCAGTGGACAGCAGGCGGCAGGGGGCACAGACTCCTGCTCATGAGCTCCTTGGTGGCCTCCATTTACTCTGCACCTTCCCTGCCCCCTGTGCTCTTCTCAAGATCACCTGTGTCCATCTCACCTGTCCTGTTCACTATGTCCTCTCACCTTTACCACTCTGCACTGTCTCCTCTCTCCTCCCTCATCAGAGTCCCCTCCCCTGTCTTCTCCCTAGTCTCTGGGTCACAGTCTTCCCTTCTCCTAGACAGTTTCTTGTTTTAGTCTGTCCTCCTATTCCTCTGCCCTTTAGGGTCTAAAAAGCCAAGATTCAGCCTGTGAAATTCCATCTCCCCCAAAACTGCCCCTACATTGGCCAAGCCATCTCCTTTTCCAATCAGTTGTCAGTGGGGAATTGGGACCCCCAAGGCAGGATAAGTTCTTTGAACCAACCAAGAGCATCTGGAGGTGGAGCTGAGTGGAGGAGGCCTTGTGTGATGGGGAGGGATGGTCGGTCACCTGGCTGCGACACCCTGGGGAGAAGGCGCAGTTCTGAAGCTCAGACAGCAGGGGGCGCGCAATCCTTTCTCTAGTCTCAGAACCCCATAGCTGGAATTGCCCACTGGGGTAAGGTGTTGAGTACATTGTGCGTTGGAACCCTAGAGGGCCCTCAGGAGAGGGTGAGTTTTGTCCCAGTCAGAATTTGGCCTTGTTCCCTTTTTAAAGAAATTCTTACCTGTTTCCCAGAATAACTTCACTATTTGAAATTCTACAAGGGATGACTGAGTGTTGGGCCTTAGAGACTTTGGGGCAGAGAGGGAGGTGGAAGAGGCGCTGTCATTCCTCTGGGGAGAGCCACCCCCACTGTCCTCAGCCCTCAGGGAGACTGGCATCCCACCTCTTAAATCGTCCCATTTGGGGGAGATGAGGAGTAAGTCTCCCCTCCAGCCCCTCTAAGAGTGCTTCCTTCCGCCTACAGGCAGTGTCCTCCCTCCACTGGACTCACCTACACCAGCTGGGGAGGGAGCATGCCCAAGCCGAGCCCCCGCGTCCCCGTCCCCACATACCTGTGTGGTGCCCAGTGTTACTTAGGAGAGGGGGGGGCGGGGAGGGGTGAGCCTTCCCTGTATGACAGTGTGACTGTGTCTGTGACACATTAATAAACTGTGTGCGTGTGTGTGCACGTGTGTGTGTGAGAGAGAGAGAGAGAGAAAACATGGTTTGTTCCGTTCTTTTCTCAGCAAAACCTGAGACAGGTGCTACAGCACACCCCCTCCCCCCGACACACACATACACACACACTTCAGGAAGGGGCTGAGCCTGGGTGTGAGGTGAAAGCAAGTGTGTGACATTGACGCCAACTAGATGGAGCAGCCCCTGGGGACCTGCTACCACCTTCTTTGTCCTCAGTGCCTAAAAGCTCACCACTAAAGTTTTGATCCTTAGGAAAGAAGGTTCTGTCCCAGACTTGCATAATGTCTCAACAGTTATGGCTCTGGGATGGGACAACATGAGGGGCCCAGAAGTGGTGTGGAGACAGAGGGTGACGGCAGATACTTTCTGAAGAAGGCTAAACTTCATCGGAAGTGGTCTGTCAGACAGTCCTGCGACCTGGGGCAGGCAGGAGGCAGTGTATGGGGCAGTCTCTTCAGGCTCATAAACACCTTTCTGGGCCTCCCATTTTGCTGGGAACTGGAACTGAGATCCTCAGTGTAACACCCCCCTCAGCCCCAAGCAGGCCATGGGAGGTTGGTAAATATCGTAATCAGATTAGTGAGTGGAGACCGCAGAGGCTATGGTGGGAAAATGCTCTGGGCTAGTCTGGCCCCCACCCCTCTCCTGGGAATCCAGCCCTCTTGCCCTGCCCACCCCCTCCCCTGTGGGCCCCAAAGCCATCCTGGCTGTTCAGTGGCCTCTGCTGGCCTGGGTGACACTACCTGGCACCTGGCTCTCTCTGGGTCCAGTGGAGATTTCTGCATCCTGGGTCTCAGCCCAGGGGAGAGATGGGGCAGCAGATGCCCAGCCCTGCTGACACCCCTCCCCCTCCTCCGGGCTGCTCTCCTCAGACCACTGAGCCCAGCAGGGACCCTGGCCCCTTTCTCTGGTCAGGATGATGTGCTCACCTGTGAGGCTGGGAGGAGGCATCAGAATTCAGGACGGTCACAGCTGGAGGGAGCGTCTGGTGGGAGGCACGTGTTTAATCAGGGTTGAGTCAGAATTATTTCCCTCCTCAGTCTTCTCCACGAGGAGCTGAGTACTGGTCTGGGCACAAGGGGTGCAGGAAGCCTGGTCAGGCAGAGTGGAATGGGGCAGAGACAGCGGATGTATCCCGGGGAACAGTAGGTGGGAGGTGGGGAATGGGCATTAAACTGGAGCACTGGGAGACTGGCACGGTAAGGATTGGGGGCTAAGGGTCCAGAGAGTGGAGATTGGGAAGCTGAGAGGTTGGGAGTCGGGGGTTGGCACAGGGGTTGAGAAATTAGGAGTTAAAAGATTGGGAACTAAAGGATTCATGTCTGGGATACTGAGTGTTGGCATATGGGCATGGTGGGGATTTGAGATCTTGGGGAATTTAGGGGCTGAAGGTTAAGAACTGGGGTGTTGGGGGACTAGATATCAGGGCCTGAAAAGAGGTTGAGGTATTTGGGGCTGAGGAATTAGGGGCCCCTGCCAGCTGAACGTGGAGAGGAAGGAAGTAGAGAAACATCCTCCACGTACACAGACAGGTGTCCATGGCTGGATGGGAGGAGGTGGCAAAGGTTCCAGGCCAGGCCCCCTTCAGCCTCTAAGGCCGAGCTGGGGCCACTGGGGTGGGCAGCGGGCCTCTCCTTTTCGGGCTGTCAGAGCGGGTTAGGCTCCAGGAATTGGTTCTCTGGATCATCTCCTGGGAGCCAGCCCCTCCTGGCAGCTTTGTTTGGCGAAAGCGCAGGGATTAGTGGGGCTGCCCCCACACCACCTCCCAGCCGCCAGCTCCTGGCGCTTTCATCCCTGAAGGTCGCTAAAGCCCGCAGTGCTTTGAGATTAGGCCCCACAAAGGGGCCCCTTGTGCTCCAGCCAAGCCTTGGGGGCAGGGAGGGGAGGAGGGTCCCAAGAACTCAGTGCAGAACGGGACCCTGAGACAAATCCTTCTCTCCCTCCCTGGCGCATCACGAAGGTCTCCCTGGCCAAAGGCCGAAGATCTGTCCCATCTCCCTGCCCCCAGCTCAAAGACTGCATCTCCAATGCAGCCTGGGGGAGGGCATTTCAGGGCAGTTAGAAGTGACTGCAGGCCTTGCCTGTCTCCCCCAGTGTATCAGCTTCCACTTGTGGTCATCTCAGGGTGGGGGGCGGGGCTGGGGACACCAAGGGTAGATGCCAGAGCAGGTCTAGATCATGGACTGAGAAAGGACATCTGTCCAACCCACTCATCGAGCAAATGGGGAGACCAACCTGGCTGGGGAGGGGAAGGGACTTGTCCTGGGTCACACCATGTTGCTGGGCGAGCTGGGGCAGGAACATGGTGAGCACCCCCTTTCACCTGTGTCTGAGCCTGGGCTAGTGGCCTTCTTGATGAGGTGGGGATGGTTTTGGGTTTCCTGAATGGAAGAGAGTAATATTTTTAAGATGTGGGTTCCAGCAGAAAGTTGCCAGCTATTAATTTGACCATATAAGGGCACTGATGGAAAACTACCAACTGCTATCAGCACCATTTCATAAAAGAAAGGATATATTAGTGTCAAAAAAGTTGAAAAGACATAATTCCAAGTAGAAAGGATAGAGCTTCATGTTGAATAGATGTAGCTTCAGGAACAATTTCCTACAAAAACCTTATTTTTCTCTTTTCTTGATGTTTGGGTGAAATTTCTTGGGACTCCTAGACCAGGTGATCTCAGAGGGAAGGGAGTGCCTGCCCCAGGGGGCTGAGGATCTTAGGTCCTGTGTATCCAGGTTTCCTAGTTCCAGGTCTGCCCCGCCTCCACGCCAGGGGTGGGTTGGGTGGTAGTTGTTTCGGGTCTGGCCCTGGGGATGTCAGGGGAAGAGGCCCTGGGATAGGCTGTTCCTCTGTTCCTCAGGGGGTCTGCTGAGAGAGCAGACCTGCCTTGTCCCCCTCACCACCAAGGAGACATATCAAGAGAAGGGGGAGGGAGCAGGCCTGACTGCGGGTCGATAGAGGAAAATTTCTTCCTGTCCTCTTGCTCATAAAATGTTTGTGGCCAACATATTGCACAACATTCCCAGAGAGGCCACAAAAGGCAGTGTTGGGCTGGCAGGGTCAAATGCAGCTCAAGGAGCCCAGCCCCCTGCTGAGTGCCCTGTCAGGGCCCAGGGTAATTGGGATGGTGGTGGTGGGTATATGAGGTCAGCCCCAAGAACCTTGAAGGTGCTCAATAAATCCCTTGTGAGTAAGTGCCCACAGGCTGCCAACGAGAGGTAGGAAGTGATAGTGTTAGGTGACATTTGTGTAGCATTTACCACATACCAGGTACTAGGCTAAAGTTGGCTCAATCCTTACAGCAACCCTAGAGGTTAAATACTATTGTTTCCCCCATTTTACAAATGAGAAGACTGAGGCACGGAGGTTAAGTGACCTGCCCAAGGTCACACAGCTAGTCAGTGGTCAAGGCTGGATTTGAACCCAGGGTCCATGCACTTAATTACTGTGCATGATCTACTGTTGTACTGTGGTTCTGAGCAAAGGTTATCTGTGAGTCCCCACCATCACCTCGCTATGCCCTCCCCACTTCAGGATGCTCCATGGTTTTTCTGAGGTTTGGAGCCATTAAGAGGTGCTTATCATTTGTAGACACTGGGTAGAATGGAAATGTCCCCTTGAGTAGTTGTGTTAGTTTAAAAAATAGGCCCACAAATTCTTTGGCACTTCCTCCTTTGAGTGGTGGAGCTTAATTCTCCTCTCTTTGAGTATGAGCTGGATTTTGTGACTTGCTTATAATAGCTAGAACTTAGCAGAAGTGATGAGATGTCACTTTTAACACTGGGTTACAAAAGACTACAGCTTCTATTTTGACCTTTCTCTCTCTCTCTCTCTCTCTTTTGGATCCCAGCCACCATCTAAGAAGTCCAGGCAATCCTGCTGAAGAGCCCACATGGAGGAGAACTGAGGCACTAACCAACAGCCCTAAGAATGAGCCTGCTTAAAAGAGGACCCTCCAGCCACAACAAGACTTCAGATGATGTAGCCCTAACCAATGTAACTGCAACCCAAGAGCGATCCCAGGCCAGAACCACCCAGCTAAGCTGCTCCTGGATTCCTGACCCCCAGAAACCGATATGATCAATGTTTTTTTAAGCCAGTTAAGTTTAGTGGTAATTTGTTATGCAGCAATAAATAACTGATACACCTGGCCAACCTCACTGTCTGGAATCTCACCGTTAGAGCTTTTCCTGTGGTGGGTTAAGTCATGATCTCCTCCATGTCTTTCCCTAACCCTGAGATAAATAACAACTGACTGACGATGATTTGCTGATTCAGAAAACAGCTAGCAGACACCTGCAATCTGTTTAGGGGTTCCATTCTGGGAATGGTTTGTGGCCACTTAGTCATTCTGAACCCACCGAGGCCAGAGGTAGTCATCAATGAGCAGTTTTGACAGATCTGTATGACTTCACAGCTCTCCTACATGGTGGCTTCCAGAAAAACCACCCCCTGTTTTAGTTGGCAGCAAAGGGGCAGGGCTGTCATGGGGATGAGGGCTTGAAGAAAGCTGGGCTCTGATAGGAGTCAGGCCCAGGATTCATAGATCCCAACTTTGGGCCCTGACATTCCTGGGCTGTCTCCATTCCTTGCCTAACAGGGGCCAGAGCTGCATTCATGAGACCCCCTCTGCATCTTTCAACCCCCATTTCAGAGTCCCCACTCTTAGCTGGCCATTGACCCAGAGTCAAGATTAGCACAATGTGACTGTGCACATCTTAGTGTCATGGTGTGTACGTGTGAGTGTGTGAGGGCATGGGATGGGAGATATTTGTGTGTAAGAGTGGTGCTGGTGGCTCTCCTGAAGCATGCATTTGTGCACGTGTGCATTTGATTTGTGGGTTTCTGGGTGGGAAGGAGTGTGTATGCTGCTATATTTCTGCGTGGACCTGGGGGAGTTTACGTTACATGTATGAGAATCTGTGTATCTGCCTGATGGCTTTATCAGAGTGGGGGGCCTGTGCACTTCAGTCCATGTGCCTGTATTTGCTGCGGTTGGGATGTGTGTCTGTGTGTCTGGCTTTCCACAGGCAGGTAACAGCACTAGGAGCGCCTGGGCTGCGGTCCCTCAAGGGTTAAGGGAAACAGGCACCGCCATAACTCTTAATCATAGCTTTGCAAGCTTAGCCAGTGCCCCTGTTGAAAAATGTTTCAAAAAGCAAAATAAATGATCTTTTAGTTACAGAAGTATTGATTTTGCCCACATCTAGTAATAAAGAGCAAGTCACCTGTAGCTAAAACTCTTGTAAAATATATTTTATACTCTAATAGTCTGCAGATAGAGTCACCCGCTGAGCACAGATGACAAATCTCCCCAGCGCGGCCTGCGCCCCCCATATTTCACGTCAGGGATGCAGTGGTGGCGCAGGCAGCGACAGAGCTGGGCCTCCCTGCGGGTGAAGACATGGCCTGGTCAGCCAGAGGAAAAGAAAAAAGCCAGGTTCCCGGCACAGGGTCCATTCCCCTGGCCCACCCTCAGCGCACAGCACCAATCTGGATCTCGGTGGTGTCGTGGTGGCGTGGCGGTTCCAGTCCACCCTCCCTGCGGATACAGCACCCCCACCCCCACTCCCTGACTCAGATCCCTCAGGAGCAGCTCCCCCAGGCTCTCAGAGCAGGGCCGGCTCTCTCCCCACTGACCAGCTGCAGAGGCTGACAGTTTGGGAATGCTGGGGCTGGATCTGAAAGCAGAGGGAACGAGGGGGTGAGGGCGCCTTCCTGGTTTGAGGCCTGGCTACCCTGATGTGTTCACATAGGTTCCACATGCTGGCCCCTCCCAGGCCCCCATGTACACACAAAAGGACACAGTCCCAAGTGTACACATACACGGAGAAACCCTCCATATACTCAGAAGGTCACACTTGACAGAACCACCCCCAACCTGTGCAAGTACACACACCTACACTTAGCTTTATCCATGCACCTACACCCAGGAGCTCACCTCCTGTGCATCCAGTCCTCTGCCCCCACAGACCTGCCATGTATCTAAAGACCCAGACAACATCCACTCTACCTGGAGAATTAATTCAAAAAATAGACTTCAGTCTGAAATGACCAAATAGTTACTTTGCTTTTGGGAATCTGAATGTGTGACTTTCTCTCCTCATTATCTATGTTGTGTATAGATAAATTTGGCCAAACTCACCCCGACTGGTACATATAACTCTCCCTACCTGTCTCTGCAGGTGGGAGAGGAGTTGCTTACTGAAGGTACCCTGGTCTCTCAGGCTCTTTTACTTCCCAGAGCGCTGCAGCCAGAGATGAAGCCCGGGCCTGGGAGGTCACCCACTGGTTCCAGTCCTTCTTCTGCCCTGACCTGCTGTGTGGCCCTCAACAAGTCTCTGCATCTCTCTGAGCCTCTGTTTGGATGGGGCCCAACATTTCCCCCTGACATTCATGGCCTTCCCTCAGAGAAAGTCCACTAGACTCACCACGGCTGTGGTCAGGGTACCCTTGGAGAAGCCAGAGTGTCCTCCCACCTCTAAAGCCACCCAGCTGGCCTTGCCACCCCCCCCCCCAGTAAGATTACCTGGGAGCAAAACTAGTCAGAGGAAACTCAAAGGCACAGCAGGAGAACTCCTCCCCTCAAAGCTGGGAAATAGGGTTTTCCAACCTCTGATGGCAAAGGGTTGGGTAGTGAAGGTGAGGAGGGTGGAGAGTAGAGGGGGTCTTCTGTGAGTGAGGTGAAGGGATACATCATTTAGTATTGAGGGAAAGGCTGAGAGGTGGTGGGAAGGGGCCAGGAGCATGTAGGGGGTTTGGGGAGGTCAGGGGCAGGAACTGGTGGGAGGGATGGGACCCGAGCAGGCACAGACCCCAGCTAGAGGGGAAGGAACTTGCGGGGCAACCAAGAGAGGGGCACTCTGGAGTGGTGGGAGAGGGCCAGGAATGCACGGGGGTATCTTTGAGCAGTGAGGGGCAGTAGCAGGTCGGAGGGAGGGGACAGAGCAGGTAGCTGCCCCGCGCTGGGGTTGGAGGGGAGGGCTCTTTAAGCGGCGGCTGCGCTAATAACCTGTCCAGGAGATGGCTCGTGGCAAATTGCTTTGTTAGTCTTGTCAGCGCGGCCAGGGCCGCCGTCAGCGCGCGCCATGGATCAAGATGATGAATCGCCGCGGACCGCGCAGATGCGGGCGGCCCGCGGCCCTGCCCGGGGCTGGGGGTGGGGGTGGCGCTGGGGTGGAGGGGGCCGCGGGGGGCAGGGCCGCCGCCATCATCTCTCGAATTAGCTCTAAGCCGCCCACCACTGCCCCCGGGAGCGCCAGCCGTGAAGGCGGGAGCAAGACCGGGACGCGGAGTGGGACCGGCGCCCCCCCACCCCCAGACCCTGAGCCTGGATCAGGCCTCGGACTCCCGGCTGGTCGGGACTCAGAGAAGAGCGGGTCTCCCGGAAGGAGCGCGCGCGCGGGGCTGCACGGGCTCGTCTCCCCAGCGAGCCTCTTCCATCGCAGCCCGGTGTTCTCAAAATTGGAGGGTATCCCCTGACCACCTGGGGCACCTAGAAAGTGGCCCCATCCGGGCACCTGCCCCCCCTCCCCCGCTTCTGGGGCTGTGGGTGGAGGGTTGTCTTTCAGAATGTGTGTCTGTGAGGGGAATTAGGGGGTTTGGGTTTGGCATTGCTACTCTAAACCGAGCCCAGAAATGGCAGGACTGGAGCGTGCCCTGGGACTTTAAGGGGACCTTGGATTCTCACTTTCCAGATAGTTTTACACAGACGGCTGGGAGCCGGTGGTCTATTTCCAGGCCTGCCTGAAGCGCCCTGAGCGCCCCCTTTCCCAAAGTTCTCAAGTTAACCCATACCTACCACTTTGGTCCAGTTTAAAAACATCTCCCCGGACAACCATGCACACAGCTCACAAAGCACAGTCGACATCTGTGTATTACATATTTAAAAGCGCACACTTGTAAGTTACACACAAATATAGGAGTATATACATGTAACTAATATTCACACAACTCACAAGCTAATGAAGGCACACAAACATGCAAGCACATCCTGAAATGCACCACTGCCTCCACTCCAGCCCCAGCAGCCCAGGAAAGTCTATCTATCGGGGGCGGGTCCCCAGCCAGTCTGGGACGCCTTCCTTTTAAGCCCTTTGAATGTGTCAGCCACAGCCCTGGGGCGGGTGGGTGGGGAGGCTCCAGGAACAAGCTAGGGAGGGAGGCCCTGAATCATTTCCACTTTTTAGCTCCTGTCTAGACGGTAGCACCTTCAGAATCATTCTGTTAAATCAGTAAAACCCACCCACATTGTGGCATGTCAAGCTCCCCATCGCCCCAGGCCTCCCTAAAGGACACCTTCCCCTTAGCCCTCCTATCCTGTTTTCCTCTCTGACTTTCTGTCCCAGCACATGCCATGGATTTTGCACTCCACTCCCCATAAGAATCCACAGTCAACTTAGAACCCAGCACTGTGCTGCAATGTCTATGGAAGTGCACTGGGGCAGAAGTGTGACTGAGTGACAGTGCTCTCTCTGCCCACAGTGTCCCCTCGTGTGGAAGCCTAGTGTGTACCCTGAGACTCTAGGCCTGCTGGCCACCCAGCCACCACCTCCAGGACTGGGACAGCTGGCACAGACGAGGACCTGGGGTAGGAGGCAAGCAAGGGTTTCCCCAGCTGGGCTCAGAATCTGTGTAGCAGACAAGTCTCCTTAAAGAGCGGGTGCCTATTTGGGTCCTGTGACCCAAGGCCTGGACCCCTCAGGAATCCTCAGCTCACCAGCAGAACCTGCGCTATCTCCTACAGCCTGCTCCCCAAATCAGGCCCAGGTGAGGTTGGGGTCCTCACCCCCCAGTCTGCCCAGCAGCCCCTGTCCTATTTGAGGTGGCTACTAGGGAGGGATGGGTTGGAGTTGGGTCCCTGGGCAGGGAAAGGTGATGTCCCCTCTTGCTGGAAGGGGAGGCCCAATTGAAGCCGGGGCTCCTCTTATGGGGAGTAACCTCAGCCAACCCTCCTAGCACCACCAGCAGGGATGGCTACGGGCAGAAAGGGACTCCACATCTGTGCTACCATGGGAGGGACTTTGGTGAGCCCCCTTTGTTTGTATGTCTTTAAATGTGACCCTCTACATGTGCATCTGTATCCAGGTCTCTGTGTGGGACTAAATGACTATGTGTGCGTAGTGGGTGACAGTTTTCTCCAGGATGATCTGTGTGTGTTTGTGTACAGAGGGCAGCCAGGTGGGGGCGCAGTGTCGTTTACACCATTTCTCCAGCGTGTGGCGCGCCCAGCTGCTATCCCGATGGTCTAAGCCAGAGCCAGTCTTTGCTCTCCTTCCTTTCCCTTCCCTTCCCTCTTCTCCTCTCCCCTCCCTTACAGGGCCAGATCCCTGAAGGGAAATTAAAAGGTTATTTAAAGCCCCCGCCTCCACCTTTCTTGTCCCTTTAAATGGAGCCTAAACGGTTTTGCTTTGGCAGAAGAAATCTTTTCTGGAGCTTGGGGGTGGGGGTGGGGGATCCTGGTGGGAGAGAAGGGTCTAAGCGGCCTAATCCTCTTACCGCCCCCTCCTCTCCCTCCCTTCTGAGGCCCACGGCTCCCCGCCCTGCTCTGAGGCACTCAGCCCCTAACTCTGCCTGGGGATCTACCCTCAAATCTGACCATGGCCCTTTCTGGCCCACCCAGGCCAAAATTCCTGACCTCCTTGACCCAGGCCAGGACTCTAAAATGTACCGGCAGCATCAGCCAGCCAATACCTTCTGTCTCTCCATGGCTTAGCCCCTAAGGAAACAGCCAGCTCCCATTAGCTAGACCCAGAAGCACCACTTACAGACCAGAGAGGACGCCAGAACGAGCATCAACCTGTGTCCATCCTGCACCCTGTGCCTGCCCTGTGTCCATCCTGCACCCAGCCACCTGGATTCGCCACCGCACTTGAATGCACAATGGCAGAAGGATTGGTAATACACACAAAAGGGACTTACGGCCATATGAGGCTCCACAGTCACACGTGGGTTTGTGGTCATGGGAGCACAGTTCACAAGGACACACTCCACATATGACTCACAGTCCCTACCACTGTGCCCAAAGGCAGGCCACACAGAATTCCAGCCATACAGGGACACATACCATATGCACCCCACACCCTGCCTCCAGTTGGCTAAGCCCCTCTCTTGTCACCTCCAAACAGCCACACACACAGAGCCTCTGTACAGTCACTTGCCACCCCAGCACTGGCAGCAGTGTGGGTGTTAACCTGCCCCTCCGGCACACACTTCAGACACACCTTTTAGGAGGCCCGCCTTCATCACTGCCTGGCCCCAGAGCCAGCTCCTGAACATATCTTCCTGTGAACCGATCCTGCCTGGAGGGAGTGGGGCCCTGGCAGGAATGGAGGATCCCAGGCCCAGGATTTTGCCCACTTGGACCTGGCTCTGTGTCTGTCCTCCTTGAGACAGGTGCGTGTGCTTTGTGTGGAGCTGAGTCCCAGGCCAGCAGCCTCTCCAAGAGGCCTTCGGATGCCAGGCAGGTAACAGGCTGCCAGGAGCGCCATCCTGTGTATGGACTGTGTGGGCGATGAGTTCTGATTGCGGGTTGTGGGTGATGTGGTGGCACTGGGTTGACAGGGCTGCGGGTGGTATGGGACTGATAGGGAGACTGTATGTGTGTGCTTGTGCGCGCGCAGCTCGGGACCAATCTCGGAGGGACGGTGGGCGTGGAAGTCAGGGCACCCCTATGCCATCGCTGCTGCCTCTAGTGCTAAGCCCCCAGTTTTGTGTGAGGCCTCGGGAGGGGACGGTTTCTTAAGATCCCTCCTCGCCCTAAGGATTGGCCTGAGGCTCCTGAAGACCCGAGAGAGTCAGAGATCCCGGAACCCGGAGTCCGAGACACAGAGATTCGGAGGAGGTGACGGACGCTGGCCCGGCCCGCAGACCCACTGATGGTCGGACCCGGGCAACCTAGGCCGAGAGCCTCTCTGCAGCACCCGCGGGGCGGGGCGGGGGCGGGAGCGGCGCGTGATTGGCAGCCACCGGGGCCATTAGGGAGCGCGTGGGCTCGCGCGGGGCGCCCGGGAAACGCTGTTTAAAACTCCAGCCCCGGCCCAGGCGCGCGTAGATGGCAGCGGCGGCGGCGGCGCGGGCCGGAGAGACCAGGTGCGAGCGGGCGAGGATGGCGGGGCAGAGACGGGAGGGGAGCCGGGCAGGGGAGGACGCGGGCAGAGAACTCTGGGGACCGCCACCCTTCTAGTGGTCCTGCAGTCCCGGATCAGCCAGGAGGACCGGAAAGTTTGCTTGGGGCCAGGGACTTGGAGACAGCCAGATTGCGCAGGGACAGAGGAAGCGGAGGGGAAGGCCAGGGAGACAGTCAGGGAGAGATCGGAAGACACGCAGGGTGAGACGGCGGGAGCGATACCCAGTGCTGACAACGGAGTCAGCGCGATCAGCCCAAGGAGCCAGAAAGAGCAAAGAACTCGAAATTTCGAGGCGTAAGGAGAGAAGAGAGAGCCGCGGGCAGAAACGCGGCGAGGCAGAGACGGAAGCCTCGGCCCGCGGAGACGCAGGCACCCGCAGAGAGCGCTTTGGATCCGTCACGGTTTTGCCTCATTTGGAAGATATTACTTCGCCCCTGAAAAAAAACAAATACAAAAAAGGTTTGGATATTAAGCGGAGACAAATCCCTCTCAGTTTGGAGGGGGCGGGGAGGAGGTGGCTGGGGTAATGCAGAGCAGATGCTGCCCCAGGCTTCGCGGAGCCCGGGGCCGGGGTTGGGGAGGGGGCGCGGCCGGCAGCCCAGGTCCCCGCCCGGGGAGCGCAGGGGCCGCCCACGCCTCCCCAGCTTCTGCGTCCACGCAGCCTCTCGAACCCTGCGGTGCCCCGGGCATTACCCGGGATCCGACACTGGTCCGGCCCGCGTGGCTCCGGCTCAAACTCCACCGCCGCCGAATGCGCCTTTTCTCTTGGGATTGCGATTCTGCACGAATTCTCCGGTTTGGGGTGTTTCAGCGCTCAGCCAGCTTCTGTCCTCGTAAATGCAGCCTCGGGCTAGGGTCCCCCAGGTAGGTGTTTGGGGCGTAGCGGGCCTAGTTCCCTGGAATTCGTTTTGCCTCCCGCGGCCTCGGCTGGCGTGGATCGGGTGAGCTGTGGCGCGGAACCGCAGGCTGGGGCCGGCCCCTGGAGCCGCTTCGTGGTGAATTGGGAGGAGCGGTCAAGGGGCTAGGGGCACTGCCAGGGTCTCTGTTCTCTGGGTCTCCTATCCCGGGTTGCTGTGATCCGGTTCTGGAGGGAGACAGGCGGTGACCAGGACTACGCCGGCGGAACTTTCTCGCCAGTCACAAGTTTCCGGGCTCTGCGCAGGGGCCGCGGCAGCCCTGGTGGTGCGCATAGGGATCTCGAGCGGAACATCTGCAAATTCGCCCCGAATTTGGGGCCCGAAGTTTCTCTGATTCTGGGTGTGTGTGTGTGTGTGGAGTGCTCCGCAGGCTTGCGATTTGTCCGATGAGAGCGTACGGGATTGGTGGGTGCGAGGAGACCGGGGTCCGCGGCCTCTTCTGCCTCTTTCAGTGTTTGGCATCCCCCAAAGCAGGGAACCCGTGGAGCCTGGAGTGCAGCCTCAGGGCCAGTCCACCGGGGGCACGGGACGATCTTTTTCGTTTTAGAAGTCAGCAGGGGCACGGAGCCAACTGGTCTGGTGCAGGTTTTCTGAGGCGGCTCCAGTTTAAGGACATCGAGAAAAGAGGGGACTTTACTGCCTCGATGGGCCTTGCCCCGGGGAAAAGGCTGTTGGAATCACGGAGGCTGTTCGCGATGCTTCCGCAGAAATTGTGCAAGTTTCCAGTTTGCCGCTGCCATGGCGAGGTGACCGGTTTCTTTCTCACTGGAGCTCATGATCCCATGCGCTGCAGGCGGGTTGGCCGGGCCCAGCATCTTCCTAGGAGGTCCTTGTCACCTATTAGTTTTAGATGGGGTGTAGTGAGAGTTGTTTTCAATTTTTCCAAATTGGAGTTTCATTTCTCTGTATCCCCAGTCCTCCGGAAAAGGAGAAGGCAGTCTGACCAAAGGATTGGTGAACTTAGTCCCTATCTCCTCTCTCTGCAAACCAGTTGTGCTAATGTGTGTGTAGGTGGTCAGAAAAAAATCGAATTTGCTGCCCAGTGAGAGGAAATTATCTGAATAATCGGCTCAAATCTCTCTCCTCTGTGTCTGGGGTAGATACAGTCTTTGGACAAGATGAAGGGAATTACTACTCTGGATGAGGGTAAACAGCTTCCTCTACCCCCTCAGACCTTATGGGCACTGACTCCTGCTGGGAAGCGGGAACCTGGCTGTGGTCGTACATACTCCTCATGGAAAGCGGAACAGAAGGGCAAAGGTGCAGAGGAGTGGAAACCCGCCCTGGGCGAAGGCAACCTCGGAGGCAAGCACCGGGGCCTCCGGATGGGCTCTGCCTGATGGTGGGCTCACAGGTCAGCTTCAAGAGCAATGGGTGAGTGTCTGGAGGACCCCTGCACCCATTCCCACCACCTTCACATGTGGGATCCTGTGTAGCCACGAATTTGGAGCCATCTCTTCTTGCACTCCAGTGCAAACATAACTTGCTCTGAGGCCTCAGCCACCACAGACCTCCTCACACACTACCTAGTGGATCTTGAGTAGGAAACAGAAGTCCAGAGGAGGACCCCGGCTGACAGTACTCTGGCCCTGTTGGACTGGAATGGGGAATCAGCCCTCTAAGTCTGCTGCCCAAAGCCTGGGTTCTGGGGAATGCTCGACTGAGTCTGGCGATTAGAGCACCCAAACCAAACCACCTGTAGGTTGCCCCTCCCTCCCCAATCTCTGACCTAGTCCTGCACACACACAGATTTTGGGGTCACTCAGGTTGACAGACACAGGGATACACACACACACACACACACACACTCACACACACGCTGACTACTACACAGAGTCAGAGGCATGGGTTAGAGTCACCTGGGCTATGGGTGGTTCACTCAGACACATCCAGGTGAGAAGTCACATTTCTCCCAGGTGGAGAAACACACGCATAAGGGCACACAGGCAGATCTGCTGTACAGACACTCACAAAAACCCTCAGACACCGTTGTATACACACAGGTTAAATTCACTTTGACACTCTTGGGTATCACACGCAGACACCCCCAGGGAACCTCTTGGAGGCGCGACAGTCCCACTTCTCCCCTTAACCCGCCGCAGCCCAAGGGCCCCGTGTCCACAACTTTGACTCGGCCTCTGCGCTCCTGATTCCCTCGGTCCATCCAGGCCCTCGCTGCTCACACCGCTGCTCACTCCCCTTGCCAGGTCTCTGGTCCTCGGGGATCCAGCCTCCACCTCCCCCATGTTCTCGTTCCTCTCCCCCTCCCTCTCCACCGTACCCCTCCCCAGTCCCGCTCGGCCGCCCCGCGGTGCCCATGTAAATGACAGCAATAAATATCTAATCAAGGCCCCGGGCGACGCTGCCCGCCGCCCGCCAAAGCCCATTACCGAGCAGGCGAGCAGGTTAGGGAGGGGTGCTGAGGGGGTGGTGAGCGGCGAGCCAAGCATGTGGTCTGGTCTGGACCTTCGTCCTACACTGAGTACCCTACATCTCTGACCTTGGGTGAGTCATTGCTCCTCCCTGCGCCTCAGTTTCCCCTTGGATAAGAGAGGCACTGAGCTGGGCTCTCCGTGATGGTGTCCTGCCCTCCCGTCATCCAGCCATCTCTCCTTCCGCTTAGTCACCCATCTGTTCTTCGGACAACTTATTTGACTCGGCCCAGTGCTGCTGGAGGGGTGGACGCCCTAGTTCACACAAATCTACGGTCTCAGCTCTGGCCCTGCCTGTTCTTCCAACTTTAGCCGGGTTTCCGGCAGCGGCAAAGGGAAGAGTCCCCTGGATCCACGGTCACCAGGCCAGAGAGCATTTCCCAGATGGGCTCACCCCTTGCCCCCAGTCTACTGCCGTTACCGGTGCTGCTTCAGTGTGTCCCAAGGTCGCTGGAGCCTACTGGGTCTAGCGGCCCCTTCCAGCCCCTACAGCTCTATGCACCAGGGTTTGTTTGCGTCCCCGCGGCCGCGCGAGTCTCTATCTGTACGTCTGTCCGCGCGCGCACTGCGGAAGCCGGGGTCTCGGAGCCAGCACGGCACACGCCTCCAGCAGCCCGAAGCCCAGACCTGGGCCTGGAGCCATGGCTCCACAGGGACTCTGCAGCCCGGTTTCCGGGCCCTGAGGATCCTGGAGCGGCCCAGCTCTTCCCTGTAGACTCCTGGCCGGGGCGAACCCAGCAAGTGAGGCCGCCTCCTCCGCGCGGTTAAGAGGCGGAAACATGCTGGTGGCCAACCCGTCCCCCGCGCCACTCCGGCTCCGTCCAAGGCTCCTCGGTCTTCTCTGGAGCTCTAGCTGCATCTATACTGGAAAGGAAGCGGAGAATCAAGCAATCATCCCAAAGTTCAAGTCCCAGAGCTTGCGGTCAGTCCTCCCTCCTGGTCAGTCTGTCCTCGACAGAGCAGACGCTGGAAGGGACTCGAGACACAACAACAATTGGCCTTTCTCATCTTCTCTTCTTTGCCCTGCTGCATTTCACTGCCTTAAAAAAAAATTAACGCCAGGCGCCTGATTTCTTTGCACCCTCCAACATTAAGCACCTCAGAAAACCAGAGAACAAACAGTAGGCGGAGGAACCTCCCTCGGTCTCGGCCCATTAGCCTGCGGGGGGCTAATTACCCCAATTAGCGGCTGATTTATAATTAATGGCTCGGACCGAGGGATAATTGGATGTTAATGGATAACAGTTTGTGTAGGGAACTAAGCACTTGGGCTCTTCCTGAGGGCGGCGGGGGCGGGGTCTGTCCTGAGACCCACCCCAACCCTCAAGCTCTTTCCGCTGGCGCTCCTCCCCCTCCCTCCTCTGGCCCCATCCCTAAGCCGGGAGGGTAGGTGAGACTCCCCTTTGAGAAACTGTTGAGGTTTAGGTGCCTATCTGATTTGACCCTTGCAAAGCCACACACCCTGAAGCCCATTGTCTGATGTCCTTGGCTCCAACTCTAGGACCACTTTGGGGGCCCCAGTTGAGTTGGAAGAAGTGTGCTGGAGATTTTGGGCCTCAATAGCCTATCCCCTCAGCACATGGATCAAGCAGCATGGGGTTAATGGTAGCAATGTGGGGAGTATGGTGCCTGTATCAAATGCCACTGGTGGATGGGGCATGACCAAGACGAGAGCAGTGGCCAGGGCTTGGTGTGGGACAGGGGAAGGGCTCAGTCTGGCAAAATCAAGGCCGCAGCTATGGCCAGGGGGTGGCTTGGCTTCTGCTGGAGATATAGGGTTTTCCCTGTGGGGTAGGGGCCGGCAGGCAGGCGAGGAGGAGACCCTGAGCCTTGGCTCACTCCATTCTGGGCTCTGCTGCCCTTCTCACATCTCCCAGAGCTGGTCTCCCCTCAACCAGGGCATTTGACCATCTGACCATTCTGCTAGAATTTGAGCCCCTGGAGCCGCAACTCATTACATTACCCCAGAGTCCACTGCCTGACAAACAGTGTCTCTTGTCTTTACATGTGGAATGAATGTCTAATGTCTCCTGTACTGGGTACTGAGTACTAGCTCTGGAGCCAGACCTTGCCCTGTAGGAGCCTCAGATTGGTGAGGTTAAGGGCTCTTGGTGAGCACTGAGTTCACACTTTGAGATTAGACTCCTTGGATTCCATCCTGGCTAAGCTGCTTAGCTGTGTGGCTTTTGGCAAGTGACTTTATCTCTCTGGGTCTCAGCTTCGTTTTTAGTCAAATGGGATGAGATTGTTGTGAGGATTGAATGAGATTCTGCCTGTCAAGTCTCTCTCAGGCTGGTAATAAATAGTTATGATTATATCTTGGGTGAAGGGCAGGCAAATGGGCAACCAGAGTTTGGTGAGGTAATGCTATGATAGGAGTTCAAAGAAGCCACCTGCCTGGGGGTATCAGGGGAGGCTTCCTGGAGAGGGGGGTGCTTAAGCCTAGTGTGAGGGGTCAGGAGTCTTCCAGGTAATGCTGGTGGAGGGACAGTGTTCCCAGAGGAGGAGGCAGCAACATGGTGACTTTAGAGAGCTGTGTCTCAATGGGCAGGAGGGTGGCGGTGCAGTGGGTTAGGAGGGCACAAGAGTGGGGGAAGTGGAAATGATGAATATATGTGTTTCTAGAAAGTGTCCTTGGCTGTTCCCTGTAGTCTTGCTGGCCGGATCGAATCATGGAATTGTTGGTGCCCTAGCTTACTCTCCTAGGAAAAGGGGCATGGCTGGGGGGCGGATCTGGCCCCTGGCAAGGGGAAAAAGAGGCTGGTTCCTGGTATTTCTGCCCCTTTATGTGCCTGATACTGACAGTGGAGATTGGGGGAGCTTGGAGGGTTTGGCTGTGACCTGAGAATGGATCTGGAAAATAAACAGCAGCTGAGGAACAGCTGGGGATATCCCCATCTCAAGTCTGCCCTGAAGCCTGGCACCTACAGGGTCCTTGGTCAGGGCAGGGCAGGGATCTCCATGCCCCCTTACATCATATGCTCCTGTTGCTCATTCCTGGCAACTCAGGAGTAAGGCCAGATGTGGGAATAGGGGTGTTATTGGGATGGGGGCTCAGCCTTTCCAGCTCCCAAACAGGTCAGCCAAGGGTGACTCACCTCCCTGGAGCCTCCATTTTTCATCTGTAAAGTGGAAATAATAATACTGTCCCCCTCGCAGAGCTGGGGTAAGAAATCAATGTTGTTATTGCTATTGAGTATCTGGCCTGTTCTGGGCACAGAGCTTCTCTTAAAATCCTGGACCCGCTAGCTCAGAGCTGGAAGGTTTCTAGGTCATCTTGGTCTGCTCCTCCCCCCCACCACATCCATATAAACACACATGCGCACACACGAAGGAGTCTCTCCTCCTCAGCCTCCTCAGGTGGTTGGCCAGCCCTGGGTTACACACCTCTCCCAACCAAGATTCCTTTCCCTCCTGGGGTAGCCACTGAGTCAGTGTTGTAGCAGAAGAGGTCAGGGTGATAGGGCCTTAGTTAAGGTCACCCAGCTGCCTGGGGTTGGGGCGGGAGCCTTGGCCTGGAGCTCCCCGGTTTTTATATTCGTGTTCTTTTACCTGCTGAGTGAACGTCTTTTTGGTCTCCACACTACTCAGTAGGAGGGACGGCGGCAGGAGCCTCTTCCCGCAGAGGGTCATAGGTCACCTCCAGGGCTGAAGGGACAGCGGCATTTCTGGGCAGGATGTCCAGGGCAGCAGTCTCCTTAAGGTCCCTCCCGCTGCGATTGGCACCCAGGGCTAGTCCTCACCAGAGCCTAGCTCTTGGCCACGTTCCGGAAACAAATACCAGGTAGATCCTTAGCCACCTGAGATTCCTAGCCTGCCTCTACCCCTTATTAACTGTGGGGCCTTGGGCGGGTGACTTGACTCCCTGAATTTTGTTATTCACATAGTGGGAACAATGATTTCTGCCTGGTGGGGCTGTGTTGAGATTTGTGAAAGTGAGTAGAAGAGGGCTTGGCTCCTGCTAAGTGCTGGATAGAAGGTAGCTGTCATTGGTAAGGAGGTAAAGGGTCTGACCATGCCAGGACCCAAGGAGGCAAGTCGCTGGATCCTCCCCTCCTGCTTTCTTTCCTTTCCTTTAAAAAAGTTGTTCTGCCTTGTTCTTCGCTGTGCGTGGGCATGAGAAGAAATGTGGGGGCAGATTGAAAGTTCAGAAAAGGAGAGGAAGAGTCAAAGAGAGATGGAGCGGGCCTGCTGGCTGGCTGAGCCGGGCATGACTGAAGGAAGGGTCCACTTTCCTTCTAATCAAAGACGCCTTACGTGTGGTTTCCTAGCAGTGCTGCTGTTAATTTATAAAAAATGCCCCCTAATAAAATTCTGCTTGATTCTTCGATTGGCTGGGCATTAGGCCGCAGCCAGCAGCGATGTGGGGACATAACGGATGCATTTGCAGATTTGGAAAATTAAAGCCATCTATATGGCGCCTGTGGCTGGAGATCCGCCGATCTGCTTGCTTAATGAAATATAAAGATTCTTTTAACCAATGTAAGCACAATTCGACAGCTTGTGAAACGCGGCCGCGCCATGATGGATGGCTCTCCTGGCTCGCCAGGAATTGCAGGGCGGCACCTTTTAAATATATAATTGATTCTGTTTGGAGTGTGCAGTGGGCTGAGCCCACGCAGGGCCCGGCCTGGGGCCGAGAGTGCAGTGCCCTGTTTAGAGGCTCCCATTGGCCCTGCAGGACTCCAGCCCTGGGTTGCTGTTAGCCTCCCTCTAGGACCAACAGCACTCAGAACTGGGGTAGATGGGGTTCCAGCGGCAGGGCCTTGCTGAGGCCACCAGGGGGCAGGTCTGGGCTGCCCCGTTGCTGGAAAGTCACTCACTGGGCAGGGTCCCCCTCTAGAACCAGGTTTATAGTCCTGGGTGCAGAGGAGGTGGTGGGACCTTGGCCCCGAGGATCATGCTGGGCTGTGATGGCCCTGCCTCCCGTGCCATCTCTTAGCCTGTGTGTCTTTCTCATCCATGCAACATTTATTCTTTACTAAACACTGGCTGTGTACCAGGCTCTGTGCTAGGTGTTGCAGAAAACCAAAATGGGTAAAACAAATTTATTAATTTTCTCTGTGTTGCCCTGTCTTTCTGTCTCTCTGCATCCACTCTATCCCTTCACTTTTTTCCCCCTTTCTTTCTTTTTGTATTTCTCTCTTGTTCACTCTCACATCCTGTACAGGGCCACGTGACTTCTGAGGGTACCATTTAGCATATGTTCCTCTGCTCACACATGCACACAAACATTCACACACATTGGCCCACAGATGTGCACACCCATAGAGACATGTAGATAACCCCAGATGTCTGGCATAAACACAGATGCACACACGGTCGTGTGCCTGATCACAATCAGCTGTGCACACACATGTCCACACATGATGGCTGAGATGAGCTGCAGACCTGTGAGTGGGTGGTACCATGTGTGTGCAGGTTGGATGGTAAGCAGCATCCACAGCCAAGAGCTCCTCTGTGGCCTCAGAGGAGACTTGGGGCCCTGATGTCCACCTGGAGTAGGAAGAGAGTGTGAGGCTGCTGGCAAGAGGAGCTCAGCTGGGAAGACTTAGGCTGTCACAGCCTCATTGCAAGACATACACACAAACTCACCTGTGCACGCATGTGTGTGTATGAACACACATTCCAGTGGAATGTGCCTTTTCTCTGCTGTCGTCCTGTTGCCTTGGATCAAACCAGAGATGCTAGAAGTCAGGGAATGGAACATGCCGGAGGAGGAGCCTGTGTGACTGAGGTTAGGAAACACTAGCTGGTGGGAAGAACCTCTCTTCGTCTGTGGAAACCTGTTCCACCACTTCCTAACTGCATGGCCTTTGACAAATTAGCCAGTCATTCTCACCTTCCATTTCCACATCTGTGAGGTGGGGGTAATAACAGTCCCTACCTCCTAGGGCGTTGAGAGGATTGATGGGGATGTCTGATGTATCTGAGGCATTTAATAAATAGTTGTTATTATTAATTCATTCATCCGGTCCTCATCTCCGGAGCCCTGCCTCCATGCCAGCCCCTGTGATTTGGGATGGGATGGGGAATCCAGAGATGTGTGGGATACACGTTCTGCCCTCCAGGGGCTCAGTCTAGGGGGGAGATAGAAGTGTCATCACACACTCTGATCCAGGGCTCGAATGAAGAAAATCCATGCACGGTGCTTTGTGTGGTGCCTGGTTCAGTGTGTTCAGTAAATGGGAGCTGTTCTTATTCTTATTCTTGTTTTCGCCATCACTTCTATGACCTGAGTTTAGTCATGAGGAGCCTGAGGAGGGGAGAGGTGCCCTCTCAGGGCTGGGTGGGGAGGGCCCCACTTCTGAGGAGGTGTCAGTTGAGTCTGGCCTTGTCGGGTGAGGGGGATGAAGGGCAGTGCTGTTTCATGTGGAGGCCCAGCAGGAGCAAAGGCAGGGAGGTGACAAGTAGGAGTGGCAGTTAGTTTGGGATTGCTGGGTGCCAGGGAAGGGGAGGGCATCAGGCTGGAGGGATGAGGGGGCAGACAC
The DNA here is from genome assembly GCF_048564905.1 of Vicugna pacos. Lineage (NCBI taxonomy): Eukaryota > Metazoa > Chordata > Mammalia > Artiodactyla > Camelidae > Vicugna > Vicugna pacos. The sequence continues at coordinate 33,798,984 of NC_132999.1, read as the reverse complement.
CAGCCAGACTGGGACAGTTCTGGAGGCCTTCAGAGTCCAGTGGACTGGGGCACGCATGGAGCCAAGAGAGGCATGGCTCCTGGCTTCAGTTAATAAAGACTTGTCATGCATCAAAAACTGTGAGATCAGCAGTAATTAAGTCAATTAAAATGTCACTTACCACATTAACAGCAGTGAGTTTTAAGGCAACAAAGCCCCTGAGTTTGGTGGGGGAGGGGCATGTCAGCCCAGCAGTGGGGGCGGAGGGGGAGGGAGATGGATAAAATTACTTCTAAACTCTATTCCCTCTTTCCCACGTGGCATTTGTGACACCTTTTGGAGCCTGGCTCCATCCCCATATCCATTGGAACACAAAGCTAAACCTCCCTCCATTCCCACCGTCAAAAAATGAAAGGAAAAATATAAATATGAAAATCATCTGTAATCCCACCTGCTAACTCCCAGAGATAACCTCTGTTAACATTTTGGGGTATAACCTTTTAGAATTTTTTCCGTGTATATTTATACATGCATTACAAAAATGGGATCCCATCATGCGTACTGTTACCTATGTCTTCCAGTCAACAATATATCGTGAGCACCAGCACATACAGATACACAGCATGGTTTTAAACTGTGGCAGCATCTTCCATCGTGGGCATGACTCTCCCCTCATGTACTGAACTAATCCTCTCTCGATGAGCAGTGAGGTTTCCAGTTGTTTGCCATCATAAGCACAGCTGTGATAAATATTCCTGTGTACATATCTCTGCATACTTGAAGGATACACTTCTGCAAATGGAATTGTGGAGTGAAGTGATGCTCTCACTAAAGGTTTTGGATGCAGGGACGAAAGGACTCTTTTGTCAGTGAGGTAGGAGAAGGACCATTTCCTACTCCCCCAGATAACACTGGGTAATAGCTTTTCTTCATATTTGCTAATCTGATTGGTGAAATTTTTATTTTATTGTTTCTATTTTTCTTTCTTTGATTACAAGGAAAGGCTGAACTTTTTTCCCCATGTCATCTGGCTATTTGTGTTTCTTCCTTAATAAGCTGTCTCTTCTTTTACTTAGCCCATCTTTTATTAAGGTCATCCATCATCTTTTTGTTTCTATGTAAGAGCTCTTTGTATATTATGGATATTCTCTTTTATTTTTACTTGTGCTATTTATTGTTATCAGTTTTGCTATGTCATGTACAGTAAATGTTTCCCTAGGTTTGTTGTTTGCTTTTTGGCTTTGTTTATGGTACATTCTGTTATACAAATGCTTAAACACTTTTTGTTGCCATGTCTATCATTCTTTTCTCTTAGAGCTCTGCCTTTGGGGTTGTGTTTATGGTGCAAGAGTGAGATTCTGTAAGTAAATGTTGTTGGTAGGTGTCATGTGTGAGTGTCGACTCAGAAATCTGTCAATCCAACCTTCAGCTCCCAACTTGTATATCCAACTGCCAACTCAACATTCTTATTAGGAAGTCAGATCCATATTTCACACTTACCATGCCCCAGAAAAGCCTCAATTTCCATTCTCTCCCACTTCCCAGACCCACTTCTCCGCTAGTGCTCCCGATTCAGAAAGAGACCCATCTTTACACTGTGTCTCAGGCCCAAAACTCAAGTCATCCTTTTTTCCCTCTTTTCCTGACGTCTTATAACTAACCTATCAACAGTCATGTTAAGTCTATTTGACCACTTCCCCCCACGTCCACCCTTACCACCCTAGCGGAAGGCCCGCCAGTCACTGGCCTGGACTTCTGCAGTGGCCTGGTCTCTGCGCTTCTCTTCTTGACTCTCTGCAGTCTGTTCTCCATACAGCAGCCAAAGTGAGCTTCTAACAACAAATCATCGTGTTACTCACCTATCTGAGACTCTCCAGGAGCTTCCCGTCACACTCAAGAGAGAATCCAAACTCCTTACAATGGATGGTGACTCCCTCTGGGGTCTGGCCCCCTCCTCTTCCTCTCTGTCTCCAGCTACCCTCGTTTCATTGCTGTTTCACACACGCACCAAACTTGCTCATGCCTCAGGGTCTTTGTCCTTGCTGTCCCTTCTGCCTGGAAACCCTCCCCCCAGATTCACGTGGCTTATTTTGAACATCAGAGCACCCTTTCCTGACCACGTGTTCTAAACAGGCCTCCCCTTTCCTCTTGCTAGGCTCCTCCTCTGCCTTATTTATCTTCCAAGTACTTACTTATTCCTGTCTGATATTATTACGTCAGTTTATTTGTTGTTTTATAGCCCTCCCCGCCAGAGGGTAAATTCCATGAAGGCAAGGACTTTGGTGCTTAATAGGTGGGTGCATGATAAACAACAGTTGAGTGAGTATGTGAGGGTGTGACTGTGTGTGAGGGTCGTGTTTGTGTGCAGACACATCTGCTGCAGGGTAGGTGTCTGTGAAGATGTCTGTGTGTGCAGCTGTGGGAATGATGGCGTTGAGTTTGTGAATGTTGATGAGTTTGTGTGTGAATGACTGTTGAGAACGTCCACCTGTGTGTGTTTGTGCATAGAACGTGTGTGTGTGTGTGTGTGCATGTGGGCTGTGAATGTTTGGTTATATGTCCACTTCAATGACAGTGGGGAGCGGAGACACCTGGACATATCCATCCTCATATCAAATGGACTACTTTCCAAAAATGATATTTCAGGCCAGTATGTGGTGGGTGCTCAGCCAAGGACTGTGAGGATCTGGAGGAGACCTGGGCTGGTGGGACCCTGGCGGCTTTGTGCTGATCTGAGCCATCTCAGCAGAAAAGGATGTATTCTCTGATGCGTTAGCCACCAAAGAATGAGGCTGAAGCCATGTGGGGCAGAGCAGGCCCTGGACAGGCAGTGTGACCTCACTATGTGTCTGCTCTTTCTCTAAGCCTCAGTGGACTCATCTGTAAATTGGGTTTATTGCTCTTGGTCTGCTGGCTTCTTGGGAATCTGGTGAGAACAGAGGGAGGCAATGGTCGTGTGTGTATAGCAGCAGTAACAATGTTCTCATGTCTGTGTAGTACATGAGGGTTTTAATCCACTATCTCATCAGAGCGAATGCCTCAGTGGTCCCAGTCCAGCTCTAGACTTGGCCCCTTGTGGACCTCAGTGTCTGTTTGTTAAATAACAAGTGTGTAAATGAATATATGATGTACAAATAAGTAAGTGCCTGGGTGATTAAATGAAGAGATGACTGCATAAAGCAGCAAACAGATTGATAAATCACAATGACTAACATTTTGGAGCACATGCTATGTGCCAGACCCTATTGTTGAGGCTTCTCTTAATCCTTGCAATGATCCCATGAGATAAGTACTATTATTAACCTCATTTTGCAGATGGAGAAACCGAAGGTCAGAGACGTTAAGTGACTTAGCCAAAGCTACAGATCTCCTGGGTGGCGATGTGGAGATCCCAGCCCTGGCAGTCTGACTCCAGAGCCCAGAGCATTAACCCCTACACAAGTCCTGCCGCGTGGATGAATGAATGAGTGGGTGGATGAATAAGCAGAGGCAGGAGCCCTCACGCTCTTAGCTGTGGGCAAGGCAGGCTGCTTTCTGACCCGGAGGCACAAGCTCTCGGGGTAGGGTGGCATGCAAGGTCTGGGCGAGGGGCAGTGCCTCCCCCGGGGTAGAGTGTGACAGCATGGCCTCACGTCCCCTCTCCCTCTGCCCTGTCCGCAGGCACATGCCGCCATGCAGCACTACGGGGTGAACGGCTACTCGCTGCACGCCATGAACTCGCTCAGCGCCATGTACAACCTGCACCAGCAGGCGGCCCAGCAGGCCCAGCACGCGCCTGACTACCGGCCATCAGTGCACGCGCTGACGCTGGCCGAGCGCCTGGCTGGTAAGGGCCGCTTGTGGGGATGGGACCTTGGGGACAGGATTACCGGGGCCAGGGGTGGAGGAGAGGTCTATGGGAAGAGGCTCTGGAAGGTGAAGATAGGAGGGATCCCTGGGAACATTTACTCTGGGAGACTCAGGAAGACCCAGGTCACTCAGCATCACAGAGCTGTCAATTTAAAATCTGCATGTGAGTGAGCACCCTTGTTTGCTGGCACTATGCTGGGCCCTGGAGCTGCCCTGTGCCTTCCAATTCCCTTAACAACCCTGTGAGGGAGGGATTCATTAGCCTATGTCACAGATGGAGAGAGGGTAAGGGACTAGCCCAGAGCATTGCAGGAAGTGGCTGGCATGCCCGGGGAGTCAGATCAGTGTAACGGCTCCCATGTTTTGAACACCGACTGTGTGCCAGGCACTGTGTGAGGCTCTCTCTCTGTACATTAAACCATTCAACCTCAGTAAAGGGAGGTTATTATCTCTATTTTATGGGCAAGGAAAGTGAAGCTCAGAGGCTAAATCTAGGCAGGGGTAGGAGATTAGAATGTGACATTATGGCTGCAAATATGAGCTTTGAAATCACAGACTAGTAATTATTGTATGGTCTACCCAATCACTTCTCTTCTCTGAGTCTCAGTTTCCCCCTTTATATACAGGGAACAATGGCAGGGTTCATCCCACAGGATGGTTGGGAAGTTACTTGAGATAAACGTATGCAAAGTATTTAGCGGGGGCTGGTAAGTGCTCAGAGGTAATTATTACCCCCGTCCTAAGGCAAGTGCCCATGAGGGAGCTGCGACTTTGTTCCCCCCACTCTTGGTTCGACTGATTGTTGCCTGGCCCTGACAGCCTCTCAGTGGGCATGGGAAGGATCTGATGGCAGAGGTAGGGAACGTGATTTCCTGGGAGGGGATGCCACCCATCCTATCCTGTCCCAAGCAAACCTCAAGCAGCTGGTGAACTGCTCTGGCCCTGTACCAGGTGGTCCTTAGAGGGCTTTAGGGCACTCTCAGGGAGACCAGTTGCCCATAGGCCCATGAGAGGGCATGGCAGGTAGAATGTGGCCAGGGTCAATAGTGGGGTGGATCAGAGCAGCATGCTCAGCTGGGGTAGTCAGGGAGGGCTTCCTGGAGCAGGAGCCAAGCCTTAAAAGGGTCAGGAGGAGGGACTAGTATGAGTGAAAGAAATGGGATGGGTATGAGGAACCTGCTTGGGTAGAGGTTCTGGCCTAGAAGGGAGGGTAGGGCAACCTTCCTACTCCTTTAGACCTGGCTGGGCTCTGGGAAGGGCTCAGTGGATGAACTTGAGCCCTCGGTAGGTAGGGGGTATAGCTCAATGGTAAAGTGTGTGCTTAGCATGTGAGTGTTATCCTGCCCAGGCTGTGGCTGCTTCTCTGGTTTGGAGTGAATTCCCTGTGCCCAGCCAGGTGGTGACATTAGCTCCTGCCCATGTTCCAGGGCCCAGAGAGGAGGAGTCAGGGACAGAGGCTCTCCTCTGCTGGTGGGGACAGAGGAAGTGGAGTATTCAGCACTCCCACCAATTCTCTGATCTGAAGGCGGGACATGAGCTTCAGGTTGGCCTTTGTACAGAGGGCTCGCCTTCCAGTAGGAGATTATTGCTGATGGTACAGTCTGGCCTCCCAAGCTGTGACTACCCCCAACTCCCCGTCCCACTGTCCCTGGAGCCTGCAGCAGGATCTTGAGCTTTTGCTTCCCCACACAGGGTTCTGCTAAGAGTGGTCCCTACCTGGGATTAGTGCTGGTTTGTGAGGGTTTCAGGGCTCCCTCTTTATACTGAAGAAGGAGCAGCCCAAAGTCAGAGGCTTCCTGGATCCCCAGTTGCCTCCTTCCTCATTTAGAGTGTTGCAATGACTCCCCAGTCCCTGGAGTGCAGGGGAAGGACTCCACAGCTCTGTGCAGAGGTTGACACAGCTCAGGTTCCCTCAGCATAGATAGTCCAGGATCCACCTGTGGGTGATGGGAGACAGGGAGAGAGAGATTTACTGTCCATCTTCCAGGCACTAGTCAAGCAGAAGAGCTGGAGGCTAGACAGCAACCGTAGGCAGACATCTATGCTGGGTGATTCATATTCCCAGCATGTGGGCAGGACTGTGGAATCTATGGTCCGCCAGCCTTGTCTCCCCTCCAAGCCTGTGGTGATTAGTACTTACTCTTTTTGTCCATCTCTCCTTGAGGAAGCAGCCAGAAGGGTTAAGACTGCATGCAGCAAGCCTTTCTTGTGTCCTGAGGGCCCTGCCAGAGCCAGGCTTTCTGATGAGGGGATGTAAGAGCAGGAGCCTCAGGTCTTGCCATGAGAGACTCAAAGGCCAACTGGGATGATGAGATTTCTACCCAGAGGACAGAGAATCAAGTACCAGTGAATTCTGTCTACTCAGCCAGACCTACCCCAACTAGACCTTGCAGATAAGTCCCAGGCTCACAGCCTGGCTTCTCATGGTCAGGGGCCAGTATTCTGTTGGTATCCAGAATCTAAGAGTCATAGGAAATTAGAACCTTTGTGACATGGACATCCAAATTATTAGCATCATGTACTCCCAGAATATTATACCTATAGTATCCTGGGACTTTAAGGATTTTAGGGCACTGTTCACCCACCTATCTACCCAACCTAAACCAAATAGGGAAGATCTCCCTCAATCACATTCCTGATAGCCATTCATAGAGATGAGTTAGGTCTCTGTGGTCCTGATAGTGAACCATGGGGTGGAGCAATCTTGAAGATCCAAACACATGAAGAGGAGATGGGTGATTTCCAAGGGGAAAGGACCAGGGCCCAGCTCTGGCAGGACCACAGTGAGTCAGAGCAGGGTAAAATTCAAAACCTATTTCCCATAATTAAATGGGCCCCCTCTCCTTGCCCTCCAACGGCTGTACATTTCAAGACATCATCTTGGAGGCCCGCTATGGCTCCCAGCACCGCAAACAGCGTCGCAGCCGCACAGCGTTCACAGCTCAGCAGCTTGAGGCCCTGGAAAAGACCTTCCAGAAGACTCACTACCCAGATGTGGTGATGCGTGAGAGGCTGGCCATGTGCACCAACCTGCCTGAGGCCCGGGTGCAGGTAGGGCCAGTTCGTCTAACTAGGCCTTGCAGACAAGCACTTGCCCATTAATCTAGCTTCTCACTGTCTGGGAGCCAGCATTTCAGACCTTGGTGCCGAAATGCATCTGGCGTCTCCAAGAATGCCTTCTGTGATGGGAGGGAGTTTTGGAAGGGATTGAGGGTGTGGGTTTCCTACAGGGCAAGGAGTAATGCTATCCACCCCTGTCCCAACACACGTTCATAGCACCCTGCTCCACAACTCCACTTCTTCCCCTGCCACTCCTGTTGCTTCTCTCCCTGCCCCCAGGTGTGGTTCAAGAACCGCAGAGCCAAGTTCCGGAAGAAGCAGCGCAGCCTGCAGAAAGAGCAGCTCCAGAAGCAAAAGGAGGCTGAGGGCTCCCATGGGGAAGGCAAGACTGAGGCCCCAACCACAGACACCCAGCTGGAGACTGACCAGCCCCCCAGCCTGCCTAGTGGTGATCCCCCTGCTGAGCTCCACCTGAGCTTGTCTGAGCAGTCGGCCAGTGAGTCAGCCCCCGAAGACCAGCCTGACCGGGAGGAAGACCCCCGGGCAGGGACCGAGGATCCCAAAACTGAGAAGAGCCCTGGGGCTGAGAGCAAGGGGCTGGGCTGCAAGAGGGGCAGCCCCAAGGCAGGTGAGGCTCGGCAGGGGCTGTGGGTGGGCTGGGGCCCAGCCCAGGCGAACAACCAGGTCTAGCCTCACAGGGGCCTGGGTAGGTGAGGTGGGTCAGACCAGGGGTAGGGTCAGCCTTTGACACATGACACCCAGCCTGACCCATAGAAAGGATTTGGCCACAGCAGGCCTGTGCCAGGTGGTTAAGGGAGTTCTGGGGGAGGGGCTGTGTCCCAGGGAGGGGTACTTGGGAAGCTCAGGGCAAAAGCTGTTTATCAACCATTATAGAAATATTCCAGTATTTTAACCATCAGTACAGATGTACCAGTGCATACTGGGTGAGTACCACATGGGTAGTCGAGAGTCCCACATGCAGCAGAGAGCTGTGATTTTGAAGGATCAGAGCTCTAGCAGAAGGCATATCTCAGACATAAACCCTGGGCCCAAGCAGGGAAGGGGTGGAGTTGTGAGCTAAGAGCTGGAGGGGGATGGGAGCCACAGACAGGATGGTCGGAAGGGGAGCTGACCACCCTTGAAAAGAAAAGGAGTCTCCCAAAGAAGTCAGATATGAGGGCCTTGGTAGGGTCCCTGGTGCTCCCCTAGAAAGCTTGAGTCCCTCCCTCCCAGGATTCAGGGGGATGCTTCAGGGAATGCCCTGGCTGAGCTGGGTGGATATGGTTTCAACCAAAGCCTGTTTTGTCTGCAGCGCCAGGGGGGTGGCAAGGCCGAGGGAGCCCCTCCCAGCAGACCACTGCCCTTGTCCTGAGTCTTAGGTTCTTGGTCCTCTGCTTGCAGATTCCCCGGGCAGCCTGGCCTTGGCTCCTGCAGCGCCTGGGGGTGGCCTCCTGGGCCCCTCCCACTCCTACTCCTCATCCCCGCTGAGCCTCTTCCGTCTGCAGGAGCAATTCCGCCAGCACATGGCCGCCACCAACAACCTGGTGCACTACTCATCCTTCGAAGTGGGGGGCCCAGCCCCCGCTGCTGCTGCCGCGGCTGCGGCCGCTGTGCCCTACCTGGGTGTCAACATGGCCCCCCTGGGCTCGCTGCACTGCCAGTCCTACTACCAGTCCCTGTCAGCGGCCGCCGCTGCCCACCAGGGCGTATGGGGGTCCCCACTGCTGCCCGCGCCCCCTGGAGGCCTGGCCCCGGCCTCGGCTGCCCTGAACAGTAAAACCACAAGCATCGAGAACCTGCGGCTTCGGGCCAAGCAGCATGCGGCCTCCCTGGGACTTGATACTCTGCCCAACTGACTGCTGGCCTCCCCCTCAGCCAGGGCTCTTGGGTGCCCCCAGCCCAGCCCCAGGATTATCCCAACACAGCTCTCAAGGAGTTCACTTGGAGTCCTGCTTCCTGTCCCCGTCCCCCAGAGCTCCAGCCCTAGGTGAAGCCCACACCTATCGCCCTCTGCATGGCCCTGCTTGGACCCCACGGAGGCTGAATGGGGAGGAGGTGAGAGGCTGCTGCCCCCAGCTTTCCACGGGGGAGTGAGAGGCTGGTAGTAGGACTGGCTAGATCGCTGGCGAGATCCCCACTTCATTGTCGCCTCCTCCCTTCCCTCCGTCCCTCCCTCCCCTTCTGTCCCGAGTAAGTTGGTGTGTGGAATGTGAGATATAAATATAAATATATAAAGCTATATTTTCAGGCACCTGCCTGCCCCAGGCCCCCTGCTCCCCTCCGATCTTTTCTCCACTGCCGTGCTCCCCCCGCCCCCCGCCCTGCCTCCCCTCCGCATCTCACTCTGGCCTTCCCATCTCTCCCTCTCCCTCTCCGCTTTCCTTCTTCCCTGAGCTCCCTTTCCCTGCCTCTGTCCAGTTTCTGCCCCACCATCTCTCTCTGGATCACCCCTCCACATCTCTTCTCCCTGCCCCTGCTCTTTTTCTTTTTTGCTGGCTGAGTTGGTGTTGTCAATTCCCAAGCTATGTTTGTTTTAGCTTTAGTTTTAGTAATTTTGCTTCTTCCTGTTCCTCCCCTTTTGCTTCTTCCTTGCCTGCCTATCTCCTCCCCGCCAGCACCCTCCTGAGGCCCTGTTCCTGTCCATCCCCAATAGAGGTGATAAGACCCTCACTAAAGATCCCGTAGCTACTGGAGCTGCAGGCAGGAGGGGGCCCTAGCTCCCACACCTCCCCCCGCACCCCACCCCCGGGCCTGGAGTCTGGAAGGGCATGTTCTCTTCTCTCTCTTTTCTAGCTTTGAAGCCCCTGTTCCCCAGATTGAGAAGGGAGCAGAGGCAGGAGTCAGACTGGGGCGGGCAATAGAATGGTAGCATCCAGGCCTGACCACAGGGCTGAGGCCTGCTGCCAGGGTCCATCCAGGCCTGACCACAGGGCTCTAGACCTCTCTTTGGTGAGACTTCCCTGGTTGGAGGGAGGCAGCAGAGAAGGGGTACTCTCAGAGACGTGTCTTCAGAGGAATGCGGTCCTGCGCCCCAGGCCTGTCCAGGGCAGGGGTGCAGCTGGCATAGGAGGGAAGGTCGGACTCAATCTCCTGATCACAGTAAAGGCGAATCACGTGGCAGTGCGGAGTTTCAGGTTTCTGTTGGCGTCGTGTCCCAGAGCCACTGTCGAAGTTAGGGCTTCTGTCCAGCTAGTCAGTGGTGTGGAAAGGTGTGTTCCCGTTTATGGTCAGGAACCCGGCTCAGCAAACTCCCTTTCAAAGCAGTGTGACCTTGCATCAGCCCATAGCTTCTCTGGGCCTGTGTCCCCACCTGGATTAGATGGCCTGTAATGTCCTGTCCAGCTCTAACTTTCCTCACGGCTGTGCTCACAACCCTGCGGGGCTGAAGTTTTCAGTTAAACTAACAACAACCGCAAAAAGGCTCTCGAAGCACAGTGTATGAATCAGAAGACTGTTGTCTGTCTGTGGAGCAGTGGGTGTTGCACTCACAAGCCTCTCTATGGGTAAAGCCACAGTCTCTGGGTCTCAGTTTCCTTAGTAAATATGATGGGTCCTTTTGAGTTGAGACAACCTGGATTTGATCCTGCTTTTCTTGAGTTTCAGTCCAGCCTCTGTGGTCACCCCATCTCCAAGCCTTCACATGATCTCAGGAGCTCAGGGCAAGGGGAGGGAAATGGCTTGCACAGATCTGGGTCATGACCCTCAACCCTTTGTGGCTCATCACTGAAGCTGCCACCTCCTGCTTAGAGAAGCAGCGTCTAAAAACTGAAATAAAGATTCCTAAGGCTTGTCTCCTCTCTCAGTGGAGAGGATGGTCTATTGATGCCTCAGTAGGACTGATTTTCAGAGTAGTCAACGTCCATGATCCTTGGGGAGCCCATTTGTCCTGGGGCAGTTGGAGAAGGCTTTGGATGGGAAAAAAGTGAAGAGGATGGTAGCTTGGGCCAGGGAAGCTGTCTGAACAAAGCAGTGGCGTGAGACTAAGTGGATAAAAGGGTGGCTAGCTTCATAAGAGGTGAGGCTGAGGGTCTTGAATCCAGGCTAAAGACCTTATCTCAGTGTAGCAAGGACCAAGACAGCAGGTGAGGACTTCTGGAAGGGGGATCAGTTGAGCCAGGATTGGGTATATGGGATTTGGAAGGTGAACCCAGTAGCCACAGGAGATGAGAGAAGAGACTTGGGCAGGGGTACAGGAGGGTGGCAGAGCCTCTAGGGATTTCTGGTTTATCCTCTGGGATCAGCTCCAGGAAGTTTTGTTTCTGAAACGAAAACGATCTCATCTAGCCCAGGTCTGAGGATGGAAGCTTTTTGCCTGTCCCTGGAGGCAGATGACTGTCACTGGGTCTTGGCATCCAAAAGCTGTAGACATCACCACCTCCTCCAGGAAGCCTCCCCTGACTTTCCAAGGAGCAGGTCCACCCTGGAGTCAGATTCTGTCATGGCGGAGCCAGGCCCACCTCAGGCTTAGACCGGCTTTGACAATATTTCCTTATTCAACTGACCGAATTCCATCAGCCTAGAGAAGGCAAGGAGAGTGTATGTGGTCCCCTTCCCTGGACTGGTCTCAACCTAGTTGAGGAGACCAGCCTCAGTGACTGAACGCAGTTAGAAAATAAGAGGGGATCAAACTTGTAAGCTGTACCCTGCATCTCCTATGAGTGTGGGGTGTGCCCAACGCACCTGAGACCGAGGCGGAAGCCTCTCCCAGCTTGGCCTGGTCACCTTGCGGCTGAGAGCCCGAGGCTCTGCCTGTCCTTTCCAGGAAGGCCTCATCCCTCTCCTCTCCCTCCTGTTTGCGATCTCCATTTCCCTGCTTCCTCACCTCCCCAGAGCATAGTCCAGGGGCCTGGGCCCCCATCCCTACTCCGCGGCAGCGGGCTGTACAGACTGCTTTCCAAACCAGCTATTTTGTGACCTTTTGTGCTTAGAGGTCGTGCCAGCCCGTGGCAAAACCACTGTGTACTGTATTTATTTATTCTGTTAGTTGAAAAAACAAGACTCAAATGCCCCCTCTCCTGCCCCGCCCCCTGCGTAGTGCAGCATGACACTTTGTCCTGTGTATCCCTCTGTCTGTCTGACTTCCTGTGACGTTGTGACCTGTTTTTTGTCCTACTTGGCTAATAAAGAGAATCTGGCAGCATAGCCCTTGGGCCAGGTTCATTCCCAGAGATGCCCGCAGTGGGCTGAGAGGGTGGTGTCTGTCTCAAGGTCTGCTCACGGCCAGTCCGGCCAGTCTGTGCTGGGCCAGTGGGAGAGGGAGGCAGGCCTGCCTCCTAATTGGCCACTCCCTCCTTGGCCCTCACCAGTCTGTGGCTGGTGTGCCACTCTGGAGTGGCCACAGGGAGTAGAGAGACCAAGATGTGGAAGGAGTCCACCTTCTCCGGGCTGCTTGGTCCTCACCCAAGCATGTGTGGCAGGGCAGCCGGGGGCAGAGCAACCTGGGGGTATTCGGGGTAGTCTGGGGGATGGGTCTGTAGGACGGAGAGGGGCAGGGGTTCTGTGGGAATGACGACAGGAAGGGATAGTGAATCTAAAGCCAGAGCTGCTCTCCAGTGAGGTGGGCAGCCTATGGAGGAGGGAGCTCTTTGTCCTCCGAGGTGAGCAAGCAAAGGATGAAAAGGGACTGCTGTGTGGCTGCATGGTTTGGAGATTTACGAAGGGCCTTCTTTTCAAGAAAAAGATGAATGGTGAGCTCCTCTACTCAGCCTTCCCTGGGGTTCTAGAGTGTCTGCATAGGACCCCTGAGTCAGAAGGGGTGGTGCAAGCTCGGAGGTGGGGTTTGGGGGTGAGAGGACCCCTCTGGGTGTTTCCTGGTAGAAGGACACCAGCAGGTCTGAATGGTGTGCAGGGAGCTGCCTGCTGCGCTTCCTGGGCAGGCACCTCAGGCCACAGGGACCCGTGGGGCCCTGACCTCCCCATTTCCCAGGCGGTTGCAGGACTTAGGAAGTGCATTCCTCTCTCCCCAGTGGGATGGAGGATTAGGGCGGGGAGCACCTCCCTCATCTTGCTTTCTCACCTTCATGGGAGGGGCTGGCGGATCAAATGTCTGCCTCAAATCTCCCACTGCCCCTCCAGGACCTCAAGTCCCCCACCTGCCCCTACATACCTCAGCCCCAGGTTCACACCTTCCCTGGTGGAGGGGCGCCCTGGTAACCCTGCTGTTCAAATCACTCATCCACTCAGCACTTACTGAGCACCTGCTGTATGCCTGGCTCCGTGCTGGGTACTAGGTACACAGAAACAACTGAGGAAAACAAAGCAGTACAAAACAGGGTGTGTTGGTGTTCAAAAAATAGAGAACTGTGGGAGTACAGAAGAGGAGTCCCTAGCTCAGCCTGGGGAGGTCAGGACAGCCCCTTGGGAGGGAGACTTGAGCTGAGTCCCACAGGTCCAGTGTTCACCAGGAGGGTAAGAGAGAAGGGTGTCCTGGGGGGCACAGCACACACAGAGCTGCAGGACTGGCCAGTCGGCCAGTGAGCCCCGAGCCCTGGGGGAGCAAGCACCTGTCTGTCCAGGGCCTGAGAACAGTGTGGGGTAGTATCAGGGGCTGAGCAGGGAAAAGGAAGCTGGGAATTTGGACTCAAGCCCAAGGGCTGTGGGGGGCATTGGGAGCTATTTCCGGTGGAGGAGTGGAGTGGGGTGATCACATGTGCATTTTAGTAAGTCCCGCCCCTCCCAATACCTTTGCTGCATGGTGGTTCCCGAGGAGGCAGGGAGACCAGAGAGGAGGCCATTGTCATGTCCTGGTGAGAGGAGGGTGGCATCCATGTGGGTTTGGGGAGGAAGAGTGGAGGAAGAGGTCAGACTGATGAGAGATGTAGGAAGTAGAATTCATTTGGTGACTGCAGGCTTAGGAGAAGTCAAGGTGCTCCCAAGTCTCTGGCCTGGCCACATGGTGGTTTGGGACCCTTGGGCTGGGGTGTAAGGGGAGTGAGACAGAGTTCAGGCTGGTCTTTGAGGTGCCTTCAAATTATTCAGGGGAAGATGTTGGGATGTCCTGGATTGAGATGCAAGAGAAGGGTCTGCCTGGGCGGCTTAGATTTTCATTTATTTAATAAGTAATTACATAGCATTTCCTCTGTGCCTGGCATCTCACAGATATTAAGTCACTTAATCCCCATATAATGCTATGTGATAGGCCCTATTATTATCCCCATTTAACAGATAAGGAAATTGAGGCACAGAGAAGTTAAATAACTCGCCTATGACCGCACAGCGAGTAATGGACCAACCAACGTATGAAACTGGCTAACCTCAGAATCCATGTGCTCCACCTTGGTGGCTGTCAACAGAGACATGGAGAATGAAGCCACGTCACTAAGTGAGATCACACAGGGGATCCTGAGGTTGGGACCTCAGGGAAACACTGACCCATTAACAAAGCACAGAAGAGTCTGTTATGGAGCTGGGACAAGCTGCTCTCAGCTAGCTGTTGACTGCGGGCAAATAACTGCCCCTCTCTGGTCCTCAGTCTCCTTCTGTTGACTGGAAATCATTAGCCAAGTCCAGCTGGTTTCCTGGGAGGCTAGGGTGAGATAAAGAGAAGGGTCTGGAAGAGGCCGAGGGGCTGAGAGCCTGAGCCTGGCATGCAGTGGGTGCTCAGACAGCCCGAGGTGGGTGATATGAGAAAGGTAAGGGGTACTCCCTGAAGCAGCTCCCTGAACCCTCCTTTCCCTAGACCTTGGCCCCTGTTATCCTTCAGTCCAGGGGTCTGGTTCCTTGGGGGCCCTGTGGAAGGGGCACCATTAGAGAAGGTCCTGGGGGATGGACCCCTTTAGGGTGGGCCCGCCCTTCCCCCCTTTCCCACAGAGCTGCGGGGGCTGGAGCCCCCCTCCATCTCTCATTCTCCTCTCCCTTCTGGGAAAGCCGATTAGGAGATGGCCTCCTGCCCGCTCCCCTGACAAGTTTGTCTGAACTTCCAACAAAGGCCCTCAGAGGGCTACAGAAGGAGGGCCCGGCACCAGGAACCTGACACCACTGGCCCAGAATCACCCCAGCAGCCTAGGAGGCGGCTCTGTGGCTCTGCCCATACTATGGCTGGCAGGAATGTCTCTGACAGGGGACCTGGTCTCTCCAAGGCCTGGGGGCTGGGCAGGGGCAAGCTAGGGTCATTGCCACCTGGGAGGCCCTCACAACAGGAACAGGGCCAGCACCCGGGGTGGGGGGGCATGTGGGGCTCTGCATACATTATTAGCTCAGTCCCACACACTCACTCCCAAGGACACACTTATCCTCCACTTACAACCACACACACACATACCCTCTCTGTGATACACACAGGACATGCTAACTTTTGCACTGCCCCACACAATCTCAGGGTGTCTGTCTGTCTGTCTCTCCTACTCATGTGTACACGCCCCCATACAAGCCCTCAGACACACAGCCTGTCACCTGGAGGCTCCGCACTTGCCCCACCCCGACACGTGCATTCTTCCTGGCTTATGCTCCAGACAGCACTGCCCCCACAACACTGGGATATGACTCCAACTCCCTCTACACACAGGCCTCCTAGCCACACTGCCAGCTGGGGGCCTGGCTGCCCAAGATTGCTGCCCTGTGTTGGCCGAAGACACTGGCCAAATACCCACACAAGAGTCAGACCCTGCCCGAGCTGCCACTTTAACAGCCATGTCCCCTGACCCATACATACCTCCATCCTCACACACCTTCTTCCCTCTTGAGGACACCTTCATAGGTGTGTGAACTGTGTAGTCACACAGGCCCCTTGGCTCAAGCCTTCGATTCTTCTGATGTCTACATCTCAATATCCTTAATTTTTAAACCAAGGACCCTGCACCTTCATTTTGCCCTGGACTCTGCCACTTACGTAGCTGCTCCCACTTCCCCATCACAATCTCCCTGGGTCTGACTCACCCGGCCCTTCTATGGCTTCAGAAACTCAGAGTCCCCAGAAAGCCCTCAACTTCTCCCACATACCCAAATGCTTCTGCTTCCTCTTACAGCTGTGCCTTCCCCATCCCCCCTCCATCCCTCCACAGGAAGCTGAGTGTGCTGGGTGGAGGGAACTATTAAGAGCATGCTATACTTCTACACACCCCCTCCCAGTCTGATCTTGGGGCTCAGTGTCCTTACCTGTAAAATGGGCTAACGATAACACCGACTTCAGGGTTCTTTGCGAGGCTTAAATGAGATAACATCTGTAAAACACTTAGCACAAAGGCTGGCATTTATTAAATACTCAATAAAGGCTTGTAATTATTGCTGTGATTGCACTATTATAAGTGCTGGCGAACAAAACTAAACTTAGGCTCCCTGGCCCTATATGTGGTCTAGTGGGTAAAACAGAGATTACTCAAATAATCACACATACGTAAGTGTGCAGTAGCAGCACGAGGAGCACAGGTCTCTGACCTCCCGGGCTTACAGCTAACAGGAGAGGCAGTCTGAGGCAAGGATCAGGGATTGGTTTGGAACAGGGGCAGGGATAAGTCTGAGGGTAGAGTCAGGGATCAGCCTGGGACACGCCGGTTGGGGGCCAGATTTGGAGCTCAGAATGGGGCCGGGGTCAAAGCTTTGTGTACGGCTGGGATCAGGGATCATTTGGGGCTCAGTCTAAGGAAAATCACAGCTCAATTAGCTCTCAGAGTTGGGGCTCAAAATGGGGCCAGCGCAGAGCTCAATTTAGGGTAAGGCTGAGTTAAGTCTGTAACTGATACCGAGTTAGTTTCATTTCTAGCATTAACTTACTGTGAGGCCATTTGATGAGTGGTTAGGCTTCTGTGAACCTCTGTTTTCTCATCTGTAAAATGGGAAGATCTCTGCCTACCCCCAGGCTTGTGGGAATCAAGTGAGCTAATATTGAAAGTGAAGGATTAAACTGCTGCCATGGCTGCTAGTAATTGCAAGCCAGGCCCCCTGGGGTGCTCCTTCCTGTGCCAGGCTGGGGAGGCCATGCCATCCTCACCCACGTCCCCAGCTGTGGGGAAACTGCCACCCCAGCCTGGGCTCCTTTCCAAGAGGAGTCTGGAGATTTCACAAAGCCCTTTGAACAACAAAGGCCACAGGGGCGGTATTTCCTCCTAGGGGCTGACCGCCCAGTGGCTCCTTTATCTTGGCAACCAGGCTTGAAGAACCATTCTTGGAAAGAGCTTGTGTGGGGCGTGTGCGGGTGCGTGTGAGTGTGAGCATGTGCTCACAAAGCTGCTCTTTGTTGCCATTCCCACATGAGCAGGCTGCAGACCTGGAAGCCTGGGTCCTGCCGAGGTCACTCCATCCATTCCCATGCCTCCATGCAAAGGTGCTGGGCAGCCAGGAGGGCGGGAACTCTTTTCTTTTTACCTTAAGATTTCTCCGGAGGAGAGAACTCCAGGAAACAGGAGGAGCCTCAGCGCCTCAGGAAGAATGCAGGTTAGGCTGACGTGGATGCTTGACAACATGGGAGAGATGAAAGGGAATCTTGGTTCTTTTAGAAGGTGCAGGGTATCCTCGGCCCTGGGGTCCCTCCCCAGTATACAAAGCCCCTCTGGAGACCAGGCCGACACGATGCCTGAAAGGCTTGCCTCATTCAGACTTGCCTTTAGTCTGCTCTTGATAAGCCACCTGGAGAAAGACCGTTCGGCTAGCAAGCCCCAGCCTGCCTCTCTGACTGTGGGATATGGAAGAAGTCCCTCTCTGGGCCTCAGTCCCTATGTTTAAGTCAGGCTTGGAATTAAGCCTCTCAGACTGGACTGGGTGGAAGCTACAGGTGTACAGGCAGAACCTTGAGTAGCAGGAACTGCAAAAGGAGTCTTTCTATCTGCCTTCTCATCCCCCTCTCCCCCATTCCAGCCACCAAGATCCTGCCAAGGCCAAGCAAATGGACAAGGGCTGGGTGGGGGTTGTCTACTGGAGGGTCAGGCTTGTGGGTGGTCTGGGGAGTCCTGCTATGGTTTCTCAGAACAGACATCCTCAGGGGTCCTCCAGCTCAGTCCTCACTCAGGCAGGAATCACTAACACCCAGCCCCTGCTCACAAATTTGCAGGGACGGGGAGCTCTTTACCTTGCAGGGCAGCCTGCTTCAGGTCTGACTTTGGGAAGTTCTTCCTCATTTGGGCTGAAACCTGCCTCTTTCTCATCAGTCCTGGCCTGGGGGTTGAGGGTGGGGCATGCAGAACACATCTATTCGCTGCTCTAGGACATCCAACCAAAATGGACCGTGTGGTACCTCGTATACTCACTGTGCCCTTTCCCGCCATCCGTCCTTCTAGGGAAAGTCTTTTCACTCTGCAGAATCCACCCACATGCACCCTCTCCAGAGAGCCTTGCCTGATCACTCTGGGCCGGGAGTCTGGGGAAGCCCTCTCTCTCTTGACCCCTCTGGGCCATCAGGTACAGTCCTTATCCACACCCAGATGGAACCCGCTGAGCAGGACTTAGCATGACAGAGCCGGGCTCAGAGCTGGTTTGGAACCAAGACTGCACTTGTCAAACAGAACGGGAGGAGCAGCGCGAGGGACAGGCTCTGCCTGGGTCCTTGGGAGCCCAGTTTCTGTCTGGCCTCACTGTGTGGCCTTAGGTAAGCCCTTTTCTGGGCCTCTGTTTCCTGTGTAGAGGTTAGAAGGGGGTCTAGAGTCTACACAGGCTCCTGCCTTCGTTTCTGAATGGCCTGCTGAGTTTTCCCTTCTGTGTGATTCACTCTCTGGTTTCCTCAGTTGTTCTATCCAGGATCTCTTCTCATGCTGGACTACATGCCCAGCTGTGGGCACAGATGGACCTTCGAGGTGCTTGTGTAGCCAAGGCCCAGCAGCTGCAAGGAAGTGGGGTGAAGGGGTCTCCAGGGATGGTGCCCAAGGATGAGTGAGCACCCTCTGGCCATTCAGGGGCTCTCCTTTTTCCTTTAGAGGTGAGGCTGGGCCTGAGGCCTCGGCTGCAGCCCGGGCCCCTGTCTCTTCCTGAGAACAAGGCCCTGTCTTGGCACGCGCTTCAGCTCCCTCCTCTCGGTCTTGAGTACTAACTAGTGTCTAGACTTTAGGGACCACCCCTGAGTCTTTGTGAGGTAGATGGGAGGGGCCTCAGTCAACTAATGTCTATTGAGCACCATCTATGTGCTAGACACAGGCCAGGAGCTGGAGATGCAGTGCTGAATGAGACAGTCTCTGCTCCCAGGGCACTCAGTGCTAGTGGGGAGACAGATCATAAATTGATAGGCACCGAAACAAATATGTGTGGGGTGCTGATTAAAGGTTAGGAAGAAACTGAAATAAGGAGTGGGGTCAGGGTGCAGTAGAGGAGACAAATGGAATGAGCAGAATGAGAATGAGGCCAGAGAGGACCCGACAGATCAGATCCACAGCCAGGTGGACGGCTGGTGAGGAAAGAGGTTAGTGCAGGCCTGGAGGCAGGATTCAAGGCTCTTAGGGTGACGGGGTAGGGAGGGGAGGTGGTGGTCTATTAAACTGATGACTCCAGGCCCTAATCCTATGCCAGGACTAGGCGGGTTGTGGTGGGGGAGGGGAGCACCCCCGCTGGGGTGTAATTTCACGCTGAAGGGCCTGATGGGGCGTCCCAGGGACTGATCCTTTCTGGATCAGAAAACTCACTTCCCTTTGTCGCATGCAGGGCGATTAACGCCTTAACCCTTTGTCGGCTGGCCCAGGGCCAGCTCCGCCCCACCACACCTCCAGCCCCTTGGGACTTAGCCCTGAGCCCTTCACCTCCAGCCCCAGCCCGCCAGCTCCCAGACCTGGTCATGTCTACAGGGAGGGAGAAGCTGTAACTGAGGAAAACCAAGGGATGAATTCCAAAGCAGCTTGTCCATGGCCTTGTTTCCTTGCATGCAGCTCCCCAGGCCTTGTGCCCCTAGAGAAGTGAGCTCCCCACCCCTATCTGCAGGTTCTCTCATAGCTCAACTCAAGTCCAGGCTCCTTCAGGAAGCCTGGGGTCAAGTCCACCCACCACCCCCACCTTCCCACATGTGAAGGGCCTGGTTCACAGTCTCCCAGGGGCCCTCACCTACTGGCAATTCAATAAGCAATACAACCATAACCTGCTAGTCTCACTGACCTCTCGTTGAGGAGTGAACACTGGCTCCGCAGCAGGCCAGGTCCCCCGACTCTCACAATCCATTGCCTCAGTGACACCCTAGAGCTACCCCTGGCCATTTTGTCCAACAGCAGCACCGTCTGTCTGGACAGGTCCCCAGAGTCAACCCCGGCCTCTCTTGGCCCCATACCCCCTCTCTCCCGGTCTCTGTTCAAAGACCCACCAGGAAGTTGTCTCACCTTCTTTGGCCCCTCCCCTCGCTCCTCCCACCTAACTTCACCGCTTCCCGGAGCTTCTCCCCTCCGGAGCTCCCCTGAGGTGGGGCGGTGGGGCGGTGGGGCAGGGACTGGGGCTGGGCCTCCCCTAAGCTCCCCTGATCTCTAAAACCCCAGTCCCATTAAAAGGAAGCCCCTAAATGTTATTTACACTTCGGAGTCTTAAAAACCATTAACAAAAGCCACTTAATTCAATTATCTTCCCGGCTGGCTCTGTTCTCAGCGCTGAGCGAGGGCCTCCCCTGGCCGCCCCCTCCTCCTGCCCCCTCCCACTGTCATTGTGTCGGGCTAATGAGGTAAACTGAAGCGAGCCCTGTCCCCCCTGACAGGTTTATGAGAATTTAATAAAGCGTGGCCGGGACCAAATGAGTTGCTTCAGCCTCGGAGAGCTCATTGTCTTCGGCGTCAGCGTTTTTTGACTCGAGCCGCCCCCTCCCCCGCCCGGGCTCCCGCCGGGCTCGGCCCCCACCCCCGCCCCAGTGCCATCCAAGGTGAGCCCGGCAGAGGGCCTGGCAGAGGCCGGCTTGGCCCCGCAGGGGCAAGACCCTGGGGCCAGCCCCGACCTGGGCAGTGTGCCCTCGGGAGGGGCCGCGTGGTCCCGTGCAGACCTCCCTCCCCTCGCGTACACCAGACCCCCGGAATGCACCGGGACCTCTGGGACTCCTACTCAACGCCTCCAAGCTCTTGTCTCACCCGCCGCTGCCTACCTGAGGCTGAGGCCTGGCCAGTGCCACCTTGGCCATGACCCTTTTTCTTGCCTATTTGTCATGACCGGCCAGAGTCAAGGGCTTCTTTTCCTGCCAGGGCACAGGGTAGTGACACGGGGCCCTCAGTCCTGGCCTAGTCACCTTCTCCCCAGATTTTCCCTGAAGGATAATGGGGTGAAGCACAGCAGAAGGGACTTATTCATGTTTCCACAGGGTCAGGAGTGCAGATGGAAGAGGCACCGAGGCTGCAGGCTCCCAGACGCACAGGCAGGCGGGAACGCCCCACCTGGAGCTCCAGGGATATCTGGGGAAGGCCCAGCTGTCCTTCCTCAGTTGTGTTCCGGACAGCCTAGAGCCAGTCTTTCTCTGTCGAGCCTCTCAGGGATGCAACGTCCAGGAGGAGTTCCTGGACCATTCAGAGATCCAGAAGTTACTTCCTTCTGGAGCTGAAGCCTGGCCTGAGAACCTCATCTGGAAGGTCCTTAAGTCAATGGGGTGTTTGGGAGCAAGTCTCAGGGATCAAGGCTCAGCCTGTGACCATGACTAATGCTCAGTCTCAGTCCAGGGTCAGCGTTTAATGTAGGGATCAGGGTCAGAGTTCAGGTGAGACCAGATTCAGGGCTCTGGGACCAGGGTCAGGCTCAGCCTGTTATTAGAATCAGGGCACAGTGCATGGATCAGGGTCAGGGCTCAGTCTGTGATGAGAATAAGGGCTTAATGTTTGTCCATGATCAAGGCTTAGTCTGTGCCCAGGTCAGAGTTCCAGCCAGAACTCAGTCTAAGATCAAGATCTGGGTTCAGCTTATGGACCAGGCAGGATCAAGGCTCAGAATGTGGTCAGGATCAAGCTCGGTCAGGACTCAGTATGGACAGGGGTGAGGGCTCAGTTTGTGACCAGAACCAGGACTTACCTGTGACCTTGATAAAGGCTAAGTCTGTGTCCAGCATCAGGCTTCCTTCTGTGATAAGCTCAGGTTCCCGGGTTGGGTCACTTGGTAAATTTAGGTGACTTTAACACTCACCCCCTCTATGTACACTCAATCCCCACTTCCCCTTCCTCAGGCCCTGGACCCTCAGAAGAGGAAAAGGCAAAGTTGTGCAGTCTGTGGTCTGAGTCGCCTCTGTCCCCTGTCATGTGCCCAGGGTGCCCTCTGGTGGTACTCCCTAGCAATGCCGATTTCCTTAGTCAGCCTATGTATCTGGCCACTTTCTACTCTGGGGAGCCTGGCCATCAAGCGAATCCATCAATGCCCATCTACCCTACCTTCTCACACATTAGAAAACAGGAATTGGCCAGGGAAACACCCACACACATAAGGAACTTTTTTCCCTTCCAGAATCAGACATCTTGATAATTCCTACTGTGGGAGACCTGGAATATTAGCTGTGTGATAAAATTCACACCTTTTACTCATTCAGTCATTCAGTAGCTATTTATTGGGCACCTACCTTGTGCCAGGTAGGCACTGAGAGCATAGCACTGAATAATCTGGAAGTCCTGACCTCTTGAATCTCCTGTTCCACTCACTTCTCCCTGATCCCCACCTCCAAGTCCACCGACCTCTTCAGAACGGCACTGGCATCAGCAGAAGGTTGGGCAAGATTCAGAACCAGGTAACTCTGGGTCCCTTCTCTCTCCTAGATTCAGAGGTTAGACTATTCTGGGTCCTGGTTCTCTGTCTTCATCTCTCCTCATACGCCTCACTTGGACTCATGGCTTAACCGCCACCCATAGGTCAGTGGCTTCTAAATCCGCCTCCCCAGTGCCCTCCCTCCAGAACTCAGGGCTGCAGCTCCAGTGCTGACAGGACAGCTCCACCGGGTGAACAGACCTTTCATCTGACCACAGCCCTTGCTTTTCCTCCACCACACGCCCAGCTGCTCAAACCAACATTCTAGAACTTCCTCCCACATTCCTCTCTTTCATTCCCTTAAACTCCCCCAACAGGGAGTCCTCAAAAATGGGTGTAGAATCTGTCCAGCTCACAGCCACCACTCCAGTTCCAGCCCTAAGTGCTTCTCACTGCCATGACCCCTTAACCCCACCCCTCTTTTCCCTCATGTCCCTCAACAATATTTTTCACACTGTAGGCAGAGCGAGCTGTACAATCATAAATCAGATCGTGTCACTTCCCTGCTTAAAACCCTCCAGTGGCTCCAATCTCATGAAGAATAAAATTCCAACTCCTCGCCCTGGCTTACCAAGCTTTACGTGAGCTGAGCAATACACCCCCTCCCCGCCCTCTCCCACTTCATTTCCCACCCCTGTCTCTATAGCCCTTCTTTCTTGGCCTGACACACGAAGGCCAAGTTCATTCTCACTTAGGACTTTTGCACTGGCTGTTTCATGAGTTTGAGATGTTCTTGCTCTAGACCTTTGTGTGACTGACTCTTGTCAGTTAGAGTTCAGCTTAAATGTCACCTCTCAGAGAAAACCTCCTCAGCCATCTGAGTCCCTCTGTCGCACCTGCCTATTGTGATTTTCTGCATAGCACTATCCACTAGCTAATACTTTTTGTCCTGTTTGCTTACCTATTTAATTCTTTAATTCTCCCCAAAGTAGAACGTAAGTTCCCCCAGAGCTTGTTTGCTATTGTATTCCCAGGGCTGGGTACGTAGGAGGGCTCAGTACTTACTTGTTGAATTAGTTAAAAAAAAAAAAAAGGTCCTAGGTGGCTGGCCTCCTTTCTTCCAGTGGGAAGAGAAGGAAGGGATCTGAGTTCCCGGCCCCATAGTGGGCTCCCTTGGCCAGATCATCGGTGGTTCCCTCTGGGAGGCAGGGCTCACTGTGTCACCCCTGAGCTCCCCCAGGCCCTACCCAGCACCCTTCCTTTTCAAAGGACTGTCTGTGTGTCCTCCACTGCAGCCCCTGGACTTCTGAGGACAGACCCTGGTGCCTCAGTTCTGAGTCTCAGGGCCAGGAGTGAGAGAAGGAGGGTTTAGCCTTCATCCCAAGACCCCTCAGCCGTGTCTCCATGGGACTGCTGGTTCCCACTCAGATTCCTCAAGGTCAGGGAGCTTGCAGCCTCTGTGCCGTCAGAATCGTGTCCTTACCTTCCACAGAAACCTGTCTCCCTGAAGCCCCAGATCTGCACTTAGGGCCTGGAATCTGCTTGGATGGGGTCTGCAGAGGTGTGGGGATAGGCAACCCTCCAGCCCCTTGTGTGTGGAGAGTGGGGCTGCTCTGGGGCCTTGCTGCCTTCTCAGTGGACAGACTGCCCTAGAGGCACCTGAAGGACTGTGCGGGAGTCCTCTGTGTGCAGGCCTGGAGGTATATGGGGCTGATTGGAAAGTGGGCCCTGGGGTATAGAAATATCTCCTGGTGTGCCCGGGGAGAGGGAGGGGACACATGGGACAAATGATGACCATCAGCTGGGGGTGGCAATGGGAAGGAAACTCCAAGGAGCTATGCCCAACACACCCCCTCCACTGCCACACTGCTCCCATTCCCTTCACTCACACCTTCCATCTGTGGCTCATGGCCTTGAACTCTCACATGCTCACTCGTCCTCCTTGGCAGCCAGGCTCCCTGACAGGATCTGGAAGTCTTCCTGTAGAAGATGGTGCAATTTCAGGCCTCTGCCAGCAGGTGGAAGAGGAGTTAGGGCTGGGCCTGGCATTATAGGACTAGAACCTGGGGTGCCTCTTCCTAAGACGCTGGTGGGAGAAGGGTGGTCCGGACCACACCCCAAGGCGGCATCAACAGTGGCCCCTCTCACCTTCTGCTCTACAAAGGCAGCAGGTGGCGTCTGAGGCTGCAGACCAGTGAACCAGAAGAGACGGGCCTGGAGCCTGGGGAGGTGGTGTACACACACACACACACACACACACACACACACACACACACGCAGGTGGGGCTGTGGAAGTGCTCTGAGAAGTGATTGTCAGCTCCTAGGGCTAGATGCTTCAAAGGTTAGGGCCATTGACCTATGCTAATTAATAGAGATGACCTGCTAAGTACCCACAGAGAGAGAGGTCAGTGGGAGGAGAGACAGCAGGAGAGGCAGAGGCTGAAAGGGGGTCAGAGCAAGGGAGGTAGAGCCCCAGCACTGGTGGGAAGTGTCCGGGCTGGGGCAGAAGAGCAGCAGAGCCCAGCCTGAAAAGAGGAAGGGAGGCTGCTGAAGCCAAGGGCTGGTGGGCAGGGAGTCATAGCCAGCCAGGGGTGGTGGGCCAGTGTGTTTCACCATCATTGGGCACTGCCTACCTGTGTCCCTGCAGTGAGAGGAGGGGCTGGCCCCAGGTTGCAGTGTCTTCCCCCTAGCCCCCTTGTTTCTTCTTGCAAGACAGCCCCCATTCCTCTATCACACACCCTTGCCCACCTGGACAGAAGACAGGTTGAGCCCAGACTCTGCAAGCCCAGCCAGGCCAGAAGAAAAGTGTAGGCTTTGCAAGAACTGGGAAAGCCCTTCTCCCCTCACCATTCCTGCCGGGTGACCCAGCCCTCAACCACCAACACACACACACACACACACTCTCCCACACGCATGTGTGATGGCAGTGTCACCCAAAATACTCCTACACTCCCCATCTTATACACGAAGCGAAGCAATCTCACCCACATTCACACTAGTGTATTCATCCAGCCCCCCATCTGACACCCTGTTCCCACAGGCGTTCAGAAGCACCCACTGTCTCAGACAGTCTTTTGTTCACAGTCACACACTTCTCTGTCCTACTGTATTCCCAGGGCTGGGTACATAGGAGGGCTCAGTACTTACTTGTTGAATTAATTAGTTTAAAAAAAAAAAAGGTCCTTGGCAGCTGGTGCTGGGATGATGAAGCACTGGCCCATGGGCTGGGAGGACCCCAGAATCCAGGGTGTCTGGCCAGAGGCCCCATAGTCAGTCCCTCCCTCCTCCTGCACTGAAGGATGGCAGACAGCTTGACTCCAAAGTTGCTTTACTGAGGTGCGAGGCACAGTGGGAATGCACAGGGAAGTTCACACAGGAGACCTTCAGGGCCAGAGGAGCCTGCTCACCACTCCTTCATGTGGGGGCCCAGCTCAGCTCCCCCTGCTCTAGTCAGGCAGAAAGGGCAGAGTGTGCTCAACCCAGCTCTGCCTTAGGGACGATCCAGGCTCAAATCAGATCCCCCCCATTAATCCTGAAAGGTCATGTTGGGGTTGAGACAAGGAGGTTGGGAGGGGTAGAAGGGGAGCTGGCAGACTTTCACAGCAGGCAGTGGCAGGAGACAGCCTAGAATGACGTTCTTCACCTCCCTCTCTTCCTCCTCCTTGGGGGCACCGGCCTTGCTGAGAGTTAGCCCTCTCAGTTGCTCTGCTCACAGTGCCAAATGCCATGGGTGGTGGTGGTGGTCCGGAGGGACGGTCCAGGAGCTCAGTCTCATTAAGTCTGGGGAGTGAGGTAAACTAGGGTCCAGCAGACCCCACGTAAAGAGTCAAGGCACTAGTCCCTCCTTTAGAGGGCGTGCCTGGACACCCTCACCACATCCCCACCCCCGACCCCTGGAAGTTCCAGAGATGGGACAGACGAGGCCTCCTGTGCCCAGCACCGGACTCGTATGAAAAAGTTCTTTTTCTTGTCTTTTTATACTCTTCCCTCTCTTGTTCTTCTTAAATGGACTGATGGGAGGGAACCGGAACAGGTAAGACGGGGCGGCCGGGAACCCGGTCCGCTAGGGGGCGACGCGCTCCCGGGGCAGGTCGAGCCGGACCCCGTCGGTGCGTGGCGCGTAGACGGCCGCAGGCGCGGGGGCGTCCAGAGCAAAGGGGCCGGGGCCTGGACTGGAGCGGCCGGAGGACGCGGCCGAGGCGGCGGGGCTGAGCTGCACGGCCGTGGTGTCCTGCGCGGTGCGCTCGCTGCTCTCCATCTCCAGCGCCACCCGCCCGGCGCCGCCCCGGCCGGGACCCGCGGCCGCCGCCGAGCGCGAACGGGGCGCGGGGCCGCGGCGGCTACACGCGCAGCAGGCGGCGAAGAAGCCGAGCGCCAGCACCAGCAGCGCCGGCCCCACGAAGAGCGGCGCGTTGTGCCCGGGCAGGAAGGAGGCGAAGGCGCCCACCAGCGTCACATTCACGCCCGCCAACAGCACGCACAGGCCGCAGGCGCACAACAGCGCCTGAGCTGGAGGGCCGGGCAGCCGGGCCTGAGCGCGGACCGCCGGCGCCCGTGCCGGGGGGCCCTGGCTCTTCTCCGGGGTCGGCATCGGCCTGGGGTCGCCCCGCACTCATCAAGCTCCCTCCTGCTGCCGCCCGGACCAGTCCACACGTTACAGTCGTCCTGTGGGTACAGAGAGAGAGGGAGACGTCAGCAGGCCATCTGGGCTTCCAGCCCCACAGTAGTCCTGTGGCTATGTTCAGTGCCTGGGAGTGCAGAGGTCAGAGGTCAGAGGTCACGTCATCTTGGCCAGCCCCTGTCTCGGCCTCTGGGATCTTGCCATCCTCCCCTCCCTCCCTACTTTCTCTTGTCCTCCCGACACACACAGGCCTTCCATCTCCTCTCCTCCAGGAAGTCTTCTTGGGCTAACTGAGTAAATAGCTGTAAAGAGCTCAGCACGGTGCCTAGGTGCTCATTATGTGATAATCATTATCAGTAGTCCTAATGAGAGGGCAGGTGGAAGCTCTTAGGATTTAGACAGCTTCCTCCCCTGAGTGGTAGAGGCCCTAAAAATCATCTGGTCTATCCCCAGCTTGTCCAGAAGAAGAAACTGAAGCTCAGAGAGATCTAGTAATTTACCCAACATCTGGGACCAGGACCTCATGACCTGCTGCCTCGCCTGAGCATCCCTACTCTGGGCTCTGGTAAGCATAGCAATGATGTTAACTTTCCCGAATGTCAGATGAGGCCCTGGGGTGAGTGAGGAGCTCCTGAGGTTTTAGATGGCCAGCGAGAAGGGACAGAGAGGCGGAGGGAGCCCTGATGGAGGGGATGGACTCTGGCCCTTCATCTCACTTCACAGCAGACTCTTGAAAGCTGATATTGGACAAGGATGGCGGAGGCCCTGGTGGCCGGAGGGTCCAAGGCTCTCCTTTCTTTTCACTTATAGAAAAGACTGTCTTTGGATTTCAGCAGTTTTACAATGATGTGCCAAGGTGAGATTTTCTTTGTATTTCTCTTTCTTGGTGCTTCTACAATCTGTGGCTTGATTTCCACCCCTGGTTTTGGAACATTTTCAGCCATTATTTTTTCCCCCATTCTCTTTCTCTTCTCCTTTTGGGACCCAAACTGCATATGTGTTCAACTATTTGACATCATCCCACATGTCTCTTACACTCTGTTCTGTATTTTCTAGCCTTTTTCTCCCCTCTCTCTGGTTCAGTCTGGTTATTTTTCTACTAATCTGTCATCCAAGTCACTAATCTCTTCACCTGTGTCTTCGCTGCTGTAAAACCCATCTATTTAGTTTTTAATTTCAGTTATAACTTTTCAGTTCTAGAATTGCCAATTGATTCTTTTTCATAGATTCCAGTTTTTTACTGAAAAACTCCCTTTATGTTTTTTTCTTGAACACATTAAACCGTTTTAACCCCATGTTTGAAAACTCCAACATCTGGATCTCTTGTTTCTATTGTCTGTTTTATTGCTCTTGGTTTTGGGTCATTTAGTCTTATCTCCTGGAATGCCAGATAATTTTTTATTAAATGCCCAACATTGTAGAGATAGCACGAGGCTCTGAATGATGTTATCTTCCTTCAGAGAAAATTTATTTTTGCTTCTGACAGGCAGCTAAAGAAGAGACAGGCTGCCTTAAACCATTCTGGGACTGCACTGACTGGGAGCTGTATTTCAGGTTTCCTGAGTCTAGTCTGTATCTGGTTAACCAGTACTACCAGAGGATAGCCCTGTGGGCTCCCCAACTAAAAGCTAGAGGTGTTCAACAGGGCCTGTCCCCCTTTTAAGCCCTGAATTGCTATTTTGACTTCCCTGGCCACTAACCCCTACAAACTGGAAAATGCCTTAAGGGAAAAAGTGAAATCATATGTTATTTCTCTTCTTTCCAAGATCTTGGCCCATTGAATTCTTACTGCCTTGGTAGCTCTCCAGTGCCTTTAAACAGATTTCTTAAATGCTTAATCCAGCCTTTTTAGTTATCCTCAATGAGTGAGTTGGTCTGATACAAGCTATTCTATCTTAGCTGGAAACAAGTCTAGATGAGAATCTGAAATTAGCACTTTCAGGCTGCTAAATTCTGTTATGCTGAGCACTTTGCAATACCATCTAATTTAATTTTCACAATAGGAGATTATGTATTACTGTTATATCCCCATTTTATAGATGAGGATATTGAGGCACAGAAAAACTTCAAGTCTCCCAAGACCATTGAGTGGCAGTTGTGGTGCCAGGATTTGAAACCTCGTGTGCTGACCCCAAAGCCTGAGCTCTCAACCCAGTACAGTTTAGGTTTGCTAAGTGCTTGGTGAATGACTGAAGCCCAGGGCACAGACTGTTCTCCAAGGCCCTGTAGGTAAGCTCCTGTAATTAGCACTTACACTGCTCAAATATCAACAGCAGAGGACAGGGTGTGTTTTGTGTCTCTTAAGGAAGGTAAACTCACTTTGCTCCTTCCTTGGCTTGGCACACTCAGTTCAACTAAAGCAAATACCTGTCCAGGGGTAAGTTTCCAAGGGCCTAATTGCCATCAAATGATTTTTATCTGCTTCTGGGAGGCAGAGCTGACTCTGGAAGACAGACTACTCCCGGAGTCTCCACCCCAGGCAGGGAATAGGCTAAGGGCAGATGCCTTATTTCTGAAGTTATCTCCACCCTAGTTAATTGGGATGAGGGGCGTGCAGAGGTGAGGTGTTGAGGTCATTCAGCTGTTGCAATTCAGTCTGTACCACCAGTTCCATCTGAGGACTGTGGCCCCCTAGCTGGGGCTGTTGGGTGCCGTTTCGTTGTGGGTACTTTGGCTTGCTCCGCTGTGGGTGCCATTGGTGCTGTCCACTAAATCTTTTTGCTACTCCCCTCTTCCGAACACAGGTTATGATTGCACTTGCTAGCCAATTTGTCATTAGGTGGGGCTGTGTGACTACTTTTGACTACCAGTGAGTTGTGACATTTGTCACTTCCAGGATGGAGTATTTAATTTTGGAAGCAGGACCCTCTGAGATTGCTATCCCAGATTTTTCAGACACTTTCTACTTTATCCAAGCCTGATCCTCAACCCCATTGCCTAAGCAGGAGGGAAGGTCTTTGCTCTGAATCTTGTGTTTTAGGATTTGCACTTTCTCTTCAGTGAGCACTCCATGAGCCTTAGAGGTCACCTCGTTCAGTTCCTTCATCTCCAGATGGGGAAAACTGAGGCTTGGAGTGAGGAAGGTCATGGAGGGAGTCTGCGGCCAAGCCTAACCAGAACCAGGCCTTTCCCCACACAGCCAGGGCTCTGACCACTGCCATTCAGCTGCCCATGACCCTGGTCAAGCAGCCAGTCTCTCCCCTGCCCTGCCTCGGTCAGGGGATCTTGTGGTCTCTATTTGGGAGTCTAGGCCACAAGCAGTTTGGGGCAGAGATGGCCACTAGGGGCTGGGCCTTAGATGACCAGGGTACTTGATGTTGGTCTGGCTGGGCAACTTGGAACGGCAGGGGCCCCTCTCTGGGCCTCAGTTGTCTGAATGTAAAGGGAATGGTTTAACCAGGTTAGCATCTCCGAATCTGTCATCCTGCTGCCCGTGGTTTGTAAAGGTGGACATGGAAACCGATTTCAGAAATTACTGCCAATATATCAAAAGATCTCAAAAAGTGGCACATTTATCTATAGTATGGCTGTTCTTGGCTGTGGGCTGGAATTAAGTTATTACCCCCACCCTGCCCTGCTGCTTGGTGTGTGTGTGTGTGTTCTGGTTTGGGCGGAGGGGCACTCACTTTCCCTGCACTGACACATTTAATCTTTACTATGACCCCGTGAGCTGTTGCAGTCCAGTTCACAGTGAGCAAACAGTCTTGGAGAGATGAAGATGGTGCCCTGGTTTACGTAGTTATAACAGGTAAAGCTGGGATTTGAACTAGTTCTGTTGGATTGAAAAGCTGTGTTATTTCTGCTACACCAGAATTTCTGCTTACTGGAAGGTATAGAGATGTTTGATTATTTAAAAAATTAGTAATTGATTATTACTATCCAGCTAATCATCAATACGCTTGGGGTCTAAGGAGGGTGGCCCTCAGTAGGTAGAGACAGAGCTCCTAGAGAGGGGATTTCTGTCTGAAGCCCCTTCGGTTCAGCCTGCCCTAGCCCAGTCCCTGGATCTGGGATGTCTGTGTTTTTCAAGAGCAGTTGCTTGACCAGGGACTGCTGCCAGGCCACCTGGCCCCAGGTTCTTGTTCCAAGGGCCCAACAGCCTCTGGGTGAGGGGCTGGGGCTTCGCTTCAAACATCAGGCACTGATTCCGTGTCCTCCATGTGAGACTGAGTGCCTCATTTGCTCAGTCTGAGCTCTTTACCCCACTGTGAACCCCTCTGTTGAACCTCAGCCCTTCTATTCCCCTTCAGTCCCTGAAAGTCAGCCCCCTCTCCTGGCCTCCCCCTCCCCCAGCTAAACCCCCATCCTCAGGGAACCTCCCACATCACCATTACTCATTGCTGGCTTATTCACTACCCTGGAAGCTCTCTACCAACTGAATGCTGCCTCCTGGGAGCCCCAAAGAGCTGCTAATACCCCATACCTAGCCAATCCCACAAATCCTCCCCACCCCCACACGGGCTCACACGGATTCCCTAGGCTGGTAACAAGAGAATGAAAAGAATGCAGTCTGGAGCTGTGGCTTCCCAGCTCCTGCATCTGACACCTGGGCCTCATGACCCTCATCCCTGAGTGCATGTGCACAACACATCACCTATGTGCACTCAGTGACCAGACATACCCAGAAACACAAACACAGATGCATTACATGCGGAGAGTTGTAGATACAGGCTGACATGCAGCTAGGCAGCCGGACACTCTCTCAGTTGCCTGCCTATCTGTTGGAAAGAAGCTGCTGCTCCGCGGAGGTACCTCTGGAGACTTCTCTTTGCCTGGGAGTGTGGAGGTGGACTGCAGACTGGCTGCAGCAGAACAGCCCTTCCCGCCCTCCTCCTTCCAAGGATTTGGGATGGGCTGTTTCTCCTCCAGTCCAAGTCCCCTGAGAGACTTCAGCATCCTCTGCACAACTGCCCCACCCCGTGCGCTCCTAGCTCCTCGGCTCCTCACCTCCAGTGCCCAATTCCTCCATTCCACACCAGATACTCTCTTCCTCGTCACCCCAAGAACCTCATCACCCTTGTCATCACCCTGAACCATTCCACCTTTGAGAAACCCAGACATTCTACTCTTGACTAAATCCCATTGCTACCACTAGAGAAACACTTGTACAGCACCTGCTTTGTGCCAAACACTGTCCTAAGCTCTTTATGTTATAACCTCATTTAAGGGGGGAGGGTATAGCTCAGTGGTAGCGTGCATGCTTAGCATGCACGGGGTCCTGAGTTCAGTCCCTAGTACCTCCATTTAAAAAATGAATAAACCTAATTACCCCCCCCCCAAAAAAACAAGCAAAAAAACCCCCCCAAAACTTAAGCCCTATAACCCTATAGGTAGATACTATTGCCATCTCTAATTTTTGGATGGGGACGGGGGGCTCAGAGAGGTTGAATCACTTGCCCAAGGTCATGGACATTGATGATAACAGGTGGTAGAGCTAGGATTCAAAACTGGGCTGTGTGTCTTCTCAATCTGTGCCGTCACTACAGCTCCACAGTGCCTCTCTCTGTAACTGTTCTCTGATCTAACGCAATCCTGGAACTTTATGTTTTCTCCATGAACCTCTTGCCTTTGCTTCTTACCGCCTCCACCTGGGAACCCGCACTGCCTTACTTCACTTACCCTCTTGCAACTTGTCCCTTTATTCTTCTGCCAAAGCTCCCAGCAATTCCTCAGCCTTGCATTAGTCCAGCTTTCTGCCTCCTCCATGTTTGTGCCCAAACCGCTAAGCCTCGTAGGTGAAAAGAAAATCACCAGCTGGGCAGCACGGGCCATCTGTGCATCCCTGTCTCTGGTGTGACTCGGTCGCTCAGTGCTCCAGAGCCACCTCCCCCTTCCTAGTCGGTGCTCATCACCCCCATCACTGTGCCTGCACCTCTTCCTGGGGGCACTCAAGCCTCTCCTTACAACAAAACAAACCCTCATCTCCCTCACACCTGCGTCCATTTAACCTCCCCACTTCTTGAGAGCGCTATCTACACTCCCTACTTTACCTCCTCTTCAAAGGTCAATCCACTCCCATCCGGATTCTGCACCACACTGCAAATCTGCTCCTCTGCTCGCTCCAAGGCCACCAGCCTTGCTAAATTCCTCCTTGCTAAATTCCATGAAGACCATCCAGTCCTTAGTGAACCTGACCTCTCCACAACTTTGGCCCCACTGAACCCTCCACCGGGAAACATTCTCTTCCTCTTAGAAACAGGCTCCTTAAACTTCATCTTCTCCCACAGAGCCCAGACTTCCAGCCAGACACCGGGGCTCCATCCTTGCTCCTCCTCCTCCCTCAGGCTTTCCTCCCCACATTTCCAGTCACCAGGCCCTGCAGATTCTTCCCTCCTGCTGT
The DNA here is from genome assembly GCF_048564905.1 of Vicugna pacos. NCBI lineage: Eukaryota > Metazoa > Chordata > Mammalia > Artiodactyla > Camelidae > Vicugna > Vicugna pacos. Next base: position 33,765,601 of record NC_132999.1, on the reverse strand, counting down.
CTCTAGAACCCACCCCCTCTTCTCTAGTCTCACTGCTACCCCAGTCCACTCCCCTCCTCCAGCTCTCCCTACTGAAACCTCTCCTGAGCTCTCCAGTTTGCTAGAGTGGAGCTGAACTCACCAGGTGTGGTCGGGTGACCGTGCTGCTCCTGTTACCTTTACCTTCACCTGACTACTTCTGGCTCAACCGTCAGAGCGCAGCTGGCATGTCACTTCCTTCAGGAAGCCTTCCTTTTCCCTCGGTGATTGCTAACTCCTGTGTCCAGGTCTGCATTCCCCCACTGGTCTACCCTGAGGACCAGGACCACCCTGCTTGTTGCCTGAGTCTCCCCAGGTGCCCAGGGAATATTGGCTAAACCAATGGTTCAGGTCAGAGGGGCCGCCGACGGGTCTCTGGCCTTCCTGCCTGCATCTGCCTCTTGGTTTTGAAGTCGCTCTGTGCCCACTTCTCTCTGATTCCCTCCTTACCTTGGGCCTTGGGATGGTGTGATGGGCAGCTGGTGGGGACTGGAGGTGGAGTCTAGGGCAGATTCTTACTGAGTTAAAGAAAGGGGAGGGATCAGAGTAGAGCAGAGGGGCCCAAGGCAGCCTCTCCATGCTCCATGCTGTGTGTCCCCTCTCTGTGGTTCTCATCTCTTTTTAGAGAAATATGCTGAAGGCTACAGGTCCCGGACCTGTTGTCTGGGCACTACTCCGTTCCTCTGGGGTTTAGGGCTGGATGGAGTATCTCCTCCCATCTTAAAGCTACCCTTCCCATTCTCTCCCCTCTGGTTTCATCCCCTTGCCCTCCTCCAGCCTCCTCCTCTCGTGTAGCTTGCGCTTGCCTGAGCTTGCGCTTGCCTGAGCCGGTCCAGCGGACACTTCTCTGCCCGTCCTGCCCCAGTGGGGGCAGGATCCCTCGAGACCCTGGCAGCCGGCGGGGCTGGGTGGGGAGGCGGGGCGGCCGCTGGTCCCCCTCACTCACCCAGGTGGTGGCTTGGAGATCCCAGGCTTGGCGGGTGGGCGGGGGCGCGGGGGTGCAAGGGAGCAGCCCCCAGGAGGGGACTGCAGCTAGCTGCGCCGGTTCGGGGCACCACTCCCAGCGTCGTCGTTGCGGCCCCTCGGCTCCTCTTTGACCCCAGGAGGGGAGGCGTTTCCAAATCTCTTCTCTCCGGTTCTGGCTCCGCACCGCCCTTCTCCCCTCCGCGCCTCTAGATTTCGCGCTTTTCAAGCACCTGGCAATGAACTCCCAGCCGCCCACACGCTCTCCAGGCGGGACTTCGTGAGTCCAGGATGGATACATTGCCACTCGCTCTTGAGTTGGGGCGGGGGGTGCGGGGTGTAGGTCGCACTGGCTCTGCCTTAAGTCTCTAGTGGATTCCCCACCCTGGGGGGAGGGGCAGAGCTATGGGGGCAGGAAAAATTTTCCAGGGACTGGGCTTGTTTCCAGCACCCTTTCTCCAATCACCCTTCACCAATCCTGTACCTTCGAAAGAGGTGTGGCCACGAGCCCCTTATACAGCTCCTGGTGGGATTTGGTGGGACTTGCAAGGGTTTATTTGCGGGTGGAATGTGGGGAGGGAGCGCTGGACGTGTGGCTCACCTCCAGGCTGGACTGTGGTGGAGAGGAGCGGGTGGGAGTCTGAGGTGCTGACTTTCCAGGACCTGAAGGAGTTCAGCTGGAGGAGCATCTCCTCCAACCTCCTTCTTCATTCATTCACTTGACCATTCATAAACCTGCCCAGATGTGAACCATGTGCCAGGCAACCTTCATCCTGACAGTGGCCCTGGGAGAGACCACTCATCCTCCACCTACAGATGAAGAAACTGAGGCTCAAGGCTCCACAGTCTCTTGCCCAGCCCCCGGAGGGAAGAACCAGGATGTGTCTTATCCCCAGACTCCAGTTCCAGCCTGGTCAGCCTGCCAGGTTGGCCCAGTGGGGATATGACTTTCAGGGGGCTGCCTGAACCAAGCACTCCCCACCTTTGGAGTGTTCTCAGCACCCAGCCTGAGGCTGGCCAGGCACACTGCAGTTGAGGTCAGAACAGGGCTGTTGTACAGAACTGAACAGACTGCTGAAGGAGCTGGTCCAATGACCTGTCTTGTCCCATGTTATTGTTGATGGTGATGTTGAGGGAAAGGAGAAGGGGCAGGGAGCAGGCAGGAGGGAGGTGGAGAGGAGGGAAATGCAAGGAGGGGGAATCTGGCTTTCCCAGGGCTGGAGGAAACAAAGACTCCCCAACCCATCGGCATTTGTCAAGCTGAGTCCTTTCATGGAGGTCTGTCCCACTGTGGTCAGGGAGTTGGTCCCTGTGGCCTGTGTGGAGGGTGGCAGAGGGTAGAGCCTTGGATAGGGAGAGAGATGAGGCCTGGATGCAAGGTCTGGCTCCACAACCTCTCACTGCAAGACTCAATGAGTCCTTTGAGCTGAGGCAGAGCCTCAGCTTTCCTACTGTACGATGGGATGGTCTCTCCCACTTTTGGTTTGGTTTTCCAATATCCAGTGAGTACCTTCTGTGTGCCTAGCCCTCTGGCCCTCTTCTTGCGAGGAGGAAACAGACAGAAGCCACTCAAGAGTGATGTCATTTGTGATGGAGGGAAGCCCTGGGGCTATGGGAACACAGTGAAGTCAGGGGAGGCTTCCAAGAAGAGGTCTCATCCGCACTGACCTTTGAAGAATGAGACTCTTCTTAGTTTGTCTTCTGCTCACCGAACCAGGACAGAGGGCACATGGAGTAGATGTTGCCGTAGAGGTCAAGCAGCTCTGCTTCACCGAGGGCTCAGGTGTATGAGGAGCAGGGTAGAGGGGGGAGCATTGTTTCCTGCACAGCCACACACACTCCACCTGCCTCCACAGCTGCTTGCTGCCTTGCTCCAAACCCTGTACGTATGTGGGACCTTGAAGGGGCTTTCCAGGGAAAGCCTAGGGAATTGTTTTTTCATTAAATTTAAGCCATTAACATTTATTGAGCACTTATTGTGTGCCCTGATGGTAACTGGAAAAGGGTGATATACAGTAGGTTTAAACAGGATCAATAATTGTTTTGGGAAAAAGAAGACTTCAATATGCTTGGAGAGTGTTGAGAGAGGCTGGTGGAAGAAGACGAGGAGGGTGTTGTGGGTAAAAGGGCCTTTAAAGGTGGGGGTTTTGATAGAGAGGAGCGGGGAGGGGGCATCCAGGAGAGCACAAGCCAAGGCTTGGAGGCTGGAACGTGTTTAGTTTGTTCAGGAGCAGTGAGGGGGTGGGGAGAAGAAGCCTGGAGATTTTTGTCTGGAGTCAGATCCTGAAAAGCCTTGAAGAGTGGAGTCAAGCCCCGAGCCTCAGTGCAGGGCTCAGCTCGGAGCCACCTCCTCCTGGAAGCCTTCAGACCTGAGTCTCATCTGGGCTCCTGTCGTGGCAGTGACCATTTTGTTTGTCTCGGTTCTGCCCCTGTCTGATTTGCTCTTGTTCATGGCCTGTCCGTGAGAAGTTGCCTGGAGCTTTCGATGTTCAGAAAAGGATCTGGCCCAGACCCTCTGTCCAGCCAGTGAGCTCCTGAGGTCCAGGGCCAGGCCTTGAGGGCTGAGGGGCTCAGACCCTGTGTGTGGTTTCTGTGGGCCTGTGGTTCACTTCCCTGGTGAAGCTGGAGCAAGGTACTGAAGTATCACTGGGCCCCAAATTCCAGAGAGTCCAGTCAGTTGATTAAAAAGGGAAGGAAATTGAGCTGCAGTCCAGAGAGGAAATCCAGGTCAAGAGCCTAAAACCAGAAACATCTTATTCCAGGCCCTACCCCGCCACATGGAATATGTTACCAATGGCCTTGGTGAATGCAGGTCTGGCATCTCCGGGCCTGGTTCATCTCTGGTTTGGACCCAGGAGGGCTCTGAGATTGGAGTGGCGGGTGGGAAGAGAGGCCAGGGCAGGGGGCAGCCCCTCAGCCCCATCTCAGCCCTCGCCAGCCCCCCGGCTCCCTGGTTTCAACTTCTCCAGGGTTCGGCTCACGGTGGACAGGCTGCTGCGGGCTCCTGGGGGAGAGACCAGGACAGGGCTGCCTGAGTAGACAGATCCTGGGTAAGAGCCAGTCAGAGGGACCCGGGGGCAGAGCGGGATAGAATGGGAAAGAGCGTCTCGGGGGGCAGTTCCAGCCCAGTTGAAAGAGGCATGGCTGGTCAGAATGGCCCTTCAAGAGGACAGCAGCGTAGTGTGGGGTTAGAGGCAGGGCTCGGGCTGAAGGCCTGGATTCTGGCCCCACTATTTCCTAGCTGTGTTACTTAATCTTCTTGTGCCTCAGTTGTCCCATATATAAAGTGGGGCTAATTATAGTCCCTGCCTCACAGGGTTGTTCTGAGAATGGAACAAACTAACATATATAAAGTGCTTGGAACAGTGTCTGGAATAATGGGACCTTTTGCTGAGTATCAGGCATCCTACCTCTGGCACAGACACTGGGGACTTGGGATCATCTTTGAGAAACTCTTGCTCTGGAATTTTCTAGCATGTGGGATGGAGGAGGAGGGAGATGCCCAATTTCAGGCACCAGCTCTGAGAGGTGGACTCCACAGTGGGAGAGGAGAGTGAGGAAAGAACTCAGTGTAGGACCGAGGGCAGGGGCAGTGCTGTGCGCTGTCCCAGTGTCTGTGCCGGGCCCAGCAGAGGGATCCTGTGGACAGGAGGAACAGCTCATCTGGGAGCACAAAGGGCTTTGACTAAGCTCATGGAAGAACTACCCAGCTCTGCTGCCTCCCTGTGATTGGGGGAGTCCCTTCTGCATATCCCCCAAGGCTGTTCCTGGGTCCCACAGAGCTGCTCACCCAGAAGGAAGATGGAAGATGGACCTGGGAATGTCTGGAACTTACCCTCTTTATTGCTGTTGGTGCTGGATATTCCCTCCCCATGGTCTGGTCCTGGCTGAGGATGGATTCTCAGGCTCCCTGTAGGATGAGACCACCCCAAGGTCCCTGGTTACCAAGTCATTCTCAAATCAAGTCCAGCTTTGGGAAGGGAAGTCCTTCCTGTTGTCTAATCTCCATCCCTGCTGCTGTCTTTGCTCCAGTGCACTCCTTTAAGTCTCCCGTATGATCTGGGCTGATTTGAGGAGGGAGGGATGAAGGAGAAGATGGCAGATTTTTCAAGGAAGTGGGGGTCTTGGGGAGAACTAGGGATATGTAGCCCCACAGGATTGATGGAAATAGGAGCATCGATGTGGGGAGCTGAGATGAGGTGGGAGTTATACAAGGGTTCTAAGGTCTTAGGGGAAGTAGAGGGTCTTTATGGGGGTTCAGGGATGAAGTTGGGTTATCTGGAGATCTTGGAACCTTTGAGGGAGATGGGGAATCTGTCAGGGGAGATGGGAGTTCAGGTGCTCTGAGCTGGTTCGGGCACTTTTGTGGCAGGCTGGAATATGCTGTACTGTAGTCATGGCAATGCCTGGACCACACACACACACACACACACACACACACACACACACACAGCAACTCTAGCACACAGCCAGGACCAGTCACAGACGTGGGCTGGGCAGCACTGCACAGTGGGCCTCAGACTTAAACACAGTGTCTCACACAGTCCTTGGCAGAGGGATGTGCTGGGGGCTGGAGAGAGGACTCACCTATTGTAGGTAGGATGTGGTCCAGGTTGAACCGAGCCTTCAGGAAGGGGTAGGCCAAGATGAGGAGCCCTGAGAAGAGAAACCCAGAGGGGTTCTGTGATGGGGAGGGGGCCTGTTTAGTTTCAGCTGCGTGAGCCTGGGTGTGCACAGGAGGAGCATGAGTGGGCAGGGTTGGGGCTGTGGGTGTGTGCATGGGGCAGTTCCCTCACACCCAGCCCCAGGAGGGGACGGGAGCAGTGCCTTTGGGGAAGGGGCCATAGGCTGTGAAGGCCCAGGTTCCTGGCTCCACCCTGCCTGGGTGATGAGCAGGTTGACTTTCTTCCTTCTCAGCTGGCTGGAAACGGGCCCACTGACACCCTCAACCGACTCTCCATTGCCCCACCATCCCCTAGGGCCCCCAGGTCAGGTCTAGGGGGCTCCTTAGCATGTTCCTTTTCACCTAGAAGAGCAGGTCCTGCCCTGCTTACTCCCAAGGGTCTGTGGCCCTTGGCCTCAGTTCACAGGTAGATGCCCAGAGCCCACCAGCCTTGTGCTTCTGGTTCTGCCTGTGGCCCGGGGTGGTGGAGTGGGGTGAGGGATGGTACCCAGCACCACTGTGGGGATATCAGTGGGACTGGCCCTGAAAGACAGATGGACAGATGCCTAGACAGACAGATCTGCTGCTGAGACATGCAGGGAAAGAAAAGGAAACCCCTTGTCTGAGCTGGATCCTGTCTTGGTTCAAGGAGGGCCCCACAGGGAACTCTGTCCTCCTCTACCTGCCTCCCCATCAATTTGGCCCCAACAGGCTTATGAGTCTCATCACTAACCCAAGAGCCCAGGGCTTGGGACTGGAGAGGCAGAGCTGGAGTAGCCCAAGAGGAGTGGTTGCCATCTCCCTCCTCCACATCCCCTCACCCCTGCAGTCAGTGCGGGATTCTCACTACAAGCTGTCTCTTGCTTGCTGTACCCCAATGGCTGCCTTGCTCACATCTCCAGCTTCCATCCCCTCAATCAATTACTGTTGACCCAGCTCTTCCCTCTTTTTCTCATTCACCAGACCATGGCCCTGACTCCCTCTCCAAGCCCAGCAGCTGCTCACCCAGACTGGCGGCGCCAATAAAGATACCACCCATGGCAGCTGCAGCTTTGGACACGGAGACACCAATGATGATGCTGCCGGCCACCAGGCTGAGGGCCACACAGGCCAGCTGCAGGCAGCGGAAGTCTCTGCTGCTGATGGGTATGTCCATGCAGGTCTCCCCAGGCACTGACTCCAGCCAGCGGAGCCTGTCTCCAGAAAAGCCCTGAAGGTCTCTGTCCTCTTGGATGTCTCCTTGTTGGAGCTCCACCTGTGGCGAGGGAGTTTCTGGGCAGTAAGATCCCAGGCTGGTAACCCTGGGATTTATCTGCAACCCTATCCCAGAGCTGTCTTAGGGGCCCCCTGCCCTACCTTGACCTAGGATCCCTGCCAAGTCACCGCAGCTTACTCTTCCTCCCCTAAAGGCCCCCGAAGCTGGGAGCCACCCTTGGGACTCCTGCCTGGCCACATCCTGCCTTGGCTGCCAGAGTTCTGGAGCGCTGGGCCTGCCCTCCTGGGGTCCTCCCCTGCCAGCCTCCTCTCAGCCTGAGCTCCCCTGCCCGGGACATCTTGCCCCAGCTCCCTGGAGCCTGCTCTGCTGCCACTGAGCCTTAGCCTATTAAAGTTTAAAGCAATGGGGGAGGTTGGTCCAGAGGACACAGCTTCCTTAGAGATGTAGGCAGCGGGAGGTGCTGAGTTATTCATGAGGTTGCAATGTGAGCTGCTGCCTGGGTCCCAGAGGCCCACTAGGGCCGTCAGCCCAGGTTCCACTGTTGGTCCTGCAGTGGGGTGGGCAGGATGAACTGGTGGCTTCACATGGGGTTTGGCAGCCAGAGGTGTGAGGAGCCTCCCTGGCCATGTGCTCAGGACCCACTCTGCTGTTCCTTCAGTCGGAGGTGCACCTGGGACCTCTGCCTGAGGACATGGAGGCAGAGGCATGGACGGAGACTTGGACGAGGCTCAAGAGACAGGAAGAGCGACTGGGACAGGAGGAGGTGGGGGGAGGTGTCCTTCCAAGTCCCCTCTCTAACCTGCCTCTCTCTCCCCCTCTCCCTGTCCCATCAACCTCTGGGTTCCCAGGCAGGACCGAGGGGTCCTAGTTTGAGGATGATCTCAGGTGATCCTCTTCTTCTCAGGTAGGCTTGGTGCCCACCCCCCTTTTAGCTGCCAGTGCACTGAGAGGTGAGCCCTTCTCGCAACCCTGGGATCCCTGGCGGGAGGCTAACAGGGAAGAGCAGTGGTGGGGGTGGGCAGGGGTAGGAGAAAACACTTGCAGGTAGGGGGCTAGGGTTGGGAAGAGGAATTGGCAGGGCCTGGGTGTCAGCAGTTGGGTCCAGGAGGCTGGGACATAGCTGGCACCTCCTGACCTCTGGGCTGAGCTCTGCCCAGCCTATGTGACCTACTTACAGGCTCCACCAACTCAAGGCCGGGCAGTGGTAACCCAGCCCAGCCCAGCGCAGCCCCATCCTGCACCACAGTCCCAGCCCCTGTCACTCGTTGCCTTCTCTGCCTTGTATGGGTCAGCACAGTTCCCAGCACTCCATCACCAGCTCCACTGGCCTCTCCGCGGATCTCCTGCCTCTCCCTCTACGTCTGCTGTCCGACACAGCCAGGCCCGAGGCCTTCTGACTCCACCTGCCCCCATGGCTGACCCTGTGCCTGCCCCCCTCTTCTAGTCCGCAGCCCTTCTGTGGTGTGTGCGCCTGGCCCCGGCCATCTGTTGAGCCCTCATCCTGCAGGACCCTGGTCGGGCAGCTCTAACTCTGTGGAGCAGTTCCTAATGGCACCTGAGCGGCCATGTCTCCACACCAAAGTGCTGCTGCCTGTCCCTGTTCTGTCTCCCCTGGAGATGAGCTGCTCAGTCAGGTTCAGGGAGTGAGTTCCACACAAGACAGAGCTCAGGGAGGGCCTGCATGACCACCTCAGGCTGGCAAAGAGGAGGGCTGTAGGCACCACGGGACCTCTGTCTCTCATGAGAGGCTTTCCTTGGGTGGGGCCAGGGGCCTGGGAAGGCCAGGGTCACCTAACTGAACTTCAGCTGGAGGTAGGCACTGCCAGGAAGCTGGAGTGAGGCCTGGGTGGGGACAGGTGTGAACTCAAAGGTGTGGAGAGAGGAGGGGTGACTGCAGAGCACCGATGGGCCCCCTAAGAGGAAGGCCCTGAGGTGGGCATCCCCAGCCACGGCCACCACTGCCAGCATCCCCTGTGCCTTTCCGAAGGATGAGGTCTGATTATTCCTCTAATTAGGCATCAAATGACAGTCTGTCTCACTGTCACACATAATTGATCCCCCACTGACTAGTTTTAGAAGGAGCCATCATAATAATTGTCCATGAAAATGTGTTCCTGAGACGGCAAGCTTTGGGAATTGGAACACCCTCCTCAGTGCCCCTGGCCCCCAGTAAGTGTCCGTGTCCTCTGGCTGGGCAGGTCCTGTGCCTGCTCCTCTCCTGCTGTAAGGCTGGGGGCACTCCCACCCCATCAGCAAGACGGAGGCTCTCGGCCACGTCTCTGAGGTGAGAACCTCGCACTGTGGGCCTCACTTCGCTCACCTGGTGAATTGGGATGGGGATGACTGGGGCTGGAGTCAGGGGTGCCTGTGCATCATGAGTTTCAGATTCCAGAACACTCTGCCCTCTAAAAATTGGAGACAAATTCTAAATTAGAGTTTTTCTTTGACGTTGTAAATCCCTCAGGGCACAAAGGCACAGCAGAAAATGTGGAGGAGAGACACATTAAGCTATGATCAGTTACAAATTCATAGAAACACAGAACTTCCCAGCTCCTTTCCAGAACAGATGGGGAAACCGAGCATGGGAGGTGGGATGACTGCCCCAGAGCCCTGAATGGAACCCAGCGTCCAGAGTCCCTGCTCAGCTGGGAAGTACTCTAGCAGTCTTACTTGAAGTGGGAGGAACTGGCAACCCCATCATCAGGGGGAGACACTGTGTTCTGAAGAATCAGTTAAGGCCTGTGTCTTTCCTTCATGACAGGAGTGTCACTAAAGGCTACTGGAAACTTGTGACGCCTGCTCCTCTGTTGATTACGGAGACTTGCCAATTCTTTCCTCAATATCAGTCATGTCAGCTCTGAAAAAGAAAGTGCAGGCTTGTCCTTGGATGATGCACCAGCTCTAACAGGTAAATGAGATGGGAGCCCAGGGCTCTAGAGCTCGACCACCCCACCTTTCCCTACCCCACAAGCATCAGAGCCTTCCTCGCTGAAGCCTGGGACCTCCAGGTCCCTAGACCCAGTGTGGCTGGGCCACGGGTCACCACTGAATTCTGTCACAAAATCTCTGTCTCATTGTGGGGGCCAGGGCTGGAGGGTGCCTGCCTATGTTCTTTCCTTCCTGGAAGCACCAAGTCCAAGGGTGGCATGGTGCGGGAGGAAGAGTGGGCGAAAGGCCTCAGCTTGGTTTAGTTCTGTTTATTTTCCTTGAGGGGTGAGGACCCTGGAAAAGAGCGTGATTAATTCACTGATCCCCTGAGGGATGGGCAGCTTTCCCAGACTGTTTGGAAGCTGAAGTCGGGGAAGTGGCTTCCAAGGCAACTGCTACCATGGCAACAAGAGTGCCAGCCGTGGGGGACCATGCTTCTCGCTGCTCCCCTCCAGACCTCAGCAGCTGGAGCAGTTGGCATGGGACCAGGGCACTGCTGTTGGCGGAGCTGGATCCGGTGAGGGGCAGTTGGCCCGGAGGGAGGAGGAGCCCTCAGAGCTCAGGCAGGTGGACACCCAGAGGAAGAAAGACTCAATCCCTGTGCCCAGGCCCCCAGACAGAGCTCAGACAGTCCTCAGGGTCCCCTTGACAGGGACACTCCCGCTGGCTGGGATCAGCCTTCTCCTAAGGGCTCAAGCATGAGCCCTAGAGCTGAGGTACTAACTGCCACAGCCCCAGGTCCCAGAGCCGCCTCCAGCGTGTCTGCTATATCCACCTCTGCCCAGTAGAGCCAGGCATGTGGCCTGGTCCTCAGAAAGGGCAAGGGACTTCCCAAGCTCACCTACTGAACAGTGGCAGAGGAAGGACTAGAACTTGGGGCCCCTGGCCCCCAACCTGGCCCTTCCCTTGGCACCAACAGCTGCCCCTTGGGGACAGGGACCCCAGCCCAGAGGGGCAGAGCAGCCTGTCAGCAGGAGGATCCCACAAAGGGCCAGAGGCCAGGCCCGTGTAGAAAGCCCAGACCCATCTCCACCCACACAAGCCAAGGGAAGAGTTTCCTCACGGACTCTACCACTGGGGCCCAGTTGAGCAATTTTGCCCCAGGAGACAACAATAAAAATAACTCCAACCGTCACAGATAATATTTAGTCAGCACTTACTACATAGTGCTCTAAACACTTCGCATTTATTGATTTGTGACTTTCACAACAGCACCCTGAGGTAAGCACTAGTCTCTCTAGTTTTTGGTGTAAGAAACTGAGACCCTCAGAGGTTAAATAACTTACCCAAGGCCCAAGGCCAGTAAGTGGCAGAACTGGGATTTGAACGCAGGCAGCATAGCTCTGGACGTCAGCTGTCTCTGGGAAGAACTCCGGTTCTATCCTCCTAGCTGTAGAGCTGTGGGCAAGCTATTTTTCCCCCCTTTCTCTGCTTGGTTTTTTATGTTAAGTGGGGTAAAACAGTACCTTACCTTAACTGACTGCTGTGAGAATTAAATGAGATAATGCCTGTAAACTTCTCAGAAAGTTTAGTAAGTGCACAGTAATGCCAGCAAAACCAAAGTAGGCACAGCATCGTTTAAGCAGAGCCGTGGAGAATGAGAGAGGTCTTGCCAGGTGGACCTTACGGGGTAGGCAGAGGGAGTGCTTGGTCCAGGAGGCCCCTGTAAGTCACATCCCTGCTGGGACAACCTGCAGGACTGACTAGGGTGGGGCTGGAGTCCAGAGACAAAACTCCCACCTTGGTTCCAAGTCCCCAGGGACAGAGAGACTTTGGGCCAAAGGGCTCAGATTCTGCAGCCCTGCTTTTCCAGCCCCTCCTACTCTGGGGAGGTGAAGAAGGGGTGTGAGGATGGTAAGGGTTACTGCAAAGGGAAGACTGTCAACAGAAAGTACGTCCTCATCAACAGGGAAGATTCGTGGGGTAGGATGGCTGGCCCAGGCCCATGACCCACCCCCACAGCCAAGAGCCCCTGATCCCATTTCGGCTCTCTGATCTCCCAGGGAGAAACCAGTGGCACCCAATCTACTGCCCTGACACTCAGACCTCCCTCTGCCACCTCCTTGGGAATTGATAAAGGCCCTCCCCACGCAGCCCTCTGAGTCTGGTTCTGAGGATTACTGGGGCAAAGCGCTCAAAAGCCCTCTGCTTGGTGAAACACGAGGGCTGTGGATGCGAGACACTATGTTTCTTTGTTGCCAACTCTGGCTGGAAAAAGTATAGTCCTGGGCACACAACGGAGCCTCAAAAAAGGCTTAGTGCTGCTTCAGACAGAGGGGACTTTGTTCTGCTTGGGTGGGAGGACTGGGCTGGGTCCAGGGCACATGTGTTAAATTGCTTTTGAAGCCGCCTTGTGTGATGGTTGTGGACACGGCCTCTTCCCCTTGATGGTGAGATCCTAGAAGGCAGAGACTTTCTTACTTATCTCCAGGTCCTGGCACAGAAGAGGAGATTGACAAATGTTTGATGAACTTCATTTCCTCACCTAAAAAAGAGGAGCAATGCTCTCTCCTTCACTTGGTGTTACAGATCCAATGAGGTACTAATAGTTAAGAGGTCTTGACAAGGGGCAACACCCCCTCCCTTCCAAGCTGGACTCAGCCCTTCTCCAGAAGGCCCATCTCCTCCTCAGGCCCGCAGGTGAAGAAAGGACCACCAGGAAGGCCACTAGAATTTAAAATAGTTTTATTAAAATAAGCGCAATGTATAATCCCATCCTTACATTGTATAAACGTCTGACATATGCAAATTGATTTTCTTAGGTAACTAAACAGCTCAGCTTATCTGATGCTGGATGTGCCTTCATGCTCCCAGGCAGCAAGCACCACACGGCTCAGACCAGGGAGGCCGGCCAGCCCCTAGTCCAGTTCCACATCAGGCACGGAGCTCCTTCTCACTGCCCCAGATCTGTGTCGTCCTCCACACCAGGCCCGATGGAGGAAGCAGCAGACACCCAGTCTCTAAGTCACTCATCACCTGAACAGCTTAAAACCAGTTAGAGTAATAGGAAATAGCTGATTAACACCTTTAAAATGCATAGATACTCAGAAGAGTGAGCCATAAAAGCTCTGGAAAGTCCATGGGCTCCCAGTGGGAGTTTATAAAGTCCCACCTTTGCTGGAAGAGCACGGTTAAAAAAATAAACACTTTAAAAAACAAAATAATACTGACTTCTGCAGCAATCCCAAACAAAGAAGAGGATGATAAATGAGGGACGCATTTTGGTCACGGCAAAGAAAGATTACATGCTTTTCCGTGCTACCAACTGGAAGACTGATCTGGCTTCCTGAATGCAGAAGGCTCCCTGCCCTTCCCTGAATTGAGGGGGATGGCTTCACTCAGCCAAGGGGGAGGACATCCGGAGGACAGAGGAAGGTGGAAGCACTGCCAGCGGGGGTGACAGCGCACAGAGAGGGAAGAGCCTCTGTCATCTGATGCTTCTCAAGACTGGTTCCCTGAAGGCCGCAGCCCTAGCCGCCACCGCTGCCTGCCTGTGAGAGTGGGCTGGATCCTGGATCCGCAGGCAGGCGGGTGAGCAGGTGGGCAGGAGCCCAGCAAAGAGATGTCCCTGCCTCAGGCGATTATGCAAAGTGACAAGTGATTGCTTTCCTTTTCAAAGACACCCCCTTTGGAAAAAGCTTTTTCCTTGAGGACTCTGGGGAAATGGGGAGGAGGGCTAGATGGGAACCTCAGAGCCTTTGTGGATGAAAAGGCCTGGATGGAGCAGCAGAGCAGGCCCCTCACAGGTTTCTAGCAGGGTGAGGCCTGGGCAGGCCTGGGGCCTGGAGCCGGTCAGAGCGCTGTGGGTGTCGGGCAGGATTCCACAGCTCCACTGCGGTCTGCCTGGGTCAGCGCCCTCCGGCGGGCCAGGCGTGACTTGGAAGGAGGGGAAAGCTTCACAGAGCAGAGGCCCTCAGCCAGCGCCTCCGACTCCTTGACCAGTTCATTCTCCTCGTGCTGAGACAGCTGGCGGTTCAGGGCGATTGCCTCGGCTGCGAAGAGTGTCAGGTCCATTGTGCTGCTGTTTCTGCAGGGATTGGCGGTGGGGAGCACAGAAGAGAGGGAGCCAGGGCTCAGTGGGGTCTACCAGCCAGCTCAACAACCCCCCACCCCACCCCCTGTTGCTGTGGTTCTACGCTCCTACCGGATTTTTCTGCGCCAGCCCAGGATGCTCTGAAGAAGTTCTTGCATGGATTTGGAATATGACTTTACTGGGGCTGGAAAGGCTTTGAGCTTCAAGGATAGCCTCTGGACTTAATAGTTGAGACAAATGCTCCCTTCTATTCAGAGCCCCCTCCTCTGAGCTCCCAGGACTCCTCACACAGCTCTACCAGAGGAAGGGCCACGGCACATTGAAAATCACCCATGTCCATCCCTCTCCCTGGTCAGGGCAGGGGATCCAGGGGCTGTGCCTTTATGTCTGTGTCCCCAGGACCCAGCTCAAGGCCAGCATGTAACGGGCACCCTGGGTTTGCTGAATCAGTCTCTGAAGGTGGACCTGAGGTTTGGAGCCTCAAGGCATCTGGATGCAGCTCCAGAGAATCAGAGAGGAACCCAAACTGGGCTCAACTGTGTAACTCCTAGAAACTTGCCAGGAGGTAGGGTTCCAGAGGGTTTTCCACAAGGCCTTAGCCCTGGCCCTTTGGGAATAGGGCAGTGCTCACTAGGAACATGATTCAGTGTTAAGAGGCACAAGAGTCAGGCAAACCTGGGTTCCAAGTCCAACTCCCAAGGCTACTGCGTAGCCTTGAGTAAGTTAACTTGATCTCTCTATTCCTCAGTTTTCTCATCTACAAATTTATTATAAAGCTTATGGATATAACATATGTAAAACCCTTAGCACCGGGCCTGGTGGGTGTTACGTGCTTCCTATACAGTGGCCATTATTACTGTCTGTCTAATACTGTACATGACCCTTGGTCCTGCTGCCTTACGGGGCCCCAGATTCCGGCTACTTTCATCAACTGCCAGTAGTAGAAGGAAACCTCGGTCTGGGTTGTAAGTAGTGATTTCCAGTTAGGATTCATGTGGGTCCGCAAAACAGGTTTTTCTCCTGCAAACAGTATGAGGTGGGATCTTAAAGATGCTGGAGGGCAGGGGAAGCCATCCATGTGGAAAAAGAGAGGAGAGGGAGCTAGACCTACTATAGAGGGAGGAGAGGAAGAGGAGTGAGGAGGAGGAGGAGGCCAGGAGCCCCTTCAGGAACTGGACACCTGAGCCTAGAGGTGAGCTCCCTGTCCCTCACCTCAGCCCCGCTGTGTCTGAGAGAATGGGGGAAAGTCAAGGCCAAGTAAGGATGGGCATCGGGTGTGACAGGAGCATTTACCTCTGGAGGACTTGCGGCGTGGGGAGTCCCCTTTCTGGAGCTTGCTAGAATGGGAAGGACAGATGTGTGGGTAAGCACTGCTCCCTCTTCCAAGAGCTGCCCTGACCCAAGCCACAGAGTGGGCAGGTTACTGCAGGCTCTGGCCCAGCACAGGGACAGGCCACGCCTGCCTGCGGGGCCAGACCTTCCAAGGAGAGAGCAAGCAAGGTACAGCACCCCCCCCCACCAGCTGCCTCTGCATGGAGAGCCCTCTTTTCCTGGTGGAGTCCTAATCACCCTCCAAGACCCAGCTCTAGGGTCATGTCCTCTGTGAGACATTCCCCCTTCCCTGCCAACCCCCAGCCCCTGTCCCAGGCAGAGGTGGGTCCTTGTCCTTTGGTGCCCTGAGCACTTTCGATAAGCATTTGTTACACTACCCTGTCATTTACTTCTTTGTCTCCTTCCCCCATCAGAACACAAAGATGGACTGGGTCTCACTCCTTCCACTACTACTGGTGTCTGGCACGTGGTAGGTGCTCAGTGAAGACAACTCTCAGGTGGCTGGGGATGAGCCATTCAGAGACCCTTGGACTGGGTCCCCACCTGTAACTGGGGCCAGCAACGCTTGCTTCCTTCCACTGTCAGGGCCACTGAGGCTGGCTAGGGCCTAGTAGACTAAGGACACACAGTAAATCACAGGCGGTCTGGCAGACTCCTTGAAGGGACAGAGGTCGGGTATTGTGACTAACCGAGGAGGACAGTTAAAAATGTTTTGAAGTGAAGACTTGGATCCTTCTTTTGGGGAAAACATCACTGTTCGCCTTTCAGGCAGGCTGCACCCAGACCTCAGCACTACGAGCAGGACCTATGTGCCTGCAGTGCAGCCACACAGCAAGCAGGTGGCAAGGCCTTTCTTCTGTGTGCTCTCAGCTAATGACATTTCTATATGAGGGGGATGGTGCCTCCATCTGGGCTGCTCCCTGGGCTGCTTGCCTCTGCCAACAGTGGGATGCATGGTGTGAATCTCCCAGAGGCCTCTGTCCATTCCAGAGAGGTGTGCGTCACCTACGGGCTTGGTTTGTGGCGAAGGTTAGAGCCACGTCAGTGGTATCGGGAAGGGGCTCAGTGAGGGGTTAGGTCAGGAGTCAGTTCACTCTATGTGCATGGGGACTGAAGCTGCTACATGGCTCTCTCCAGCTGAGGTCAGCCACCAGGGTGTGAGAGCTTCCTCATGGCCATGCTGCAGGCCTGAAGAGGGGACCCTCACCCCCGGGCACTTACCCCCTGCACCCATGGGTGCTGCAGAACTTGGGCGGCACTCAGTCTCTGCTTCGCGTCTCGAACCAGGAGCTTGGAGATGAGGTCTTTGGCCTCATTGGAGATGTGTGCCCAGTCCTTGTCAGGAAACTCATACTTGCCTTCCTGGATGCTCTCAAAGAGCTTGTTCTAGGTAAAGATGATTCCTCCTGAGGCCACACCAGCCAGGGGATGGGCAGGGGTGCCTGTCATGCTCAAATCACCTGGGCCCAATCGACCTCAGCTGCAGCTGGTGGCCTAGGTATTTCCCAGACCAGTGCCCCTTCCCCAACCCCTACTCTCCCCTAAATCATCCAACCGCACAGAAGGCCCTGGGCGGGTTGGGATGGCACTGCTACTTGGAGGGCCAGGAGGGTGGCGAGTAGGATCCAGGACCCGACATGACCGGGCTCATCTCCCACCACCATCATCCTCATCCGTCCTCTTCCTTCCTCGTCAGATGCAGGTGTTTCTAACCTCCCTGTCTTTGCTTGTGCTGTTCCTTCTACTTGTATTTCTTGCCTCTCCTCCCCTGGGGCAAGACTCCTCCCCTGGATGATCACTCAGCTCAGAGATGATCTTCTCTAACAGTACTCCCCTGAACTCCTCACTGGGCTGAGCGCCTGATCATCACTGTCTCACCCGGTGGCTGCCCTTGGGCAGAGCAGGAAGGGGCACACTACATTACCTTCCATCAGGCACAACCACCAAGCCCAGTCCTGTGTGGTCTCCCACAACTTCCTGACCCCCCCTCAGCAGGCCCCGTGCTCACCTGGCACACCGTGCAGACCTCTCCCCGGTCCCAGCCACAGTCGGCCCCACAGTGACCCACGAAGGGTGGGTAGCCACTCAGCATGATGTAGAGGACCACGCCCAGGCTCCACAGGTCACAGCGCTTGTCATAAAAAGTGGCCTCATCCGTGAAGACCTCCACAACCTCAGGGGCCATGTATTCTGCAGAGCCACACTGTGGGGGCCAGGGTTGGGAGGGGGAAACAGCAAAGAAGAGAGAGGCTTAGTTACAGGGAATGGGGATGGCAAAGAGCAGATGAGACACGAGCAAGAGGATGGAGCTGCAGAGCAAGAAGCTGTCAGGGACGCCAGCCAGGGAGCTCGCCTGATACCCGCAACGCACTTAGAAAAGCTGGGCCACTGGACATCTGTAAACCAGGTCTTAACATTCCCTGTGATCCACGTGACCAGTTCCAGGTTCTCTTCTTATCTTCTCAGGTCCCTCTCCAGTAGGTGGAGACCCTTGGCTCTCTGTAAATGGCCACTCAGTGCACCAGGAACACAGCTCTGGGAGGGAGATCTAATTCCATAAAGCAAGGATTTCTCACAGTGAGGTCCTGCCAAGCTTCCCTGCTAGCTTAGAGCATGGAAGTATAACGATTTAGAATTAAGAGACTATCAAAGCTAGGAGAGCTCTTAGAACAAAGCCAGTCTCCCCACTTCTCCCTTTTATGGATGGGAAAACCAAGGACGAGAACGGGACAGCGATCTGTCCAAGTACATCGGGGGCAAACCCGGGGCAAGAATCCAGGATTCCTTCCTCCCATCCTTGGATAGAAAACTGCTGATAAAAACAAAACAAATTCTTTTTGCTACCCTCTTCATTATTTCAGGCTCACCAAGAGACAAACCTCCCCCAACACACATAACTAATTTCATAGAAAGATGGTGAGTGGAGAAAGGACATTTTCTTTGTTATTTGGCAATGAGAGTTAATGACTTTGAGAACAAGGTAGCTCAGTATAGGAGAAGCTAATACAGAAATACAGAAACATTTCTAATAATATTGCTTAGAATGAGATACGGGCATATTTAAATGCATGTCTTAAAAAAAGGTTATTAGGAAAACTCACTTATGAAGCATGCAAATCTCAAAAGAATTATAATAATTATAGTATATCCAGTATGTATAAGAGAGGTCTTAGGAAGAAATAGCTCCCAGCAGCACCATCTGGGCAAGAAATGGGAAGTGAGAGAAGCACAGGGTAACTTAGCCAGGCGCTCCCACGTACAGAGAGCCTGGACCTCTTAGTTCTTGCCAGAGACCACACAGTCCATCCTCCACCACAAGGTGGATGCGCCCTGACTCCCCAGTGGTAATGGGCGCTGTCCACACGCTCATATGTGAAAGTGTGGGCCTGGGAGTACTGTCTGTCTCCACCTGGGCCAGGAGTCAGGGCTTGGGCTGTTCTTATAGATACAATTTGTTTTCATTAGCAGTTAAGCAGGGGTGTGGTTATCAAGACAAGAAGTGAGGACATACAGCAACTTAGGCAGCAGGAAGTGGGGTAGATACACTCGGTTTTCCTTCCTTAGCCCTCTGTTCTGGTCTCCAGAGCTTTGGAGACAGGAGGTCTGGAGGGGGCACAGGTGCCCAGCCATACTTACTGGAGTGGTCAGCTCTGGTGTGGTTATGGGTGAGCAGGAGTTGTTCAATTTCACCCCACTGCCCAAGTCAAAGTCACAGATTTTCACCGGAGACACCTGAAAAGGAAAGCAGGAAGCAAAGGTTACAAACAGAAGCAACCAAAGCACATGAGGGGACAGGGTGACTATATGCGTGCCTAGTCAAGTGGTGGCCACACCGAAGCCCAGCTTTATCTGGAGGTCATGTTTCCTCTCTTTGAGTTAACTAGAAGTCACCTGAAGTTTCATCCCAAGGTGTCCTCTTGTCCATGCTCTTTCCTTATTTCCCAACTAGGAGAAAATGTGTGCGCTACATGGTGTCAGACTGTTGTGAACTTGGTATAAAACAAGGAGCAAACCTATGGAACTCTTGCCAATGGTGGATGTTGCAACGCAGAAGTTAGAGAAGTTAGTATGTATTCCCGAAAGACTCCTTGGAGCCCATTCAGGGGAGTGCAAAGGAGTTTTGCGCAAAGCCCTTGACCACCTCAGGTGGCTCAGGGTGGCTGGCTTGTTTTTGCCAGTTTGGGCCTTTGTGGGTTAAGCGCCGAAAGTCTTATGTTCCAGAAACCCCTCAGGCCGGAGCAGACCGGGATGGCTGGCCACTCTAGGTGGCATCAACATAGCTGCCCCGCCCACAAGAGCTGGATGCTGCACCTGAGACCGCAGACAGCACGCGCCACCTCTGGAGCCAGCCAGGGTGCCGCTGTGCGCATGCGAGGGGATGACCCGCACGTGGTCAAAGCAGAGCAGAGCGAGACTCAAAGTGCTGGTTTGGCGAGTCCCCGCTCAGCCCTTACCTGCTGGGTGAGCTCTTTCCTCCCTCCCTTTTCTCTCCCTTACACTCTTCTTTTTTCACTTAGCTCCCCATTTTTTGGTGGTAAAATATATATAAGTATGCCATTTTAACCGTTTTTAAGTGTACAATTCAGTAGCATCGATTACATACACACTGTTGTGCAACAATTACTAGTTTCTGTTTCCAAAACCGTCACATCATCTCAAACAGAAACTCGGCACCCATTAAGCAGTAACTTCCCATTTCCACCTCCCCAGCCTCAGTAACATCTAATCTACTTTCCGGCTCTATGTATTTACCTATTCCAGGTATTTTATATAAGTGGAATCACACAAACTTTGTCCTTTTGTGTCTGGCTTATTTCATTCAGCACACTGTTTTCAAGGTTCATCCATGTCGTAGCACGAGTCAGAACTTCATTCTGTTTTATGGCTGAACAGTATTCCACTGCATGGATATATCACATTTTGTTCACCCATTCATCTGTTGATGGACACTTGGGTTGTTTCCAGCTGTGGCTACTGGTACTAGCACTGCTATGAACATTGGTATTAAGTCTCTATTTTCAACTCTTTTGCATATATTCACAGGTGTGGAACTGCTGAATGCTATGGTGATGCTGTGTTTAGCTTTTTGAGGAGCTGCCAAACTATTTTTCATAGTGGCTGTACCATTCTATATTCCCACCAGCGATGTGCAAGAGTTATAATTTTTCCACATCCTCATCAACCCTTTTTATTTTCTATTTTTTAAATTATAACCATCCTAGATGGTGTGACGTGGTATCTCATTGTGGTTTTGATCCCCTGATGATGAAGGATGTTGAGTATCTTTTCATGTTCTTACTGGCCATCTGTATACTTCTTTGGAAGAAATGTCTATTCAAGTCCTTTTCCCATTAAGTTGTCTTTCTGATTTTAAGTTTTCGAAGTTCTTTATATATTTTGGGTATTAACCCTTATAAGATATAATTTGCAAATATTTTCTCTCATTTCTGTGGGTTTATTTTTTCCTTCACTTTCTTGATAATGTCCTTTGACGCTCAGTCTCTCTTAATTTTAGTTTTTCAACCATAAAAAGTGGCAACAAACCTGTGCCATGAAGATCAGATGAAACAAAGGACATGCGAGTACAGTGTAAACCAGACGCACTACGACAGAGCGGTTCGTTGCACCGGCGGACTCTGAGGTCAGACTACCTTGGTTTTACTCTCTACCTACTTATCAGCTGAGTGACTTTGGGCCAGTTTCTTTATCTAAGCTTCAGTATCCTCATCCATCAAATGAAGATAATAGTAGTATCTACCTCATGAGACTTTTATAAATAGTAAATAAGTGCTCAAGAAATGTTAGCCATAGTGATTACTAATAACCAGAATGATGATGATGATAAATTGAAAACTTCTATGCCAGAGCCACTGACAGGAAGTCACAAGGTCTTATTTGAGCAACTACATTAGTATCCCCCACAAAAGGGCTGTAAGTAGCAGGCTGACTCAAATGTTCACTCGCAGCCACTCCTTATCCCCTAATCCAGACCAAGACACGTGTGTCATGCATATGCACATGTACACACGTGCAGCTATGACTGTGGGCCATCAAAACCACCAGGGCCTAAACCTCTCCTAACAAAGGGTCTGTCAAATTCCCACATGCTTATGGAAATGCAAACACTTCCACTTACTATAGACTGAGTTAGAATAAAGTTTAAAATAGGTTGTATTTGTTCAACACCAAGTATAAACGTTTTCTTTTTAATGGGCGCCTTTGGAAATAAAAATGGAAGCAGAAACCCTTTCCAAAAACTTGCTTCCTAATTGGCACTTCTAGTGGTGGGTGCCAGCTGGCATATATACCACAAAACAAACATCTTTTATAGGCAGAGATCTGCTTCACATAAGACTGAGTTATTGTTTCTGACACACATCTACTGCTCTAAAGGTAGGTGCACTGGACTAAAAAACACTGCTTTTGTGTAGGTTTCATATATTTTACAAACTCTCAGGCTTAAGCCAATCACACTGTTGATAAAGAACAAGAAAGGGCCCAGGATTAAGCCCTACTTGGGATGTAAAAACACTACACATTAGGTATAACATACCCATGTGTCTATAATAATCAGTTCAACTTGGTACCTGAGGCTGAGAGAGCTGCTAATGATCTACAGAGAAAGTCTAAGGGTGGCTTCAACTGTGACATCCCAAATCAGGCCCTATATACCTTTTCTGGAGATTCACACAATATATTTTCTGGCTTCAGATCACGGTGAGCGATGCCTGAAATGACAAAGAGCAAAGTAATGGTTAACATATGCACATAATTATCAAACATTCCATACACAATTAATTTTTTCCAAATGCTGTTGTTCGCAGATTAATTCCCAATTATGGTACATTAAAAAATCAACGAGCTGCAGGAGGCAGAAGTAACCAGAGACACAAACCAAAAGCACAGTTGATTCTGCAAGTCCTTTTGAAGCAGGAGCTGTAGAAGTCTGGTTGGGATAAGCAGGGCCAAATGCATCCCAGCCAGCCTCCCTTTCAGCACTGCACTGACAACTAGGAGTAAGCCTGATATGAAGCAGAGCAAAGAGCTCTGCAAATGGCTGTGCTTGGAACAGCAATGCAGAAATAATCAGTGCCTTGTTTAAGAGCATCTCAGGGGGCTGAGACTGCTCTACCTCATTTCTTCTTGTGTGGTCAATTAAAAAAAAAGAAAAGAAAAAAAGGACTCCTTCAGTGGGACTCCCTGAATGTTCAGAGGGTCAAGTGTTAGTTAACAAATCTCCCAAAGCTTGTCCAACTCCCTTCTCACCTGTGCTCCGTGTCCAAGACAGTCTTGCCAGAAGCACAGCAAGGACTGCTGTGGCCCTAAGGTGCTGTTCTCAAGAGAAACCTCTCCTGGATCTTGGCCAGACCTCCTTGAAGGAGACTGCAGACAGCACCTTACTCTGTGGGGCATTAAAAGCTGCTGACCTGGCCGAGAAGGCAGCCGGGGGCAAACCACCTTCAAACAGGGACAAAGAACCAACTCGACCACGGTGCTCAAGCAGTGGACAAGGAACGTCCCTTTCCTCTATCCTCCTGCAGAGTGTACGGCGGTGCAGAGACAGAAGGGCTGGAAGGCTGAGCAAAAGCTAAACAGCCACTGTTTGGAAGCACCGGAAAGCAGCAGGGGATTCGCGGGCTAACAGGGAAAAGCAGAATCTGCTTCACTATCGCTTGCTGGCTGATCGGCTTCGGCTTCTTG
The DNA here is from genome assembly GCF_048564905.1 of Vicugna pacos. NCBI lineage: Eukaryota > Metazoa > Chordata > Mammalia > Artiodactyla > Camelidae > Vicugna > Vicugna pacos. The sequence goes on along the minus strand of NC_132999.1, from coordinate 33,742,747 downwards.
GACAGTCCTCCAACTTCCTGGCAGGAGGCAGAGGCCGGCCCACTGGAGGCTCTTCATGAGGGAGGAAGAACCTGAGCGCCAGCAGGCTGAGCAACTTCATCAGTCACCTAATTGAATGAGAACCCAGAGCGGCTTGGTCTGGGCTGCACAAATTGAGCCGGGCTGCAGCTCGCCGCACTAAAAGTGAAAGATATTTTCCATTACAGCACGTGCTCCCACTGAAGGATCACGAGCCACACATGGAGCCTCACTCTCCAAATAGGTGCCGATGGCCCCGTTGTGCCCCGGTCTGAGAGCTGAGAGCTGGGCCATAATAATGGGCCTGCCTCGGTGAGCACAACCAGCCATTGTGAGCTGCTCCAGGTCATTTCCCAGAGGCTGAGCGGCAGTGTGTCCAGTATTTAAAAGTATGGAACTTGTTTCAGGCTGACCCATTCTTGCTCAATTCATCTTTCCAGTGTGAAGTTATTTAGAAAACAGCCAAGTTCAGCTGCAAATCGTTTTTCATCCCCTCCAACTTCTAGTCACATGGGCAGCTGGCCAGCGAGATGTTAACCAGCACTTCAGAACTCCTAAGACACCTCCAGCCTCTGTTCCCTGTAGTGCGTTCTTGTAAAAAAAAATTAAATAAATAAAAAATAAAACCGCCTTTACCCCACTCCAAGGTGTGCATCTTGTAAAAAACATGACCCAGTTTTGCAATCTACAGAGGCAGCTTGGGGAGCAGTTGTAAATCTCTGTCAGGCAGGTGTTACCTACATGCATCCCAGCTTTCAGAAACAGAACTACTGCTATTCATCATGCTGTGCAAGGTACAGACACCTCCTTCTAGGAATTTTCATCCCATGTGCAAGTCATGTCCCCAGCGTGGGCACCGTCAGCATGGAGCGCTCTCCTCAGCCACAGGAGGAAGCCAGCAGTTCGGTGAACCTCCCCTCCCGTGCACACCTCACCAGTCTGCATGGGATCCCTGGCACAGAGTGGGATGCGTGAGCAGCATGCCTGGCCGGCCAATGTCCACAAAACTGAAGGGAGCAGAGGTAAGCCTCAAAGCATGAGCTCTGCCTCCACCCCACCAGGCAGGATGCTTTACTTAAAGGGGATTAATATGAGGAGTGAAAATGCCTCCTGCCTGGTCGGGGAGGAGGGTGGAGAAAATAACATTACTGGAGAACTGTGCCAGGCACTATGCCCCACTGTGTTATATGTATACAACACATACATAAGACATGAAATTATGTAAGCGAATTAATACATGCAAAAGGCCTGGAACAGTGCCTGGCACATAACAGGTGCTATATAAGTGTTAGCCCCTGCATGATGTTATTCGTCTCTCTTCATTCTCACCGTAGCTCTAGGAGGCAGGTGTTACTACTGAGGGAGCACATAGTTGGTAAAAAGTTGAAGCCAGAATTTATTTTTGCCATGGCAATGCCGTTAGGCAAATTTTTAAAATGTGTGTAATAGTCAAACATAATTATAGAAATGCAAAAACATTTAATTTGCAAAAAGATTTAATTTACTACAAAAGTTCTAGTTAAGGGATTGTAAACTGAGGTGTAATTCAAACAATAGCTATTTACCATCATGATGTTCAACAGATACCTCAAACTTACCATGGTAATAGAAAAATGCATTTTCCATTTATTGTGAACAAGTTATAAACCTACATATATACTATTTTGGGGGGAGGTAATTAGGTTTGTTTGTTTATTTAGTGGAGGTGTTGGGGATTGAACTCAGGACCTCGTGCACGCTAAGCACATAATCTACCACTGAGCTATACTCTCTACTACATATATTCCAGTTTTGAGAAAGAGAGATACAGGTAATATATTTTTAAAAATTGGGCTGAATAACACCCAAATATTTACCCTAGAATCTAGGTCATACTATGCATGAATTTTGGAATCATCAGGAAAGGAAAAGAACATCCACATACACACCACTCACACATAACTTGTTCAACATGAAATTTATTTATTTTTCCACCTTGTTCTTTCTCGTCTCCCTATCCTGCTTAATAACCCCACATCTACCCACCGTCCACACGAGAAGCCTAGGAGCCACCCTGGCCTGCCGCCTCACCCTCCTGGGTGGCCTGCCAGCTGCACCAGCTCCTGGACCAGCCTTCTACCTGGCCTGCCCATCTCCCTTGTCCTCAGAGGCGACCAGCCCAACCCACCCACCAAGGCAGGGGCCCAGCTCACCTTTGGTGTGCAGAAAGTCAAGGGCGGCGGCAACATCCCGCACCACTCGGCTGGCTTCTCGCTCGTTGAAGTGCTTCTGCTTCTGGATGTGAGCCAGGATGGAGCCTGGTGGAGGGGATACAGAGGGATGACTTTTCAGGCTCTAGTAAGTATAAGTTTTCACAGGCCAAGTTTTCACAAGTTTGGGATGGGAACATAGGCTTATTCCTCACTAAATGTCCAGCACCAAGTGTGGTACCTGGCACAGAGCAGGTACCAGCACAAAACTGGACTAAGCAACATTGGATGGCTATCTTCTATCCCTGTCTGTGATGAGCACAGAATGGAGAGAGAACAACTATTTAAGTGACCGAAAAATATAAATGCCACTGAGGCAGATTTAGCTTCTGAAATCAAAAAGAACTAAAAGTGAGTCCACATGGAATGGGGGCCTCTCTGTAGAAACTTTTCTTCCTCTGCCTCTGATCTCAGATCCAAACAAGAGCACATGCTTTCAAATGGAAATGCCACACCTTCACTGGATATGGAAAGGTCTAGAAAAAGGGAAAAAACTGCTTTCCCCCCTGAACTTTCCCGTTTATTATTGTTACTGTTGTTATTATATTATCATTTTGTTGGCAATGGCTAACATTTATTGAGCAGTTACTACATACCAAGCATTATGTGATACTCTTTAAATAGACTATTTTATCCTCACTGCAGCTGTACAAAATGTACCAAATATAGTTATCCCCATTGTGCAGTTATAGATGGGGAACCTGAAGCCAAGAATGGTTAAGTCAAGCTCACATACCAGTAGTATGTGGTGGTATCATCAGGAGTTCAGCCCTGTAAGCCTGGCCTCAGAGCCTGTGCTGGCTTCCCCTCAGCAGGACTTGTGGTCCGACTGCTGGCGGGATGGGTTGCCTTGAGCCTACTAAACACTCCCTTCACCTGCTGAATCTGGCCTGCACTCTGAGCGATGTGGTTACAGATAATTTCAGCTGCATCAAGCATCTTAGACATATAACTCACAGCGCTGGTGTCACTGGGCGGGGCGGGGCAGACACAGGCATGAACATATGGCTTGGCTCCATGTGGTCTGTGCTCACCATTGGAAGCCAGTATTTCTGAGCCAAAGGTGTCATCTCTGTGTCCTAAAAATGGCACATGTTTGCTTATTATCTCTGGTTTTTGGCATGGGGAGGGGATGGAAAATATTTCACTTGCCAGATTAAACAATCAAAGGATCCCAACGTGCTGTGGAACATTCTGAGAAAACTGGCTCCTGGCTTGGTCTCAGGCTTGCTCTACCATAGCGAGTCTCTTGTTTCCAAACTTGTTAAAAGGGAAGGTGGAGAATAACATTCTAAGCACTTCTGAGACACTTCTAAGACAGCCCCCAGCACACCCACTTGTTTTAATAACATTAACAGCTGACATCTATTGAACCCCTAGTGCCTACTGGGCACTGAGCTGAGCATTTCAATATGAATTATCTTATTTAATCTTCACAGCGTCCCAGTGAGGTGGGTGCTGTCATTATCCCTATTTACAGATGAGAATACTGTTTGGAAGGGTTATGTGGCTTGCTCAAGGTCTCACAGCTGGTAAGTGATGGAGCTCCTTTAACTCCCAAGCCCCTCCGTGTAGCCCTCCACTCAGCTCCAGGCATCATCCCTAACCTTCACCTTGCAAATGTGTCCTAGGCTTGGGTGAGTGATGGGGAGGGAAAAGGCTTCTGCATGTCAGAAAAGCAACTTAAATACTTATACCGGTGGTTGTGTGTGGGTAATGGCAGTAGTGGAGATGGTCAAGAATGGCATCTTCCATCTGAAGGATGGCCCCTTGTATCCCTCCTATCCTGGTCTGTGTCCTAAGCAATGGGACCCTCCTCTCCTCTGCTGAGCCTTTCTGGACTTCACAATGTATGCAAGAACTTCCATCTCATAATTAATTTCGTTAAACAGCGAATGTGTCAAAACAATGGATTGATAAATTGATGACTAAATGTATCTGTATATGAGTCCTATTATAATGAGAAGGCATTTATAGAATGCCCACACAGGTGACATTCTAAGCTCTGCAAAATGCTAATTATCATCCTTCCCTGCGGCCTCCCTTCTCCCAAATCAAGGGCAGTTTTAAGTCCTTCATCCTTTTTATTAGCTTGACTCGTTTTAGAAGTCTCTGGGATTCATGATGGATGATCACCACCCTGGGTCATAATCGGAAGTCCAAACACATACTCAACAGTAAGTACCTCCTTGTAGTTTCTCAAAGACCAAGTAAAATCTTGTGTCATCTTCAAAGAACTCAATCAGCTCCAAAATGTTCCTTAAATAGGGAAAAATAGGAAGAAAGGGAAAATGGTATTATATATTGAAGCCTACTTACAAATATACAATGAGAAAAAAAAAAAACCCAATGCCCTGTAAAAGGGCAGAAATCAACTTGAAATCGGAATGCTTATTAAAGACCCATGTTTGAGAAGCAGCCAAAGGTGTTAGCAAGATTCAGGTCACCTTATCTTTCCATAATGTTTAGTCTCTGGTGTTTTCACCAAGTCTGTGCTGTCAAACCCCAACCCTAAAACCCACTAGGTAGAGTTATAAAAAAAGGTCCCGGTCACATTAAACTGAATAAAATCTGCAGCCGACTGGAAGCAATTGCGGCTAATAACACTGAATAGTAGGTGTGTGTCCTGGAGGCAAGCAGCAAATAATTACTTGCCCTCCCTCTTGCCCATAAATCACGGGGCAGTATTTACATTGCCTGGAGAAAATGGAAACATCTGTCAAATAGACTTGGGGCCTAACGTGGGCACCGCTAGACCCTAACTGCTAAGCGCTACTTAATGAAACGGCCGCGTTCCCGGCCACCGTAGCACTTGTGGCCTTCCCTGGTGAGCACTCTCTGTCTGCCTGAGCATTACCGTGCTCTGCCAACAAGGTCGTCTTGTAACTCAGTAGGGAAGCCACCAGCCTGGATATCGGAGGAGTTGGGGGCTTTTTTTCTTTTAAAGAACGAAATAAACCAAGTAGAGTCTGTAATGCTGAACTCAGAACCTGCAGGGCTGGAAATAAAAATCTGTCCCTCATAAAAAAATGCTGACCACTTTGGGAGACACTAGGCTTTTACTATCGAGAAGGCGTCCAAATAAGATGGTCAAAATGGCCTAATTTGAGAGAAGATTGTAGAGGCAGTGCCTGGAGTTAAATCAACAGCAGCCCCCATCCTCCAAGCTTAATGACAAAGCCATCAATATCAGCCACTGGCTCCCTGCTGACCCTGCTGTGGAGGGAGGGTGGGGGAAGCGAAGTCTTAGAGGTGACCCTGATTTAAAGCCACATTGGGAGAGCCACTCATTTGGAGCTGGTGGTGAGCAGACTAAGACCAGGCTAGAGACCACCTTGGCCCAGTTATCAAGCAAAGAGTGTTAAACGAGGTTTCAGGACCCTTAGCAGTAGCTGCACGTACATAATGATGCCAGGGACAGAAAAGGGTACAGTCTTAATAGTTCTCATCATCCTCGTCTATTAACTAGAGCAGGTCCTACAGATTTCTACTAGGCAACACTCAGTCAGCCTGCTTTCTACAGGCACTTGAAAGAACTAAAACCCCACTTTTTCCCAAGCAGCCCCTGATTCAGATTGCTCACTTGCCTGAATTCCTGATATTTCAGTATTTCAGCCTAAACCGAAGCTAGCTTCCTTGCTTCTGCAGCTGCTTCTCATCTCTCTCTCTCTCTCTTCAACATTGAAAGATATAAGGAATTATATGCCGTTGGGGTAGCCGAGTGAGATCAAATTGCTGGGGTCAGAAGATGGTATGAAATAACCTTTTCTGTGGCCAAGCATCCCCCCAGAGAAGCAGTGAGTAACCCAACACCATACTCACTTGTTTCCTTGACACTGATAGAGTGTCTCCACCTCTCGAAATACCCTACTTCGACTGTGCCCTGCTTGTTTTTCGATGATCTGTGTGAAAAATAAAATCTGTCATATACACCTACCTGGTCAAAACACTCCTCAGCAGGTGCCCTCTGGGAGAGCACAAGGCCAAAATCAGACCAAATCCAGTTTCAAGCACAAGGTGGAGCAGGCCTTGGGGACACAGGAACTGTGGTTCCATCAGTCAGCAAAGCAACAGACTGGCCCAAGAGCTTTCCAGCCAGATGGGCTCTGGCCAAGTACATTACCACCAGAGCCCATGAGGCTGCTGCCTGGCTGCCCTGAGGAAACTGAGGCAGCCAGCAAGACAAAGAGCTAGCTCTACCCAGCTCTTACCTGAAGGCATCTCTCTTTGCCTTAAGGGTAAGAATTTACCAGCTCTACTGATGGATCTTCTAGTATCGGTGGAAGAGCAAGGGCAATAAAGGGTACAGTGAAGAGGAGCCAAAGCTCCCAGGCCCAGCTCAGATGCCACTTCTGCAATTCTCCTGAGAATTTACCCTCTGGCGGGCACTGTATTAAGTCATTGAGTTACATAATCTCAGTCAATCCTTACAACACAATTCTGAAAGACAGGCAGAAGTAAAACATTTTGCCCACAGCTCTGATAAGTGGCAGGGCTGAAATTCAAGCCCAGAGCTGCCTTCAAAGCCCTCACTATCTTTTCTTGGAGAACCTAGAGGCTTTGTCTCTCCTATGATGCTGTGGGCTGCTTCCTATCCCTGGAGATGCTGGCGAGTACTGACTGAAGGAATGGTGAGCCAACTGATGAGCAGGTGGTTTGTGCAGGGACTGGCTGACTCTGAACATCTCTACAGACCCATCCAGAGCCCAGACTGTTGCAAGCAGAGCCTGTGAGCAAGTCTCCTGCAGAGCTGTCTCTGCCTTACAGTCCCATGTGCAGAGTGGGAAGATATCTGGTTCCTCCATTCCAGGACTGCTGTGAAGAACATTTCAAACTTCTCCAATATCCAGCAGCACAAACATCCACAACCAAGTGTAACTTTCCAAATAAGTCCACATCTATTAGTAACCACTGGACCTATTTTCTGAGCAGAGAAGTGCGATGCTGGGGCACAGAAGTTATTCAACTTGTTCGTTCACCAAGTAGGTCAGATCAAAGTCAGGCAGAACTTTCTAGCTGGCAACTATCCAGCAATGGCAGATTTTTCTCAGAGGAGGTAATGAGCTCCTGCTACCAGAGATTGGGGGTGGGGCAGAACATGGAAAACTAAGTAAGCAGTTACAGAGGAGGTTCAGGACCAGATCACCCTGAAACTCCATACCAACCCTGAGACTCTAGGATTCATCAATCGGTTGCTTGTAGAGAAAGTCCTAATAAAACCAAGTATTGTGGGGCCAGGCTAGGGAAGTAGCCCATCTCTAGGGAGTTTTCAAAGAACAGGAGAGACAAGAGCGACAAGAGACATGGGCAGAGCTGCTGAAACCAAAGAATTGCCAAGCCAGGGTCCAGAGTTTGACCGGAGATAACGGAGCCTGGAGGAGAGATAACTTTCAAGAAATATGTCTGTCATCCATAAATGCATTCAAACCTTTGAATGTTGATTTACATTTGTGGTTTTTACCACAGGCATTCTTTTAAAAAATTACTTATAATTTTTATTGACCTGTTTCCAAAAAAGAATCGAGCTGGTGCTCTTGCTACCATATGAAGCAGCACCCCAGCAAAAAGGAACGTGGCTTAGCAGAAGTGTTCTCCTTTATAAATCCAGCTGGGACTATGACCAGGTAGTTAAAAGAAGAAACAATTCTTTCAGGAGCCAGTTTGGCTGGGTTTGCTCAGATGAGGCAGTGCTTAGATCTGGTGGCTCAGGTAGATGATTTGAAAACTTTGGTGGGTACCAGAATCACCTGGACAGCTTGTTAAAATTTACAAAGTAGAGCCTGCGGGCAAGTCTTCTTTATGTTGCAGGTGCTGACCTCTAGTTTCTGATTCAGCAGCTCTGGGATAGGGCCAGGTGATCTGTACCTCTAACAAGGTCCCAGGCCTGCATCAGCACTGCTGGGGCAGGGATCATACTTTGAGAGGCACTGCCCTAGATCCATCTCTTCTTCCATGAAGAGTCAGCAAATGGAAGCACAGAGGGGCGAAGTGAACCACTCCAAGGTCATGCAGCTGGAAGCCACCTCTCCTGCCCCAAATCTGAGTGCCCATCCTCATTTCCAGCTACTGTACGTCACTTGCGTAGCACTTTGTCATCTGTAAAGTGCTTCTGCGTCTACCAGTTCATTTTTATCTTCATCTTCATAACGATTCCATGAGACAGGAAGGGCAGGGGTTATTATCTTCATTCTAGAGATGTGGGAACTGAGGTTCAAAGAGGTTCAGTCACTTGTCCCAAGTCAAACAGTAGTAGTTTGTCAAAACGGAGACTCAGATAGGCCTTCTAATTCCAAACCTGACTGTTCTCCGAAGTTAACTTCACTCATTAGAGACAATGTTTTACGCACTTTACATATATTAACTTATTTAATCCTCACAACAATATTATATAGGTTCTATTATTACACTCATTATATAGATGAGGAAACTGAAGGAGAGAGAGGTTAAGTAATTTGTCTAATATTACACAGCACGTAAGTAGAGAAACATAAATTAAAATCCAGTGACTACAGCTTCCATTCTTATTGAGCCACCATACTGCGGAATATACAATTTACCTGGTTTAGGACAAGCGAGGACTGACTATCTGCAAAGCAAAGCCTGGCATCCAGGGGAGACACTCACTTTGACAGCATACTCCTTGCCGCTCTGCAGGCTCACAGCACCTTGAACTTTGGCATAGGCTCCCTCTCCAAGCAGTTCAGAGGTCAGCTTGTACATATCTGGAGGTGAAATAGGTTAGAGGAAAAATGAGATGTCACCCCTTTGTAAGCTAAGATGGAAAAAAGAGCCCTGTCACTTGGCTTCCCCAGCCTGGCGGTGCGGGTGCCTGACCACTCCGAGGCACTTAGTGACGAGAGGGAAGCTGTTAGTGCTTCCAGCTGCCTGGGACCCAGCTTCACAACAACCAAGTCACACTGAAGGATCCTGTTCCTTTTTAGAGATGAGGTCGGTGAAAGGGTTCAATTTGACACATTCTTCCCAAGCACCTACTATGTGCCAGGTGGCATATTAGACTCATAGTAGGGACACAGTGAGGAATAAAGCATAGTCCCCACACTTTGAGAGTCACAATCCAGAGGGGAAGACAAACTTGTACACAAGTGACCCCAGAATAAACCAGGCAGTGGTAAGTACTGTCAGAGAGGGACAAGTGAAAAGGAGCTGGGGGGAGAGAAAGGTTAAATCTATTCAGGGAATCTGGGGAATCCTCACAGAAGGGGTGTGATATGAATGAACACCACTCATTCGTTTACTCATTTGTCGAGCCCCTACTATGTGCTCAGCTGTGTGCCAGGCACTGATGATACAAAGGGGAATAAGCATTGTTTTATTTTATGCCACACACAGTGGAAGTCACACAGTAGAAGTCACTGGAGGATTCTGAGAGGTTTCCAGAAGTCACCCACAGGAAACAGGACACAGAAGTAGGATGCAAATGGATGCCTTGAGGTTTTTGGGGTGCTGAGTCAGAGGGGTTCTAACATAGCAACAGGGCCTGGGTTGAAAGATCACTTATGTGACATCCCCGAGCTCACAAACAGCACAAACTCTGTAACCCGCTTCCAGAGGAAGCCACAGCTCCACCGTGGCTGCTGCCTCCCTTGACCTTCGGTTTTTCCCTCTCGAGGCAGCCTAGTGTTTAAACCCACAGACTGAACAGAACACTTTTCAACCATGAAATTAGATTTTATCACTTTTAGTAATGAGATGTCCTATAATTGCACAAGCCATCCTTGAATAACAGGAAATACTCTCATGTTCATTGAAAGAGAAAGAATTGCTGACTTGGAAACTATTCTAAAAACCTTGGGACTTTTGTCCATTCCCCCTCTCCCCACCCCTGCTGCCATACACACACATCTACTGTTTGAGTTAAAGACAGACAAACAGACAAAACCCTACACTAAGCAACTTCTTGGTTCCATCATAGTTTGGTCTCACAGTTGCTTTTTGAAAAGCATGCTGTTGTTTTTAAGTATTTTAAATGACATGCTTCTTTCACAATGAACACATCAGTATTGGCCTTTGCACATGTCAGGATAGGTTGGTGGCTGGAGGTTCAATATCCCTGACTCACAAAGGGCTTTTTATTAGGACTACTCTACAAAATAGTCAATTCACTAGTGTGCCTGCAATGTTGGAAAGGGGGACAGTAAGGAGAAGCTATTTCAGGTCTCACAGTGAAAGAAACAAAAAGATGGAGGCTCAGTCACTCCTAGGAGTAGCTACTGATCCTTGCAGTCCTTTGCAGAAGTGTCCAGGGAGTCACTTCATCCCATCACGTGCCCAGTGATAACAGGACCAGCACTGAGCTGATGCCTCACACAGAGGGTTCAAAATATTTGATGACCCAACATTATAACCCCTGAACACAACATGCACTCTTAAGGTGGAGCCAAACTCATACAGCATAAGTCGTTGCAATCTCCAGGAGTCAATTCTCTGCCTACGGAAGATTTAAGTTTCACTTGCAGCCATGGCCCTTGGTATTCTCTCTTCCTCTTACATGGTTGTTCTACCCCTCAGTAGCCCCTCCAGGGACAGCTGAGGGAAAGATCACAACTGAAAAGGGGCTGAAACACACCAGGTGATCTTGCTTCATGTGCAACTCTGACAGGTTGGTCTTTCTGTCCCTAGACCATTCAGAGGAGGCCTGTGAAACATCTGAGGGTTTTCCCATCTCTGCATGCTCTCTCTCTTCTGTAAATTCTCTCACCCCTATTTCTCATGTCTGTCACACAGATAACCAGGAAGGTGGTTCTAAGATGATGCATCGTATGACCTACACCCATGGGCCACCAGGACGCTCCTTCCATGCCTGGGGAGCCACAGACTGAAGCTAAGAGACCTAAGAGGGTACCAACCTTCAAACTTCCCTGGTAGGGAGTCAGTGGCCCGGGCCCTCCGCTTCTTCTTCTTCCGCTTGTCACTTTCTGCAATGGTAACGGGTTCACTGCTGCCCATCTCTGGGAGAAAAGAGGAGACGTGAGGGAAATATCACTGTACGGATCAAGCTATAATCTCACCCAGAAGGAAAAACAGTGGGGGGATACCCAGGAGTTTTATACTGATGGTTTTTAAATATCTGTGAGGACTATTGATCTGTTTTGACCCAGGAGGCAAAACTAAAGGCGAAACCATTATAGGAGGTCATTAACTGTGGAAAGGAACTCAGACAGACGGGCTAGATTAAAAGAGGATAGCAGAAGCCTGCTGTAACCAAGCTCATTAGCACATGGATTTAGATCTGCCATCAAACTGTAGTCCCCAAACAGAAGAATGAATCCATTCACAGAATCCCACCTGTGACATCCTCCAGCCTCAGCACCAGAAAGGCCGGACCCAGGGAGCTAAGCAAGATGGGAGGTGGGTCTGGTACGGCAGTGGTGGTGGGGGATCTGGGATGTGGTGGTGGTGGGGATGTCCATGCAAATGAGATCACATGCTCAGTAACATCCCTGTGGGCATTCATAGTGATTCAAAAGGCCTTTAGTGGAGATTGCCTCTGTGAAGGTACAACAGGGCAGGAAGTGGGTTTGGTCCTAAAGAGGATGGTCCTAAATTACTTCATGTCCAAGGGCACAGACTTAAGTGCCTGTGAGTCCCAGAGCATACTCTCCTTCTGCAACTCCTTGTTTGAGAGGATGCAGGTAGGGTCTATTCGGAAGCCTGTAGTTAACGGGCCTACCCCAGGCTGCCGGCTGTGGTCATTTACTGCAAAAACATTATTATCTCTCGCTGGCAAGCACCTGGCTCCCCATATTAAAGGGAGGATTTGTGAGGCAGACATTCAGACATTGAGCAGATTGGGCAGGAAGGGTAGGAACAGAAATAATAAGCAGGAGCCTGAGAGGGGGAAAGAGAAAAGGAGGAATAATGAACCAGTGCCCAATCATAGTCCTGTTTCTAAGACACTCTGGTAAGGGCCTTCCCCTGTTAAAGATAAATTACTTATAGAACATGTCATGCCCTTGATCCAGAGTGGAGCCTTAATACTCTTTGCCTGCAGTTAGAAATAATAAGATTTCTCTGAAGTCTCTGGGTCTAAATCCCCACCAGGGTGATTAAACCTTTACATCCTTCTAAAATAGAGGCACTCGAGCACTGATGGGGCATACGATGTGAGAGACTTTTAGACCAACCTTCAATAAACACTGGCTCTGGGTTGCTGGATTTTTTTTTTTTTTTCTGAGAGATTTGGAAATGGAAGCTGGCTCTTTGCCCACTGAGGGGAAAGGCCCTCTCTCTTCTCCAAGGACCTTGGCTGAACACGATCAGAGAAATGGCAAGTCTGCTCAGGAAGATTGATTAGAGGTGGTATGTCTACTGTACGCTGTTCTCAGAAGCAAGTACACACAGCCATTAGGAGAAAGCACACAGAACAATGGCACGTTTCGACACCACAGTCCAGAAAGCCTGGCTAAGCAGCCAAGTGTCTGACAGCTCAACTGAGGTGCCTGCTTCCTTCCATTTTTAGGATCTGATGACAGCAGACTTTCATTTACACTTCAGAAAACAGATAAACACGTGGATAAAAGGAAAACACAGAGGATCTCAAGATATTACTGTAGCCAACAGCTTCAAGCACAAGACATATCTGGGGACTGCAACACACTATGAATTCAAAGATTGAACTTCAGCATCAACACCCAAGGGTCCACCTTCACCAAGGGAAATTAAAAGGAAAAAAGCTGCCCCACACAGTAAGAAATTCTACAGAAATAAAACATAGGGCCACTCATCTTCAGGAGCCCAGGAAGGGGGTACTGGCCATTGGGACAGCAGGCTGAGAAGGAGGGACCACTTTCCCTCTAGTCCTGCCCTTGCGTGCAGTTCAGTGGCAACCCTGTCCCCCCATCTGTCTTCTCGTGGGCACTGCGGGCCAAGTGCAGAGTGGATGGATTTGGGATTCACTTCTCTTTTTCCTTCCCCTGCCCACACTCTGAAGGAGGGCCAAAGGACAAGCAAAACAGCCCAAAGGCAGCAATGGAGAGGAGCAGCAGGAGAGCCGGCAGCGTACCGTTCACGGGGGATGCTCAGACACACTTACGACTTGAGCTCAAAAGCCCTGTTAGCTGCAATTTATACTCGGTCTTCACCGCAACAAGGCCGAGGGAGCCTCTTGTGGATGCGGCAGACCTCTGAGCATTGCTGCACACACAGCATTAGATTTTATGGCTTCGCACACAAAAAGATGGAGTACCTGGTCTATTCTGCATGGATTTCAAGGGAAGAGGGCGCGCCAGAAGGGACAAATGGTTAGCACTTTCCTTGGAAACCAAACTTGTTGTAGGAGAGTTGTTTTTGAAACTAGGAAGAAAAAATGTAGGAAGACAGTGACGTGAAAAAAACATGCTTAACATCCTTGTTTACATGGGGTAGGGGGATGGAGATGTGTAATAATCTTACCAATGGGTTGAGAGCTCTGTCTGTAGCCTGTCCTTACACTCTATTTCGTCACCGACTGTCCACTAGCAGGGTCTGTGAGACCTTCGTTTATTAGATGTGCAATCATTTGATAAAGGCTTCCTCAGGGAGCAAGGCTCCACAGTCAAGCTTGTCCTTGGCTCACCTCCTTCCCTCAGCCTAAGAACTGCTTTCAGGCATCAGGGTCCAGCTCAAAAGTACCCCCCGACCTCTCGCTTTAGAATGAGTTAAGGTTTGTGCAAACACTTTGGGAATATATGCAAATCTATGTGGTGTTACTGTACAGAACTAGAAGCTGGTGCTCCAAGCGCCCTGCCAGCAGCTGTACTAGAGCACTAGTTTCATTTGGCCTTGAGCTCTCCCCTGTGTCCTAAAGGCCAGGACTGTTGTCCAGTCACCTCTGCATCTCCTGTAAGTTATGGCGTGTGTCAGGCATGTATCAGGCATCAGAAAACATGCACTGAAACAAAATGCTATGAAAGGACGCATATGCTCGGTGTTAGCTGCAGGCCTGTCACCCAGGCCCTCTAAATACCAAGTGCACACACTGAAAGAAATGTGGACACTTTTGCCCTGCAGGCAACGTACAGTAAAACTATTCAGCCTATAAATTTCCTGATAAATTCCCTCTCAAAAAAGCCCTAGGACCCAAAAGTTTCTTAACTTTTTAGCAAGAAGCCGGGTCTTTGACACAGGACTGGGCCATGTATCTGCTATTTCAGAGGAGGGAGGGGGCACTTCTTTCATGTTTTCAGACAGACCCCAGCTGGCATGGAGACTCCCAGCACTTCCACTGCCTCCAGCCCTTGCCTGCCTCTTGGGCAAGGCTTGGGGGCCCTCCACTTGTGTATCGGCAGAGGTGGACCCGGAGAGGAAGCTCACGGCTGACGGGGAAGGCTCGTAGGCTTGGCATCAGGAGACCTAAGTGAACGCATTTCACAGGTCTGCCCCAGAGTCCAGTGTGTAGTGGGGCTGGGCGGCATTACACAGATCGCAGTGTCTCACTCAGCGAAGTAGTGAGCAGGGGAAGATCTGTGTAGTCTCCTCACCACAGTGTCATCATCATCATCAATACATGTGTTTCCATTCCTAGGCATAAGTTTATCCTGTTTCCTCCATTCAAATAAGGGTAGGGAAGCATGTTCTCCTTTCTTTGTAAAACCTGTTAGTCAACAGGTATTGATTGTGCTGGAAGTGCAGTAGGAGTTAAAGATACAGATCCAGCCACGACCTGGGTCCTGCCCGGGGAGAGGGCCTGGAGGACTTGCAGAGAAGATGAGGCGGGGCCGAGGGGCCTCTCCTGGTGGGACTACAACAGCCACAGGTATTCCTGACATGCAAATACTGATCCACTGTTTACCCCACAAGCTGACCCCAAAGGCTGCCTTCTCAAAGAACTAGGCCATTTCCCCATGAAGTCGCATGAGCCACATTACCCTCAGAGGCACCAGGTCTGTTCTCCATCTTTCAGTAAAGCCTATAGGGAACATACCAGCTCCTATGTCTGGTATGTGATATCAGTGATGATCATTCTTCCCCAGGAACATGACTTTGCTGGGTAACTCGGCTTGGCAAACTTAGCTCATGCTCCTCTCCCAACCATCCTCGAGTTCTTTTCAAGGTTGGTGATTCACTTTCCAGCCCGTGAGAGTTTGTTCCCTCGGTCACTAGTGCTTTCTAGAGAAGGAAGAGTAGTGATGGTAAGCTGATGAGGATAGTTACCAGTTCAGCTGCCTTCTCAGTCAGTGGCTGACTGAGCAACCCAACAAATGGAGAACCGAGAAAATGAAAGGAGGCTGAGGAGATGAAAGAGAAGGGGATGGACACTCCTAAGGAAGAGACCAAGACTAAGAAATCTGAGGCAGAGGAGGAGAAAGTGAGGAGGGACCTGGGGAGACTGGCCCAGGACATTCACTTCCCTGCAGCAGTAGTCCTAGGGGTTCTGGTACATACTCACACGGTGCTGACCGCATGCCAGGCAATGTTCTAAGCATTTTGCAAATGCCACATTGTACGTAGCCTAACTTATTTAGTCTTCACAACTGTATGAGGTAAGTATAATTACTGTCCACATTTTACAGATGAAGAAATTGGGTACAAGGAGATTAAGTAATTTGCCCACGATCACATAGCTAGTTTAGTGGCAGAGCTGGGATTTAAATCTAGACAGTCTGGCTCAGAATTCAAGCTTTTAACCATCACAGTATATTTAAACATTAATGCTGACAGGCAGAAGGAGATAGCCAGTCAGAGTTAGCCAGGCACCAATAAGAATGCTTTTTAATTTGGAAACCCTAGCACAGAGCTTCCCCACTGATGTTCTGTGAGATACCAATCCTCTCACCAGGCTGAACAATGTCATTTTCTCTGTGTGCTATGATGTCAAAAGGCCTAAGCAGCACTGCTCCAGCGTATGTAAATACAAGGGAATTACTACCACATTACATTATTATACTAATCCAAAATCTAATTTATCAGAAGTTTTTCCTCCTGGCTCTGAGATGGCTCTGCATTTTGTGTTCTGGACTGTTACGTAGGATGAGCCACCTGCCAGGCCAACCACGTTAATTCATGGCAGTTTTCGTATCAGGTACAAGGCTACATTAGTAGCCTGACCTATGAGATGGCTGATTTGGTTTCTGATGGCATCATTTCTATGGAGGTGACAAGGTCAAGGAAAGGACAGAAGCTAGTCAAATTTAATGCATGATGGATGAAAGAAGCCACCTGTGAAATCAGCTCGTCCTGATCAACGGACAGTCTGTGAGTGTGACTCCAAGGGGCTAACACATTTCACAGGTCTGCCCCAGAGTCTAGTGTGTAGTGGGGCTGGGAGGCATTCTATAGACTGCTGTGTCTCACTCAGCCACAGTGAAAGCAGTATGAGGCCTGCTAAGGTGCCAGCGGGGTGGTGATTCACAACAGGCCTCAAACAGGGCTGGGATGGTAATATTTCCAGAGGCAAAAGTTCTAGATTCAGGCCCATCTTTTTCCCGTTTTATGATCCTGGGACCATAAGCAGCCTTCAGAGTTGCCGCTGCATCTCCTGGTGGAAGGAATGAGAAGAGGAAAGGTGGAGCGGGTAAAGGAAGTGTGTGCTTAAGAAACAGCAAGCAGGAAAACAGAACTACCATCTGATCCAGTAATTCTACATCTGGGTATTTTTCTGAAGAAAATGAAAACATTAACCCCAAAAGATATCTGCTCTCCCATGTCCACTGCAACATTATTTATAATAGCAAAGATACAGAAATAATCTAAGTATCCACTGATGGATGAGCAGATAAAGAATGTGAGATACACACACACACACAAATGGAATATTAATCAGACATAAAAAAGAATGACATCTTGCCATTTGCAACAACATGAATGGTCCCTGAGGGTATTAAGATCAGTGAAATAAGTCAGAGAAAGACAAATATTGTATGATCCACAGGATTTCACTTACATGTAGAATCTTAAGGGAAAAAAGCTCATAGATAGAGAACAGACTGGTGATTGCCAGTGGTGGCAGGTGCTGGGGTGGGAGAAATAGGGGGTGAAAGGG
Organism: Vicugna pacos; assembly: GCF_048564905.1. Taxonomy (NCBI): domain Eukaryota; kingdom Metazoa; phylum Chordata; class Mammalia; order Artiodactyla; family Camelidae; genus Vicugna; species Vicugna pacos. Next base: position 33,725,500 of record NC_132999.1, on the reverse strand, counting down.
GTCAAAAGTTATAAAATAAGTCATGGGATGTAGTGTACGGCATGGCAACTAGAGTTAATAATACTGTGTTGTATATTTGAAAGCTGCTAAGAGAGTAGATCTTAAAAGTTCTCATCATGCACACAAATTCTGTAACTATGTATGGTGATGGATGTTAAGGAGACTTACTGTGATGATCATCTCACAAACATCAAATCATTATGTTGTACATCTGAAACTAATATAATATTGTATGTCAACTGTACCTCAATTAAAAAACAAAGAGAAAGAAAGAAATAGCAGGCAGGAGTAAAGGACAGGATTTGTGTGAGCAGGATAGTATAAAAAGCTGAAAAAGGCAGGCTGAAGTTAGTTCACCCAAGCTTATTATTATGGCCTACAAGGCCCTCCAACATTTGGTGCCTGTCTACTTTCCAGCTCACCAACTGTCAGTCAGTCACTTTTTCAAGGAAAAATGAAAATAGTGGCTAGTTCAGCTTTCACGTTAAACAATCTCACAGGTGCTTTTCCTCGCGACAAGCGTGGTCCTTTGTGTGCAGCAGAAGGGCTTTACAAACATTTCCACAGTGCCATGCAGGATATTAAAACAATACGTACTCAAGGGTTGAGATTAAATTAGTAATTTTTATTGCTTCATCCAGGATACTTTTAAGTGAAAATGGCATTTAAAAAAAAAAAACTGCAATCACATGATGAAGAACACAACGACTAGCCCAGTTCAGTGCCACTTCCTAGATTCACGTGAAGGCACCAGCAGTTTTGCACACTGTTGCTTTGCAATGACAAACAGCATCTTGGCACTATTATGAAAATAGTTTTGACCTTGAAGATACCCTGAAAGGGTTTCAAGGGCTCCCAGGGTCTGCAGAGAACCACTGTGCCAGGCAATGGGGAGGGGCTGGGCAGGGCTAGATCTGTGCTTTAGGGCTATCAAACTAATTGTGATGGCAGAACAAACTGGAGGCAGGAGAGGGGCTGGAGGGAAGTGAGACTGTGGCAACAATGGGGAGGAAGAAAGGAAGGTGTGTCACTGAGGCAGGGATAGAAAGGAACAGAAAGAGGCGAGGGGTGTTACGGAGAGAAGGAATGAAGCCACAGAGGTAAAGCTGGTCCTGGTCCTGCCAAATGACTGGAGATGATGGAGGAGTCAAAGACCACTATCCTCCTGGAAGGAAGGCACGAGGTCTAGTTTCTCTCTATCCCAACTGCCTCGTATGGAGCCAGGCACAGAGAGGGATCTCACTGTATGTTTATTAACTAAAGTCAGGTAACCAGAAGAGCAGCAGTACCATCAAAGAAGGGGGAGAATTCAGGAAGGGAAGCCGGTTGGGTTGGAGAGCAGGGAAAGTCTGTGTCACTGGGAAGCGTCAGATGAAGGAAGGTGATAAAGCATCAAAGTATGAAAACTCACAGATCATTCTCACCCAGTCCTCATCCGAAGCAATCTACAAATGAGGTACTGTTTATACCCTGCCAGGCATGATGAAACCTCAGGTTAGTGTGTCATACAGAACACTTCAAAATGTCCTCATATATGTCACATATACTAAACAAAAACAAAAACAAAAAAAACAAACGAAAAACTTGAAAAGATACATCTCAAGCCATTAACAGAATTTCACTTCTTATACTTCCACTGTATTTGATTTTGTTTTGTTATGATATAGTTTTACCTTTATATTTTAAATAAAAGGGAGTATGTTTTACTTACTGCATGGTGTTCCTTACGACCCTCTCTGCCATTTATTCTGGTAGAAATGTGCTTCTTCCTACCCAGTAACTGCCAGGCAGCCCAGCTAATCCTAGCTGCCCAACTGAATATCAGATTCTCCCACCTGCCCCTTCCTCTGGAAATATCAGATACAGGTCTCCCTCACTTTTGGAAAGTTCATTTTATACGACTTTGCTTTTACAAAAGACCTATGTTAGTATGAACCTGTTTTCAAGAAATACGAAGATTTTCATTTTTATGAAAAAGGGCGGCAGTGAAATAGGGTGCAGCATTTGTTTTGCAGCAAACATTCTAGAGGCAGCCATGCCCGAGCAGTGAGAGTGGCACCGCCAAGCTCCTTCCCCAGGAACTACACTCAGCGTCAAGCTGCCAGGATTTGAACTGTGACTGTGAGCATCTGTGCTTGATCTCCACTTACTTTGTGCATCCGTTACTAAGATGGGTCCTAAGGTAATTGCTTTACACCACTTCAGCTTAAGAAGGCTTTCTATTTTCGGATAGCATGGGAACCTGCAATTTCAACCTGACGCAATCTAAAAGGTTCAGTGAAATGTGCAGCCAGTCGTACCTATAGGTCTGCCCAACTTTGGAAAGTGAATCCTCTGTAAACCTGAAATTCCAAATGCAATAATGCTCCTGCCAGGGGGCTGTGGTCTTCAGCTACAGGAAGTGCTTCAGCGGCCTCTGTATGTAGCAGACATTTTTCAGCTCTCCAATGGCCTCTGCTTCATCATACCTGGCATGAAAATCTTGGGAAAGCAGAAAGAGAAAGGACGTAAAAATGCTGACTCAAAAAAAAAAAAATGACCAGAGAAGATAAAGATCAACCTATGTTTCTCAAATCTACATGTCACACCAGTAAGTAGAGGCAATCACAGGTTTCCCCAGTCTTTAAATTCAGACATTGGAGCATTTAAAATGCTGACACAAACCATTTGAAGATTTAACAAGGGTCTGAGTAAAAGGTTTCAGACTATGCTTCCGTTGTGGGATTCCAGACCCAAAAAAGCATAACTGGACCTGGATGACAGATATGGACACCTCTGTTCACTGAAGAGCCTCAGGTGGAAGGTAAAAGCTGCCACTTCTCTGTTGTCTGTGTTTTTTAGAGATGAATGAGCTCTGGCTCCATCTCTTAGTGGTCAGGTCCAAGTCTTACAGGCAGGAGGCAGCAGAGTCAGAAAGGTAAAGCAGATGCTGAGAGCAGCAGGTGGCATGAACAGGAACAAGGTTTTATGCCAAATGCTTAACTACTGCTAGTTTTCCTCTTGATTGCTTCATTTTCTGTATGTTTACTGCTATTTTTAATCTCATGGTTCTAGTTATCACATGTCAAAGTTGATTTGCCAATGTCTCTACGAAGTGAATATGTACTTCCCCTTATCCCAGTGGAAAAGCTCTGAAAATGTGGTTTAAATCTGAATTCTGGGCTCTCGTGCCAAAATTTCTAAAATGGCTTTCTGACTGGAAGCCAGATGTGTTTCACCATTTCCTCAAATCACATGTCCCAAACTGGACTTGCCCCAATCCCTATCTACCCCCTTCTTTCTTCTTTCTCTTCTTCTCCATCAGATTATATCATCTTGCCAGTCACCCAGCCACAGAATCTTTAAATCATTTCTAATGTATCTTTTTCCTCCAACCTCATAAGCTCCAAATATTCCCACTGTCAGGCTTTTCCCTCAGCCTGGTATGTAGCTCCTTGAAAAATAACACCTATTCATCCTTCCAGGCCCATCATAAATTACTGAAAGCAGTCCCACAAATTACAGGAATAGTCCCTGACTCTTTTTTCTACTTTGTCCAGCATTTTAATTGAAACCACATCTACCATAATAATACTCAGAGCTGGCAGTACACATGCACATGTGGCTCTCCCACGAGGCCATACACTCCTCAAGGGCAAGGACAAATCTTATTCAACTTTGCACTTCCAGCACCAAAAAAAGGGAGCTCCAGTAAATATGTGAATGAATTACTCACCCACAAAATATTTCTTTATTGTTCAACAGAGAATGTTGACACACAGAATAATCCTTCCTATTGTGCTTTTTATTCTCAAACAAATCTTTATGGCCCAGTGGAACCACCTCCAGGGCCCAAAGAAGCTCTGGTTACACTCCTTCTCCTATGGCCATGGTGCTTCCAGGGACAACCCTGAACACGCTGACTTTTAACTCCTTGTCTTCAGTCTTGCTGCAGGTTGAAACTCCTTGGTCCCTTCTTGCTGCCTATAGTAGGGGGTGGCTAATTTTTTCCTGTAAAGGGCCAGACAGTCAATATTTTAGACTTGTGTGTGTCATATGTTCTCTGTCACAACTACTCAATATATTGCCTTTGCAGAGTGAAAGCAGCCAGAGATGATACATAAATGAGTGATTGTGACTATATTTCAAAAAAAACTTAATTCATGGAGGCTGAAATTTTAATTTCATATAATTTTCATGTCACAAAATATTAATTTTCTATTGAACTTTTCCCCCAGCCATTTAAAAATGTAAAAAGTATTCTTGGCTTGCAGTCCATACAAAAACAGGTGGTGAGCCCGATATGGCCTGCAGGCCCTAGAGCCAACCCCGCTTATTTCCTCTCCTCACTAGCTCCATTCCTCTACATGTGCACGCGTGCACACACACATACACACCCTCTCTGTTCATTTCTACCTCTAGGAGGCCTACAGTAAAAAACAACCTTCAGAATTCCTCTATGGACTCTGTGTTATTCTGCTGCTTGGGGCCACTCCAGGGCTGGGGAGGTAGAAAGTACATGAGCTTTTGAGCCATTAGTGCCTAGATTCAGAGTCTGGCCTTACCATGTACCAATGGGGTAGCATTGGACATAATACTTAACCTCTCTGTGCTTCACTGTCATCATCTATAAAATGGGAGCAATAACACCTACGTCACAGGGATTTTGTGAGAACTAGATGAGCTAATGCAAATCAAGTTCATGGCACAATGCCTGGCTTAGATAAGTAGGCACTCAGTAAGTTGTAATTATTATTCTAGCTTGGGATATGGCTTCCCCAGATCAGCTGTGGCCCTGGAAAGCAATCCAGCTACTCTGTAAACCAAACTGGGCAACAGGAGGGAAAAGACTGAAAGCAAAGAACAAAGGCAGATAGATAGAATTTGGAGGTTTTCAGACAGGCCCCGGAATTCTAAGTGCCTGGTTGGCCCTGATTCCTTCCAACACCATTCCAAATTCTGCTGGGCCTCTCCTCTTCCTCCTCCTCAGAAAGAACTTCTGACTCTCACACTGCCTGTATCTTCTCAGCATTCCTTACCTAATACGCAGATGAGCCCTGGAATGTTCTCCTCATTCTTATACCACCTCCTGGTAGAGGACTGGGAAAGGGTGAATGTGGCCAGACCAAGTCTACACAGACTAGCCTGTCACTTAGGTCTTATATCACCTAGGCACCCAACTCCCTCACAATTATTCATGAATTTCCTGCTGTATAGGAAATGGAATTTTTCCAGAGCTCAAGAATTAGTCTCTCTACAGAAGTTTTAGAGCAAAAAACCAAGTATAAAAAGAAGGGGTCCATCATACTACTTTTAAGACAGAAGCCATCAATGGGGGAGAGAGAAGCTTGTGACACCTCTCTCTTTGGTCCAAAAGGCCAGATTTGAGCCTGGCACTTCCTTGCTCCAACACCTCTGCTGGATATCCACTGTCTCCAGAATAACCAAGCTCATATGCTGTCACTCAGGGCTTCTGCACTCCTGCCCAGGGCACCCCTCCTGCATTATATCTTACCCTCCTCTACAGAAGTCCTGACCTACAACCCAGGCGAAATGGATAGTTTCTACATAACTGCCCTGAACAATCTCCAGCTTCCCACATGTGTGCATAATTCAATCCCAGCACCTGAAACATTTTATTATACATCTCCCCCTAGACTGTGAGCTAGGGACAGGGCATAGACTCTGTCTGATCTACCTCTGGGTCCCCTACACCTAGCACAGTGTCTGACATGGGCCAAACACTTAATAAATATTCATGAGTGAATGGAAATACCTGAAGTTATTCTGCCCTTAAACTGTTTTAGTTGGACTCTTTATTAGCAGAATAAGCACAGTCTGGGTCACTGCCAAGAAGTAGAAAGACCTAAGAGAAAGAAAAGCAGCACGACCAATGTGATCTAAGCAACGGAAAATAGGTTTTAAGAGCAAAGTAAAAGAAACCAAGGCTGTTTAGCCTGGAGAAGAGAAGAGGAGACCTAACTTGATTCTGGCTTTAAGTATACAAAAGGTTTCATGAGAAAGTCTTGATCTCACCCTCCCTTTATAATCAGAAGGAACTTTTCCATATTCATGGAAAATGGAACAAGAAAAAGTGGCTTACGTTAAGGCCAGAGGGGCTTAAGCTGGAGAGAAAGAAGAACCAAGTTAGGCACCACTTTTCCAGAGATACTGTTACTGTACTTTTTGGCAAGTGAATTGGAAGGGTTTTGCTGAGCACTTTTGTCGAAGGCTGTGCAAAAGGAAATAAATATGCTGCTCTGTTCCTGTTTGTTGTGGAGACCAGGTGGGTGAAAATACAAGTTGGGTAAGATTTTCTAATGAGCCACTGACTTTTCATTGCCCCCTCTTCCTGCAGGCACACTCTGTCATATCACACTTAGCAATCCGGTGATGGAACAATCTAGTACAGGCATACTTTGGCGATATTGCGGGTTCAGTTCCAGACTATGGCAATAAAGTGAATATCGTAATAAAACAAGTCACACAAATTTTTTGGTTTCTCAGTGCATATAAAAGTTATGCCTACACTATACAGTAGTCTGTTAAGTATGCAATAGCATTATGTCTAAAAAAAGTACATACTTTATTTAAAATTTTTTTATTGCTAAAAAATGCTAGCCATCATCTGACAACACTGGGTTGCCACAAATTTTTAATGTGTAAGAAACACAACATCTGGAAAGTGCAATAAAATGAGGTATGGCTGTATTTCAAATTTTCCTGATGGGACAGTGGAAAGAAAAAGAAGGCAACAATGTTAGAATAAGACAGTAGGGAAAATGGCCCTAAGAAATATACTTTCCACAAAAACAATACCTAACTGGATATTGATAATAATTGTTCATATTATTACTATTAAAGCTACCATTCATTGAGCACTTACTATGTGCTAAGCACTGTGCTAAGTGTTTAACATAAGCTATCTTAATCCTTATAACAATCTCATAAGGTAGGTAATATCTGTATCCCTGTTTCACAGGTGAAGAAATTAAGACCCAGGAAGGTAAAATAATTTGCCCAAGTCACACAGCTAGCAAGTGACAGAGCCAGGACTCAAAATCACGCAGTTCAACTCTAGAGTCTACACCTAACTACTGTCTCCTTTTAAGAAGGATGAGAGGCTGCAATTTAAACCCTATACTTTCTGAGTCCAGGTTCATATTCTCAGCTACTTCCTTATACTGCTCCCAGCCAGGAAGAGTAAAGCAACACAAGACATTAGGAAGAGAAGAGACCTCAGACGTGAACCAAAAATACTCCCATATTCCAAAGAATGAAGCTAAGGTCAAAGACTCATGGATGATAACGAACAGAACAAGGACTTGAATGCCAGCCTCTTGACTGCAAGTGTAGTCCTCTTTCCTCCATTATAGATTCTTGTTGAATGTGAGGGTGAGAAAATGAAGGAACAGTATGTGCCAAATAGGCTCCCTCCCCAGATACTGTTATAATGAATTGCTAATCTCACATCAGAGTCTGTGCCTGAACTATCAGGGTGCCAGCAGCCTCTGTAGACTGATTCTAAGATTCTGTTACTTAAGATGGCAACGCACTGTTTAATGGTACTACAGGAGCTGCCAAAATGCTCATATATTAAACCAATGAAGCAGTCTTAGACCAGGTAGCTTCCATACAAGATCAGTAGTCCACAGTTTAAACCTGGACTGTACTATTCCAACAGCTTCCTCGTTGATGACCCCATTCTCAGACACTCTTTGCTCCAGACTAGCCTCCATTCTGTAGCCAGAGTAAATATATCCCTAATGCTGACCTTTGGAGCCTTGCAGCATAAGGAAAAGAACATGGGTCTCTGAATCTAACACTCACAGGTCTGGACCAAGCTCTGTCACTCACTAGTTACCTGATCTTGGGTAAATCACTTTAATCATTCTGAGGTCTGGTTTCTTCATCTTTAAATTGGGTCTAAATATCTCCATATTACAGGATTGTGAGGATTAAATAAATTAGTGTGTGATGCATCTAACATACTGTTAGCCACAAAGCAGAGTAGAGACTGGATAAATGTCAGTGTTTTTCTTCCCGTACCCCTCTCTCCATTTTAGCCACAATCCACCATTTCAGCTTATTTCCCTTCCTCACCATCTCCATTCCTCTCCTGCAACACACACACACACACACACACACACACACACACACACACACACACACACACACACACTCTTTCTCTCTCTCTCTTTCTCTCTCTCCAGACCCCCGCTCAAATGGCTCCTTCTCACTTCCTCCAAGGCCCAGCATAAATCTTCCACCTTCAGGAATCCTTCCTAGACCCTCTTTGGTCATGTTGGGATTGATTTCTCCTTTTCCCAAACTCCCACTTTGTTTACATTCTTTACTACATTTACTATAGTCAGTCTGATTTCAGTTATTTATGTACTTATCTATCTTCCCAACTACACTGGAGGGAGAAGGCTCTGAGAAGACAATTACTTATAGGTGGGCAGGAAATGTGCTGTTCTCCTCTGTGTGTATTTCTCAATACCAGGGTCTTGTACATAGCAAGAGCTCAATATGTGTGTATTGAATTGAATCTTTGCCACCACTGACTGGGGATCTTTACAGAAAGATCCTGGACTGAGTTTATTCTAAAACTCTGCCTTTATTGCCTGACTTGATAAATATGCAATTTTTAAAGTATACTAGCATTCCTAAACTAAAGGCCACTAATAGATTGGTTTGCTTCATTCCTTCATCCATTCTTTCAACACACTCTGACTCCTCTCGAGATATCTCTTCAGGATGCAGGGAGACATGGCCAGCAGGACGTCTCTCATTCATAGAGGTAGGGTTATCTGGAAGTAAGCTCTTTGGAGAATTGTTCCACTCTACTGGTTAGGAGATGACAGCCATTAAAATCATATAAAAAAGCAGAGTTGTGGAATCCAAAAGTAGATCTGAATGATTTCTAGCTGCCTCAGTTCCCAAGTCTACAAAATAGAGTTTTGAGATGTTACATATAAAGCACTTAAAACAGTATCTGCCACAAAGTAAGTGCCCAATACATGTTAGATATTATATTAACAATGTACTAGCCTGGAAAAAGAGTCAAGACTTTTCACTTCTAGTACTATCTCCACCACTGACTGATGTCTTGTCCAATCTTGATCAAGTCCTTTCCCTTCTGCAGGCCTTCCCCCATCTGTAAAATTGAAGTAGTACAACCAGATGGTTCCCAAGTCCCTTTTACCTTCAACTGGGTATATTTTTCTATGATCAAGAGAGTCTTCTGTTCCAGATGCTGAAGCTATTGGCAAGGAAAAATTGTAGCTGCTGGTTCCCAGAGGAGAGAGGCCAAGGCCAAGGCCAAGGGCAGGACAACTGATTAGTAAACCACCTGTGCACTTTCCCGTGTGAACTATATCACATTCAGTGCAGGTTCCTGAACGGAGCACTACCTCCTTCCAACAAAACTCACAGCAAAGGCAAGACAAGAGTCTGAAAACAATAGCAGCAACAAAGAATCCTGCCTTGTGCAGAATTCCTGCACTTTCTTGCCTTTGATGTCTGTAATTAGAGCATCGTAGATCTAAACTAGGGTTCTCCTTAGGCACAAAGAAAAGGAAGAACACACAGGCCCACTCTGAACCTGAAAGCTCATAAAACAAAGACTAAAGCGAGTAAATAAAAAATGAGACTGACTCATTCAATCACAAACACTGCAGAGGCCTACTATGTGCCAGGCAGAGGAGGGATGAAACAACACGGTCCCTTTCCACCAATGTACTCGGAGTACACATGGGGTGACATATCCCAAGGCAGACTGTGATCAGAGCTACATTCGAGGTGCAGCCTCTGTTACAGAAGATGGAAGGAGGGCAATTAATCCAGCAGGGCAATCAGAGAAGCTTCACTAACAGGTCACATGAGACACAGGCCTTGAAAGATGAGGAGGCGGAACTCTAGGAAGAGGGAATATAGGCAAAGGAGCATGGGGAACAAAGAGAGTGTCTGAAGGGAAAAAAAGCTATATTATTTTGCCTGGGGCACAGGGTGCAGGTTTGGGAGAACAAAGGGAAACAGGGCAGGAGACTAGATTATAGAGGGACTGGCCCATGACGTTGAGGAGTTCAAACTCTATATAATAGACAATGAGGCCCACCAAGGCTTCTGAGCAGAGATAATACAATACATCTCAGGAAGATCACATGGGCACCCATGAAAAGGATGCAAGAGAAATCAAATTGCTAGATTACTATGGGATCACATAACAGGAGACTACATGTGTTTTATGAGCATGTGCTGGAATCCAACAGCTCCTGTTCACAGTGCTTCTTTCTGCCATGGTTCACTTTTATGCAATATGAGTTTAAGAGGTGTTCCCTTGACAGGCCCTCTAACCATCAAAATCAGCTAGCATAACAGGCTTCCCAAAGTCGAGAACACAATTAACCCTACGGATCACAGAAAGGGAAGAGCTGATGTGGGAGAAGTTGGGGAGGGGCACCAGCTGGCCCAGCTCCACATAAAAAACCAACCCTAGATCCTCCTCTTTACATCACTTACAGCCAAGCCCTATTTAGAGGCGCTGAAAGCACTTGGGCAATGGCTGAGGATCTGGTGAACCGATATGCACGAACCATGCTGGGCACATGGGCAATTGTCAATAAGCACTGACCCAGCCTGCAAGGTCAGTTCCACCTATAAATCCCACTGAAGCTTCAAGACCTAGGTCACCTTAGCTCTTCTCCCAGGGCCTCTCTAAAGTACCGCAATCCAAAATGACTTAATTCTTAGAAATCACACCTGTTTCACACATCAAGTATTCAGCACCCATTTCATGACAGGTGCCATATTAGGTGACTCATGTAATCCTATTCAACCTTCATAATGACCCTCCTATGCCCTTTTTATATAGGAGAAATTGAAGCTATGAGAGGAGAAATGACTTGCCCAAGGACACACAGCTAGGAAGTGGCAGAGGTGAGATCTGAACCCAAGACTGCCTGACCCAAAGTCAAGCACTTCCAACACTTCTATCCTGTTCCCCTTGCTGGCCTCTGATCTGCTACTGCCCATCTGACAGGCAGCCTGGAAACTCCCTAAGGAGAGAGACCACACCTGATGCAATTTTCTCTCCCCACTGTACAACAACCCGCATATGTCAGGAACTTTTCAGTGAAAATAGTTAACTTTAAAACAGGGTAGTATACAGAAATGATAAATTCCTCACATGAAAAACTATTCATGATGTTGGACTGCCTGAGTCCAGCCATACAGCCTGATAGAGACTGAGTCTCGAAAATTGGCCCCAGGCTGAGTTCCGACCTCCGACACCTGTCACAAACCAAGCCCCGACCCCAGGCACTGGCTAAGCCCGGACCGGACACGCACGCTGTGCCCAGAGCTCATCAGAGACGGCGCCCTACTAGGTCTCAGATCGAGCCCTAAGGAGAGCCCTAAAGAAGCGTCCCCTTTGGCTGTCCACCCCCCGCAGCAGAAACGGGTCGTGACCTCGGGCCGTTCTGAAGGCCCTAACTGCTTTGTCCCGGGCACGCGATTCATTCACAGGTCCCCCCGCCCCATTTCACTGGCAGGGGTACCTCGCTGTCCGGTCTTTTCCTCAGTTGACTCCCCGCGGGGCTGGTCGCGCGCACCCCCACCTGCAGATCGCTCCACCGAGAACGCGGAAGAGGCGGTACTAGGCTCGAGGGGCGGGCCCGACCTAAGAGGGGCGTGAGGGGGCGGGGCTGCGCCTGCGTCCTATGGACACGCCCAGGGAGAGGGTGGGGACGAGCTAAGAAAACTGCGCAGGCGTGGTAGGAGAGGGGGAGGGGCGGTTGCTGGAGTAGGGGGCGGGGCTCAGCTCCTTCCGACGCTGTATTTTAGGAGTGCAGCTCGGGAAGCGCCGGACTGGGGAGGCCGAGCAGGACAGGTGTAATTTTATTTACCGAGAGTCCATCCCAGGAAGGAATTTTTTAAAAAATCCCCTTTCTGTATGGGGAAATGCCGCCAGTCTCTTTTAAAACGAGAACTAATTCTGTAAAACTTCTTAAAAGATTTGGCTGTACTTTCACCATGAGAATTTCTTCCTGAGTAAAGCATTACCCCCAGTAGTTCAAAATAAAAAACGTAAAAGTTCATTTCTTGGAGAAAATAAACTGCAAATAAATTAACGTTTCAACCAGTCGCCAGTCCCTCCCCCAGGCTGCAAGTATGATGAGGGAATGAGGGTGCTGACTTGGGGTTAAGTCAGGTCCTGACTCTGAGTGTGCTTCCTCCGTTGTGAAATGGAAGTAAACATCCCTTCCCTGCCTGTGTCAGTGTTGCTGTGAGGGTCTGGTGAGCAATGCTAATTAAAGAGCCTCTTGAACTCCCTTCCCATCCTGCACCTGACAAACGTTTATTCCCTTTCCCCTTCTGGGCTCAGTTTTCTCATCTGTATGATGGAAGGAGGTTTGGAACATTGGGGGACATTCAGGGATTTGCTAGATTTCCCAATCTGGATGAAGGCTGAAGAGCGTGGGGTGGGGTGGGGGGGAAGCTTCTCCCAAGCTTCTGTATTCAGTCATTCCAGAAGTCCCCTGTACGTGTTGACCTCTCCCACCATCACCTTTCAGGTCCATCCAAGCTTCAGCTCAGAGGCCATGTTGGCCTGTTCTCATCTCTGTTCCCTGAATGTCCAATAGCCAGATGATCCTGAGTCACTCAGGCCTATGTTCCAACCCAGGTTCTCAACATGGCTATTTCCCCCACATGGCAACCAGAGACGAAGGCTCTGGGGGAGCTCAGAGGAGGAAGGGCTAAAGGAAAGTCTCCCCAGATCAGATGGAGGTTTAACCATCCCTGTGACTCCCTTCAGCACACACTCCACACAGCTCCTAGGAAGTGGCAGCAGGAAACCTCAAAGAGGCTGCAGTGTTCATGGGGGCCGAGGGTAGTGGGGCATCCTTTGCTCAGGTGAATGCTCTGTCCTAAGGTGGGGAGAATGGCTTGCTTCCCTGTTCCCTGCTCCAAATATTTTTATGGATCTTGAACCAGCAGGAAAACAAAGCCTTTTGGATCCTGGCTGCTCAACGAAATTATCCCTCTACCCTCAATACATTGCCTCTCCCAGAATCCTCTCCTGCCAAGTTTTGCCCTATGGAGGTCTCTTTTCTCTGTGTCACTGAGGCCTCGGCTCTCTCTTCTATCTCCTCCTTTCTCTGTTTAGTCTTCTCCAAGCATCCCTCTCTGAATTTCTCAAAGCAGTTTTGTGAGGGCTTCCTGATGTATTCAGACATTCCCATGTGAGATGCAGGCCTTAGCCACACAGTTCTGAGATAAATCTACCCTCACATGGCATATTCTGTATGAACCCAGAGCCTTCAGTTTCTGAGATGTCCAGTAATTGAGGAGGTAGTGACTGACCTGTCATAGGAAATGTGCAAGTAGAACCACCTTTTAGGATGCTGGACTGGGGCCTCCTCTGATAAGCCAGAAGAAGAGGCAGCAGAGTGGAGGGTCCTACAGATCCTAAAGCAGTGAAAGGAGGGAGACTGGGTGCCAGGAAGGAAGCCAGGCAGCTCGCCAAAGACAAATGTGATTCAACAAGCTATTAAATGTCAAGCATTTAGAGCTGTACCTAACAGAGAGTATTAATTATTATTATTGTGAATGATCCACAGACTGTGAATAATGAAGGAGCTTAGAGATCAATGAGTCCCTCACTCCAACACCTGGTCATGAAGTAGATGGGGGTTTAGAGGGGAAAGGGGCCTGCCAGGGTACCATGGTGGCTGGGCTGGGACTAGAACCCTGGTCTCTATCTCCCAGGAGAGCCGCTACACAAAGCGAGGTAGAAGGAAGAGCTCTTGGTGGGCCTCTGCTAACTCTTAAGAATCAAGCTATTTTTCAGCTCTTGTCTGGGCAGCTAGAGGGTAAGGGGTGGTGGAATGACAGCAAGACCTGAGCTCGGAGCCACCAGCTTCTCCTGGGGAATGAGCTCAGGAGACAGCCCCATGTCCCGCCACCCCAACTTGGAGCTCTAGCCAGCACCCAACAGATGGCCTACTTTTGAGAAGGGCTTCCTCTGCTATGATTAGGGTTAGGACTCTTATTTCTGCCCTGGACCTTAACCCATTAGCCTCAATAAACCACCCAGATTAAGGGGGTGGGGTGAGAATAGCTAGTGCCAGGTGACCTGAGCTAAAACAAGGAAAGACTCTCCCAAGAGACTGAGTTCCCCACTCAGCACCAGCCCTCCCCACTCTGAGGGTCCTAGCTTAGCCCAGGAATTCTGGGTCTTGAGTTCTTAGAGCCCTGGGAAAACCTTGGTGTCTCCACCCTGTAGAGCTGGGCCAGACATGACCACACCAGCCAGCCCTCCACATGGCCCAGGATCTCAAGACAAAAGCCTCCCTGCCCCACTTTGGCCCAGTTCCTTCCACAGCCTGCCTAAGACACATGTGGCACCCAGACCACAGATTCCCACCAGGGCTTTTAGTTTGCCTCCTTTATTTTACCAAAAATAACAACAATATAATTTCCCTCTGTTTCACAAAAATAGATTCCCCCCACCCCCACCCCCCATCCCACCCACCTCAATGGTCACCACTGGCCATAGCCTAGAATCCGTTTTCCAATCCGCAGTCCTCCTTGGGGGAAGCTATGACCCCCCCTTCATGTCAGAGCTTCTGGCAAAGCTGCCAGGCCAGCGTTTCTTCTGGGAGCTTCTCTGGAGGCAGCTGTCCCAGGTCCAGCTGGCTGGCCCCAGGAGCCCCATCTGCTTCCCCAGAGAGCTGGCAGCTGCTGGGCCATGGAGAGGGGCATGATTTTGGAAGCTTGGCTCAGCAGACAACCCCAGCAGACCTGAGGGGGTGGTGGGCACTCTAGCATGAGGCTAGAAATCCTTGCTGAAAGCAGGAACAGCTGTATCCTGGAGAAGGGCGGTCAACCCCTCTGTCTACGTGCATCTCATCTCCCTGTGCAGTAATCCACAGGCTGCGGGTGGGAGTCAGGACCCCTTGGTTTCTACTCCACCTCCACAAAAGCCTTGCTGGGAGGTGCTGAACAGTCTCTCTTCCCTCTCCTCCTGGCTTCACTTTCCTTCTAGGCGCATGAATGATTCTGTGAGTGAGACTGGATGATCCTCAGGTCCCTTCTGGCTCTCCATCCTGACCTCCCAGCATGGAGCCTCTGGAGGGGAGAGCCCTGTCCCTGCCTCAGTTTCCCCACCTATGGGTCTGGGCACAGGGCTGGGCATGGAGGCGCTGAGTAATGGAGCACTGAATCAACATCCCAGTTTCTCTGCGGATAGATCTTCTCTGAGATCCAACCAGCTGGAATGTCTTAGGGATGGTTGGGAGGGAGGCAGGTAGTTGCAGGACAGGGGCTCTCTAAGCCTGGAAGGGTCCATTCAGTAGCTATGTGGTCCTCAATGCCCCAGATGGGAGACAAGGCTCCAGAGTTTCCCAATTCAAGTTCACTAGCTCCATGGGTTGGAGGATTATCTTGTGCTGGGCTTCAGATTCTCGCAACTACATCTGGAGATTAAGGGAGCTGGACTGGAGTATATGATTACTGATTTAAGGACTGGGGACCTTTGTGGACATGAGAGATCACCCCCAACACCCAGGAGGCTGTCTTTAACCAGGCCTTCCTGGAGGCAGACGGATGAGTGAAATGACAGTTCATGGGCATCCCTGGCTGAGCAAATCAGAACCTGTGCCTGAGATGAGCCAGGGCTTAAGGTACTCAGGGCAGAGTCCCCCTTCCTACCTCCCCCTACTCCCCAGAACTCATGCTGATGGAAGACGGTAGCCTGGAAGGTTCAAACATGGAGCTACATCTACAACCACATTCTGTGCACTTATACTCATGGTCAGACACACCGAATGTGGACATTGACTTGTCATCACTCCTACAGTGGTCATGATCTGATGGCCCTAATCCCTACTTCATTCCATCTATCAACTTACCTAACATTTATGGAGGGCCTAGTATGTGCCAGGAAGGGTCTAAGGCAGCTAGCTCTCACAGACACACCCCATGGTCAAAATCACACACATAGCCACATATACACACACATCATCTGTGTCCACTCACACACAGGTGGCTCACACTCTTGTACCTTTCTGGCCACCACCTCAGCCACATCTACATTCCCCAAACAGGCTTGGGAACCACCGTGGAAGGGTCAAGTATCAGAGCAGAAACCCTCTAGACTTCACGCCAGGGGTTTAGCTCCTTCTTTCCTCCTGTCTGCCCACCTTTGCACTCTCCCCTTCCCCACTCACAAGCAGTCAGGGGGACGTGTGGGCAGACTCCTGAGAACCAGAAGTCCAGGGGCTTTGGGTCTGTGGAAGGGTCCCAGGCCTTCAGGTTCCTCCGCTACCAGACTCCTGAGGGTCTCCTCCCCTGGCCATTCTGTTCAGATGGTCCATCTCATGGGCAACAAGTCCAGGCCTGGGCTCAGTGACAGATCCGCTCCGTCATTTCCCTCTGCAGAGACACAAGGTTGGGAGGGGTCAGTCAGAGCTCAACCTTCCAGGCAGCCCCTTCCCAAACCACAGGACATGGCTATTCTTCTGCCTGAGTTTGGTCCCTTCCTGTCCCCTACCTGAACTCCAGGTTGCAGATCTGGGTTTGTAAACTGACACTTGGATGAATATGCTATTCAAGTATAGAATCCATTGTTAAATGGATTGCAGCTCCCTCATATATCCTCTTGGGTACTGGATTTTCTTAAAGCACGTAGCCTTTGGATCTGAAAAGTCACAGAGGCTAGCCCTGCTCGGGAAGGGCAGTAGGGGCTTGGCCTTACCAGTGGTTCCAGCTCCCGCTGGTCCACCAGGCTGAACTCGCGGATGAAGTAGTAGAAGTGCTTGTAGCAGGTGTTGACATGTGCCTCAGCCCCCATGCTGAGGATGCTGTCGAAGTGGTGGATGTAGACGTGTACAAAGACGCGGAAGAGGCGGGTCAGGATCTTGGTGCAGACCTGCTGGAAGTTCTTGGGGAAGGGAACTCCTAGGGGGTGGGATGGGCAGAAGTGGGGCATCAGCATCCTGGTGGTGAAATTCTGCCCAACCCTGGCCTCCCACACATAGGCAGCCTTACCCAGGATGGCCTCTTCCCTAGTACTTTCCCCGAGATCGTAGTTCGCTTTCTCCCATACTTCCCTTTTAAAGAAAGCACAAATCTCACTGTGTCTCTCCTCTGCTGAAATACAAATCCTCTTCCAGATTTTCCCACCACCCTGGGCAGGACTCTGCAAACTTGTTGTTTCATAGACTATAATGGAAGTTATGCCAAAACTCTCCCCAGGAATATGTGCATCTGCAGGTGCTCTCATACCACACCCCTGGATGCAATTCCAAGGGGAGTTTGTCAGCCTCTGGGGTCCATTTTAAAAATATGGGCCTTCAAGACTGAATCCTAACTTCCCATCATGGCACCTGTTCAAGGCCTTTCAGGACCTAATTCTGACCTCCCTCTCCAGCCCCGCCTGACTCCTTCCCTTTCGCAACATTCACACAGTAGGCTCCAGACCCTAATCTTGAGGATTACTAACTCTTCAAGAACTAGTTCATATGAAAACGTATATATGTATGTATATGCATGACTGGGACATTGTGCTGTACACCAAAAACTGACACATTGTAACTGATGATACTTCAATAAAAAACAAAACAAAACTAGTTCAGGTATCTCTGTCCTTCAAAGAGTCAGTGACACTTACAAGAACATTCCATCTGTGAGCCAGGCCCTGTGCTGGGTCCCTTGCACATTTGGCCTGGTGTGGTAACGGGTAGGACAGCCAGTCTAGATATGATAAAATGGAGGTGCATAAAGGCAGAACCACTTGTCCAAGGCCACATAACTATTAATTAGTGCAGACTGGAGGCAGGATTCAAACCCTCTTTGCATAACACTGCAACACCCCTCAGAGATAAATACCACATATCCTGCCAGAGAGAAGGTCCAGGACCTGTGAAAAAGGCACAATTTCTGCATAGTCCTCCACGCTTGCGGTGGAGATCTTGGTGGTTACACCCTCTTCTCTGCTGTGGCAGAGCCAACCAGGGTTAAGACACAGACACCTGGGACCTCACCGGCTTGGGGGTTAAGTCTAGAAGGGAACAAGAACCCAGATCAGGCCCACATTGGCTTGCACGCTTGCACACTTCTCCTTCCTCACTGCTCTTGGGTGGGGCTGAGACCTGTCTCCTGGTGAGCCCTTCCAGGCCCAGCTGGGGTCCCTGAGACTTGTCCTGCCCATTTAGACTTGGGACTACGGGCCCCAAAAGACCTGAGCTGCGGTTCTGAGTCCCTCCTGATTCAGTGTACTGTCCCTCTCTTGGCCTCAGTTTCCTCCCAGGTGAAATGAAGATACCCATGTTGGGCATGAGAGTGCAGGAAATGTACCAGCTGGGGAGGGGTGTGGGCAAAGAATTGTGACTCAAAGCCCTCAGCATTCAGACTTCTCTTCTTTGAGCCTGACCACTCTGCCCCACCCATCTCTGATTCCCATAGTCTTAACACAGAGGAACAGAAGGCCAGGTGGGTGAGGCTGCTGTGATGAACAGCCTGCTCAGCTCAGCTCCTGAGCTGACATCCCTTCTCACTGCCCTTGGGTGGGGAAGCAGGGCCAGGGTGACATCACTCACCTCCCTTCCACACCTGCCCAGGCTGCCCAGCTGAGGTAAGAAAAGGCCCATGGCTTGTGCCTGACAAGGGAAAATTCTGCCTTCTGGGCCGCTTGAGGTAGAAATACCATCCAGCCCCCCAATCCTCACCCCCTTCCCTTTCCTGGGGCCAGGAGTCAGAGGGGACTCCCAGGAGACTGCAAGTCAGATCAACCCAAGGAGGGTGATTTGCTAGCAGCACCTTGATGCACTTGTTCTATAAGGTTCTGAGAATCAGAACCCTGGTCTTGCCAGAGTGGTCTCTAGAGGGACATTCAAGCTTCAGACAAAAAGAGGCCCCAAACTGGGATTCAGGCAGTGCTTGCTCAAGATGCCTGATCGTGAGCACTTAATCCCTCTGAGCCTCTGTTTCCTCTTCTACAACACTGCTGTATCATACTAAACGCCTCACCGGTGCAATGGGCTCGGCTGGCCCCCTCCCTCGGCGGC
The DNA here is from genome assembly GCF_048564905.1 of Vicugna pacos. NCBI lineage: Eukaryota > Metazoa > Chordata > Mammalia > Artiodactyla > Camelidae > Vicugna > Vicugna pacos. The sequence continues at coordinate 33,706,448 of NC_132999.1, read as the reverse complement.
CAGGCCCACCCTGACCGCCAGGCGGCACTCACCCACGCGGGTGGGAAAGACCTCCTCGTCGTTGATGAGGCCCTCAATCCAGTCCATGAGCAATGCCATGTAGCGCGGCGCCGAGAGCTTGGCTGGCCGCCGGTACTGGCGCTCGTCCTGCCAGCGGTACTCGTAGCGGGGCCCTCCGGCCATGACCGGGCAGCTGCTCTCACTGCAGCGCTCAGCCATGGTGCCGTAGATGAGGTTGATGCGGTTGAAGAAGTCCACCACATGCACGGCGATCCAGTCATCAATGTTCTCGCCCGGCGGCAGCCTGACCACACTGCGCAGGTCCAGGCCCGACTTGAGCGAAGCCTGCGCCTTCTTGTACAGCTCAAAGCGCTGTGTGCCCGGCTCGAAGCGCTTCCGCGGCCTGAACGTCTTGTCCTTGGCGAACACCTGCTTCAGGCACAGTGCCATGGCCAGCCGGGGTCCAGCGCCAGATGTCCGGGGGCAGGACCTGCAGATGCCCTGCCAGGGCCAAGGGCATGGGGGAGCACAGTGGTCAGCTCCTTACCAAATAGCCTCACTTCCCAGCACATCGTTTCCCTCTCACCTGTCAGCTTTTGGCCAACCTCTGCAGCCTCCGCCTGGAAGCTAAATCCTCCTCACCCCTCTGCCCAGTGCCAGGCCCCATTTCCAGGCTGCCATAGCTCCCCTTGCCGAGCTCCAGAGCCCTTCCATCTTGTTTTGTTTCCTTTCCACTTTCATTGTGTCTCAGAGAGGACTGGGCCTGGGCTCCAAGCAAGTGCTCCTCAGACATGCTGTGGACCATAAAGGGAGGTGGCAGAGGCTTCCTGTAGGCCCAACAGGAGGCAGGGGTCTAGATGAGGTGACCTCTGGGGGGAGTCCCATGGGCCAGCTGGTGCAGCATGGGAGAGCCTGGCTGCATTGTGCTGGGGGAAGGGAAGGGCCCCCCTGCCTGTGGCTTCCTCTGGGATATCCCGTAGTCCATCCGGCCACCGGGGATTCCCAGGGAGCAGGAGGGACTTTTCTACCAAAAATGTCCTTTCCTTGTATTACTCTGAAAAGGGAAAGAGCCCTCATATGGTCAGCTGGGTGACCTCTGAGTGTGGCTACAGGCGCTGGAAGAGAGGGAGAGGATGGCAGGTCTAGAAGGGCACCATTTCCTCCAGCAATGACTAGAGATCCTGCCTTCCAAGCCAGCCTCCTCCAGCCTATAACCCAAACCCAAACACCAAACCTGAACAAGCTACTGGCCCCTCCCATTGCACCTGATATTCAGTAGATATTCTTAGAACACCTCTATTTGCCTGGCACTGGGAGATGGGAAAATGCAGTCACATCACCCAGCTGGGCCCATCCAGAATTCAGAAGAATTTGCTTTGCCTCTCATAACTGAAGGATCTCAGATTCAGAACAGACTTTGGGGACAGTGATAAGAGCCCCAGGCTTAGAGGCAGGAGACCTGGGTTCTGGTCTCATCCATGGCCGCTGGGTGACCCCTGGAGCAGGCATGGATTTGGCCCATGCAACGTCCTGGGTCACTTATAGGCCAAGTTTTTGGGACTTCCAGGGTAGTCATCTAATTCCCCCTGTGAGTATGTGAGCTCTTGGGAAATACAGACCCAGGTACCCACTGGAATTTAGCCAAGTACTGCCCCTGACCCCAGACTGAGCACTGAGCTTTGGCTCTAGGGTGAACTCTGACTCGGTCATGACCCTGGTCCATTTGAGCCCTGGACTCTAACCCTTACTGAGACTTAAATACAGACACAAAGCCTGGCCTTGACCTCAGAGCTGACACTGGGGTATTTTCCTTTCTCACATCTCTAGTAACACTGGGACAGGTTTGGGGAATGGAGGGTGGGAACAAGGTGACAACTGGGTGTTGTAACCAAAGGCACAGCACATGTGGATAGTCATGTCAGACAACAAGTCAAGCTAGTGGAGAAGTCTGGAACAAGGGTTCTTCCTTGTACATATAACACGCAGGCCAGGAGGGTGAAGTTAAGCAAAATGAGAGAAGTTTGGAGAGTAGAGGCAGGCCTCCCAGCAGGACCTTGTCCTCCTGAGAAAAAAACCTCAAAGATGTGGCAGGTCACCTCATATACCCCCAGCCCCTCGACTTCTTGTCCAAATAAGTCCCCAGTGTGAGACCTGAACTTCCTGATCCAAGAGAAGAGTTCCACACTTCACTTGCCTCCTGCATTCTAAACTCTGCTTGGGGCAGGTGCTTCCGGAATCACTGACACTGCAATTCTGTAGGGTCCCTCGGATCTCTACCTTTGCACAGACCCCCTTACTAACAGCTACCAGCAGACCCTCACCCTGGTATTCAACACCTCACCCTAGCTTTCCTGCTTCACTTCCCTAAACCTACCACCCTGGCCTTCTTCCTGACCCCCTAAACACGCCCCTCATTCTCTTGCCCCTGTGTATTTTCTTACACCGGCCCCTGGCCTGACTACACATGATCAGGTTGAATGCTACCTCCTTCCACAGCCCTCTCTACTGAACCCAGATCTCTTTGTCCTTGGGTGGAGGCTGCTCTTTGGCCACTGCTGTCCCCCACCTGCCCCACCCCCCAGCCTAGGTCAGGGTCTGGCACATAGTCAATGCTCAGGCTTTAAGGAAAGCTCTGAATCAAGAATCGTAGGATTGAAACAACTCTGAGAAATCAACTGGCCCAACCCACTTCTTGTACAGATGGGGAAACTGAGGCCCAGCAAGGGGACTTCAGGAGCCTGTGTTCACGTAGCAAGTCATAGGCAGGGGATCTCCAGTGGCAGAGCTGGACACTGGGATAAGGAGGGGCGTGACAACGAGTAAAGGACCATTTTCCTGCCCTGGCTGATGGCTGGTCTGGTGGAGATAAGGGGAAAGAGGGAAATGGAGGGAAAGAGGAAGCATCTTCCCACCAACTAGACGGACCTAAATCCTGTTCCCTCTGCACACTGAGCCACCCCCTCACCCCACAGCAACTTGCCTGTCCTGACCAGTGAGCCAGAGTCCCACCTTCTTGCTGTAGAATTTCAAGGCTTGGGTCCTTCCCCAGGGAAATGAAAGCTTGGGGTGGGGGACAGATAGGTGCTCTTCTATCCATGCCACTCCTGTCTTCACTTCCCACTCCCATGCTCTGAGTTTCTATCTCTCACAGAATTTCAGTCCCCTCCCTGAACCATGGCCATTCCCTCTCTTAGCTCCTGTTTCCATCTGGGTGTCCTTTTACTCCTGAAGTGGCCATTGATGGCTGGCCCCCAGGGTGGGCATCTGGATTTCCCAAATGAAGACCAGAGTGGCCCTGCCTGCCTCTGACCCTCAGCCCCCTGCCAGGGTCACACCTGCCACTCCCCTAAGCCTGGCCCAGAACCTCAGCCAGGGGCTGGCCCCAGTTTGAACGGAGAATCCAGCCTAGAGTTGTGCGATGTGTGTGCGTGGTTGGGTGGGTGGGGTGGGCGGGACGGCTGAGGGCAGAGAACCAAGAGAAAAGTAGAGGCGAGGACTCTCAGCTTTTCCCAGCGGTGCTCAGACACCCACGCCGACCCCTCAGCCTCCCCCTCGATCCCCGATGCCCCTCTCTTCCCAGGCCAACTTACAGGATAGACCGGTCGTAGGACCCAGAGGAGCGGCCTGAAATTTCCGCCTCCGAAGACACGCCCTCCTCAACCAAAGCGCCCCCAACCCGTCCCCGACTTTCTAGCTCCTAGTCCCGGACCCCAGACCAAGGAGCGTGGCCAGCCTGCCTCCGGGCGCAGGTCGCCCCCGGACGGTGCCACGCCAGGACAGCTGACGAAATGAAAGTGGAAGCGAGCCTGGGCCGTGAGCGCGGGGGCCGCGGGGGCCGCGGCGCTCACTCACGGGGTCCGCCGGGTGGGTCAGCGCGAGTCCTCGTCTGGCCGCAGGTCACATCCCCATCGCGTGGTCGCCTCCTTCTACCGGCCCTCTCGCCCGTCTGCCTGCCTGCCCAGCTGGGCCCTCGGTCGCCCTCCCGCCCCTAAGGCGACGCCAACTCCGCCCCGGCCCTCCCGGCCCAGCCACGCTGCGGCCACGGGGCGGAGAAAGGGGCGGGGGAAAGGGGCGTGGAAAGGGGACCCCCCTCCCAATACCCCCGCCTTTCCGGAAAGTCCATACAGTGCTCCCAGCTTCCGCCGGCAAAAGACTTAACTGAGCAGCTGGCCCTCTCAGGAGGCAGCCTCAGTGTCCTCGACTGTAAAATGGGGACAAGCCCTGCTTCTGTCTGGAGACGAAACAAAGGAGGTGCTAGATAATGGTAGTTTCCTTGCCCTCCTAGAATCATCTGTGTCTCACTTGTCCCTGAGCGCAGTAAGAATCAGATCTGGCCTGTCCACTCCCATACCCTCAGCTCCTGGTATAATGCCTGGCATATAGCAGGCATGGTAATACCCATTGCTGAGTGAGTGAATGAATGCATGTATGCATCAGGAATCTTGAGCTGAGCCCCTCACCCCAGCACTGAAAGGATTGGCCCCAAAGGACTGGTCTGTTCAAATAACAGACTTTCAGCTCCCCAACCAGGGCTAGGGGCTTGGCTCAGGCCAGGCAGATTCTCCTCACTCTGGCCGAAGCCACCCCATTTCCCCCCACCAGACCTTTTCCCCAGCTGTTCCCAGTTTGGAAAAACTTCTTTTCTTCCAACCAAATCCAAACACTTCAAGACCTGATCTGCTTTCCCTGCTTTTCTACTTGGGTCCCTCTCTGAGGGCAGGCAGATTCTCGCAGCAATGCACACGGTGGGCCCAAGCCCAGGGACCAGTTGGCTGCTCTGTCCTGGGATGAGGGGAAAGACTGGAGGGAGGCCTTCTCGGGTAGGAGGACTGAGGCAGACAGATGGGCTGCAGAAGTCACCCGGGAGAGTATGGGAGGTGAGCAGGCAGGGTAGGGGAGAGCTGGAGGCAGTAGACAGGAATTTATGTGGCACAGATGCCCTGCTGGGCTCCCCTCATGTCTGGATCTTCTCTTACTGGATGATGTGAGACTACACTGGGTCCTTAAAAATCCCAGTTCACAAAACTGAGGATTCATTTTTTTGTTGAACACCTGTTTTTGCCCTAGTCTAAAGCTCTCTCTTTTTTGATGTCTGAGTCTTAACTCTGCCCTAAATCCTCTATAAGCAAATATTTGCATGCTCTAGTGTATGCAGAAGGAATTCAAATCTTGTCCTTCTAGATATTTGTTTGATATCCTGATCAATATCGTTTATTGAGCATGACTGTGCACTGAGAGCAGGGGGTCAGGTGATGGAGCTGACCCAGTCGCTGACCTCAGGTGCTGACAGGTTAGTGGGGGAGGGACAACACACAGAGATGACACAAGGTCAGAGCTCAGTCATCCGGATATAAGAACACGGTTATGGGCTGACAGTGAGCACTTTGTAAGAGTCGGGTTATCAGGAGACACATGGAATACCCAAAGTGGGCACTTTGAGAAGAGTTTAAAGAAGGCAGTATTTAGAGAAGCAGTTGTGTAGGGAAACCACAGGGATAGTGCATCACCAAAGGAATAGCAGCCCTTTGCCGTCTGGCCTAGGCTGGAGGGGTACTAGGAGGCAGGGGTCAAAGTGGGAGCTTTGAAAATGGCACTCCTGACCAGAGCTGTAGCCTAAGCTCCTGGAGGGGCATACCCAGCCCACAGCAATCATACCGCGACGGGGCAGGGGTAAAAAGGGGCCTCATTCCCTCCCTCTGATTTCTGGCCAGGTTTTCCCATTGGCCAAATCCTACTGGATGGAAGCTAAGGACAAGGGAGCTTGGTGCAGCTTTGGGGCCTAGAGCTGGAGGAGGAGGCAAGAGGGTGTATCTGAAGGGCAATGGAAGATACTCGGCACGAGGGCCCAGGGACTTTAACTTCACAAAGGAAATAGAAACTGCTCGTGCTTTCCTTATCATTCAGTTCTAAATATTTCATAAGTTCACTGTCATTTCCTCTTTAACTCGTGGATGATTTAGAAGTGTGCTCTTAGTTTCTCAATGTATGGGAGGTTTATATTTTTCTTGTTGACTTCTAATTATATTTCATTGTGGTCACAGATCACGGTCTGTAAGATTCTTTGGAATGTGATGTGTCTCCCTCTGTGGCTTTGTACATGGTCATTTGCTGTCCCTCTGAACCGGGTTTTATAAGACAGGCAGGAGTTTGCTTGGTGAAGAGTGAAGAGTGAAAAGCACAGAATCTTACACTGTGGGAACTATAGATGGTCCATTTTGAAGGAACTTCAGAAATTCCTAGCTCATCCACAGGGCCCCCAGGTGTCTGCCTCAATACAAACTGACAGGCTGGCATGTGGGATGGGAGGCAGGTGGAAGGGGTGGGAGAAGCCAGAGATAGCCCGGATCCCTCAGACACCTGTACCCCCTTCCTGTGGCTTTCAGTCTGGGCTAGAGAGATGGTGTTCTTCCAGGAGGCTCTGCTGAGGCTGAGAAGACCCAGACCTTGGAGAACAAGGTCCTGGCTTTACCATGTATTTGCTATGTGACCTTGGGTTAGTCCTGCCCTCTCTGATGGCACGCTGTGACACCACAGCCCTGTATATCTACACGGGTCAGGCACTGTTCCCTGAAACTACTTCCTGAATATGATCAGTGCTCACATAAGGCCCTGTCTCTGAAGCTTGGCAGGAGTTATTGAGGACGTAGTTGGAGATGTGTACCCTGCTTCATTGCACAGGCCAGGCTCCTTGATGGAAGAGCCAAATGGCAATAGAGTGCTGTCTAGACCTGGGCTCCCGCCCTGCTGTGTGTCTCTGGGAAAGCCTCTGCCCCTCTCTGCCTCAACTTTCTCCATCTGGACCACAAAAGCATCTTCCAGCCATGTTATTCCAAGTGCCTTATCAGGACCAGCTTCCTGCTCCTGCCTCTGTGGGTCTGTCTGTACCCAGTGACTCCACTGATACAGAGTGACCTCTCCCTGGGGACTCCCCAGCCCCTCCCATGCCAGGAAAGGCCTCCCATTCCCACACTCCTCCCAGAATGAGCTACAGTACCCCCAGCTCACCCCCCTCAGGCATCTGCTTGCTCCTGAAGCCCTGTGTGGCCCACCTTCTCATTCTGCTAAGAAATGGTTTCTATTTCAGCTTCTTCCCTCCCTACCCAGAGGCAGGGCCCATCTTGGGTATTCCATCCTGGCACGTTGAGGAAGAAGCAATGAGCACCCTCACGGCAGTAAGACGAATTGAGGTTGGACTTCATTTAGCTTGAAGAAGACAGGGTTGAAGGGAATGTGATCGGGAAGACAAGGTTGAGAAGCATGTACATTAAAATTCTGGGTGACCTATCTGAATCTATTTCCCCTTCTGGAATATAGAAACAACAACAACAACAATAATAATATCCACCTGCTGAAAGAGTTGTGGGGATCAGAGGTGACAGTCCCTGCAAACAGCAGGCTTCTAGGGTGCTGCTTTCAAGTACCCTGCAGGCTTTTGTGTAGACGAGGGATTATATTTGTTTCTGTGGCCCTGGAGGGCGAGGGACAGAGACCCAGGACAACATGGGGAGACACTTGGCACATCAGAACTATCTGGCCCTGTAGCCTGGGTGTTACACTCACTTCTCTGGAGGGAAGTGTGCAAGCAAAGTGGCACAGCCCCCTGTGCTGCGGGCTTCAGGGGAGTTTTAGTCCCTTTGAAGAGCAGGAGGGCCCTCTTGACCCCAAGAACCTCAACTCCGAAGTCCTCCTCCCTCCCGCTCCCTATCCACCCCTTGAGTTGGAGGCATTGGCCTCACCTCTCCGGGTTTCAGGTCCTCCATCTTGGGAAGGAGACCCCTAGAGGCTGTGGTGGAGGTCTGGGGTGCATAAGGGCCCTGGGACAATTCCACAGCTCCACTGGCCTGACCTCGATATGGTCCTCTCCCCCACAAGCGCATCCTCCAACCGCTTGGGTTAGTTCCCAGCTCACCAATGTCCCAGGCTCAGCCTTGTGTGGAACCCACCATGAGGCCTGCACAAGAAGTTCTGTCCAACCCTATCCCTTCCTCTGCCACTGTGGTGCCTGCCTCACATTCAGCCTCTGGCCGCCTGCCTGGAGCACCATCCCTGCTCAAAGCCCCTCTTCTACAGGAGAGCTTCCTCAGACTACCCTAGTCCCCATGGTGCTCTCCTCCTTCCTCCACAGCATCCTTTCTCCAAGTGTGTTCAGTTACACCTACCTCAGAGGTGCCAGTGGGGATGAGGGTTCCTTACAGTGAACCATCTGATTCTGACTAGGCCTAGAATTCTAACTGTCAGTTACAGGAAGGACTGGGAATAGAGCAACAGGTGAAATGACACTATGGGGATGAAATCATCAAAGTCTAGAATAAGGAAAATTCTATGGGACAGATTCTCAAATAAATAGCAAGGAAACAGGAGATGAGGGGAAACCTATTAATTAAAAGTGACTTAATATGGCATACTGCTCAGCAATAAAAACAAACCAACTAGTGATACTTGTAACAACTTGGAAGGATTTCAAGGGCATTATACTGAGTGAAACATTCAATCTTAGAAGGTAACATGCTACATGATTTAATTTATACAAGTTCTCAAAATGACATATTGATGGAGAACAGATCAGCAGTTTCCAGGAGTTAGAGTCGGGGTGACCATAACAAGCTAGCATGAAGGACTTTCTCTGGGTGACAGTTCTGTATCCTGATTGGGGTTCCACACACCTATCTATACATGTGAAAAATTTCATAGATTTATATACAAAAGGAAAAAAATGAAAAATGAGTACATATAAAAACTGGTGAAATTGAAATAGTCTGTGGTTTTAATACACTCGTACTAATGCCAGTTTCCTGGTTTTGACAAGTCTACTATGATTGTGTAAGATGTTATCACTGGAGGAAGCTGGGTGAAGGGGACACAGGGATTTTGTTGTAAAAATGGTACAAAATACACACCCAGTTGCAAGGTATGGATCTTATTTGGATACTAATTTGAACAAGCCAACTGTAAAAAAAAAAGTTATGAGGCATTTGGGAAAATGTGAACATGACTACACTTTTGATAATATTAAGGAATTACTGTTATTTATTTTAGGAATTTTTTAAAAAGTACTTGTCTTTTAGAAATATAAACAGAAGTATGTATGGATGAAACAATATGATGTCCAGGATTTGGAGGGAAAGTGGGTGGGGGTATAAATGAAACCAGATTGTCATGTGTTGAAATTTTTTAATGTGGAGTCATAGGGACTTGGGTTCATTATACTCTTGGCTCTATGTTTGAACATTTCAACAATAAAGTGTTTAAAAAAGGAATCACACTAAGGGCAGATTTCTGGGCCTCTTCTCATAGAGATTTTGTTTCAGTGTCTCTGGGGCGGTCTCACGAATCTGCCATTTAGCAAGCTCCCCAGCGATGTTTATACAGAAGACTGAGGTTTGAGAACCTCTGCTGTGGACTGAATGCTTGCAACCCCCCAAATTCATATGTTGAAAACTAACCCCAATGTGATGGTATTTGGAGATGAGGCCTTTGGGAGGTAATAAGGTCATGAGGGTGGAGCCCTCATGAATGGGATTAGTACCCATGTAAAAGAGACCCCAGAGACCTCCCTTGCCCCTTCCACCATGTGAGGACACAGTGAGATGACAGCTGTTTATGACCCAGGAAGCAGATCCTCACCAGACACTGAATCTCTGGATGTTTTCATCTTGGACGTCCCAGCCAACAGCACTGTGAAGAATAAATGTCTGTTGTTTATAAGCCACCCAGTCTATGGGATTCTGTTATAGCAGCCTGGGTGAACTAAGATAATCTCTTCCTGTCTCCTGTATTCCTTATGGGGTGGGGTAAAAAGGGGGGACCTCCAAGAGGGGCTAGGGTGATATATTCTGGTAATAATAGTGGTAAATTAGTATAGTTTTAACATGTTACAGAGACAGCATGGTGGGGTGGAAACAGTACATCTGTCTCATTCATTTGTTCATTCTTTCATTTATTCAATAAGTACTTACTGAGGGCTTATTAGGTGGCAGGCACTGTACTGGGACCAGGTATAGACCTTGTCCTTGCTTTGTGGGTGATGACAAAGCCTCAGTCCTCTGAGATCCAGGCCCATGTGTCCCACTTCATAGCTCATAAGACTGAGGCTGCAGAAGATCATTAGCAAGCAGTAGGTCAGAGACAGGGGCTCTTAAAGGGGAGAGGTGCTTGGCTATCACTTAGTCTAATTTCCACAGAGCACATGGGAGAACTGAGGCACAAGGAGCAAAAGGTATCAGCCTGAAGATAAAAAAATGATGATAAAAGCCATTCAGTGAAGGTTATCTGTACCTTGAGAAGCACGGAGATGCATTTTCTCACTTCTTCCTCTCCTCAACCCTGGAAGGGAGGGACGTTTGTCTCTCTGTGGCTATTAAGTTGTCCTTCCCCTCAAGAGGGAGGGATAGAGGGGCAGGAAAGAGAGAAAGACAATTCCCCTAAGGGGGAAGAAAGCATTGGACATGTTAGCATGACACCCAAACTCTTCCCTGCAGTTCTGTCTGGAAAACCCCTAGGTGCCATCTTGGCTTCTTTTCCTGGAGGTAGGAAAATTGTGTCCCCCACAGCCAGAAGGCAGCAATTCAGGCAGTGGGTGGAAACTACTTCTTGGTGGAGACCCACATTGCAACTGTGGAGTCTGAATTCCATGGCACGTACAACCCGTGACTTCCCTCAGTTGTTACCCAGTTGGTCATGGGTGCACTGGGGCCTTTTCCAAGAAGCAGCTCTAGGAGCATAGCATCACCCAAGGCTAAGGGAACTAAGGGTGTGTGCTCTTCCCTGCCAGGAATTCTTCCCCCATAACACCGGCTGCCTGCCTGGAACCAACTCTCCGGGGGGAGACTTTGGCACAGACAGGTCTTAGTGCTTTGCAGATGGACTCCTTGGTTAAGCCCGTGAGATTCTGTCTCCCCTTTGGATTGTAAACCCTGGAAAGTGGGTTCTTATATTTTGCCTTCTCCCATGGAACACTATAGCAACAATGGACATTTGTAAGGAATTTTCCTGTTTATAAAGTGCATTCGCCACTCTGGACATTTTTGAGTCCTGCAGCACCCCTGGGAGGTGAGTACTGGCAGCAAAAGGCAAAACGGCTTGGCCAAGAGGCACAGCCTGAAAGCCTTGCTCCACTCACGGTCCCCTGCATGCCCTACACTGCCTGAGTGCTTAACAGATGACCCACCCAGTAATTAGGGAAAGGAGAACAAATGTGAAAGGGGGCTGGACACTTTCCTAAAAATGTTATCCTGGGAAAGTAGGTGAACACAGACATTTGTACCTGGATCCATGCTAAAGCAATTAACAGCATTAAGATCATCCACCATCCTCGGTAACCTTGATACCACCTTAGATTTCTTGCGTACTCTTTTGATACCCTCACAGAACCTGCTACACAGGTCATAGGCTACACAGATAGCACCCAAAAAAGAAGATTTAGTGTGAGCCGCAAGTAGAAAAGGGGAAGGAGATGGAAGGAGATCAAGAACAAAGAGAAGGGATTCAGAAAACAGAAGGCTACCTGAGGATCACTTGATTTCTAGATTGGAGGGTCGCCTGCTTCTGGGAGGAAGGCCACCACTGAGGTCCCCAGAGCTCTCCTGACCTTCACAGCAATTCCATCTCCATAGGGGCACTCAGAGGACACAGTGCAGGCTGTTGGCTCTGAGACAAACTGAGAAGGGCAAGACAGTTCTAGACAATCAATCCCAGCTCCAATGGGGTGTGAGTCTCCCAGCCGAGCTTTGCAGCCAAGTTCCCATCCATTCTCCATCATTGCTGCCTGCCCAGCTCTCCATCCATCAGCCCTCTCTGCTCCCTTATCACAGGCAAGAGCCAATGTACACACGATGGATGGAGAGCTTCAGCCTACCACAGGCAGCCCACAGTTCTCAGTGCAGCTGCAGGGGCCAGGCACAATCATCCAGTGCAACAGATAATCCAGCATTTGGCTCCAGGGGTCGTGTTTCTAGGGGAATTCTCAGCTCTCACAATCAAATGAGGAAACCATCTGGACTTCAAGAGTCTCAGAAGGCCTCTGCTTTCCTCTGTTGTCCCTCAAGATCTGCACCCAAAGCATGCTAGGAACAGCTAGCCTCTTCCCAGAAATGTACACTAGAAGCAGTCAATAATCAAATCCTTATTTTTCAGATATTTTCTAGTTGTGTTGCCTGGGACCAAAGCGCAGAGAAAATTTGGAACAAAGAGATGGAAGGAATGCAGCTACCAATACTCTGTATGATGCAGGGGAAGTCACTTCACCTGGTCTGGTGCCTTTTCACTCGGCTATAAAATCACTAATTTATTGCAGGGTTTCCCAGACCAGGCTGAGTCTCAGAATTACTTAGAGATTTAAAAAAAAGAGTCTCCCCGACTCCACCCAGACCAAAAATATCCATATGTCAGTGGTGGGGCCTGAGAATTAACATCTTTGGCAAGTTCTTCAGGTGCTCCCGATGCCCAGCCAGGTGGGTAAATTGCAGGCTTTCATCTCTTTGAGCTTTAAACTGTTATGTCTAGTGAGTTGACAAGGAATTAAAAAGTAGAGGTTTGTAATAAGGAGTAACTTGGTCTGCTAAGCCATCCATAGATAATCTGGCAGGCCCTGCACCTTGGCCTAGAACTTCAAGTGCTACTGGCTCCTGACCTGGACGTCAATTCCCAGGCTCTGGGTCCTGCCCTCATTCCTCCCTTCCTTTGCCCAGGTGTGGGCACTGGGTCTAGCCAGCTGGTGACTAAAGAGAGAGAAATGGTGGTCACTCCAACCTGTACACTCTGGTTTGGGCTTAACCCAGCATTCCCCTCCTTGCTCCTACTCCCGCAGCTTGTGAATCCAGCCTTGAGAATCTTGAACTCCTGGCATCATGCTCTCTGGCATGATTACTAGAGCTCAAGCCTCTTTAAATTTTGGGAAGAGAATTTCTGACAATGGCAACATCGTGCAGGAAAAATAGCACCACAGAAACTTGTGTTCCAGAGGATTTACATTCCAGAAGCAGAAGGTCCCACCTCCTCTATATAGGAGACGTGTGCCTTGAAAAGGTGAAGCACTTCATCTACACTTTTACACTATTATTCTTCACTTTTGTTATGTGAAGTCCAGTGCTAAGTACTCTATATATATCATTTAATCTTTTTCTAAACTTTTGAGCTAGGACTATTTTTTTTTTAATTTACAGGTGAGAACACAAAGGCTCAGAGAAATTGAGTAACTTGTGCAAAGGCAGAGGTGAGATTCTATTTTTTAAAAAATTACTATCATTATTTACTCTTTTGGGGGGGTAATTAGGTTTACTTATTTATTTATTTTTTTAATGCAGGTGCTGGGGTTGAACCCAGGACCTCATACATTCTAAACAAGTGCTCTACCACTGAGCTATACCCTCCCCCCAGAGATAAGATTCTAATTTAGCCTTTACTCTTAACATCTACGATGCTGACTTCCAGTGTCTTCATTTGTAAAATGAGAGTAATGTTCCTCAGTATTGTTGAAAAAGATCAAATAGAAGAGACTTACGTAGTGGAAGCAAACATCTCCGAGTCGGCTGGGAGTCATGCACCAAGTGAGCTCAGGAAAACACCTCTCTGCTTCCTACCTTCCCCTGCAAAATCAGTGCCAAAATACAAGATCTCAGCTGACTGGAGGCAAGGCCAAAACGGGAAAATAAATGTGGGCTGAAGAAATAAAAATGCAGGGTGGGGATTCATGCCAAATCACAAATGCAGGAATAATAAAATCACAACAAAAAGGATCTGGGGATCATAGTGGACCAAAAGTCAAACTACCCTGTAGTGATGTTTCAAACCAAGGCAAGGATTTTGTGGATGGGAGGAGGGAGTGGAGATCAGAGCGGGTAAGTGAAATGCTTGAGGGGATACTACTGCCATGGCAGATGTAGAAAAAGACCGAGGGAAACTGAGTATCACATCTTTTGGGAGGGACATGGGTTCTGGGCAATAGAATCAAGATTCAAGTCAAGATGTGATGGCAATACTGGGCTCAGATCAGCCAGATGAAATGAAATATGTGTAGAGGCCCAAAAGTCAAGAGTTGCTTACTTTTTCCAGTAGGAAAAGCCATGTTTAACAGCAGATTGTGAAGAGAGCTGAGGATGGGAGTAGGGAACGAGGGTGAAGAAAGGACAAGGTGGAGTCAGTAAGGTGACCTTATCACCGAGTGATAAGTCAATATGATAAGTGATAAGTGGCAATGTGGAGAGGAGACTGCTGGGTGGGCCAGGACAACTCCCAAAGGACTACTGTCCTAAATCTACTCTGGTCATCCCACAAGGCCATCTGGGGCTCAAATCCAGGCCCTAACCGTGAGGTGGACACTGCTGAGTTTGTCTGTCCAGAAGCAGGTGGGGGTGCTGGTTCATATAAAGAAAGACAGAAGATTGTTTTATCTGCTGAAAAGACTCTAAGGCAAATTGAGAGCTAACTTCACACATCAGCAGGAGAAGCTATGAGGCAGAAAAACGAACAAAACTATTTTTGGAGGCTCCAGCTATGACGGGCCCAGGAAGCCCAGGAAGGGGAGGGAGAGGTGGCTGGATTTCAGTGCGGGGTGGGGATCACGCAATCACACAGGGCTGTCACTGCAGGGCACAGGTCAGCCAGCAGGGTAGAGAGCTCCCAGTCCCTGGAAGTTTTCAAACAGTGGCCTAATGTCTTGGAGATGCTGTCGCCAGGGCTGCTAGGTGGGTGGGAGGTTAAACTAAACCAGAGTTTTCTCAGTCTTTCTTGGAAACTGCTTCTTCAAATGACAGATTATGGGAAGCCCAGTAAATAAAACACTGCTTCTCTGGTTGAACTGAGGACAAAGACCAGGCTCCCAGGCTCCCAACCTCTAAGGAACTGTTGGGATGTCTTGAAGCACAGTTGAAAACTAGTGACTAGACAGTGTCTAGGTTTTTTTGTTTGTTTGTTTGTTTTTTGGTCTTTTTTTAGAGGAGGTACTGGGGATTGAACCCAGGACCTCATGCATTCTAAGCATGTGGTCTACCACTGAGCTATAACCTCCCCCTGACCCCCACCCCCATTCTTTTTAACCCTAAAACTTGGTAAGCCAAGACAGGAGCTTGAATATGCCAGGCTGGTACTTTAAAATAATTGCCTTGCTCCACAAGTCTGTTCACTGTCTCACTTCTTTCTGACAAGCCCTGGACCAGCTGTCTCCTCTTGCAAGGGGATGGCCGCTTGGCTTTATTTTCACATGCAGCCTCTGCAATAAAAGCAAGCAAGATGGCTGCTTCCTGGGGCTGGACCATAATCACAGCATGTTTGTCAGGGCTGGGTCTCACTGTCCAAGGGATGTTTGTGGACACAGGTGGTTTGAGTTGAGCAGTCATTCAGGAGGAATTTATTCAACATTCAGTGGTATCTTATCTTTGTGCTGGGCTTCATGCTGGACGCTGGGGATACAATGTCCAGTGAGATATGAACTGTGTCTCTGAGGAGTGTCCCATCTACGGGAGAGACAGCCTTTTGGAGGCAGAGCACAAAATGCTGGGGAGGCAAAAGACAGGGCACATGATGGGCGGGGACGGCATCGATGGGGATGTCAGGGAAGGTTCTGGTAGAGATGCTTCAGTGGGACTTTGAAAGACAGATAAGAATTAACTTGATGAAGGGGGAATGCACATTTGAGGCAGGCAAAGATCAGAACAGAGGCAAGAAGAGCAAGCTCAGTGTATTTGGGGAACTGCCTGTCATCCAGGTTGATTGGCGCTAAGGGAGTGGGAGGGGCCTAGCAAGAGATGAGCCCGGAGAAGTCACCAGCAACCAGTTCCTAAAGCTCTCGTGAGATGATCCAGAGGGACTTTGTTCTGAAAGCTCTGGGCAGCTTGGGAGGAATCATAAGCGGTATGAACCAATTTTTCTTCTCGCTCTTCCAGTTCCTGAGGCCCAGAGAGCACAGGAGTCCTGTGAATGTGAGGAATCAGCTTACTCAGTGGATGTTACAAGTACCATTAAGTCTGGAGCATGGACCCGTCACCTTCTATTTCTGGCTCAGTTCCTGATGCAGTGACCTTCAAGTTATCTCCCGCCTTTTCATGCACCGAGTTTCTCCTTTAGCAGGACAGGGATAAAAGTGCTGCCACCCACCTGCCACATTAAGAGAACTGCCAAGACCAAAGCGCTCCATGTGGTATAGAACAGAGCACAAGAAAGTCCTCCTTCAGGTAGAACGTGATGTCTTTTGAAAGAAAGTTTGGAGGAATCAGAAATGTATAATGAGTGCATTTTGTCCTTCAGTTGTTGGCAGGAAAGTTAGCACACGTGTTTCTCAGCGCAAGGGCTGGTTCTAGAGCTACCCATGACTTCTTAAGGCCTGGGTTGGCTGAGGTTAGGGGTGGTTGCCAGGTTTCCCTCTATTCTGCGCTGGGGGTGGGGGAGGGGAGGGGAGGGGAGGGGTGCAAGAGCAGCGCACATCTCTCCAATCAGCAGCTTCCTGCTTACCTCACTGGGTTGTTGGAAGGACTGAGACAATCCAAGGGCTTAGCACAGTGCCTGGCACACGGAAAGTCCCCAGTAATAAATGTTAGTGCTGTTGTTAATGTGTATATATTTTGAGACCAACTATGAACTCACAGGGCTGCCTGACTCTTGCATGGAACACATATTCTTTGAGACTTTCATGTTGTCTTCCTTTTACTCCCTATTAAACCACAGGTGCTTCTGGCAAGATCTGCATTCCCCACAGCAGCTTGTAGTGTTCTCTAACACTCCTTGTCCCTCTTCTGAGAGGCCTTGGATTTTAATTAGCAGTCAAGTCAGTGTCTCGCCTCGCTGAACTGTGAGCTCCTCAAGGGCACGACTGAGCCTTTAAATCTGTGCCCAGAAATGAGCAAGCTTAAGCTTGGCCCTGCCGCAAGGCCTCAGCACTTGCTGTTCTACCTGATACTTTTCCCCAGCTCAAGCATCAGCTGTCACCTCTGCAGAGGTGGTACTCCTGACCATTAAGTTACTGCCTCCTCTTCATATTCTATCACATTTTTTTTAATTAAATTTTTTTTGTTGTTTTGCTTTTTTCTTGGTGGGGGGAGGAGATAATTAGGTTTATTTATTTATTTTAATGGAGGTACTGGGGATTGAACCTGGGACCTCATGTATGCTAAGCATGTGCTCTACCACTGAGCTATCCCCTCCCCCACAATAACATTTTAAAACTTTCATAAAACTACCATTATTTGAAAGAATCTTACTGATTTATTATCTGTCTTCTCCACCAGACTAAAAGTACCATGAGAACAGGGGCCTTATTTGTCCTCTTCATTGCCGTATTCCTCAGTTCCCCATAAGTGTGCTTGGCATATAATAGGACCTAGATAAATATTATGAATGCTCAATCAATTCTAAGTCAGATGACTGGGGGAGTGGGCATTTGTACCTCTCCTCCAAGACTGAACAACAGGTCAGTACTGCAGAGACTGCAAAAAACACAGCATGTGGCTCCTGCTTCCCAACTGCAAAGGCAAGGCAAACTATGACCAGGCGCTAGATGTGAGGCACAGAACCAGCGGCCAGAGACACAGGTGGTGGCTGGAACAGAGCTTGAGTGCAGGGATCATCCTACTCATCTTCCTGTGTCAGCACCTAACTTGGCAGCTGTAGAGCAGGTGCTCTGTGAGTGGCTGTTGAATTGCACTGAGTAGACAGCCCACCAGAAAGTGTAGATTGGCTGAGATACAGATAATTTGTGTTTAACTTGCTATCTTGGTTTGCAAATATTCCTACTCAGTAAGTTTTCAATCTATGTGTGTGTTAAGAGAGTCTCTTAAATTTAAACTATTTAAAGATAGACACACATACAACAAGATAATGTTTTGGCTAAAATCCATGTCATTTATTTATTCAACAAAAAAAAACTGAGTATCTTCTATATTCTAGCTGTGTTCCTTGGTGCTGGGAATGGAGATAAACCCTGGCCCTCAAGGAGCTCACAGTTTAGTGGGGACAAAAGATACAGAAATAAATAAGTAGAATGTAGAGTATGTAGAGGGGACCACTATGGGAGGCAAAGAGCACAGGAACGTACTTTATGGTTAATGTCCACAGGGAAGAGCCCTGGCTAGCAGCTACGTTTGGTGAAGAATAGATAAGGCATTGGTTCTTAAAGTGTGGCGGGCTAATTACCTACATCAGAATCATCTGGAGCACATATTAAAATGTAGGTTCCCAGCATCTTCTGCAAAGATTATGATTCAGCAGGTTGTGGTTTGAGACCTGGGAGTCTGCATTTTGAAGTGCTCTTGGTAATTCTACTGCAACTGAAAGTTAGAGGACCTGTGAGATAAGGTTTGCTCTTAAACTGGAAGGAAAAGTGATCTGCACATCTGAAATGCTTATCTGTGCTGGCCTTTAGGTTAGCGGCAGGGGAAGCAGAGAAGAGGAAGGGAGCTGACATTTACTAAGCTCTAACATAGTCTATATATAAGCTGATTTAATTCTGACAACAATCCTATGAGGTAGATACATTCCTCATTTTATAGATGAAGAAACAGAATTAGAGAGTTTAAATAATCTGTTTAACATTATAGAGCTAATGAATTTCAACACTGAACCCAGATTCACTGATCTCTAAAGCCTGTCCACTTTCTATGACACGTTGTTGCGCCAGGGGACTGATGTTAAATTTTCTTTTTTTTCTTTCCCAGATCTTGCTAAGTAAATATAAAGAACAGCCAGATAGTACTCTGATCACGTCCAGTGTGACTGTTCATGGACACATCCTTCTCTGGCTGGTGGGGATTTAGAGCAAAGCTGAGAGGAACAATAAAATGAGGAGCCAGTTCTGATTTCCTTACCCATCATATTCTCATCTGCTGGTGTAGGTGTTATGAAATGTACTATGGCTAAAGACTGGGTCCATCTGGAGGGGAAAGCAAACATATCCATGAAAGTAACTCTACCTGATGTCAAAGATTCCTGGGCCTCAAAACACCCAGACTCAAGTTTCTTAAAAAAATGAGCCATCAGGACCAGAGGCCTGAGTCTGCCTTAGGAAACAGCTCAATCTTTAGAGAAATTGTGGAAGACCAGCAACTTTTCCAGTTTAAACAAACACTATCTGGCTCTCTCTACACAGACTCAGAAGTACAACAAAACAGACACAGCTCAGAAAATAATGGGAAGTTCAATGCCGTTGAAAGAATCTGCCAAGCCCAATCTATAAAAGGTTTCCTGTAATAATGAAAACACACACACAAACCACAAATCCTGGTTAGATTCCACTCACCGTACTTAGTGTCATTCGCCAGGTCATGGCAGGAGTGCAAAGGGGAGCAAGCAGATGGAGAAAAGGAAAGGCGTTATAATAAAGGTGGTCTACAACAACACTGGGGGACTCTGGGCCTCAAGTTCAGAAGGCTGGTGTGTAACCACCGCCCTCTTCTATCACTCAGCCTGGAGTCACAGTGACGTGACAAACCAAATCTGAGTTTCCAGCACTGGAGAGCTTCTTTCTTATTTTTGGCATTTCAAGAAACTGCAGATGAATTTTGATGAAATCAGCCCACAGCACTGACACTATGGACAGCACAGAGCTTAGAATTCACTATTTAGTGTAACAAAGAGTGTAAGCCAGACTCTATTTTATTGCTGCATTTTCCCCACACCCAATATGGGAACATTTGCTTGCACCCACTTTTACTATAATACTGGCATGGTTTAGAGTTAAAAAAAAATGCAAATCTGGATTGATCCTCTCTTTACAAAAGTGTTGATTTATTTACACTGCACTGATTCAGCACCTCTAGATATACAGCTTGCAACAGGCAGAGTTAGAGAAGCAGGTGCCACAAACTATGGTTTAAAAACATGCAGGCACTGTACACGTATGTTTAACTATACCTGAAATCTACTAATACTCCAAACTACACTGAAGGCAAGTCTGGGCACATCTGGATGAAGCCTTAATCCTGATCGCAATACCTGGTTGTTACAGAGTTTAAACAGGCTATCTGGGTTATACGTTTGGCCAGCCAAATGGAACGAGTATGTAACGCCCACATCTAACTACAACAGGCCTTCAAGCTTCTTATCCCATCACAGTTTATAAAGATGAGGAACCAATCACTTGGGAGCTATGCAGTCAAAATGGCCAGAATACAAATGTACTATTACACTGTGTAAAATCAAGTCAACCACCTTGCGGATCCTTGGCGGTCTCTGCTTACGACCTCAAACACCTAAAAAGGATGCTGGGAGATAATTATCAGAATGTTTGGGTACCTTCATTCCTGAATATCAAGTAATAGGGCTCAACTCCATGTTACTTCTTGCAATAAGCACACAGAGCAGCTCACAAGAGACTGCTCACTATAGATGCTGAGCTCCTGAGAGTTCAAGGGGTGGGTGGGCTCAGGACTGTCCAGGGCTGAGAAGACTCTGTAAGCCAACTGTGTAGCTTAAGTCTTATCCTGGTTTTGAGCACATTTCAGTTCTGCTCCAAGTCCGCTTTGCTCCAATTCCGCGATGACAGACATATATTTGAACTCATTTGGTCTGAAGTTAAAGGTCTCCACTAACCCGTAGGTCTCTTTCCGATCAGTGGCATAGAAGAGCTGGACTTGGTTGGCAATGCACTGTGCCTCAACAACATTCTGAAAGGTAAAAAGAACAGTGAGGTCCTTTCCGGCCCAGGGCCACAACGCTCTGTGTCTGAGTCCTGTGGCAGGTGGGAGCCCTCACCCAGGAGCCACTGCTTCCAGAGATTCTCTGACTCCCTGACATCCCAAGTCTAGGTGAGGTGCCCCTTCTCTGTGTACCCAAGTTGCCCTATGCTTCCTATAACATAGTATGTATCATACTGTATTGTATCTATCCTTTTTCCCCTCTTTTTCTTTTCTGTCTATCTTCCCTTGTATGAATTCCTCAAAGTATGTGCTTGTTTTACATCCCTGCACATAGTGAAATCTGGTGAATGTTTGCTAACAAATTAATGCATAGGTTAAAAATTTCCCTCTTCATCCCGTTCCTTAGTAACTGTTAAGTATATCTCAAGGGGAAAAAAAGAGCAATAGTTACCCAGCTCCAAGAACCAGTTTGTGACTAAGTTTTTGACTAACCAGACATACTCCCCAAAAACACCTGTTCCTGATACCACCTCAGTCAGAAAACTAGTGCCAAAGCCAGCTGAGTAGTTTTACAACTTGTCCACAAATTCTGTGACACTCTTTCTTCCCTGAGATGGAGCCTTGTCTCTCTTTTCTTGAGTGTTGGCTATACTTAGTGACTTGCTTCTAACAAATGGACTATGGTGGAATGATGAAAATGACTTCTGCTAGTTCATCACAGAAGACATTGCAGCTTCTGTCCTGCTATCTCTCTTGACTCACTTGCTGTGGGGAAAGTCAGCTGCCATGTCATGAGGACATTCAAGCAGCCTACAGAGAAGCCTGTGTGGCAAGGGAATGAGGCCTCCTGCCAACAGCCATGCGAGTGGGGTCAGAGGTGGACGGTCAAACCCAATCAATCTTCAAACAACGGGAGCCCTAGCTAACATCTTGACAGCAACTTCATGACAGACTCTGAGGCAGAAGCACCCAGCTGTGCTGCTCTTGAACTCCTGACACATAGAAACTGTGAAGTAATAAATACTTGTTGTTTTAAGCCACTAAGTTTTGGAGTAGTAATTTGCTATACAGTCATTTCTAACTAATCCACCAGCAAAGCCCCAGGGGCCACCATCTCCAAAGCCTAGTAGCAGGGAAATGGTGACCAGACCACTCTACGTAACAGAAGTGGGGTCAGAACACAGGCTACACTCTTGAAACCTTACAAAAGAATTACCTCAAAAACTCTTACTTCTGTTTCCTGTACATTCTCTAGGTCTAGCTGATCAGAGGCACTTTATTCACGATTACGACGTTCACACAGCCAAAACCCAACCCCAAAAAGTAATGGAAAATTCCCACTAAAACTGTCAAAAGTGTACTATGTCTAGCTACAGAGTGATGACTACAGGTTTATAAAAACCACAGGCTGCTTCACCTCCATTCTCTCCCATGGGCCTTTCAGGTCATTTCTCACAAGCAGGGACTAACCTCTGAGACTGGATCTTCAATCAAAAGCCATTTTCCAAAATGCTGGATATTTTGAATTAATAGAATTTTAGAGCTGGAAGGGGCCTCAGAGTTCACCCAGTCCTCATTTGCTGGACCAGGAAAACTAGAGCAGAGGGGTCAGGGATGGGCCCAAGGTCACGTGACTAACAAGTGGCAGAGCCAGGACCCGAACTCTGGACTCCCAGGCTGGTACTTCCTCCACTTCACCCTTATACTATTCCTGGTGGGGCAAAATAATTAAGATCGATCAAGGTCGATAACTACTTCATCAATTTTACCTTCCTTATATTCAGACATGCCTCAAGAACAAACTGTTTCTAAAGCAAGGGTGTCATCTGAGGCAGGTATCCCCACTCTCTGAGGCCCTAAACCATACAGCCTCTGACAGTCAACTTTTATTTGTGGCTTAGGATGGTGGAGGTAAGGGTAATTTTACTTGTGTTCATTCTAGAACAAACTGCAGAGTCCCAGGGGCTCTGTGAAGGTGCCGCAGGTCCCCTCACCTTTCTCTCAGCTGTTATGTCCTAGGGCTTTATGTAACAAGATTTTATTTGGATAAAGGGCTCTGACCACTGGTTTGAAGAGCACTAGAATGGTGGGTGGAGAGTTAAGACACGGAGATATGTGCCAGTGTCTCTCATGGAGGGTTATGGAAAGCTCCCCTGCACCCCCCACTTCTGCCCACTTATTCGCCTCCTGACTTTTATTCTCTTAACTCTCAACATGACACATCATCTCTTCCCCTTTCAAGACCCAAGAAGAAAAACATTAATAATTCCCTATGTTGCTCAGCAAGGAGGTATATTAACAAACCTGATTCCTCCCTCTTTTCAATCTTCATAGCTAAAATCAAATTACCAAGTCTTGGCCATTTTATTCCGTATGTATTTCTGAGGTCATTCTCCTCCATCCCTCCTACCACTGCTCTAGTTTAGGTCTTTACTACCTCTTGCCCAGACTATTGAAACTATTCTAAATGGTCGCACTGAAAAAATATTTAGGAAGCAAATAATTAAGATTAATGGTCTCAAAATCCAATTCTTTATGGGTCAATCCCCATTCAAAATCCTCTAATGATCCTTTTGTGCTTTCAGGATAAAGCCAATCCTCTAAATACAACACACCAAACCTTCTTTTTTAATATACAAGTGACAGCAAACTGTAATACCCCAATTCATTTTATGCCTCCTGGCAATTACGTATTCTATTCCCATTGTCTGGAACATTCCCCTCCCCGCTTTACCCTGCTAAACTCCTGCTCCTGGATCTTTCCACTGGCATAGATATAGTATCATGTTTCTCTCATTTAAAACAAAAAACATTCTTAACCCCACTTCTTACGCCGATTCTCTTTCCCTTCACAGAAACATCCCTTGAAAGATGTGTTTATGCCTACTCTTTCTAATTTCTCTTCCCATCCTCTCTTAAATGTGCACCAATCATACATTTATCCTACCATTCCTTTGAAACTGCCCTTATAAAGGTCCCCAAATGACTTCCATGTTGTGAACTCTAGTAAATTCTCAGTCCTCATCTCATTTGCCCGATCAGCAAGCGAGATTTGGTTAGTTGAACACTCCTATTCCTTGAAACATTTTATCTTAGCTTCCAGGGCATCCTAACATCTTAGTTTTCCTCCTACCTCACTGACTCTTCCTTTTTAATCTTCTTTGCTAATGATTCCTCATCTCTCCAGGGCTCAGTTCTTAGACCTCTTCTCTTTTCTATCTTCATTAACTCCCTTGGTCATTTCATTCGGTCTCATGGCTTTAAATAACAATCTGCATGCTGACAATTCCCATATTTATCTCTCCAGCTGGGACCTCTCCCCTGAACTCCAGGCTCATAAACCTAACTTTCCTTGGATATCTAATAGGCATCTCAGATTTAATGTGCACAAAATTGAGCTCCTGATCTTCCTTCTAAACCTAGTCCTCCTGCAGTCTTGTCTGTCTCAGTTAATGGCAACTCCGTTCTTCTGGAGAGAACTTTGGGTGACTTCCAGTTGAATGTGATGGGTAAAAGGAAGAATGTGAGAAATGGGACTGAACATTTATAGGAATAATAGACAGGGAAGTAGAGTCTCAGTCAAGTCCTAGGCTTGGGGGCTTATTGCTAGTATGAGATACTAGCTGAGTACCATCATTTTTCCCTTCTTTGTATGTAGCTGGTAAGAGAGAGAGAGGAAAATTAAGTGGGTATTGTGATAAAAAACCTCAGGAGGAAGAGGCACTAAAGTGCCCACTATCTTGAGGACATCCTGAACTTAAACCCTGCCAGATAAATGACACTGAATGAGCGAAAACTAGACAAACAGGCTGAATGGTAATCATAAAACTGCTCCTGGCCCTGCATAAGCAGAGAACAAACACAATGGACATCATTACCAGGGGGCATATGGTCAATGCTCTATTCCAAGAAATGGGAAAAGGAAGAATGAAAATCACTATGTATGATGAATGCTGTACATGTGAATAGTGTGGAGGAAGATAAAAGATTAAGAACTATTCTAGACTTTGAACTCTTCTCTAAGAAGCCATTTACTTGTCCACGGTCTCTTCACTGAAACCCCTAGGGTCAGATGTGTCTTGGAGTCAGTTGTTGGATTTTAGAAAGGTAATAAGTGCAGACACCATACAAGCTTATTATGTAACTCCCCATAATCAAATACATTAATACTTCTCTAGTAAAATACATCAATATTTCACACCAAGTAGGATTAATAAGGACTATAAGCAGCCTCACATCAGTTTAAGTGAAGATTTAGCTATCAAATAAGTTCAAATCAGATAAGGTTTTGTGACCAAAGGAATTATGAAAAAACTCTGCTGTCAGAGTTTTGGACTTTCAAACTGTGAATAAATAAATGAGAATTTGTACCAATTTCAATTTGGAAGAGCTTGAGCAAGACAAGATTATTATCAGCTTAAATAAGAAACAGGTAAATAATGTAGGTCTCTGGAATTACACCTCTCGTGAGTTTTGGCAGAAGAATAATACTTTCAGGGCCATCAGGTAATTCCAAAAAGGCAAAAGTTGATTCTTACCAGAAATGTGGAATCCATTTCTGCTGTCATCAGTACTATGCCCTTTTCTTCCTTAAGTTCAGGGTAATGATATAAAACCAGCTGGCTGGCTGCAGCTTCCCCTCGGGTCTGAAAGGAGGAACACTTATCAAGGCTCAATAAGGTACCAGCACAACAAAACTGCAATTTCAGAGCAATAGAGAGTCTGGAAGAAATTCTGCCTCTTAACAGCCCCTTGGGTGGCTAGTGAGTTGGAGGACTTGTATGTGGGGGTGGTCAGGTCTGCCAAGGCACAGCGAAACTGACAGTTTGCACAGTGTTATTTGTGTCTTCAATTGAAAAAGGTTTGGCTTTTTTCCCAGAAAATGTTTACAGTAGGCAGTGAATCCTTCATCACGGCCATATATTTAAAAACAAAATGGCACAAGTAGCTACCAAATCAAGTTCTAAAGAAAGCAATATGCCTGTGTAATTGCCACTTTTATGGACTAGTGCATTTCACAGTTGAAATCTACTCCCCTTGGCTGGCTCTGAAGACCAAGCTCTTTTAAGCTGTAGCAAACAGCTGGAGAGTTTGCACATGGGCCAGATTTGTAATGTTCAGTTTTAAAATATAATCTGAGTGGGAGGTAGTGGGGAAAGAAGAATGGGAACATCATAATTTCATGAAGAATGGACAGGGCAGTGGTTACTAGACCTCAGTCCAGACTAGGAAGAGAGACTGGGTTCAAAGCTAAAGCCCTCACATAGTGTAGGAGGAAACAACTATACATTCAACAGAGTTCTGGGTTTCATCTTTAAAATTTCAGCAGAAGTCCTTTTAATTATCAATACCTAACTATTGCTAGGGTACTCTTAGTAGTTCAGCCTCTCAGTTCTGCCGAACATACTTCAAATATACTATCATTTTGATCATAATTATGTTTCTGGATCTTTTTACTATACTTGTATATGAGCTTCACGAGGGCAGGGACCCTCATAGATCCCCAAGCCCTAACACAGTTTCCAACACAAGAGCATAATGGCTAAGTTCAGAGACTTTGGAGTCAATAACCTGGAATCAATGAAACCCAGCTCTACCACTTATCAGCAGTGTGAACTAACTTCTCTACCCCCACTTCTTGTGTGTAAACAGAAATAATATTAGTAACTATCTCGAGATACGTGTGAGGATTAAATGACATAATGTATATAAAACATTTGGCACATAGTAAGTACATCAAATGTTGGTTATTACAGTATATGCCCAATAAATGATTATTGAATTACAGTAGTAAAGTGAAAGCTACCCCCTTATTCTTGTTCTTTTTTTTTTCTTTAACAAATCATATAATTTTTGGATGCAATCATAAGGGATAGTCATGAGCAAATCCTCATTCTATTTTGTGCTCCCTTTACCTCAACTTCAAAGCCGTTATAATACATTCCTGCTTTTGTCAGATTTGGCCTCCAAATATAGTATGTCAATCCTAGTGATGACCTCATTTAAAATAAATTATTTTTTTTGGAGGGCGGAGGTCATTAGGTCTATTTATTTATTATTAGGTTTTTTTTTTAAATGGAGGTACTGGGGATTGAACCCAGGACCTCATGCATGCTGAGCATGCATTCTACCACTTAAGTTATATCCTATCTCCCATTATTTAAAATATTTTTATTTTAAAAGCTTCAAATGCTTTGCTATAGATGTCTAGAGAAGAGTGAGGAGAGAGCCAGAAATAGTCAGAGAACGTGTTTTGGGGTCTTTCTAACTTCTAGGTATTGAGTAGGGCCTAAAAAGCTAGCCCAATGTACAAAGTATGACAATCAATCAATGCTACAGCAAATACTGCTGGGAGTTAGTACTTATTCTGTGTCCTCAAGCCTCAGCAAGGACTCATAGTCCCACAAAGGGGTAGGCCTCTTTCATCTAGGGGATGGGCACAAGCCACCTACCTGAATATTTATAAGTGCAGTGAAGTGGAGTTCAGTACCTGTCCACTGTCCGACAAAAAACTCATAACCTTCCCTTCTTGGTAGTGCACACAGAAACTGTGGGAAACAAATACAAAAGGAGACAGATGAACAAATAAAATCATTTGCTCTATGTCCAATCACCTGTGTCATTCACACCATTTCTTCAGTGTTTGGTTTTTAAAACTTTTTTAAATTATGTAATTCATATGTGATAACAAATACTCATACACTTCCCAAACCACTTAAGAAATAAAGCATCAGACATTCAGTCGAAACTCTCTCTGTAAATCCATTCTAATTCATTTCAGAGTAACAGCTAACCTGCATTTGGTGTCTGTCATTCCCTTTCAGAGTTTTATAATGTATAGGTATATATCCATAAACAAGTAACAGTACTGTTTCCATGTTTAAAAACTTAAATCTTATCAAACTGTATGTATAATTTTGCAACTCACTTTTTTAACTTCACATCATATTTCTGAGATTTATTCATGTTGATAAATATAACTCTTAATTCATTGTTTTCACTGTCCTATGGAATTCGACTCTAGAAATTTACCACAATTTTATTGATTCTTCTATAGATAAACTTTTGGGTCTTTTTCAATTTCTAAACTTTCTAATGCTGCTACATTAATTTTTGTTACAATTATTATAATCAATTCATATTTTATCATCTGAGGTTGATTCTGAAGCAAGGCTCTAACCACCAAGAAATAATTAGTTTATAATTAGCTTCATGCTCAAGATGAGTTGGGGAGCAGTGCTGGAGAACAGAATGGTGCCAGAACAAAACAAAGTATAATCAGCCCAATATGCATTAGTCATGGAATCGTCTCCTTACTGCCAACCACTCAGGCTCTGTTTTATTATTATTAGATGAGATAACCTCGGTGTCAACCTAATGGGGAAAAGTGTAAAAAAGCTTTATTGAAGTATATTTGAAATACAACAAGTTACACTTATTTAAAGTGTATAATTAGAATGGTTTTAATTATATATACTGTGAACCACTGCCAAAATCAGCATAATGAACAGATCTATTATCTCCAAAAGTTTCTCCAAAAATCCTTTTGTAATTCTTACCTTTCTCTCCCCAGTTGTTCCTAAGCAACCACTGATTTGGTTTCTGTCACTACCGATCAGTCTGCATTTTCTAGAGTTTTGTATAAAGGGAACCACCGAATCTATAATTTTTGGTTTGGCTTCTTTCACTCAGCATAATTGTTTTGTGATCTTTCTATGTTGGTGCATATATCAATAGTTCATTCCTCCTTATTGTTGAATCTTATTCCGTCATATATATATATATATATATATGTGTGTATATATATATATACACACACACACACACAAACACACACAATTTATTTATTTATCCACCTGTGACAGATTTGGATTTTTTCAGTATTTGGTTATTACAAATAAAGCTACTATGAACATTTGTGTACCAGTTACTGTACGAATATATGCTTTCTGTTCTCTTGGGAAAACATCCAGGAGTAGAATGGCTGGGCAGTATGGGAGGTAGATTAACCTCTTCTTTTTTTTAAGATTAACTTTTAAAGAAACTGCTAGACTCTTTTCTAAAGTGGCTGTACCTTTTACATTATTACCAGCAGTGTATGAGAGTTCCAGTTGCTTTGTACCCTTACTAACACTTGGTATGGTCAGTCTTTTTAACTTTAGTCATTTAAGTGGTATCTTACTGTAGTTTTAATTTGTATTCCCATTTATGACTAAGATGTTGAACATCTTTTCAGGTGCTTATCTTCCATTCCACTTCACTGATGAATTGTTTGAATCTTTTGCTTCATTTTTTAATTTAGTTGCCTGTCCTTGTAATAAGTTGTAACAGTTTTTAGAATACTCTAGATACAAGTCACTTGTTAATATATGTCTTGCAAGTATTTTTTCCTAGTGTGTGGCTTATCTTTCCATTTTCATAGCAATGTCTTTTGAAAAGTAGAAATTAAAAATGTTTTATTGTGGTAAAATATATAAAACATTACAGTTAAAATTAACCATTTTTTAATGCACAGTTCAGTGGCATTAAGTACATTCATACTGTTGTGAAACCATTAACACCATTCATCTCTGGAACTTTTTTCATCTTTCCAAACTGAAACTCCATAATCATTAAACAGTAACTCCCCACCCCACCTTCCCCGCATCCCCTGGCAACCACTGTTCTACTTTCTGTCTATGAGATTGTCTTTGAATTTGACTACTCTAGATACCTCATATAAGTGGAATCATACAGCATTTGTCCTTTTGTGACTGGTTTATTTCACTTAGCATAATGTCTTTAAGGTTCATGAATGCTGAATGTCAGAACTTCGTTCCTTTATATGGCTGAATAATATTCTATTGCATGTAGATAGCACATTTTGTTTATCCACTTATCTATCAGCGGATACTTGGGTTGCTTCTACCTTTTGGCTACTGTGACTATTGCTGCTATGAACACGGGCATACAAACAGAAAATTTTAATTTTGATGAAATCTAATTTTTTTTTCTTTTATAGTTTGTGCTTTTGGTGACATAGTTAAGAAATCTTTGCCAAACCAAGATCACTAAGATTCAATCTAAGATCATTTTTTCTAGAAGTTACATTTACATCTTTGATCTATCATGAGTTAATTTTTGGATACAGTGTGAGGTAAGAGTAGAGATTGTTTTTTTGTATATGGATATCCAAACTGTTTCCACGATTTGTTGAACATTTGTTGAAAAGATTATCCTTTCCCCATTTAATTACTATGGCACCTTCATTGAAAAACAATTGACCAGGCATATGTTGATTTATTTCTGAATTCTATATTCTGTTCCATTGATCTATTTGTCTAACTTTATGCTATTACCATACTGTCTTCATTAATGTAGCTTTATGAAATCATAGCCATCATATAACGTAAGTCCTCTAACTTTGTTTTTCTTTTTAAAAAGTGTTTTGTTATTCTAGGTCCAAATAAATTTTATCTAAATAAATTTTTCAATCAGTTTGTCAATTTCTCAAAACAAAACAAAACAAACAAAAGCCTGATTGGGATTACATTTTATCTAGAGATCAATTCAGAAAGAAATGACAGTAATATTGAGTCATCTAATCCATGAACATGGTATATCTCTCCATTTACTTAGATGTTTTTAATATTCTCTCAGCAATGTTTCAAAAAAACTTCTGAGAATCCCAGAAATTATTACAGACACCAAGTTAGCTGATCCACCTCACCTATTCCCTTTCTCTTAGGTCTCTGGCAGCCCATTACTTCAGCAAAAACTTCGTAACTCCTTTTAGGCATATATAATCCAGAAAGCATGGCCCAAACTGAAAAGAAACTGCCAATTAAACAGAAACTTAAAGGAGGTTGAAAAGATTAAGGTCTCAGGTATTCTCTCTAATATTCACTTATACTGATAGATTAGGATCAACATCAGAAAGGGCTGAGATGTTTCAGAGAACAAAAAAGCCAGAGACTTATTGGGCCAAACCCACATAATTTCATAA
This sequence comes from Vicugna pacos, assembly GCF_048564905.1. Classification (NCBI taxonomy): domain Eukaryota; kingdom Metazoa; phylum Chordata; class Mammalia; order Artiodactyla; family Camelidae; genus Vicugna; species Vicugna pacos. The sequence goes on along the minus strand of NC_132999.1, from coordinate 33,675,902 downwards.
GGCTGAAAATCTCATTTATCAGTACAATCAACATGTGAGCATCTTTGTTAAATAACAGAGCATTATAACATGGTAAGATACTATGGAGTATGAAGAGATGGTTGGAAAACATCCTTGTTTGGCGCTACTAATAAGCAATTCTCATATGGTCACCAGAAACTTACTGTTGGACAAGACTGAGCCCGATTCCAGATCAAGTCAAACTTCTCTTTCTGTAGGTTAGAAAAGAAAAAAAATTCAAAAACAAGAAAACATAAGAGGCCACAATCACATTTAAATTCACAAAGACTGAACTAAAATACAACTAAAACAATGTCAAGTTCCATCATTTATAAATCTCTCTTATGACAGAGAGGATTTCCTATTCAATATCAGAATTACGTGTGAAGAATGGATACTCCAAATGTTCCAAACACTTTAGGGGACTCTGCCAAGTGTCAGAGACATCAGGTCATTAAGTCTGTCCAAGGGAGAGCTAAGAAGGCCTGTTCAAACAATGAGTCAGCATTAGAAATCTAAAATATCATGATCCGTTTGGCTGTTGAACTCATGAAAGGCAAAGGTATATATTTATAAGAGGGAGGGGGAAAAAAAAGATAGCAATGCTCTCACAACAACCAAAAGGCCTGGCTTTATTTTTCCATCTATAAGTTTTCCTCCTTAAACTTACACATGTAAGTTCAGTATATATTTGTGTATTTGATATGAACTTAACCTAAGCTATTTCCTCTTCAGAGAAGAACAATTAAAATAACCAGCTGATAACCCATTACACCAAATGTGTTCTTCTGGTAGAAGTCAGCAGGACATTAAACCAGAAGAAGTCAGCAGCATTCCTTTCCAGTCACAAATCTTAATGGTCAAGCAGTGGCCTGTGACTATCTCCAAGACAGCACTTTTGAGAAGGGAAAAAAACAAGACAATGCATCTTGCTAAGGGGAAATGCCAGAAAAAGACTAGGAGAAGGCTCCAAGTCAGCTCAGGTATAGGTCACTTATAGACAAAAAGGGAAGAAAGCTAGGCCAGAGGCCCTGTCCTCAATTCCAACAGCTTGGCTTGAAAACACCAAAAAGAAATAGAAGACATTTGGAATTGCTCAGCAACATAAACTTGTACCATACTCCCTTGTCAGAGACTTGACTCAAAGAGACATTTCTAAACCAGGAAGAGGAAAAACAAGAACCATAAATATACCATATGGAGCTTCCAATCTTTGGTGCTCAGGGCATAATAAAAAACCTCAGAGCTATAAATGTAAGTTCTCAAGAGGCAATAAACATAGGGAAAGTAAAGGCAACTGCCTGCTAAGGTTAGAGCCCTGAACTTCACCCTATAACACTTTGATTTTCCCCTCCAAACTACTTACAGGAATAACTGCGTAGACTGTATCTTTTGCTGCAAAATACTGCTGCCAGATCTGTACAAAAAAGAGAGGGTGTCGTGACATGTGGGTAATCTTTTCAACCTGCACCAAGAAGTGGTGACAGCTTTCATTGCTCAAAGTAATATGCCATTTGATAACAGGGAGAAAAACCCAACATAATGTTTTTATTACTAGTACATGATTACAAAAGAGATTTAATATCATCTACTCTTCTAGATGATTAAACTGTAACTCTTAATAACAAATTCCTGTCAGAGAAATGGATTTTAGGAAATTGTTAATCATTTCTCCTAAGATGTGCCTTGTGTATAATAGACAAGCTCTTCTTTTCATATTTTCTCTCTTCTCTCCCAAAACCCATACTGCCCAGCCAGCTGTGGGCTTTCTCAGAGTCAGGACATCAGTCACTCAGAACCCAGGGTCTGAAGTCAGGCAGATCTGGATGCAAATCCCAGCTCCTATCTTTTGCTGGCTATGCTACTTTGGGCAAATTACGGAGTGCAGTAACATCAATATAATCATCAATAAAATAACAATACCAACCTCATAGGATTATTGTGGAAACTAGTTACAATAATGTTTGAGCTTAGCACAACAGAATTACAATGCAAACCAGAGCCAAGGTGCTCTGAGGGCAACAAAGAGCACTAAACTCATGTTAGGGAACAAGCATCATAGGAAGGGAAGCTTTAAGCTGTATCCTAAAGAATGATGAGGAGTTAGCCAGGTGAACGGGGAGTCTGGGAAGATAAACAGGTAGGACAGAAGAGAAGAGACACACTCTAAGCAGAGAATGACAGCATTAGCAGAGGCACAGAAGGTGGGGAAGGCATCATTGCCAAGGTGACACCTGAGTGAGCTGGTGTTGAAGAATGGGTCACCCTCCTTTAGAGCTGCTCTGTCAACATTCCCGTTAAAATGGGGGGCCCCAACTGAAGATACTAATCAAAGTGGGATCTCACCAACACAAAGCACAGAATGACTATTACTTCCTAGGACCTGGGCAAATCACTTAATCAATGCAGCCTAAGGTTGCTCTGCCCTTTTTTTTTTAACATGTCAAATACTCTCCTTATTTTAAGGAGAGCATACCCTGCTTGTTTTTATTCAATTTATATTAGTATATCAATACTGAAATTTATGAGACTGATAGATTTTTTTCTAACATAGCTGACCTTGGTTACACAAAACTATTTTATATATATATATTTTTATTGAAGTATAGTCAGTTTACAATGCTGTGTTAATTTCTGGTGTACAGCATAATGCTTCAGTCACACATAAACATACATATATTTGTTTCAAAAGTATTTAATGAACACAAATTTGTGTATAAAAATATAGGTCTAAATGATATTTGTCATATGATGATCAAGTCTCCTAGGCCTAACTTCTCTCTCCCCTAAAGCACATACTTGGTGTCCACTGTCTATTGGCATTTCTTCCCAAATGTAGTTTGAGGTCTCCTTGAGACTTTGCATTAAGCCTCTATTAACAGAAGTTAGACCTCTGCGCTATTCTCTTTTTTTGATTTGTGTCTGTCTTTCCACTAGGCTAAAACTCCCTGAGAGTAAGAGATTCTCTCATTTATTTCTATGTCTGGCACAGAGGCTGACATTTAATAGGTGTTCAACAAATGCAATAAATAAATTCAATAAATGTGAAATGAATGACACAGCACCCAAAGGAAACCCACAGCAATTGGCACAACTTTATGTAAGGGAATGTGATGCAGAGTCAAACAAACATGGTTTTGAGTCCTAGCTCGACCACTGAGTTACTTCACCTCTAGGTTACAGTTTCCTCAGTGTAAATTGGGAATAATAGCACCAACTTTACAAGGGGGTTATGAGAATATAATGAAATAATGCACATAAAGCATTAAGCACAGTATCTGACACACAGTACACTATCTTTATTGTTATTTTGATTCTCTCAATATAACAAAAATACAATTCATGGAACTATAAGGAATATCAATAAATAGCTTATTATAGTCTAATTAGAGAGAAAAGAATCAGATGTGAAAATGTAAATAGCAATGCAAATCAAGATATACAGAATAACTAAACAAGATCATAAGTGCTTGGAAGGAAGGTGTCCAGGAAGCTTCCTACAGAATGTCCTATAGTAATGGAAGACTCTGAATGTCAGACAAAGGAATATGGAAGTCACAAAACATTTAACAGCATGCTACTAACGAAGTATTTATTTTTACTCATTTATTTAAAAACATAAATATAGCACTTACTCTGTGCCAGGCACTGTTATAAGTACTTAACAAATATGAACTTGTTCAATTCCCCAAATAACTCCATGAGGTAAGTACTATTGTTATATCCACTTTACAGATAGGGAAACTGAGGCCCAGAGAGGTCAACTAACTTATCAAAGTCATTCAGCTAAGGAGACAGAGCTAGGACTTAAAACTGGCAGTTTGGTACTAGACTGTGTGTTCCTAACAAACATACTATGCGAAGCAGAACTTTAGGAAGATTCAACTGGGTAGAATATGATAGGGAGATTGGGAGGGGGGAAATGAGAGCAAGGAAACCTATTTAGAAAGGTAGTACAGACATCCAGGTATAGAGTAGTGATAATTTTAAATAAAGATGTGGACAAGAGGAATGACAAAGAAAGGGGAAATTAAGTTGATTAGATATACAGGAGTGAGTCCCCGAAGAACAAGTTTTCTTATGCACTATCTTTCATGTAATACATCACTTTTGCTTTCAATGACTGCCTTTCATTTTGGCTAGAAAGAGATGTCAGGAAATGTATGCTTCTTTCTACTCTCAGATTTGGTTCACGGAGCATACATTTTCATAAAGTATACCAACTCATTTTCATTCACTACCTGTTTTATTTCTTCTGCAGTTTTGTCTTTTACCATCTCAATGTTAAAGATTGAACTGAGAGTCTGAAAGAGAAAATAAAAGGCAATTAACAACCATAATTAAAAAAAATAAAACAGCTTAACTCTATCTGTAAGTGTTGCTGGAGGCAACCTGCAGGACAGTAAAGCAGATCTTCAATAAATGGAGAATGAGTACAAGAAAACCCGCATGCGCAGAGAAGGCAGCCCTCAAGCCCAGGCAGGTTTTCACAGTTCTTTTTCCAGGGAGTACCTACAGGTACTTTCCAAATGCTTCACGCTCAGAAATCAGCACTGCAACACTTTGTAGCTGGTAAGAGGAGACAGTCTGGTTGTTACCTTTAACTGCTATTCTACCAGGAGTGAGTGGCTCATTTGCAAATTAAATGACAGAGTGAACATGTTTTTATTTGATTTTTTAAAATTATGTCCTACAGAAAGGAAGGGTGTCACTACCTTTCCTGCACATCTTCTCTAGCACCCCCAGGACTCACACATGCTAGGAGTCATATCAAAGTCATAACAAAAACAAAACAAAGTCATAACAAAAATTCATAGAACTACTTCCCATTTCCACAGTCACAAAATCACTGAGTCACAGTAAATATGTTCAAATTTGCAGCCTCTTGTTCCATATGACTTCAGACTTGGATATTTAATTAGAAACCTACCTTATCCTTAGTGAATCCTCTGCTCATAGGCTGTTTCCCCAATGTGTCTGTCTGAAATACATGATGGCACAGGATATTAACCTCTACTTGAATTCTTAAGCAAAAGACCACCCAGCTAGGTGAAGTGCTCAATATCTCATTTAGTGATGCTGCATCTAAAAACTCAATTCTCTCCACTCAATACAGCAAATGTACACATTGTTTTACAAGTTATTGTTTGTGAGACAACTTTTCTTTGACTGGTTCTGAGATACAGAGATGAGAAAGGAGTTCCTTATGAGTAACCACCATCTACTAGTACCGAGAGTCCTTTCCATCCCTGTCACTGTGGATGGGTTCCTTCCCAGAATGAGCCTGCTTAGGTTTCTGTGCTCTGCTCCCCAGTGAGCCACAGAGGAGGTAAGAAATGGAAGGATGTATTTCCCAAGCTGCTTCTTATCCGTGGCAGCACTTCTGAAGGCAGGCATCCTCAACAGACTGTTGGGTCTTTTCTAGTACTCAGTCTTGATATTCCCTCCCTCAAATTAGACTCCCTCTCAGAACAGGCCAAGAACAACTAAAAGTGAATATTTTCTCTCCTAGCCCACTCTCAGATAAAGGCCATGGCCAGGAAGTCTTATTTTAAGTTATTTCTGACAGTAGGGATGGGCTGTTCTGAGTCTTCCATTTTCAGTTTCTCAGCTCACAACTATGCCTTGCAGAGAGAACAATCTATAGCTGGGATTCTGAAGCTGAAAAACACTTTCTGCATAAAGCTCTGTTTTTCATTACTCTATGCTTTAATGAATCCAAACCTTTCATAAATGATGTCCATAGAACCAGTGTCCACAAATTAGACAAAAGCCTAGTACAGAAAAACCTACTGGATATACCCTGGTCTTTTTGCTTACATCCTTATACATTGGCAAAATCCTAATGCAGTCTTCGTTTCATATGAAAACGGCCCCTCAAAAGAACTGACTTCATTTTTATACATTCACCTTCAGGTGCTATGTGAAAAAAGAACAAAACAAGCAAAGCCCTCCATGTGCACTGCCTTCAACATGTCAGTCACTAAGCCCAGTGTATTCTTTTTCCACAATGTCTCTCCTATCCATTCTTCATTTCCATTTTTACTTACAGAAATAAAAAAATAAAGCTTCAAGTATAAGCTTTATTGCATTTTACCTAAGATATCATGGATCTTAAGAAGCATCATTATTTTATGTATTGGAAGGTGATGCCAATTAAATGATAACACAATACTTTGATATCACATCAATTTGAAAACAACTTCAGAGATGTTGAAATGTAAAAAAAAAAGTGGGCTTTTAGAACAACTGAAAAATATTTAAAATTATAGTTGAAACTATGTGCCAAAAGTCTCAAGAATAATTAATAAAATATTTAAATGGATACTTTACTGCTCTAGTACAGATGCTGTGGAAATCTGTGGGTACTTGTTTGTTTTTTGTTATCACAACAATTGGATGGTTACACTAGAAGTTATGGGAGGGCCAGTGGTACCAAATGAGCTGCAATTTTGTAGATGAATTCTACACAGTGAAGAATTTTCCCTCATCCTGTACAACTTTTTAATGTCTAGCCAGACATCCTTGTAGGGGAAAAAGCTCATTATAATTGGGCCTAGAATCCAACTCTGTTTTGCCTTGCTTTCTTTCTTCCTTCTTTTAAAAACAGTTTTAATAAATACTAAATTTTTCAGAAATACAACTACTATATAACTTGAGAGGAGACTGTACATTGTGTAATCTCATGAGGGTCCAGGACAACAACACTGCTTACAGTTTGGGAGTTTTTATAATTACCAACACAACATCCCTGTACCAGTTAGCATTTGCTGCTTATGTAATCATCGTGATTTCACATATAGGTGAACTCACAAGTTGTGAAATCAATTTAGTGGATTGTGACCAAAGTCTTTTAAAAAATGAAAATAAAAAGACTGCACTGCATGTAGTAAAAGTAAGCATTGTTCTGTAAAAATTTTGTTTCAGTTATAATCATATACGGATGTGTGTAATGAATTATAATATAAAAGATATTTCTTAATGTGGGTCATGGTCAAACAGTTTGAGAAGCACTGTATTAGATTAATTTTCCTATACAGTTGTCCCTTGGTATCAGTGAGGGATTGGTTCTAGGACCCCTGACTATACCAGAATCTGGATGCTGAAGTTCCTTATATAAAATGGTGTGGTGTTTGCATATAACCTATGTACATCTTTCCAGACGCTTTAAATCATTTCTAGATTATTTATGATACCTAATACGATGTAAATGCTATGTAAATAGTTGTAAGTACAATAAATACTATGTAAATAGGTGCCTGCCAGTGGCAAACTCTTTAAGTTTTGCTTTTTGGAACTTTCTAGAGTTTTTATTCCCTGAAAATTTTCTACCCGAGGTTGGCTGAATCCAGATGCAGAATCTGTGGATGCGGATTCTGCAGATAGGGAGGGCTGACTGTACAGTTTTCAATGTGCCTTTCCCCAGCTGATTCTTGCTTAAGGAGAATAAGCGCTAATATGTATTAAGCACTTTTTGCTCCCTGACTCCTACCACCCACTGTCATGTGTGTCTTGCCTTGACCACTCGACTGTACCCCTGGGAGCAGAGACTACCCTTTTCATCCCCTTATATCCCCACCATGACCACAGTACCTTGCCAGGAAGAGCAGAATACCATTTATGGGTGGAGACTGAGCTGAGTAGAGAGGGTCCATGTTCAGTTTATCCAGCTGACCCCTCAATAAGCCTACTCCCTGGATAAGGGTCAGGGGTGGAGATGCAGATCACTGGTGAGCCAACAGCACAAAAAGGGGGTCTTACCTTCTGTTCCACACATTTGATAAAATCACCTTGCTTGGAGTGCCCCACAGGCTGCTTCCGAAACTCACTGCGCTTTTCTAGTCGGGACTCAAACGCAGCTGGATCAGACCTGAGCAAACGTAAACCAAAGGTTAAGCCACCAGGGCCATTTTGGATGTTAAAATAACAAAGTAACATGTTTTACTTCCACAGAGAGAGGACACAGGCATTCAGAGGCTGAAGGATTTGTCTTCACTTAGGCCTGAGGACAGGCATACAAACCAAGAAAGCAGAAAAAGAAATCCACTTATTCAAATAGTGTTAATCTTCAAGGGGCCTGTGTAACATTCTTCTCCTGCAGGATACTCCCTAGGATGACACAGGGCTTGGTCCCTCAGGTACTTTGATTCTGGGAACTTGGAAATTGAATCCTTAAAATGGGAAGGGTACTCTGGACATCTTGCTGGGTCACCTCCTTAGGCAGGAATCCTGGGTGACAAGCTTGTACTGGAACACATCTAGTTCGAAGACATCTCCCCTCCCTTCCTGACCAGGGTAAATCTGTTTATTCAGATCGGGGCGATTCAGAGGCTTCAGGTAGCCTATTTTGCAGAAGATTTAGCACCTGAGTTCTTCCTGGCCCTCTGTCCGAAGAACTTGCTCCTGCAGATGCAACACCAGAATTTATCCTTTATGTCAAAATGGGGGTGGGTCTTCAGGCCTGAAGTCCAGGTTGGGGCTGCCACCTGTTAAGACTGCTCCAGGCTGTGTAGCTGACAGTATTTGGCTGCTACACTTTGGTGAAGACATCATCCAGGGACTCCAGCTCCTGGGCCATGAAACCTATAGTGTCATGGGTGAGCTCTGCAGGATCCAAGGCCATCTTGGTCAACCCTCTCATAGAGTCCTTCTTGATCAAGGCAGGGTAGGGCACTCCTTTGCCATACAACTCCTTTCTAGAGGTGACATCAAACACTACTTACTTCACTGCCACGTACTTGGGCAGATCTTCCTCCCCTCCATTGTGGGCCAGCTCCTTGATGAAGAATTGCATCCCACTTGGCAGGGTGTGGCGCCTCCTTGGCCAGGGCTCTAAGTACCAGGACCAAGTCCAGGACCAAGGTCAGTGCTGCCAGCAGCAACGGCGGCTCCTGGACCTGCCACGTGAGCGGATGGAGACGGCAAGGGTGGCCTAGGCAGCAGAGTCCCGTGAACTCCCAACTTGGACATCTTTTATTATTAAGATGTTTCAAGTCTAAGTCTAACTGTATCTTTCACCCCTCAAGGAACAAGAGAAAATGTCTAATTCTTTTTATTAGAGTATCTGAAAACTGCACTTACATCATCTCCTGAGTTTCTCTTCTCTAGGTTAAATTTCCTCAGTTTTTTTGGTCCTTCTTCACATATGTGATTTGTAAATCTTTCCTTACTGTGGACTACCTTGTTTGTGCACAGTCTGGATACAGTGGGCCTAAAGCTAGATCAAATCCTCCCAACTCACCAGTACAGTGTGTGAGGCAAAAACTCAGATACTGGACTGGAATGGGGCAGCAGGGCACACAGCCTTGTCCTGCTGTTGGCTCACACTGAGCTTGTGGCTAGTGCTCCAAGAGCCCAGGTTTCAGTGAGTGTGCCCCATCACTCACCAGACAGGACTGTAATTCCTTTTAAAACATCTCATGATATCCTGTCCTGTTTGATCCTGGGCCCCATGGCCAGGCTCTGTCTTGCCTCTTCCCTTAACTTGGCCTAGGTTCTACTGACCCTTTTTTTTGGTCCTGCTTTCATTTCATCTCTCCTTTTTCTTCTGCCTCCTGTTTTCTTTTTTGTAGCCACACAGGTTTCCCTCCCATCTCATTCAGTTTCCTCTAGGACTTATCCCTTCCTCTCTCCTTTTCACTCATTCAACAAAATTTACTTGTTATCTCTTAGCTGTTGGTTAACTTGCTGGGCTTAGGGGATACAGAAATAAATCAGAAAAATGTCCCTAATTCAAGGAGCTTATCATCTGGTGGGACAGAAAGACATGCAAACAAGTACATTAGAGTGCTACAGGTATTATGATGAAAATCTGATCAAATATTCCCAAATGGCTGAGATGATTTCATGCCTCTGTACCTCTGTTTATGCTGTTGCTCCTCTTACCTGGAACATCATCCTCCAATATCAGTCCTTTATTCCTTCATGCTAGACCACAGAACTCAAAAAGTTTTGATATTAGATAAAGCAAGGGAGACTGGCAGGGACTAGAGCATGAGGGCCTTGTATGGAGTACTAAAGATGTGGACATCACCCAGGGGTCTGGGGTGCCTTGGAAAGCCACTTTTCAGGAGACAGGAGTATGTGTAAATGTTGACAGAAATGATCTAGTTGGGGAGGAAAATGAAACCAGTCTTTCATTTGCTTGTGAATAAGAATGAACAGGAGCTGGGAAGTATTCAGAGTATGAGTGGACCACTCTTCTGAGATGCTTGTCTGTGAAAGGGGACAATGAGAAAAGGCTGGAGGAGAAGGTAGGTCAAGAAAAGGTTTTTAAGATGACAAATACTTGAGTATAACTGAATGCTGTCATAAGGAGAGCAAAAATATTCATTTAGTTTATCATTCTTTCAAAGAAAGATCACTATACTAGTAGTGAGATGGATTGGGGATGGAGAGGTCCAAGACTGGAAGTGAGGAAGACTAGTTAGAGAATGATTGCAATAGTCTAGGTGAAGATGATGCAGTAAATTAAGGCTGTGGCAGTAGAGATGGGATAGAACCCCAAGAAGTTACAGCCCTCAGTCTTAGGTTTCCTTTCATAAGACAACTGCCTGCCCACCCTGCCTGATTCTCTCCCTTTAATTTTCCCTTTTTAACTCCTTCAGCTCTTCCCACTTAAACTCTTCAGATCAAATAAGGCCCCCAATACCCACCTCAACCCCCTCTAATCTCCAAGTCCTTCCCTCTGGAAGGTGAAGGGTAGTATCAGGAATCCTGGATTCCAAGTCAGACAAATCCCAACCAGCTATGTGATCTTTGGCAGGTCTCTTATGCTCTCTGATCCTCAGTTTCCTCATCTTAATAACAGGGTTCAATTGAGAGCCAACCGTGACACTATTAACCTTTGATGCCCTGCTCCCACCCCAATCTCCTTTCCTAGGAGTCTGGGAACCCGAGTTCCAGGACAGGCCTCAGCTGACTCAATATGTGACCTTCAGCAAGTCAAGTCCTTTCTCTGGAAGGCTTCATTTTCCTATTTCCATAATGAGAACAGGTCTCTCTGAGCTGCCTGCCTCTTAAGGGCTGCCGTAAGAGTCGACCTCAGCGTTTTGAGAACGAAAGCAGAAAGAAAAACTGAAGCTTCTCAGAGACTCCTGGCTCTCACACTAGCTGTGTGATCTTAGGCAGGTGACCATGCCTCTCTGAGCCTAGATACCCATCTGTAGAATGGGGACAGAAACAGTGGTCCTCTGAGAGAGCTGCTGGAAGGAGTGAAAGTGCCAGATGCAGATACACCAGAAGCGCGGGCCGCGCACCGCCCCTCCACCCCGCCCGCCGCCGCCGCCGCCGCCGCCGGCTGGGCCCGCACCTGCGCAGCTGCTGAATCTTGTCGCGGTAGCGGTCGTAGAAGGGGTTGGCCTCGAGCTCGGCCCCAGCCCCGCTGTCGTCGGCGCCCCCCGTGGGCCGGCCAGAGCTGCGGCGCACGGGGAACACGCGCAGCTGCGCAGGTGACACGAGCCCCAGGCCCAGGGCGCGGCTGCGCACCGCGCACAGGCCCCGGTAGAGGCCGGCCACCTGTAGGACGGCCGGGCCCGCGCCACCCGCTGCAGCCACCACCGCAGCCATGGCCGCCCCCGCCTCCCCCTCCCCGGGCGAGTCGGCCTCGGCCGGTGGCTCGCGCGCACGCTCCATCGCCCTCCGGGTCCGCCGCGCCCGCGCTGTGGCAGCGAGGTTCCGTGCGCCCAAGGTTCCGGGCTCCGGGGAAGGGCGCGGTGCCGAGCAGGGGCTCGCCGCTCCCGCCCCGCCCCCGGCTCCCGCCCCGCGTGCTCTGCGGCTCTAGCGCCCCCGGCCGCCTGCTCCCGGAGCCTGCCCGCATTCACGCTCCCCAGCCCTGGACCAGCGGCCTCTGCGCGCCCAGTCTCCTCCTGAAAGTTGCCTGGCCCTGCTGGTCCTCACCGAGTTTGCTTCCTTTTAAATTCTCTAAGCACTCGCTCAAGTAATAGTCCTTCAGCAGGCTTCATCAGCTGTACTCCACAGCAGCAGCTTCTCTTTCCTGACCCTTTTTTACGTACAGGACAGTATCTGCTTCATACCATGTGAGGCCGGTTTTTATCCCCATGTTAGAGAAGAGGAAACTGAGGCTGAGAGTCATTAAGAGACTTGTCCAAGGGCTGAATTCTTTCCAAGATGCCAGCTGTCTTCGAAGCTTTGTTTTCCTCTGCTTCCTGACATCCACCTTGAATTCCAGCCAAACTGAACTACTCTTCTCTCCAAAGAGACACCTGGATTCGTCCTTGACAAGTCTTTGTTTGGGATAAAGCACCTGGAATGCTCTCTCTCCCTCTCCACCCGATGCTACCATCTTCTTCACCCTCCGAGCCAGGTGTGAGTGAGCTCCTGGGGTCAAGGACAGTGACGTCAACATCTGTACCTCATCTGCTCCCAGCACAGGGCCACCCTGGAGCAGGCTCTCTGTGATGGCACTAATCAGTCTGCCTTCATGAAAGTCTTCCTATCTGGGTCTTACCTGATAGAAACTCCTCTTGAATGATGGACCTCTCAGAGGCAAGGACAGAGCCTTCAACTCTGCTCAGTCCAACCTACAGTTAGGGAGATGGCCTTAGGCCCTGTGCTGGGAGTAGTGTGGTGAGCTGTAAGACTAGTAAGTCTTTTAAGTATGCCAGCCTGTATCTGCCTTAGCATCATTGTACTGGCTGATGCCTTTGCACATTGCTCATCATTTAGGGCTCAGTTCACAAGTCAGCACCTCAAAGGGACTTTTCCTTTCTTCCTTCCTTCCTTCCCTCCCACCTTCCTTCCTTCCTTCCTTCCTTCCTTCCTTCCTTCCTTCCTTCCTTCCTTCCTTCCTTCCTTCGTTCCTTCTTTCCCTTTCTTCTTTCCCTCCTTTCTTCCTTTCTTTCTCTCTCCCTCCCTTTTTCTTCCTTTCTTATGGAGGTGTTGGGGACTAAATCCAGGACCTCATTCATGCTAAACATGCACTCTACCACTGAGCTATACCCTCCCCAAAGGTACTTTTCTTGATGCATGCCCCCCTCCCTCTATATTCTTTATCTAACTACCTTATTTTATTTTCTTCATAGCAGCTGTGACTATCTGAACTTCTTAGATATTTATTTCCTTGTTTACATTAATTCATGGCACTTACACTAGTGGGGTGAAACACAAATAAAGAAATATATATATTTATATATAAAATATATATATATATAAAATGTTAGGTTTGATACATGTTGTGCAGAAAATAAAGTGGGCTAAGAAACACAGAGAGAAGGGGACACTTGAGTAGAGACCTGAAGGAAATGGTGTGTATGGATATCTGGGGGAAGAGCCTTCCAGATAGAGGGATATTGCTTGCCCTGCTTGTGGAACAGGAAGGAAGTTATTGTGCCAAGAAGGCATGGGGAGGGGAGTTAGATGGCTCACGTCTTTGGAAGCTTTGGTAAGGACTTTGGTTTTACTTTTTATTTTTTTTATTTTTAAAAATTTTAAATTGAAGTACAGTCAATTACAATGTGTCAATCTCTGGTATATAGCACAATGAAGGACTTCGGTTTTAAATCTGAGTGAGATGGGGAGTCCCTGTAGGTTTTGAGTAGAGAAGTGCCACTATGTATGTATGTATGTATGTATGTATGTGCATACTCTGTGTGTGTGTATATATATAGTTGAAGTATAGTCAATTTAGAGAAGTGCCACTTTAAAAAAGACTCATTCTGACTGCTGGTGGAAGATAGGACATGGGGAACAAGGATGGAAATTCTCCCAAGGGTGATTAATTTGTCTTGGTTCATGTGAGACTTTCCTGGTTTTAGCATCGAAAGTCCTGTGTCCTGGAAACCCCCTCAGTCCCAGGCAAACGGGCATGCTTGGTCACTCTACAGGGAGACCAAGTGAGAGACGGTGGTACTTAGACTAAAATGGCAGTAATGGAAAAGTGGTCAGATTCTGGGAATGTTTTGAAAGCAAAGCCTAAAGGTTGTGCTGATGGAGTAAATGTGGGAGTGAGAGAATGAAGGGCGTTAAGGATGACTGTCAGCTTTTTGGCCTGAAGAGGTGGCAGGAGAGAGTTGCCATGTACAGAGAGGAGGAAAAGGCTGGAATAGGTTTTGGAAGATGGATGATCAGTTTGGTTTTTGACGTGGTAGTTCGAGATAACTTAATAGACTGGCAAGGAGGGGCATCAACCAGGCTTTGTGGGTGTATGAGCCTCAAGTTCTGAGGAACAGTCTGGGCTGTAGGTAAAGCTGACAGTTGTCAGTGTAGATATTTGAAGCCACGAGTCTGGGTGAGATCACTGAGGAATGGAAAGTAGACAGGGGGCCAAGGACTGAGCCCTAGGGCACCTGACATTTAGAGGTCATGGAAGAGGAGAAACTAGCAAAGGAGACTGAAAAGCAGGAGGCAGTGAGGCAGAGCCAGTGAGGAGAGCCCAGCGTAAGTGCAATTGGAGAGAAATCTGTGCTAAACAATGCCCTGAGCCACATGCTGGGGGCTTAAAGAGGGAAATAAGTAAATGATGCCAACAAGCCGAGTTAGGCCTAGAGGTACAACCTACAGGGAGGCTGATTTGGGCTTAATTAGGGAAGGGCTTTCTAACTGAGCTGCCCATAAACGGAGCAAGCTGCCTTGGGAGGTGTGAGCAAGTCCCTGACCCAAGCGAGTCTCCAGGGATTAGTGCTGGGTAAGAGAGAGCCACCTTGAGGGCTCAAGTATCTGACAGGATTTGGACTAGACAAGTGCCTTCCAACTGGAGATGGTGTGATTCTGGGAAGCCAGCTGAAACAACTGTTTGTCACAGAGTAGAGGGGGCTGAGCTAAGCCTTGAAGGATAAGCAGGTGTTCAGTGCGGGGAACAGTTGGGGAGGCACTCCTAGGTGGAAGAACAATGTGAGCAAAAGTGCAGAGATGTGAATAAGCAGGGTCTGTAAGGGAATCTGGCCTGGTCAGATGGGAAAGGTGTGTGAAGGATGGGGAGGAAGGTGAGGCTGGAAAGAGATATAGGGCCAGATGGTGGGGAGCTCCCATAGGGCCTGATGCCTGGGAAACACTTGCTAACACTGGTTGAAGGAAGGTAATGGAACAGAAGAGAGATTATAAGAGCCAAGGAAGGAGGCATTGACCATATAGTTCCCTTGAGTGGGTTGACTCCTGACAACTTGGCCATAGATGACTTGAGGTGCTCCCTACCCCAGTCCCCAACAGGGACAGGTATCCATTAACTGTCCCTTAAAGCTAAGTGACAAGATAAGCCCTTTACTGGGGGCTGCTCTGTGGGTCAGGGGTAGGGGGCTGACAGTTCAGAGGGTGAGTCAGTCCCTGGTAGAAGCAGCAGAGATGCACTGTGCTCAGGAGATACCACTGATGGAGTCCCTTTCCATTAGCCTTCCCAAGCGCTGCCCCTAGATGCTCAGTGCTCAGAACTCAGTGACCAGCCTTTAGGGAACAATGGGGACTGGGCATTCTGGGGACTCCTATTGGCCAGACAGATGGGTAGGTGAGCTTCCTCTCCCCAGAGCCATTGGCTGGGTACCAAGGCTTGACTTCATGGATTCCCAACAGGAGGACCTCAGCCTCTCTGATGGTAAATGCCCCCCTAATCCCCACCCCTTGCTTTGTGCTCTTAGGCTTGAGGGCAGACACGCAGGGAAGATCTTTTGCATGGATGGCGTGATGGCTGCCTGCATGGAGGAGTGCTAAGACTTAGGGCATGGGTTCCTCTCGAAAACTACGGATTTCTTGAGGGCAGAGGCCATGTCTCTCTGCTCACCCAAGGTGGGTACTATGAATCCCCCAGGACCATCATAGTGAACAGCCAGAAGTGTGGTGGAATGGGGTGGGACACTGGTCAACTGGTAAACTTACTTTCTCGATGAGCTTTGCCTTTAGAGAGGCTTCTCAGTCTGATGGATTGGATGCATCCAGGGTTGCGAGCCAGAGGCTTGATTAAGCCTGGGCAGGTCGTGCCTCTCCAGACCTAGCTTTCCTTTCTGTGAAGGGCTAGAAGTGGCCTCTTAAGCTCCCTGGAAATCCTGCTTTGACTGAATAAAAGAATGATGAGGCTAGTCAATGAGGAGAAAAGGAAGGAATGGAGAGAGTGGCCAAGTGGATGGAACGATTGATGAACGGGTTAGGAGGGGAATGAGAAAGAGCACAAGTCCCAAGCTAGAGCTATCAGCCAGCTCGCTTTCTTCTTTCTTCTTTCTCCTTGCCTTCCTTAGTGTGGGTGTCACTGTACTTTGGATTCCTGGGGCTGTGTTCTTTGGTAGCCGGCAGCTGCATTCTCTTCCTGCACTGGAGGAAGAACCTGCGGCGGGAAGAGCGTGCCCAGGAGTGGGTGGAGGTGATGAGAGCTGCTACGTTCACCTACAGCCCGCTGCTGTACTGGATTAACAAGCGACGGCACTATGGCATGGACACAGTCATCAACACGGGCCCTCCCCCTGCTGCCACCAAGACTGAGACGGACGCTCAGAATCCAGACCATCTGTGGGAGTTGGACACCCCTGAGAACAGGGACCATGCTGCCCAAGACAGTAGCCCCAAGGTGGAGGCCCCCATCCCCTCACTACCTGAAGTGCAGCTGGTCCCACAGCAGCCCCTAACTTCCCCAATGCCACGGCCCCAGGCCAGCTCCCCACTCCCAATTCCCACCTTTCAGGAGGTGCCCTTTGTCCTCTCCCTGTGTAACCTACCCCCGATGCTCAACCACTCGGTCTCCTACCCTTTGGCCACCTGTCCTGAAAGGAACATCCACTTCCAGTCTCTCCCCACGCTGGCCCAGGGGGACCACTGCTTAAATGCCAGGTCGTTTACTTCAGAATTGTAGCCTCCTCTCACTGAGGATGGGAGCTGGAGGTATCGGGGGGCAGAGCAGGAAACAGAGCTGACCTCAGAAAGGTGGTATTGACAAAGAGGCCAGGGCCCATCTGGATGTCACATAATAAAAGATTAAAAAAGTCCAAGGCTTCCTTGTGTTTCACTTATGGTTAGGAGGGTAGTGTCTGATGGAGGCAAGCTGCAGGTCACCGAGTCTCACCAACCCAATGGGAACTGTGGGTTGGCTGTGGGGAGACACACTGAACAAGTACTTCTGATGGGCTCAACATCCCTCTATCCACTATTTAAGACCAAAAACGTGTGCCAGACCCTGGGCTAGGCACCCAAAGGCACTGCCATTCTATGGGACGTTAAGCACAGTTGTGACAAGAATGATAGCCACTGAGGATGCATGAGTGGTGATTCGTAGTGGCCATGTTGTGGGCAAAACAAGTTAGTGTGAAATCCGTGAGCCACACTGCACTGCTGCTCAAATTGCATTCTTTGTTAACGTCTGTGATGTACCGCGTTATGTAGTTGTCTCTCCATTATTTCTAACACAAGAACCGTGCCAAATGGATATCATGACCCTCTTCTTATAGATGAAGAGAGTTTCTGAGGGCATTTGCTATGTTGTTTTCATGTTGCAGAACAAGTTCTCAAATTTGTCTGCCTGGCATCAAAGTTCCTGACCTTTCCACAGTACACCATGGTGTCCCTTCCCTAATGATGTCTTGTTTGAAAACATTTAGAAAATGATTTATAGTGTGTGTAGGATGTACTTAACTTAGTTCATGGATTGGCTTGGGGGAAGGGCTGGTCCGTGAACCCCCTAATTAATCATAGAAATGTATCCATAGTTTATTTTTCCTTTAAACTTTCTCAAAGAGATTCACGGCCCCTCCAAAAGTTAAGATCCACAGTATGGAAATATTATTTTTGTACCTTCAGGAAACTATCCTAAAAGGAGAGATAATACTGGCTATTTGGTCCCAGTTTAATGTAAGAAAACCCAGCTCTGCTGCAGGATACAAAAATTTCCCTTTCATTTGGAAATGAGGAAATCATCTTACCATGTTTGTAAATGAGCAAAGCTTTATGTAGTCTTTCCTGTGGGGAAAGGCTACCCAGATTGTGTGCGTGTGTGCTTGTAATCTCAGAATCTAGCAACCATGCAGAGCTAATATGTAATTTTTTTTGTGTGTGTGTGAAAAAAGCTCCAGCCCCTTCCTATATGACCCTTATCTTGCAATGGATTTCAAGTTTGTTTGTTTGTTTCTTTCTCTTTCTTTTTAAAAGACATTGGAACATTTCCTGTAAACATGCTCTTATACTGAATCTCAAAATTAAAAATAGACTTATGTGAACTTTTCTGGTTGATACAGAGGCAGGCGCTCACTCTTCCCTCATCTTGCCCCTTCCCATCCTGCAGGTGTCAGAGGAGAAGACTTCACTTCTTCAGGCCAAATTCAGCAGTTCTTCAGGCAAATTCTTCAGCATGACTTTATGTCCACCATCTGTTAGGCTTTGTGTTCAAAAGAAGGAAGGAGTCCATAAAAATAGGGATCAAAGCAGATTTTTTTTTCTTAAGTAATAGGGGCTGTGGGGAAGAAATCTGTAATAATAGACGCAGTGGGAGAAAAAAGAAATGTTTTATTTAGATAAATTAAAATGGTTATATTACTGATGTGAAATAAGCAAAGCCCAATTCAAGTTAAGGAAACCTTGAATTCATTCCCTAAACAGAACCAAAATTGCTTAAACATTACCAAAATAGCTCCACTAAAGCAAAGTAGATTTACATTTCTTAATATGAGAAAACAACAAGGTAGGTTAGGTTCGTATAACAAACAATACACGCTCTATAAAGTCTCAGGAACACCCAAATGTGTTCTGGTTTGGATATGAAAGAAGGGGCCACATCTAGCTGGTGCTGGTAAGCAAGTCAATGAGGTGTGTAGCAAACAAAAGCTGTCACTAAAAACAACTCAACAGCAGGCCATTATAAGTATGAGCCCATCACAGTCAAAATCTTCAACTGTGACCGGCAAGGCCAAGACCAGCGGAGTGGGGCGGGGCAGATGGGGTGGCATCCAGCAATGCAAAGAGGGCACGGCAGCGGGAGGGAAAGTAGCCGGCAGCAGGTGAAGGGTGTCCAATCTTCAGCTTTGCTGTATCAGACACAATCCTAAGTGCCAGGCCCCTGCCCTAAAGACGGCACTACAGTCATCCCTAAGCCAAGCTCTCTCTTCCTGTTGGTTCTTCTCTTCCTATGATACCTTCTTGCCTCTCTGATTTACAGAGGGAGGCTCTCAAGGTGAACATTATACCAGATAGAAGGCAGAAGAAAAAGAGGGCCAAGAAGCAGTGTTTTCAGTAACTTAGGAAAGCAGCAGTAGGAGCTGCCAGGCTGAAAAGGTGAAGGTAAAAGCACCTGAAACAAAAACCAACATCAAACTCACCACCACTACCCAGCCTTCCTCTCGGGGCTGAGATGTGGCAGGTGAGGCTTGATTATAGATCAACACAAATCACAGGCTGGGTAAGTTAAGACAATTTTTAAGTAAAAACCCCAAATTCATACCGAATAATAGGTTTATGGGAATTCTTTTTTAAAGCCACAAGTGTGCTCAATTTAGGACAAGGAAGTTTAAGATGTCCCAGTTTCTCCTGAGAGACATGGCACTTTCCCCGGTGGTGTGAGAGGGTCACACAGGTCTGCGAGTGCAGAGGAGCACCTCTGCCAAATTTGGTAGGAGAGAGGATGGTACTATCCATCTGGTCCAGGGATGGCGGCAGGCAGACAAGCTTCAGGTGGGAGTAACAGAGGATAAATGACAAAACACAACTGTCTTCTCCAAGTATAGCCATCAGATGCAAAAGAAGAGTACATACAAAGAGTTAAGGTGCCCTCAAAGTATCTGCCTATGAATAAGAATTTGAAACGAAAAAGGACAAGCTACATTACCCTCAAGTATATTTCATATAAATCGGTTCTCAAAAAAATACCTTCCAGGTAGTCATACTATTTACGGTACAGTATATACAAATATAGCAGTATAATTCAATTTATTGCTAGAATTTTATTTGGTTGTTACAAAATCTGCAAGGGCATATATATTAAAAAAAGGGAGGGGGGCATGAAAGGCAGCCAGAAGAGTAAGTCATCTAAGTCATCTTCAAGTTACCTAAAGTGCCAGGCTAATTTTGTACTATATTTAAACCTTTCCAAGAAAGTAAAATAGCTCGGATAGGCAAAGGAAATGTTTGAGAGGGAGACAGAAGCATGAGCCATAATGAGGTAAGCAGACACATTCATAGGGAGAGACTTCATCCCGCTTTAACTAAATTTTAATATTTCTAGAAAAAAATCAAGGTTAGTCAATACCAAGCTAAACAACATATAAAGAAAAAACTCAGCCCTTAAATATTTAAGGGTGCTCAACTGCATCCATGGCTAACAGGGCAACCTGGACAAAGTTAAAATGGAAGCAAGCTCTATTAAAGTCTATGCCCTGAAAGCTTCTTGAGTTTCTCCCTGACTTGGCCTACAGACCAGTTAAGTTTTGCAGAGAGTTTTCCTTTTGTGTTGCCTGAAGATTGCTTCTAAGATCAACACAACACACACATAGGTGACATGGAGGAATAATTTCTTCTGGTCCAGGGACCTTTAGTACTAGGCCCTCAGAAGTACTTAAAAGGGAGAAGTATTGCACTTGCTTGTATCAGATTTGAAAAAAACTTGCTGCCACCACACGAAGCCCCCTGCTCTGGGCCTGCCTGCTGTTTGGCATCCTCTGGACAGAAAGCCGCTAGCTACTTCTGAAATATAATTGTAAGGAAACCTAATATGATTTCAGGTGTTTTGTTTCACATCCTTTTGGCCTTAGCCCACAGAGGAACACGTTAGGTTCTTGCTTAGCCCCTAGGTAAAATCTTAAGAAATTTCCTGGATCAAAATGAGAGGCATAGCTCTCCTCTAAAGCTCCTGGGTAGCCAGGCTGAGACAGCGGCAAAGGAACTTCAGCCCTGCCGTTCAGAATGGAGACAGTATCAGAGGTGGAAGTCAGTTACAACTTAAAGGTAGACCTGAGTGGGTGGGTGGGGGAAGATAATCTAGTTCACTTAGAGGGGAAAATGTAGCTCCCACTGGATACCTTTTTATGCTCATAAACCCTGAAAGAGGATTAAAAACAAGAAAATCCTCAACAAGACTTCTCTGGTTCACAGGTCGGGATGAGCTGAGAGGACAGGAACAAAGAGTCCAAATCTTACTTCCTGAGCCTGGAGGGAGCACTGTCTCCACAGTGTCTACTTCCCAAGTCTGTTCCCCCAGCACCAGGCCAAACCCCATGGCAGCACCTAAAGAAGATGTCTTAAGGAGATGTGGACATAGCTTCAGCTGCTATCAGATGAGATTAGCAATTTTTAATAACAAGTCATTTGCTCATATCCTGTTTCAAACCATTCTTCCTACTTCCCACAAACTATGCGCAGCTCTTTAAGTATTTACAAACAGAAAAGGTCTATCTGTTAAAGAAAAGACATTTTCTGAGTCTGTATAAAGTGCAGCTAATTTAAGGCAAATTTATGTGAAATATAAAAGGTGGCTTATTCTCTCTATATACACATTTTCCAGTTTTAAAAAGCTAAGGTCTCCTCCCCTCAAAAAAAGGAAAGAGAAAAAAAGAGGGCTTGACTTTTTTTCCTGGCAATTTTAAAATTAAGATCTTACTGGTTTCAGGGAATCATAGATTTCTGAATATTACATTATAAGTAAAATGGTCTTCTTTTTTAAAAAAATAACTATTATATAGCTTTTTCAAACAAGTCAAAAGGTGGCAATGTGTCTGCTACAGTAGTTTGGAGGACTGGAGGACTGATGGGTAGGTAAAAGGGTTGTTTCTGTTAGGTAAGTAGATATTAGGTAGTCCAAGGTATATATCCATTTCTAAAGTAAGCCTGATGAGGCTAGACACCTAAAGCTACTCTTAGCTCCAGGAATGAGTATCTTCCATCTCCATCAGAATCAAACTCTCTCAGACGCTCTGGATCTGGCACAGCAGAACCTAAGGAGTTCCAGATTTCCTGGTAGGTCAGCTTCCCATCCAAGTCCTGGCCAGTCTGGTGGAATAAATCCTGAAGATCTGTTAAAAAGGAGTTATAAAAAATGTATATGTCTACGTAGAGCTAAATTTAGTTAACAATTTAAAAAGTAGTCTCACGTTTTTCACATAATTAGAACAAATAATCCTAAAATTTATATGAAATCACAGAAGACCCAGAATTGCCAAAGCAATACTGAGGAAAAAGAACCATGCTGGATCCAGGCATAACTCTCCCTGACTTCAGACAATACTGCAGAGCTACAATAATCAAACAGTGTGGTATTGGCACAAAAGCAGACATATGGATCAGTGGAACAGAACAGAGAGCCCACACACCTATGGTCAATTAATCTTCAACAAAAGAGGCAAGAGATACAATGGAGAAAAGACAGTCTCTCCGACAAGCTGTGTTGGGAAACCTGGACCACATGTAAATCAATGAAATTAGAACAGTCCCTCATACCATACACAAAATTGAATTCAAAATGGCTTAAAGACTTAAACATAAGACAGAACATCATAAATCTCCTAGAAGAGAACATAGGCAAAACATTCTCTGGCACAAATGGCAGCAATGTTTTCCTAGGTCAGTCTCCCAAGGCAATAGAAATAAAAGCAAAAAGAAACAAACAAACAAAAAGGAACCCAATCAAACCTACATATCTTTGCACAGCAAATGAAACCATAAACAAAATGAAAAGACAACCTACAGATTGGGAGAAAATATCTGCAAACGATGTGACTGACAAGGGCTTAACCTCCAGAATATATCAACAGCTCATATAACTTAATAACAAAAAACCAAACAACCCATTCAAAAAATGGGCAGAAGGCCTAAACAGACATTTCTCCAAAGAAAACACACATATAGCCAACAGGTACATGAAAGGATGCTCAATATTGCTAATTTTCAGAGAAATGCAAATCAAAACTACAATGAGGTATCACCTCACACCAGTCAGAATAGCCATCATTAAAACGTCCACAAATGATAAATGCTGGAGAGGGTGTGGAAAAAAGGGACCTTCTTACATTGTTGGTGGGAATATAATCTGGTGCAGCCACTATGGAAAACAGTATGGAGATTCCTTAAAAAACTAAAAATAAGAGTTACTGTATGATCCAGCAATCCCACTCCTAGGCATATATCTGGAGAAGACTCTAATCCGAAAAGATACATGCACCTCAGTGTTCACAGCAGCAGTATTTACAACAGCCAAGACATAGAAGCAAACTTAAATGTCCACTGACAAATGACTGGATAAAGAAGTTATGGTATACATACAATAGAATACTATTCAGCCATAAAAAAGGAAATGTCATTCACAGCAACATGGATGGACCTAGAGATGATCAAACTAAGTGAAGACAAATATCATATGATATCACTTATATGCGGAATCTTAAAAATGATACAAATAAACTTATTTACAAAACAGAAACAGACCCATAGACATAGAAAGAAACTATGGTTACTAAAGCCGAGGGGGAAGGAGGGAGATAAATCAGGAGTTTGGGATTAGCAGACACAAATTACTGTATATAAAACAGATAAATAAAGTCCTACTGTACAGCAAAGGGAACTATATTCAATATCTTGTAATAACCTATAATGAAAAAAAAATACACATACACACACATATATATAACTGCATCACTATGCTATACACCAGAAACTAACATTCTAAATCAATCATATTTCAATTAAAAAAAAAAGTAGTCTCAATTGAATTTGAAGCATTAAAAGAAAAGCTACTTTGCAGACTCTTCTTCGAAAAAGTAAAGTTTACGATCTCACTAAATCAGAAAGACAAATTCTTGATCTTTTAAGAATGAGAGGAATACTGTAGGACACTACCCTCCCAAAATAGAAGCAGTGACAGATAATCACAGGAGAAACGAATGGACTGGCTTATTCTCTGTCCAGGGCCTTCCTTTCAGACTTTCCAGATTTTATTCTTACGTTGAAAGGGTGAAAAGGACTGCAGAGGCCTAAAGAACGAACTGATAGTAGCTGAGCCTCTAAAACAGACTATGGCAGGTTGCTGGTTGAACAATTATGACCCAGCAATTTCATTCCTAGTATATGCTCAAGAGAAATGGAAACATGTGTCAACACAAAAACTTGTATACAAATGTTCAGAGCTTCATTGTTCTTAATGGCCAAAAACTGGAAACAAACCCAAATGTCCATCAACTAATGAATAGATAATAACATGTAGTATATCCACACAATGGAATACTATTCAGTCATAAAAAGGAATGAAATATTGCTACATGCTACAACATGGATAAACCTTGAAAACATCATGCCAAATGAAAGGAGCATATTGAAAGAAAGAAGCATACAAAAGGCTATGTATTGTTTGGTTCCATTTATATGAAATACCCAGAATAGGCAAATCTAAAGAGATAGTGGTTGAGAGATAAATGGTTGTCAGGGATGGGGATGGGGGATAATCGGGTGTGACTGTTCTCTCTCTGTGCCCCATCCCATCCCCAGCTAAGAGAGGGCCCCATAATGAACACCTAGGAGGGCCAATTATCTACGTAACATTTAGAAAGGGCTTGATTGACTGAGTAACCTAGTAGATTCAGTCTCTAATACCAGAGAACAGTCAATGAAGCTAAAGGATCTTCCTAAATTCCTTTCCTTTTTTCACTCATTCAACTCCACATCTAGATTCAATAGGCTTCCTGCTGTTTGGTACTTAGGAAGAATGGAAATGACCTGAATCAGGGCGGGGAAACAGTCACAGTGCAAGATTCAGTCCATCAAGCAGTTTTGCAGACAAGCTTTTGTACAGTCCCTACTCTCAGTCCCGAGAGAGCCCCAGCAATGCAGCTAAGGGAAGCCTGAAAAGCTCTCTGAAAGCCAGCAAAGCAGTGAGACACTTGTTCTCAATGCCTGCCACCAAATGGCTAGCTGGAAAATGTTTTTGTGTGTGTATATGGGGCATGGGTTTATAGAATGTGCTATGCACTTGTAGCACTATTCAAATAAAAATCTCATTGCTGCCTCAAGTCATTTAAAAAGTGTAGTCAATCAAAAGTGTGTAAAGGCCTATGTTAGAGATTAAAGTATAAATGTTAAGATGGCTATTTCTTTATTTGCTCTAACAGTTCATTTATTCTCATCAATTCTTGATGTAATAACAAAGAGCAGGGGGAGGCAACTTGTGTGCCAATAAACACTTAACACTCCCCTATCTCCCCAGAAAACAGAAAGAAAAGAAATTGGGGATGGGGGGAAAAAGTAATTGGATTTAAATGGCAATACAAATTTAAGTCTTCTATGCTTTAATCATTAATTGTAGCCTGCATATAACGCATTCACTTAACAAATATTCATGTACACTAGGCACTAGGCTAGGGGCTGGGAGTGAAGTTAAATTTTGTATCTCCCCAGGAAATTGCAACCGAGTGACATGTGCTAAACGGATGCAAACACAAGATAGTATGAGTGCACACACAGGAGGAATCTAATCTAGTACTGGAGGGTAAGACAATGTTTCTTGGTGGAAAGGTATCTAAACTGAGGTGAAGAGCCAGGCAAAGGTAGGATGACAAGAATGGGTGATTTTTCAGGCAGTTAGCAAATGTAAAATCAGGAGACTAAATATCACAATGAGAACTGGAACACACACTGTTGGAAGCAAGGCAAACACACTTTTTTGTGAATCATATCCTTTCTGCTAATGTTTATCTTGCTGTTTTTCAGCCAAAGGACCCCTTATTTTGGAGGGCTCTGACAAGAGGGTCAACTCCTACTTTATTTTGCTAATCTCACAGTATTGTGTTTGCTTGTCTTCTCCACTAGACTGTTACAGCCATAAGGAAAGTGAGACTGTATCTTATACTGTATTCTCACTGCTTATAGTAGGTCTATCTATGCACTTACTGGCTGAAGACTAAAAAACATTTAGAGGGGGAGGGTATAGTTCAAGTGGTAGAGTGCATGTTTAGCATGCATGAGGTTCTGGGTTCAATCCCTGGTGCCTCCTCTAAGAATAAATAATAAATCAACCTAATTACCTCCCCCTACCAAACAAAAACACACACACATTCAGAGAGATAATACAGCGCAATGGATAAGAGTGCAGACTTTGGTGTCAGACTGCCTTGGTATGAATTCTGCCTGAATCACTAATTGCTGTGTGGACTTAGGCAGTTTTCCTATCAGTAAAATGGGTGTAATACATGAATATTTATGTTTCCAGGACTGTTACCAGGATTATATGGTATACTGCATATCAGGTATTTGGCCCATAGGAGTGCTCAATCAATGTTAAGATATAATTCTTTACCTTACACAAGTTAAAAAAATTAGAGAGCTGTAACTTTGAGCATTTCTCGTATTACTCCATAATATAAAGTTTACCTTTGATGTTATAAATTCCTGGTAGGGAGATAGGTCTTAGCTGGGCAGCTCTCTCAGTCTGGCCTCCAAGAGAGCGTGAGAATTTTGGCAATGCTGATGGCTTTGATGTGAAATTCTGTACTTGCTCTGTAAGAAACAATATACGGTTTTAGTATTTCCTAATCTGACACCAAATTAAACCAGTATTGAAGGCCATCTTTTAGGGCAATTTTATTATGTACGTAAGAGAAATAGCTGAAAATTAAGTAACATAGTGACTATGTGAAGTTAAAGGCATGGATTGAGATGTTCTGTGGGTAAGCGAAAAATCAATCAGTACTATGTAACATTCAGGTTTGTGGTCTCAGTGCATGCTCTTATAGTATAAGTTAGCATTATGCATGTTTAGAGGTTAAGAGTTTTAGCTGCAAGTGACAAAAGCATTGGATATCTGGCATCCTAGGAGCCGTGCTATAAGCCCCATCTGGGGGCATGTGCCATCAGACCAGCAGGTGCAGAGCGTGTACTGCTATACCATTATGTAGCACAATGTTAGGACAAGGCCTCCCATTGTAGTTTACCTCTCACTTAAAAGAGAATAAGAGAAGTTGCACTGCTTTCCCCAAAATGAAAAATAGTTGTGGGTGGGTAGGGGTCCAAAACAACATAATCCAGTGCCCTGGATAGAGCTTATACCATAGAGGTTGATGCATCTGCTACTATTAACTACGTACATCCCTACCTAAAGCCAAGGGCTCCTCCAACCCAATGATCCCATCATTATTTGTTAATAGTTTTTCAGAAGGACTAATACTTATTTTTAAGTAAATTTTATGCACTTACAGAAATGAAGACTCCCCTAACTGACATTTAGGGCTGGTTTAATATACACTATGACAGTAACATTTTTGCCTATAATTGGATGCAGACAGCATGGAAAAGTCTATTTCCAGCTAAACATTACCCATTCTTCCCTTAATAGACTGGAGTACAAATCATGTGCAAAATGGGCTTTTTCTAAATGAAAGCAAAGTGCAGCAGCTTCATCTCGGTGCGCTCAGGCATCATTCACTCAGTTCGATCAGTCTTGCTGTAACACCTTTCCCCGCTCCTTGTGCGGGAGGCAAGCTGCCCAAGCCTGCGTGAAATATTCAAAAGCCAACCCTGAGTATCTCACCTTCACCAGCAGTCTCCGGAGGCCTGCTGCTCTCAGGTTTGTTTGTGAGCGCACTGATCAGCTGCAGTTTCTCTCTGAGCTTGGATACCTGAGAATCTGAACTATCTTCTTTCTGCCCAAAACAAAGATCACAAATGGTTGAAGGTGGAAGGAAGACGCATCTGATTCTCCATGACACTCCCAGAGCCTGTTCAGCCTGTAGTGCTTGACCCCCAGCAGGCCGCCTCTAAGAGCAATGAAGGGACGAATCAACAATGACCGGAGAATCTTCAGTGCTCAGTGTCAATGAGGGTCTGGCTGGATTTGAGCCCACACCATTAAGGGAACATTATGCGGCAGATGATCTGATTCTCTGTGTGCAGTCGGCTGACGGGGAAGGCATGCATGTGTCAGCAGTAAAGGAAATGTACGCTTTCTCAGGTGCCGATGTGACACTCATTTCCTAAATGAGTAGGAAATTGTTTCCTAGGAACTATTTCACAGCAACTGAATAATTTCCCTGAATATCTTACTGCACTCCTTGTGACGAGATCACTTTAGGCAGAGTTTTATGCTCTTACCACCTTAAAAAAAAAAAAAAAGCGACCAAACCACAAGTATTCTCCTGATCTTCCTTTGTACCCCACCATGGTAATGATTCAACTGGTGGCAGGAATTGTTAGGAACATGAAGGAACGATAGTATTTCCAATTCAAGGCCTTACTTACATCTTAAAAAAAATTTCCCCCCTAAACCTTCCTCATTCCGAGGATAATCTAGTGGCATATAAAAAAATACAATTAATTATAAAAAGAGAAAAGTCTGGTTTCAGTGAGGTCAGTATCTAACTGCTTAGGCTAGTGTGAAAGACCCTGATTCTATGTTTCATTAGAATACTGACCACTACATGTCTCTTTTAGTCAATATGTATTTACTCATTTCTCTTCTATCCTTATTCTACCCTAACAGTTACTGTACAGTAGACCACACTCAGTTTATTTAGGGAGCTAAAACAGCTAAAACTAGGTACTAAATGCTTGAATAATTCACGACAAGGAGAAATTACATTTGGTTAGGATGCTTAGATGAGGAAGGACAAAGGGACTAATACACTGGGATAACAGTTAGAAACACAAAGTGTCTGAAAGTAATGCCAAAAAACTCAGGTGAAAATGTGTACTAGCTCTATTTTATGCTGATATTTACTGTCAAAATCTGAACTGTTGCTGAAATCACTACTATTTTCCAACAGTAACCACCTGTTGCTTTTTTTGTGCTCAACATTTTTATCTGGATCTTAAATTTTTCCTGCCATTCTCTAAGTGAAGTTAAATTTTTTTTTTTGCAGAAGCAGTTATAAAACTCAACAAAAGCCTAGCTTATAAAGCATTAAAATATTGTATATGTGACTTTTACCTAGACAACACAAAACTGTTAAGGAAGAACAAATACAGATGGAAAGCACTACACTGAACACTGCCTGTACTATGGTTCATTCCCAAGTTCATTTCCTGTGAACCTCATATCCTTGAACTCAAATGCAATGTGCCTCTGAAATACTTCAGTCACTGAGTCACAATCTTCCTGGCTTTTCCTGGTCTTATAATATTAAACAACACTCTAGTCACAGAAAATGCTGCAAACTTTCTTTCCTGGGATATCAAAGAGTATCACAGATTGCTTATGTTACCGTAACAATATATCTGGGAAGAACAAAAAAACGGGGAGGTATAAGGTGAAGGGAACTGGCTGAAGTTGAAAGGCACTGTGTATGTATTGAGACTGCAATCTCCCCTCCATCCCCCAGGAGACCACAATCTTGAAAATAAGAAATAATTTTTAGTTTAGACACCATTTTTAGGTTATCTATGCCTCTGTTCCCCATCGTGAGCACAGATAACTTTATTTTAGCTTAAAATTCACTTCCTTAGGAAAGCCTTCCTGTTCTCTATCAATGCTCTGTTATGCCCTATACCTTTCCTCTGTAGCACCTATCATGCTCGTGATTATCTCTTCAATTACGTATTAATGATTTTCTGACTGATGGACTTTGAACTCCACCAGAATAGGTGTCACGTGTCTATCCTGCGCACTGGGCACGGGGCAGGTGCTTGATAAGGTATTTACTTATTTACTAATACACTAATTACGTTGTCTTACGGTTTCAGCAAAACAGACTGGAGTGTATCCTTTGAGAAAGAAGCAGAAGCACTTACTCCAGAGTAAGCCTCCTATTATTTACCTTTACGCTCTGGGATTTTACTGAATCTGTTCTGTTGGTCACTTGATGCAAAGACTCTCTTTTCAAAGTGGCAGCTCTATCATTCATCTTAAAGGGTAAAATGAACAAAACAAGAGAGGATTAAAGGCAAACATCAACACTTAAACAACATCTAGCACTTTTTAAGCAAATTGGCCAAACTTATTTAAAGGGTCTCAACACTATCAATAGAAATACCAGCAGGAGAATGAGAGGAGAGAGGGAGAGAGGCCCCAGAGAGACAAAGCTGAAACTGGTGCTTCTGGTTGTTTCCAACACAAACTGTAAAACGCTAAAGTATAAAAGGTGAGAGAACTTTTACCCAGAAGCAGAACCAGGCTGGGTATGATGCTGTTGGAAGGAACAGTAGGACAGATGGTACTATTAACAATTTCTTCTTCTGGAGTAAAAATTAAAGTGGGAATGGGAGGGACAGTATGGGGAGTTTGGGGGCTGGTATGTTTTCACAATAAGCCTTGAAAACCAACCTTCAAGCCTAATACTCATCAAATCATCCAAAATTCCTCGCTTCTACTGTACTTAGTTTAGCTAAGTTCAAAGGGACTTTTAAAAATAGGGCTCCTTTAATCTTCACAGCTTAGCAATAAATTATATGCCCCTGTAAAGTAGGAGGAGGGACAGGTCTTCTTACTTCACCCTCAAAGCCAAGTCCAGGCAACTTGCCAAGACTGTTCAACTGAGCCAGTTCAAACACTGCTGTCTTTGTGCCAGAGCTTGACTTTATGCGTGGGCTTGCTTCCAGCTTTGGCAGTTACTTGATTTATGGGACAATTTCCTGTATTTAGTTTCCATTTCTATATATGCCCGTGTCTTTGATGCATGACATCTTTAAGGGTGGAGCTTCTAGCTATTAAAAAATAATCCATAAGGATCCTAGCACAATGTATACATGTGAAAGGTGACTAAAAAAAAAAAAAAACCACCACATTTTATTCGAGATAACGTGAAAACCAGTAAACCTACTGTCCGTCGGCATCGCTGATTTAGGATGTCATTCAGGTTCCTCCATGTAAAATGAGAAGAAGGACTCAATGATCTCTTAAGGTGAGCAGCTGGTCTGCCCTGATCTGCTTTATTTTATTTTTAAATTAATTAAGTTTTTAAAATTGAAGTATAGTCAGTTTACAATGTTGTGTCAATTTTTTGACCTGATCTGTTTTAAATAGCTTTCTTGAGATAATCTGCAAGGGGACTCCCCCTCAAATGCAGATGAAAGGGAATAAATCTGAAAGTCTAGTTTGGGCTTAAAAAAATGACAAAAGACTCTCTAGTTATTGTCATTGTCATTACCCTCACCCTTAATAACTTGAAAAAGGCACGATCAAGAAGACCTCACTTGGAAATATGTGCCAGAGCTCCCCTACTGGATGAGTCACTGGTAACATAAAAGGAGGCTTGTCATCTCTGCCAACAACTTGCGGTGAGGCCTTGGCAAGCAAACGAACCTCTCTACACCTCCCTTCTAAATCAGGACTGACACTGCCCGTGCCATGCACATCACAGAGCTAGTGTAAGGATTAAAGGAGTTGAGGATTAAGCACCATACAAATACGTAACCTCTCAAATATGCCAGAAGGCAGTGTCTCAGAAGGAACTGCGGAATGTCATCCATGTACAGACAAAACACGCTGCAACACAGAACATGTCACAGAGGACGTGAAGAGGCTTACCAAGCTGAAGGACAGGTTTGCTCACTTGTCTACCTTGCTCAGAACAACCAGATCTCTTTCTATCAAGTTGACTCTCTGGGTAAGATTACTGACTGTCTCATTCATCCCCTCGAGTTTAAGGTCATTCTGTCTCTGGTACCCCACCAGGGCACTGTTTACTTCCTCTAAAAAGTTGTGGAGGTATATTGGATATCCTGGAGTGGAAATAAATCAAGCTGTGGAATCCAGCTAAAGACATGTACTGGACAAACAGGCCAGCAGCACTGAACACCATTATTATGTCAAGTTACTGAAGTAAACTCCTTTTCCTGCTTTAGACCATCGATCTCCCGACTCTGCTTTGTCCCTCTACTGTGAATTGCTCCCAGTTTACTCCCTCTGGAATTGTCTGACCTCAGTTAGACAGGAGGGGGAAAGAGGGAAGAGATGACCACCATGATTCACTCTCTGGTCCCAGAGAGCTGAGAGCTTGAGAATTGATTTCCCGATGTTTACCTCACCTGCTGGTGGGAAAGCTCGCTGGGTTATTAACTGAAATGCTCATTAACCTAATTCATCAGAACAAAACTACCTTAGGAACAATACCAATTACTGAATCGGCTCATGTAGCAAAACCATAACAAGTAGTGCATCATTCAGTACAAGATTCAATTATTTTTATTGACATCCTCTAGAACTGATTGCTACTTAAAAAGGAATGATGATTATAGATTTTAAAGGGCATTAAACTAAGGACAGGAATTCTTCTTAGTGAAGATTTCTTTTATTCTCTTTAATGTGTTTCTGAACTCAAAATCCTTTTTCCTCCTCTTGGCTTTAGTCTTTAAAAAATCTTGATTTTCAAGGATATGCTTTCTAATGTTCTTAGTATTTACTGTGGCTCAAAATAGCCATCACTCTGAATTAATCTGCTGTCCATCCATCTTTACCTTGCCCAGATTGCTATTTTTCATAGATAGTTTCAGGATAATCTGGTCATTCTAAGCCTCTCAAGCTGTGAAAAGGAACAGACTGTACTGACCATCATGCAGGGAGAGAAGGCAGAGTGCCAAAGGAGAGACAGGGCAGTCTTGGGTCCCTGACAGAGCCATACACACTCCTCTCTGCTCAGCTCTCAGGCAGGCAAATATATGCACATGGTGTCATGGTGTCTGCTGAGGCACCACAACACTGGGCCCACACTGCTCAGGCCACCTCCAGAGTCCACTGTGGTCACAGGGAGTTAAGCCAGAAGTAAAAGTACCTGTTTAAAATTCTCACTGTGGGTTTTATTGTCAAGTTCGGATGTAGCCGAAGGTGATGGAATGATCTCGCTGCTTCCACTGATCTCCTTCAAGGCATGCTGATTCTGTCAACAGGAATAGAGGTTAGTATAGGTAATAAGTAATAACTAGGTCTAGTTAACCAATTGGGATGGTCCCAGAACATTCCAGCTTCTTGTAGGGGGCATCCACTGATTAATCAACAATTATTTTCCAGGAGCCTACAGTGTAACCAGTCCTGTGCTAGGCCCAAGGGTACCAGGTAATTCTGGGGATGCCCAGTCTGAAGCCTAGACTGGATCAGCAGCACCCAGACTACATCAGAGAACTGAGATCCTTAGTCTCTGAGTGGAATGTACTCCCTAGAAACCAGCCCTCCTCTCCCTGTTACCTGTACTCCCAGAGAAACTACAGAATCACTGTCCCTTCTAGGACCAATTCAGTCTGAACACAGTGTCATCATTTCCCCAAGACTAAACAGATTTGTACATTCAAAGAAGAGCTGGTTATGGAACCACTGGCTTTGGGCATTGAGCACAACAACCATACACGTGATTAGTTTTTCAGTTTGTACAGCACGTGCCAGGATTTATGTCTCAGGGTTGCCTTTCCTCTTCCATTCCCTTCCCACTGCTCAAGTCTCTCTTTGCAGAGACTAAAGTATAACATGCTTATATACACTTTTTCCCTCCAGTGGAAAACCTCTATATGGCTTAATCTTTCAGAGCCCCTAACTATGACCTATTCAGTATAAAGTGTGCCAGTAGGAGGATTACCATTGGCAACCATGGAAGTTTAAAAAAGACGGATTTAATAATAATAGAATATGTAATTGATGAAAATAAATTATTTTCCTTGAAATTTGAAAGCCTAGACAGGTCAGGTCAGCCCTGCTTTTATAAGAAACAAAAGGTAACAATAAGGAGAAAAGAAGGAGGAGAAAAAAAAAGAAAAAAACCCCTCATGGTTCTATAAAGTATGAATTTTTGAGTTAGCAAAAAGTATTTTAGAAAATAATTACTCTGAGAAAATCCTCAAGATATTAAAACAGTGATAACAATGATGATGATATAATGATAATAAAAGAATTATTGAGTTAGATACATCTTTATTATTATGGACCACACAGTTACTTAGTGGTAGAGCTGGAATTGGAATCCAGGGTGTCTGGATACCTAGATCAATGCCTTTTCTTCTGGGTCAGCCCCGCTAAATAAAAGTTAGGCGTACTTGTTCTGAAGAAAATGAAAAACCCTCTCTCTAGCCCTCTTACATGGTACAAACTGCCCAGTTTAAACTGGAAACTCCATAGCTTGAAAAGAGCATGTGGGGCAGATCTAGAAATTAGTGGAGAAGCTAGGGAACTTTTGTGTACTTTGAATAGTCCTGATTTCATGTACATATAACTCATCTCCTCAGCAAGACAGTGAGAGCTGTGTCATCCTTTTTCACCCTTCATAAATCTTCCATGGAGCTGAGTACACATTAGGAGATTAATTAAGGCCTCTGAATGACTACAGACAGCTTACATTTGCACAGCATTAAGAGACGACTGAAAACAATTCCTAAGTACTGCAGGGGTTTGCTTCTGTCTCAGAAATCTGTTGTTGCATAACAAATCATCCCAAAACTTAGTGGCTGAAAGCAACAATTTATTGTTTCTCATGACTCTGTGGGCTGACTGGGCTCAGTTGGGGTGGGGTGTTCTCCTGTTCCACATGCCGCAGGCTGACGTCACACACACATACAACTGCATTCGACTGGGAGACTGGCTAAAGCTGGAACATCCAAGACGGTCTTGCATCCTCTAGAGCTCCTCGTTGCTTGGCCTCTAATTATTCCACAGAATGCCCAAATTCCTAATCCACAGAACAGTGAGAAATAATAAACTGTAGTTTTAAGCGACTAAGTTCTGGGGTGATTTGTTATGTAGCAATAAGTAACGAAGACACTTCCCCACTCCCCTTTCCTTCTTTTTCATTTTCCTTCCTACCCATTTCACTCTCAGGATGGTGTCTTATCACTGTATCTCTTCCAGTACGTTTGCAAGAGACAGCTTTTAATCCTATCTACCCCAGTTTCCAGACTGTAGAAAAATCAATACACACT
This sequence comes from Vicugna pacos, assembly GCF_048564905.1. Lineage (NCBI taxonomy): Eukaryota > Metazoa > Chordata > Mammalia > Artiodactyla > Camelidae > Vicugna > Vicugna pacos. The sequence goes on along the minus strand of NC_132999.1, from coordinate 33,641,177 downwards.
GCTTTACTGTATCTTTTTAAAAGGTGCATAGTAGGATCTGTTTAGATAAGCGAAAAGTTGATATCACATGATTACACAGAAAAGGGTAGGGAGAAGTATGCTGACTTTCTGTAGCATTTGTAGATTTCCTTACCACATCACTTTGCAGTAACTCCATGGTTTTCTTGTGTTCGTCCACAGTTTTCTGTATTGCCTCCACAGCAAGATGGACGCTGTTTAAAGTATTGCCAATGGAAGCTACACTCTGAACAGAAACATGTAGTAGGGTCAGGGCTTTATCCTTTTTAAAAAACTTTAAACAGCTTTATTAAGAAATAACTGATATACAATAAACTGCATACATTTAAAACATGTAACTTGATAAGTTTTGACATATACATACCTGTGAATCCATTACCACAGTCATGACAACAAACATCCATCACCCTCAAGTTTCCTCCTGCCCACTTTGTAATTCTTCCCTCTCTGTTCCCAGGCAAGCACTGATATACTTTCTGTCACTATATATCACTACATATATATCAGTTTGCATTTTCTAGAATTTTATATAAATAGAACCAGTGAGGATGTATATATATATATATATTTTGCCATGGTTTCTTCCACTCAGCATAATTATTCTGAGATTTATTCATGTTGTAGCTACTACTCAGCATGTTGCATGTGCAGCATGTCCATTGTATGGACATATCACAGTTTATCTCTTGACCTGTTGATGGGCATTTAGGTTGCTTTCAGCATTTGATTATTACAAATAAAGCTGCTATGAATATTCATGTATAAGCCTTTATGAGGGTACATGCTTTCATTTCTCTTCATCAAATGCTTTCTTGTCATCGCAACACCTAAGAGGTAAATGGCTGATCATATGGTAGATGTATGCTTAACTTTAAAAACTACCAAACTGGGTTCTAAAATGGTTATATCACTTCATATCTCCACTAGCAGTGTATGAGAGTTCCAGTTACTCTATCTTCTCATCAATACTGCTATCCTCAGTTTTTTCAATGTTAGCCATTCTAGTGGGAGTGCAATGGTACATAATTGTGATCTTATTTTACATTAAACACTGACCTGATGAAGGATTACTTCAAATATCCTCTAACTATGAATTCAATGTAGCTTATACTGACACAATTAACAGGAAACTACACACACAGAGGAAAACCAAGTCTCTCCTGAAAAAAACTACTAGTTTATAAATCTGGGACCCCCAGATAAAGTTCTCCCACAAACTGCCTCTAGCAAGCCCTGTAGGCAGATGGCTGGAGCTAACACTGCGGACTGTGTCAGGAGCAAATGATGACTTTTGAGTAAAAGTGTGTGGAAGCATTTTTGGTTTTGGGAAACCCAGCACAGTAGAGAAGAAGGGAAAATTCCATTTGGCAGCATGTATTCTCCTGCTTCACAAAACCATCAGAACTGCTGAGTAGATGAGGTATGGGTAATAGCTTACTTGCTTTCATTAGGCCTAAGGAGCCCACATGGACTGGAGATTTAGGAATATAATTCAGAAACTATCTTTTAAGAAAGGCCTGTCTTAAGGGAATATCCAAAAAAGCATTACTATTTGGTGTGTTTTGGTCTTTCATAAGCTATAATGATAATTTTATAGTGTCTCATTAGTATTTTTAACCAAGGGTGTTTTTTATTATACTGATAGCCAATAATCTAAGAGAACAGGAAATATTTTCAACATTAAAAAAAAAAGTACATGAGATACACTGAAGATAGGTATCTGAGATGACCTATCACTTCAAAACTGAGCCACGTGTAATGAAAGTAGGACTGACATTATAAACGCACAGATTTGCAAAGAGAGTACACATTGGGTAGAAGTCTCTAAGCTGGGATGTTATCTCTGCAAGCTCTGTTGTTACAGAAGCTACAAACAGTCACAGATATCTACTGTTAGAGAATCCTCACTGACTGGATGTATGAGCCCATCAGGATGCAAGAAGATAGTAAGCTCTTGTTTAAGATTTTTTTTTTTGAAAGAAAGCAGCTGACAGAGCCATGTGAACTCTAGAGCAAAACCCTGAAAATCCAACTGCAGAGTGCCTGGCACGTACTGGAAGCTCCACATATGTTTACTGAATTAATGAATGTAAGAATAAACCAACTTCTTTTTCAAATGCAAGCCTGCCAGAGTTGCTTCTGTATTAAAAGTTACAGATGCCTACCTTTTACTCATTTGGCCCTTGGGAACAACAGCAAAAAGAATTATTTTTTAAAGTTGTAAGCGGATGATCATATTGGACAAACAGCAGACTGTTGAGACTGAGCACACACAGGTGGTGTGGCTATAAAATAGCAAGTTTTGTTTCTGGCTTAGGAATTTCTCACTCCTTTGTGGAAACAATTTATATGTTTATAGAGCCTGGCAGTATAATCAAATCAAACTCATCACACACTAACTTCTAAAAGTCAAAGATTCCAGATTTGATACCCAGTGTTTGGGGTTCCCAGAATCCCTTCTTCCACTTCCTGCTGCAGGGGCTGATGCTGCTTGTGTTTCCATTAGGCACCCTCTTCTCCTCCCATCCCCTATAAACTCTCCCCCACCAGCTCTGAAGATCCCTCAATATTTTTCATCTAGGTGGTCACTGTCTTCTGCTCTAGGTTTGAATCCTAGGGATCAAGTAAACAGAAATTTCAAATTATTGTTTGCCTAGGCTCTACAGTCTAAGGTAAATACCTACAAGTGAACAGCTTAGAGGATGTATCCCTTTACCTTTATAAAGTAATATACATTGTTTTCCAAAATGTTTTTCACCAATTTACACTCTCGGCAGGAGTGTGTGAAAGTTTCTTTTGCTCCACATCCTTGCCAACACTTACCATAGCCTGAATTTCTAATTTTTGCATTTCCCCAAACTATCTTTTGTTAAAAGAACAAACCAAACAAGTAAAAACAAACAAACAAAAATCCTCTTTCTCAACCAAGGAAAATAATAGCAATCTGAGCAACTTTCACGTATAGTTGGTTTGCTCTCATAAAGACATAGTCGATGATGAGCTGAGAAGGCAAGTAATGAAGAGCAAACCCACATATGTTAACATAAGGGTCTCATCAGAGCAATTCTCAGACTTGGAGAGACAAATAAAAAGTGCACCTATGTAAACCACAGCTAAAGTCACCTGCTGCAAATTAAAGGCAAAACTAACCAGACCAAAAGAGAGTTCTGAACTCTTTAGAACAGTAATATGCTCTATGACTATCGTCCTGGAGCAGCTGATTTCAAATGCCAGGCTTTCAGAGAAAATTTGTGAGAAGCTAGAATTACAGTAAGTTAATCGCAGTGCCCATACACAGCACGTACCTTCTGAAGTCCCTCTACAGTGGCAGGCAGGCTAATTAGGTCTGCAGCTGACTTGACATTGGCTTTGAGGTGGTTTACTGCAGAAGTCAGCAGAGAAATCTGAAAGGCAAAGAGTAACAAACAATGAAAACGGAATTTGTAGTGATGCTTCCTTCACACACTCTACAGGTGGTGATGACGCTGAGGTACATTTGGATGTCATGTGATCCTGTGACCCAGGCATTCCACCCTGTCAGTTCCCAGGCCCAGAAGAACGCCACAGAGCCCCTGGATAGACCTGAGATCTGGAAGGTGGCAATAACACCCCTCCTCTCCCTGCCCAATTTAAACAGCAGTGCCAAAGAGGGAAAGGCAGGTATTATTCTTTACCCCACTCCTGGCAGCTACAAGATCCCCAAATCTTAAATTACCCAAAAGATGCAGTGACTACAATGCAATCCTTCAACAACTGAACAGGAAGAAAGCTAATGATCAAGGAACTCTGAAAGATTTCATTTTGGTAAAAAATACCACCTCAGTTATTTACTGAACTTCTGTTCCTACCCAAGTGGGAACATATATCATAAAGTAAAAGCCCATCATCACAAAATACAGTCGACAGGAACTGAACCCTGACAACCTGAATGGCACTTTCAACTACTTGGGGATTTAGTTTTGGTTTAACAATGTGATTAATATTTCAAACTCAATAGCTCAACCAAAGCACTACTTTGTACCCTGAAGGGGCTCAATAAATACCTACTGACTTGCTGGCTGACTGATATACTGAACGTATTAAAATAGGAATTGAATCAAAATAAAATGTATCTTCCCTTCTGCTCTTTAGGGGTAGAATTCTAAATAGCTGGACTTCTCTCTTGAATGGGGACTGGGGGAACCTGTATAATACTCAATTTCAGGCTGCAGAGATCATATTCTAACAACCTACAATGTGGCTGCAAACTTAGTTCCACGCTGCTTTCCCACCCCAAGGATGGGATGAGGATGAGGACACAGATCTACCAATAGCAGTTATATTCAGAGTGGCCTCACAGGGTAACCACGAAAGTTTCTGGGCACTTGTTACACACCTAACCCTGGGGAAGGCATCAGACGGATATAAGATGAAGTAAAGCCGATACCCTATTCTTTTCTTCAACAAGTGTTTGGCACCTTCTCTGTGGTCTGCACTATGGAGAAAGTGGCAAACAGGACTGTGAGATTTTGCTTTCATGAAGCTTCCATGCTAGCAGGAAGTGGAGAGAAAAACAAAGAAGAAAAGTATTAGATAGTAATGGGTACTATGCATAGAATTTAAACAGCTCCTGGAGTGAGTGGTACGTGCTCTGAACAAGGGAGTGCAGCGAGGAGCCCGGGAACTCTTTGACCTCTCCTTCTATGGGGACTGTGTTCAGGGGAGTCAGACCATTTTCTTTTATACAGTCAGCCATTCATTCATTCCTACAACAAATATTTACTGAGCCCAAGTTTACACCAGTGGTGAACAGTATAGATGTTAGTGATCTTTTGGTATTTACATTTTAGTGCAAAGAGACAGACAATCTTATGTGAGAAAAAAAATAGGAGACACTAGAAGAAAATTAAAATAAGGCAATTTGATGAGTGACTGGGTAGTTACTTTAGACTGGACTGTCAGAGAAGGCCTTGAAAAGGAGATGAAATTTAAACTGAGGTCTAAATAATAAGGAATCAACCAGACAGAGATCAAAAGAAGTATATTTCAGGGCAGAGGGAACTGCTAGGGCAAAGGTCCCAGTGTGGGGAAGAGCTTGGGATATTTGAAGAATAGACAGAAGGTATGGGGACAGGAGCATAATATGAGAGTGAAAAAAGGAAAAGGGGAGGGAGAGGGGAAGTGGAGGAGGAGGAGGGAGAGACAGAGGAAGGAAGGAGGGAGGTAAAAGCAGATAGTTAACATTAAAGAAACTAGTACTAAATGTGACACTGAATAAAATTCTGAGAAAGGGTTATTGGTGCAGGTTGAAATAAACAGGCTTCACTGAAGTAGGACTCAAATTAGACTCTGGTAGAGAAGTAAGAGTTTTATATATAGAAATAAATCAGGTATTCTTTCTAGGTTAGAAGGGTAAGCGGGGCATCGGGGAATAGGCAGGGAACAACAGCAAGAATAGGCCCAGGAATACTTTTCCTTCATAGTATTTCTCAAAGTGACAATGATTTATTTCTGTGTTTGATTTCTGATTAAGGTTTCTCTCTTCCACTAACTGTCTGCTCCTGTCATCAAGGATCATGTCTGGTTTATTTTCCATAAGCCTGGCGCAAAGACAGGCATTCAGTAAGTATTTACCAAAGGAATGAATGAATGAACTAAGAATGAATGAGCTAAGAATGAACACTGTATCTGGGAGGGACACTGAGAAGGCTAGCCCAAGCGGAGAGGATTGTAGGGGCTGGGATGTAGGCAATAAGGCTATATAAGTAGTGAACTCATTTTCCTCACTGGTAGAATGGTATAATCACCACCATCCTGTAGGGCTGTGTGATAGTTTAAAAATATGTCCACAAATTCTTCGACAGTCCTTCTTTCAAGAAATTTTGAAAATTAACTGTTTCCCTTAGTGTGGCCTGTGCTTAGTGACTCACTTTTAGTCCACAGAATAAAGTGCAAGTGACAATGGGCAACTTTGGAAACCAGGTCATAAAAAAGCACTGTCTTCCTTTCTGTTCTCTCTTGGACCACTCACTCTGGGCACGCCAGCTGCCATGTTGTGAAAACACTCAAGCAGCCCCATGGAGAAACCTATGTTGGGGCAAACTGAGACCTCCGGTCAATAGTCATGTGAGTAAGGATCCTCCAGTCCCACTCAAGCCTTCAGATGATGCAGCCTTGGCCTATATCTTAGTTGCAACCTTAGAGAGATCCTAGCCAGAACAACTCATCTAAGCTGCTTCTAAATTTCTGACCCAGAGAAACTGTGAGATAGTAAGGGTTTGCTGTTTTAAGTCATTAAAATTAAGTTTTGGGACAAGTGTAACACAGCAACAGATAACTAATACAGACTATGAGGATTAAATGAGATACATACCTAGAGCTCTAAGCACAGTACCTGATACAAACAAAATACCAAATAAGTGTTAGCTCTTTAATAATGAAATTTAATAAGCATGTAAACATGCAATTCTCCGTAAATGCTCAAAAATATTCAGACTAATCAACATTTCAACTCTATCCACTTAAAAATCAAATGACTGAGAAGCCTCAGCCCCAGAGATACTCCCAACAAACTGTAAACCTCTCAAGAGTAGCAATTACATCAAGGAAGTTTTAACCCATGCCTTAAAAAAAAAATAATATTGAGGTTAGAAGAGCACACAAGGAAGCAGGCATTCTCATGCATTGTTAATGGGAATGTAAATTGGAGAAGACTTGTTAGATGGTTATCTAAGAGTATCTGTCAAAATTTGAAATGTTCATATTCTTTAATTTGGCAATTTCATGTCTAGAAATCTATCCTAAAGATTACTTGCTCAATTAAAAAGATTAAAACACCTAATAAATCTAACTAAGGACATAAAAGATCTGTACTCAGAAAACTGTAAGACATTGATGAAAGAAATTGAAGACAACACAGATGGAAAGATATGCTGTGTTAATTAATTGGAAGAATTAATATTGTTAAAACAACCATACTACCCAAGGCAATCTACAGATTCAATGCAATCCATATTAAAATACCAATGGCATTTTTCACAGAACGAGACCAAATAATTCTAAAATTTGTATGGAAACACAAAATAGCCAAATAGCCAAAACAATCTTGAGAAAGAACAAAAAAACTATAGGTATCAAGGTCCCTGATTTCAAACCACACTACAAAGCTACAGTAATCAAAACAGCACAGGACTGGTACAAAAACAGACACACATATCAATGGAACAGAATAGAGAGCCCAGAAATGAACCCACACTTATTTGGGCAATTAAGCTATGACAAAGGAGGCAAGAATATACAATGGGGAAAAGACAGTCTGTTCAATAAATGGTGCTGGGAAAACTGGACAACTACATGCAAAAGAATCAAACTGGACTACTCTCTCACACTATGCACAAAAATAAATTCAAAATGGATTAAAGACTTAAATGTAAGACCATAAAAAAACCATAAAAATTCTACAAGAAAACACAGGTGGTAAGCTCTTTGACACTGGTCTTAGTAATATTTGTTTGGACATGTCTCCTTTAGGCAAGAAAAACAAAAGCAAAAATAAACAAATGGGACTTCATCAAACTGAAATGCTTTTACACAGTGAAGGAAACTATCAACAAAATGAAAAGGGATCCTATTGAATAGAAGAAGATATTTGCAAATGATATATCTGATAAGGGGTTAGTATCCAAAATATGCAAAGAGCTCATACAACTCAAAATCTCAAAAATAAACAACTCAATTAAAAAATGGGCAGAGGATCTGAACAGACTTTTTTTTTTTTTACAACAACGACAGGTACTTTGCAAAGATGTTCAACATCACTAATCATCAGGGAAATACAAATAAAGAGTGCAATGAGCTATCGCCTCACGCCTGTCAGAATGGCTATCATCGAAGACAGCAAATAAGTGCTGGTGAGGATGTGGAGAAAAGGGAAACCTTGTGCACTGTTGCTAGAAATGTAAACTGGTGCAGCTGCTATGGAAAGCAGTATGGAGACTCCTCAAAAAAATAAAAAATAGAACTACCATATAATTCAGTAATTCCATTCCTGGGTATTTATCTGAAGAAAATGAAAACACTAATTAAAAAGATATACTCACCCCTACATTCATTGTAGCATTATTTACAATAAAAAAGATATGGAAGCAATCTTAGTGCTCATCAATAGATGAATGGATAAAGAAGATGTGGTGCATATATATAGGTACACATATACATGATGGGATATTTTTCAGCCATAAGAAACAATGGATCCAGAGGGTATTATGCTAAGTCAGACAGAGAAAGAGAAATACTGTATGATGTCATTTACGTGTAGAATCTAAAAACCAAACAAATAAACATAACAAAACAGAAACAGTTACAGACAGAGAACACACAGGTGGTTGCCAAAGGGGAGGCGCATGAAGGAAGGAAAGAACTAAGTGAGGGAGATTAAAAGGTACAAACTTCTAGTTGCAAAATAAGTGAGTTAGGGGCATGAAATGTACCATGTGGGAAATACAGTCAATAACTAATGTTATGTCTTTGTACGGTCACATACGTAAGGAGACTTACTGGGGTGATCATTTTGAAATGTATAGAAATATCAAACTGCTATGTTGTATAACAGGAAATAAGTGCTATAGGTCAATTATACATCAAAAACAAACAAACAAACAAACTTATGAGATTAGATTTACGGTTACCAAAGGTTGAGGGGGGAAGCAGAGGGGGAACTGGAGGAAAATAAGTCAAAAGGTACAAACTTCTCGTTATAAGATAAATAATGTACAATATGATAAAAATAACACTGCTATATGTTATATATGAAAGTTGTTAAGAGGGAATAAATCCTAAGTGTTCTCATCACAAGAAAAAAAAATATTTTTCTATTTCTTTAACTTTATATCTATATGAAATGATGGATACTCACTAAATGTATTGTGATAATCATTTCATGATGTATGTAAGTCAAAATTATTATGCTGTACACTTTAAATTTATACAGTGCTGTATATTATCTCAATAAAACTGGAAGAAAAAAATTAAAAAAGATGATTTGCTCATGTGCATAAAGATGTGCATACAAGACTACTCCCTGCTTTCTTGTAATAGCAAGATGCTAGAGACAATGTAAATGTCTATCACTAAGGATATAGATCTACTGAATGAACAAAGTTGTAGACCAATATATACCTAGTGACTCCATTTAATTACACTCACATGCAGGTGCACACGCACACACACACAAACCTATAAGCTAATTCATATTAAAAGCTATTATGATTTTGTAAGTGAATATAAAGGGGATGGAAGAATGCAGCCCAGACTATTGACAGTGAACAACTAAGGGGACAGAGAATGTGTGTGTGTATGTGTATGTCTGTGTGTGATGGAGCGCATACAGAGATGGGGGTGAAGGGGTATCTTCATGAAAGTTCTATATTTAACTATTTAAATCTCATATAAGAATACATTCACATACTACTAATGAAATTTTAAAGACAAAAATGGGAGGGGGTGGAGAGCATAGCTCAGTGGTAGAGTGCGCGCTTAGCATGCATGAGGTACTGGGTTGAATCCCAAGTACCTCCGTTAAAAAATAAATTAAATAAATAAATAAACCTAATCACCATACCCCCAAAAAAATAGATGGGAAAGAGATATACATAAAGGAAAAAGAAATCACAAAACTTTGGAAGGGGTGTGACAGACTTCCTTGGCTGCCTTTCTTCTCTGGGCCTTCCAAGACAATCTTAACATGCTGAATCATAAAGTACTCAGAAGGGATCCTCCAGGTGTGTTTTACTCAGTGCCCCAAAGCACGTACACAACTGACTCTACACCAACTTGATAAGCAAGTATATGATTTTCCACCTGAGGGAACACTGACAACTGGTCAGATCTTAAAGGAATAAAAAGCTGTGTTCTGGGTGGAACAATCTGGTAGAAACTATTCTCCCAGGTACTGCATTATCCTGAGGCTGTGGCAGAACTTGATGCTAGTCAGGAATAGTATCTTAAAAATGGTAATGGCCTCACAAATGGCCAGTGTGGCTGGCTGGCAGCTACCGTTTCACCTAAAACCAGAGAAGCAGCTGAAAGCCAATGCAATGTAAGGTGAGGTGATGTTCCATTTCTCCCCATGCCCTGAACACTCTAGGCCAAGGGTATCAGCTCCCTCACCGAAAGAGTACGCTCTGGAGAGCTGACCATTAACTCTCCAATTACCAAACAACACCTAGGACTTCTTACTCACTTGTAAGAGCTAGACCACACACTGGTAATCAGGACTTAGCTACAGTTCCATGAACTACAGACCTTTCAACATTCCTCTCGAGTGGAGTAACGCCAAAATCTATGGAAAACTACAGCAAAGCTACATGTGTAACCAAAATAGAGAGACAAGGGGCATTCTCCCATTATTGCTATCTAGGACTGCTCTGGTCTCTGTTAGACACATTCTGGAACATCACATTGGATTCACACATTATAGAACTTATCTCTAAAAGTCACACATTGCAACTCAAACAATCTAAAAAGTTAAATTACATACAAACCATTAAGGAAAAAAACCCCCAAAAAACCCACACTCTAGCCAAAAGATGAGTCATGACTTCCATGCATATTACCCGACTTTTCATTAGCGAAATCAAAAATAGCTACTGTAGACCATTTGCTTATTAGACCATTTTATACTATAAAGTCTGATATGTTGCTTTGGGTTTAAAATTAAGTGTTCTTTAAATAGTAAGTAAAAAAGTTACTAAAACAATCAACAGTGATGAATGACTATGAGCCCTGGTAGGGACTTGCCTTCACATCCTTTCAGCTTTATCTACTAAGCACCTATTGCATCCTTTAGAAGACACAAAGACAGAAGGTAGAATGGAAAACGGGAAAAAAAACGGGCTCCTACAACCTGAATATTTTATTAGCACTAACACACAGCTGTGTGACCTTGGGCAAACTACTTTACCTCTCTGAGCCTCAGTTTTCTTATCTGTAAAATGGAGACAGCACCTCATACTGCATAGAGCTATAAAAAAAGGAGATCTCATCCTCAGTATATCTAACAGAGGCCTGCATAAGGAAAGCACTGAATGAGTGGCCATTATCTTAAGTGCCATCATCACCATCATCATGCTCAAAGCTCAGAATACAATATATAACCTTCCATAATTGATGCCTCAGTGGTGAACTCCATGACTGGTTACTAGAAAGAATCCACAGTTTGCCCCAGAGAGATGCTAACTATCTCTCAGTACTTCATGAGTGGTTTACTTTCACTTGATGGACTCTGGCCAAACAGCTCAACCGCTTTGTGAAAACAAGCAAGGCCACAATTTACTTTATTCTTCTTGTAAAAAAGGAGTACCTGCTTTCCTCTTATAACTGAGGGTCTAAGGATAAATGATAACTAGTAAATAATAGGTGCTGCAACCCCTCGATTATTTCATGAATAATTTTTAAAAATGAAAGAGATGAATAAAAAATATCATAAAGCAGCATAATATTAAGGGCAAGTGATTGTTCTCAGAATCTTTTATTTCAGTTACATACACGTATGTATGTGTTTACCGGGTAATGATGTAAAACGTTTTTTACTGTAGGTTCCAGATAAAAATCTGAAAGCCACTGCTCCAGGCCACTGACCTCTGGTTCTAAGTACTGAACTGCCCCTACTCCCAAAACTACAGCTGAAAGGAGAGGGTAGCTTCAAAAACACTGGCAAGCACTTTATCCTAGCACAGTGCCAGCTCCCTGCCACTAGCTGACTCTGAATCTGTGACTCCACTTTGAAGAACAGAATATCCTCTTAGCCACAACAGGGGTGACATCTATTTTTAGGCACTATGTGGGTGTACCATTCACTTGGTACTTGAGTTTTCTTTTCAATGCACATGTCTTTCTTAACTAAACCACTGAAACTGAGGACATGGGGCTATAGTTACCAAATGGCAACTGTAGCACCTTATACATATGAGATACTCCATCAACACTGTTTGAATATTTTCTTTTCCTCTGGCAAAGTCCCTCTTTTGGAATCAATGTGAGATCTGGCCAATTTAGGGACTGGGAAGTTTTGGCTCTAGGCCTGCTTTTCTGGTCAAGGTATTTAACTACCTCTGCCACTTCTTCCTACGCCATTCTAGAATAATTTTCATTAGCTGCTGATAGTTTCCAGCTTTGTTTTAGTATAGCAGGTAGCACTACACCCCAAGGCTGCGTCTCTAAGTTTGTAAACTCTATTAAACAAAATAAGCTCTCATTAACTAATAAATAAGCTATCCAATTCTCTCAGGGGTTAGATGATACTGTTTTTAAATTTAATACCTACACTGCTCCTTAGGAAAAGCTGACTCAAAAATGTCTAACTTCCTCTAAACTGCTCTACTTAGTAAAACTCTGTTCTTTTGCAGAACAGGTTAACATTTTAATATTTGGTAAATGCCTAACTATTACCTGACTTTGATGTGTTCGGTCATAGTATGCAAAACACTGTATCAAAAAGTAAAACAATTTGAAGAGAGTTCATTATATTTACAGATGTATACTAAACAAAATGAAACATTTATAGCTTACACAGAAATAAAAATTACACTTTTGCTACCTGCTTATTCATTTCCGTGATGTTTATCCAGACTTTGTTCAAGCCCAGCTCTCCAGATTCAATCTTCTCAAGTTGTTTTTGTTTGCTGAGTAGTTCTTCATTAAGTTTGGGAATTTCTTGGAATGAACTTTTCTGATTAGATTCCACTAAAAGCAAAAATAAGAACAATCATAAATAACCATTAAGTTCTCTCCTGGCTCCAAGATGCAAAAATGATCATACAGCTGGAAAGAAGATAGATTAATAATAGATAATTCTGGGAGGATATTGACAGAATTCATATCTATCAACTTTATTGTTCTTTTTTTATGTAAATGTTGATCTTTAACACTAAAGCTCCATTTTAACTGGGGTTATTTTATTACTGGCAATATAGCTTTTAAAAATCAGGTGGCTGAAAATGATAACACACAACATCAGTATGAAGAGTTGGATTTGAATTTCAACTCTGTAACTTACTGTGATCTTGAGCAAATTACTCAAATTTTTTGAGCTCAGTTTCCTCATCGGTAATACAGAGATAATTCTCACCTTCCTGTGAAGTATATTTTCTTTTTCTTTTTCTTTAATGGGGGGAGATTATTAAGTTTATTTATTTATTAATTTTAATTTTATTTTTTTAAATGGAGGTACTGGGGATTGAATGAAGGACCTCGTGCACGCTAAGCATGCACTCTACCACTGAGATATACCCTCCCCCCAAAGTATATTTTTAGTGAAAAATGGCTGCAAAGCACTACACACAGCTGGCCAGGCATACAATAAATGATAAATAAATGGTTAAGTACTGACCAGCTCAATTCAGGAGATTTGGGATTGTTCAATGAAGATTTATAAAGCTTACTCCATTAATGCTCAAGGTGACATGGTAAATTATATCTCTAAATGTTGAAATCTTTTTTTTCCTATCTTAAATTGGTCACATGCAAGACAGGTTCTTACCACCTTTCAAGAACTTCTATGAGAATTAGGATTTTAAATCTTTTTCATAAATAGCAAATAGTGTTTTCTTAAATCTTAAATCAACCCAGAAGCTCAAAGTGAAATAGTAAGATAAAGGAAAATGTTACACGTAATATGGGGTATTATTTGGCTTTTCTTTTGGGAAACACCTGGATGGTTTAGAGATTTGCCAGTCTGAAGGCAGAGGCCTGAAAGAGTGCTTTCTTTTCTTTCTTCACAGAATATTTTTTCCTTTTCATGGAAAATAAAATATTGATAATGGCTGGTCCTACAGAATAAAACCTACATCTTCCTTTTAAAGCCACAGACTGCCTGATTAGCTAGTACATGCTTCTTTAAAACCAAAAACTTGCATAAAGGACAGATATAAAACAATTACTAAAATATAAGCTCCAAGACTTTTTCTGTTCGTTTCTGTATGGTCAGCATTAGAATACACCTGGCACATTTCAGGCACTCAGTATTACTGACTGAATACATCTGGCCTTTGCTTACCTCCCAACAGTATTTCTCATCACTTTAGCTACCACTTCAAACTACTTCCTAGTTAAGCTGATTTTCCTGACACACCAACCTCTTTAAGCCTCAGTGACTTTGCACACACTATTTTTTTCTGCCTAGGTGCCCTTGGCTTGCCCCTTCTTCATTTCCGTTGCCTTATCCTAGTTAATTCCTTTCAAGATTCAGCACAAACAGCTGGCCCCGAACTTGGAACACCATTACCTCTTTACCACTCCAAATCCTACCAAGCATATAACACATCTGTGTTGCAATTATCTACTTGTTTGTCTCCTCCACAGACTGACAGACAGCTGTCTGAGGACAAGGACCAAGTCTTATTGGTCATGTATTCCCAGGGCCCAGCAGTCCCAGGTACACCGAAGCACTCAGCTGCTTGTCCAGTGAAATCATTGTAGGGTATGGAGTGGAGTTAATGTTATCCTATTAAGGTAAACAAGGAAAACTCAACAACAAACAAATTCAACAACAAAAAGATCCTCATAAAAACTGGGGTGGGGGGTGGTATCCTCACTGTAAGCAAACTCACTAACTGAAAATTCAGAATTATTAAAAGAAATTAGATATTTTATTCACATTTCCAAAATATGTGCCAAGGATTTTTTTTAATAAATAGTAGACTTTGCTAAGTGCTTTTAATGTAACATTTGATTTATAAACAGTTTGCAAGAATTCATCTATCTCTGGTAGTAAGAATATTTTACTAGCCAGTCTAAATTAATGTAGTACTTAGCATTTCACTGAATTTTGTACACATACTCAGTTAGGTTATAAAGAAAAACTTATTCTATGCATGCCTGCCATTCTCAGATGGTCAAACATCCTAAGGTGGGGTGGGAGAAGGGAGAGTCTCTCTTTCCTGCAGTCTATACGAAGTAAGTATAAGAGGAAGTAAGACAAACATATAAATAAGTTGGATTAAAATTATTAACTAATAAACATACAAATCTGACAAGCCCTGAAAAAACTCTGGATCCTGAGGACTGTATGAGCCAAGAAGACATTATATTCATTACCTGATCTGTGATTTTTTAGAAGAGAAAAGCAAAGGGACTTTGATTACATAAATGGAAGGCAGTGTAGTAAACAAACAACTTATGATTACTAATTCATGTTCTTTCAACTCATGGAAAGCAGCTCATTTAAAATTTAATGTAGTAATACTCAAAAGAACTTACTTAGCTCTTTTCCTAATCTTCAAGATCAGGAAATAGAGATTTCTGCACATACTTTTCAGATAAAATATATAATGCTGACAGTCATATTTTATATGTATTTATAGTTTGCAATAAACTTTCATGTACTTACTTATCTTGTATTGAGCCCCTGTGTGCCCAACCCTGTACTTTGCACTAGTACAAACAAAAGACCCTGAAGCTGTCAGTATGGTGGGGAGTGAGGCGTTGCCCCAGAATTACTATACACTGTGATAGACATTGTGGTAGTAGCACAAATATATGTTTTTGGTTTTTGTTTTTAATAGAGGCACTGGGGATTGAAGCTAGGACCTCAAGCATGCTAAGCGTGTGGTCTACCACTGAGACATTACCTACCCCTACATACATGTTTTATGGATGGGAAAAGAAAGCTCAGAAAGAATAAGTGACCTGTCTTTGTTTTATAGCTAGTAATGAGCAAGTCAGGATTCAACAGTCAAATCTTCTGCTTCTACAACCAGTACACTTCCTAGTACAAGTCAGCTGTCACAGATGCTTATATCCTCTGTCCTCATTATTAGCACAAGACCATTTTTAAGTTCTGTACTAAATGACTAAACTGCTGCTCTGCCTCGGTGACCAGAAAAGGAGGTGTCTGACTTATCAATACTGTCCTTTCCTAACAAATTCTTTTCCCTCACTCTAGCCTTGAGTGATAGAGAGGGATAGATGGGAAAAGAATCTTCCTTAGAATGACTGTGGAGGTCTTCTGAAGTACCTGGTTCTGGAAAAAGAATACTGAGTGAGGAGTTTCAAGACCAGCCGGTACTTTTAGTTTAAGAATCAAGTTCCTCCTTGGCCACCAGGAGAAAATATTAAGTCTATCTGCTTTGCTTTCTGTTTCAGATATTTCAGCAATCCAGCCTCCTTTCCTCACAAGTGTCTTGGAAAATTTATTGAGATAAAGAACAAGGGGCTCTGAACTTTCCAAAAGGGTATTTCAGCCAGGCCAGCAGGTAGTCTTATTTCCACTCTCCTCTTGAAAAAACAAGAAATAAAAATAAACTTATTGAAATATATTTAAAGTAGAAACATAATTCAAAGAAAGTTTATTTAAGTTTAACAAGATTAACCTCATTTAGCCAAGAGAATGGTTTTCACAAAAAAACTCTTGCTATGTGGCCATAATGGTTCAGCCTACTGACTGACATACGCTCCAGGCCCCAATCTCTAACTTCCCTCAGCACGTTGTGCTTTAGACATTACAGATTGCAGGTGCTGACGTTTCTACTGTAGCAAACCAAAGCCCACAGAGCAGCTGGGCTGACAACTCTGAAGCTGCCTCGTCCAGCTGGCTGACAAATGCAGTCAGTCCCAGGGGAAGGTCGCTCAGTGGTAGAAAGCAGGTCTCATGGTCCAGGGTACAACTCCTGGCATCTCCTGAATATACTATTCCCAGGGATTCTTATTAACAAGTGTTCAATAAATACTTGTTGACTGACTGACTGCCAGGTCTATTACATGTATATACTTCAAATATGCATTTCTAAACAAAGAAATTTCCTAAAAATGAAAAGCTCAGCTAAGGTATAAATTACACTGGTGTCCTGAAAACACAGGCACAGAGCAGTCAGAGAAATGGATCCCTGGAAGGCAGATCTGAGCAGTGTTTTGAAATGTATAAATAAATAATTGCTATATGTGACCCAAACAAACAAGCTGTAGCACAAACACAGGAGGCCCAATTAGTTACAGAGAGAAGATGACACAGAAGGTGTTGTCAGTGGTTATTTATAGTTCAACAGTGCCTCTCAAAACCTCATTCCCAAGTTAGGATTACTACTTACTAAGAAAACACTGGCCTTAAAAACACCTTGCAATATGGTTGAGGACAACTCATTAAGGAAGAAAAATAAATAGAGTACAAATCTCATTTTTTCTTACACTGTACTCTGATCCCACCAGCTGATAAAACATACAGGTCAGGGTGATTCTGGCAGAGAACTGTGGCCTACCCACTACCATTCCCTGAATCAGAAGATCAGAAGAAAACCAAAGTTAGTATCTCAATATTTTTTTTTTCAAGCAACAACACTAAGAACATCGTTAACATATTAACGAAGGCTTAGCTGTCCCTAGGTCGGGTTTGGAACTTAAATAACTGCAAGCAACAAGAGAAGCTGGGGTGCAGGAAAGCTCGATGTTGTGATCTCCTAAGGCTTAAGATGGGAAGTAAGGAAACAACTCGAATTCTAGTCCTGGAGCCGGATTGCTTTATGACCTTGAGAAAGCCTGGCGGTCAGCTTCCTGGTATGTTCATGCTGCTGCAGTTAGGGTATTTGTCATTAACTTGCAACTAGTTCCTTAGAAAATTAACCCTTGAAACCTAGAACTAAGGATCCCAGTGCTGCTAAAGAAAGATCTTTAGGTTAAAACTGGTTGAAGCTACTATGCAAACACACCTTTCAGAAAAGTACTTTGGATGTGTAAAATACAACTTGACAATTTAGAATACACAACACTCTCAACTTGAAAAAAAAGTCCCGAACTCAAAAACTCACTCGTGAGACAAATATTTATTTGTGACTTGGCACACAGTAAGCACTCAGTACAGGCTGGCTATTGTTATCAGTCCTATGTTTCTATAGGTTTTTCTTAAGGAGGAAACTGTCTAAAGACACTCCCACATTCTTTCTTAAATGATTCCGTGAGGAGGAAGGAAACAGCCCAGTGCTGCTATTGCCAGTCTATGGTTAAGAAATATACAGTGGCAACAGGTGGAGGTTAACCGAGGTTTTAGACTCCCAGGCCTTAGCCCTTCCCTTCTGCACTCTAAGCACTGACTACAATGCCATTATTTCAGATGCTCTCTGTTCTCATGGTACGTAAGCACTGTTTTTTGTTTGTGGATTTAAAAACCAGTAACTGTTACTGCATTCAAGCTGACAGGTAAGAAAGAGTATAAAAATGCTGAAAGGAATATATAACTGCTTCATCAGAGTGGGCAAAACTCTTAATTCAGTGTGGTTCACTTTGCCCTAGAACTTGGAAAAGAGTCCAAAATTATACTCCGAAAAGGGTGACCACTTACTTGTTCTAAATTTTTCCTTGAGGGCATCCAGATCCTCCTTCAGAGCAACTTGCATCCACACCAAACCAACGCAGGCCACGACACAGGCGGCAAGGATGACA
This sequence comes from Vicugna pacos, assembly GCF_048564905.1. Lineage (NCBI taxonomy): Eukaryota > Metazoa > Chordata > Mammalia > Artiodactyla > Camelidae > Vicugna > Vicugna pacos. The sequence continues at coordinate 33,622,754 of NC_132999.1, read as the reverse complement.
AAAGCACAGAGGGGATAACAGATCTTGCAGCATCGTAAATAGTCTCCCCTGATCATAAGAACAGATTCAATCAGAGTACAAAGGTGATTATGAATACAGCTTTGTTTGAAACAGCATTCATTGCGTGTCACCACGCAATTATCTTCCCTAAGTTAATTTACCAAGGAACTTAAATCTGAACAGCAGGTAGAAAATGACTAAAAATATGACCTATGAAGAGTTCATCTACTGGGGACAAAGGTTACAAACTTCAAGTGAAACAGAGGGAGTTCCTGTGAGCTAGAGGAAGCACCTGTGGTCACTGTAGCTCATGGCCATCATCATCAATCCCAGTCTTTGGAAACAAGCTCAGGTTAGCAAAGTGTAAAGACCGAGCTTCTCTGCTATTCCATCACTGTACTGTAATTCATTTATCTATTTCTCTTTCTTAAAGGACCTTGTTTTAGTTTACTGAAACTTTATAAACTTTTGAGCAAGTTTTACTACAAATGGAATGAAAAAATTAGAATGGTAGGTTTAAGTGGAAACCTGGTGCACCCTAGTTTATTGGCTCAGAAGTAAGGAAACATAGAAAAGGGTTAGATTTCACACCAAACTTCAACCAGCAGTCAAGGTCTAAACTAACTCAACAGGGTAGCTATTCCAGTTAACTCTTCCACTTCATTAGATCTTCACAACCCAGACCTAGGATTTCCCTGAACTACCTCATCTGGCAAAGCTCACTAGAAACAAAACTCTTCCTTTAACAAAATAAAAGGACATTCTTAACAAACAAGCAAACAAACCAACCTCAGACAAAAGATTCAGTATCTTTTAGCACCCCAACCTTCTGCTTAGCTCTTGCTTCCACATCCTTGGCAGAATACTCTTTTCTTTCAGTGTGCTCCCTGAGACAGTCTAAGGGCACTTTCAAAGTTGCCTCCAGCCCTTTCCCACCCTAATCCCTGATTTCCAGTGCCCTCGTGCTCACTATTGGTTTTGTCTAGTGGCTGCACCATCTAAAAATGGTTTGGGAAAAGTTGCCTCTTCTTTTTGTCCCCTATCCTCCACTACTCTCAAGGCTCATTCTTTCTACAGTGTGTCCCTCACCATATTCCTCCATCACCAAGATTCAGAGTCATCAAGAGTGCAAAAAATAATTTGCAGTCTTAAGGTTCCTGTCTATCTTACCCTTAAAAAAAGGCCTAGTCCCAAAGTTTCTCTGTTCCTATGTCCCTATTCTTAGCTTCTTTGCTATTCCCACCTTGGTCTCTCTGGTCTCTTGGCACATTCCTTCAGTCCACACTTCTTCCATCCTAGATTAAGGGCTCTTCTTTGTACACTTAGAGACAGATCTCCAACTTATCTTTTGTTCAGAACCTGAGCTCAATCCTCTCTCTCACATATTTTCTCCTCCTGTGCCTTTCAAGGTCCATAAGCTTTTTTCCTCCTGAGAACTTCCTTCTCTTTTCCCTTCATCTGCCCCCTTGGTAGTGCAAGGAGGTGCCTTTTCTCCATCTCACCGCTTAGCACTGCATTACTCACTTGACAAAGCGAGAGCGACTTCCAGTTACACCGAATTCCTCTTCCTCCTCGGAGCTGGACTCAGAGTCTGAGTCAGGAGGCTCAGTGCGAAGCAGGCGGTGGCCTGAGCCTTTCTTGGGCTTCTTTCTCCGGCTGTCCCCAGCCAAGCCGATCAATGCATTGAGCTCTTTGCGCTTTTTCATCTTCTTGTGTGGGGTGAGTGGAGCACCCACTCCTGAGTTGCCAGGTTCGTACCCAACACCCAGTTCTCTCGCTGCCTTGGAGCTGCCTTCCAGGGTGGGGAATACTGGGCCGGAGCCCCTCTGGTCACTCCCACCCAGGGGTGGGACTGACCAGATTCGCTGGGGGCTGGAGACTGGAGCCCAGAGGAAACTGGAACTCAGATGGGTAGGGGAAGTCACATAAAGTTGGCCAGGGAGCTGGTGATCCAAATGGATAATGCTCTGGGCATGAGGTGTCAAATTAGTTGAGTGTAGGGGTTGAGGGGGCAGACTTTGTCTCCCAAAGCAAGAATGAGAGATTCTCAGCCCTGGTAAGTATGAAATATTTCTAAGGGTGCTCCAGAGGTTGGGGAAGGACACACAGATGGGTGTTTCGGCCTTCCGGGGCAGGATTTCCAATGGAGAAGGAAAAGAAACTTGTTCTTGAATGTGAGGAGATGAGGAGGTACAGAGCGAGACAGTGGGAGCGTGCCTTAGCTGGGAATTCGGCAGCAGGAGGGGTCTCCCAGACGCTACAACCCCTACACAGGAAATGCCCGGGTCGAGATAATCACCGGCCTGCGGCCTCTGGCCTGAGTTTGAAGGGAGCCCGATACCAAGGAAGACCCAGAGCCCTGCTCGGAGGGCTCGGCCGGAGAGGAGCCAGTCCCGCGCCAGGGGAGACCCCAGCCCTGCTGTCTGGGCCTGGGGGCGCGGCGAGGAGGGGCGACAGCGGCTCAGCCCACCTGAAGCGCTCCCGCCCAGAGTTTGAGGTGTTCTGCCACGGGCGACTCTCGGCAACTCACACGCGCCGCGTCCACTCCAGCCGCGACTCTGGCCCAAGCTCCGGCTGCGGCCGCGGCTGCTCCGGACTTGCTGGTGGCGGCGGCGGCGGCGGCGGCTGCCGCGGGCTCCAGACCCGGGCCATCGCTCCAGCCCCAGCTCACTTCCCCTTTGGCAGCGGCTGCCCGCACCGCCTGTCAGTAAGACGCGCCCCCATTGGCCGCACTCGGGTGACGTCACACCCGGGCGCCAGGGGAGGCGGGGCGTTAAAGGGCCCAGGCTTCAGCGAGGGCGGGGTCTCGCCTGCCCGTTGAGGAGGCCCCGCCCTCTGGAGGGCTCCCTGGGAAGTGTCGCTCACCCGAGGCGGGGAGGGTTTTGTTGCCGAAGTAGGGACGGGCCAGGCAAAGTTCCCAGCGGCTTGTCCTGCTTGGGGAGTTCATCAGCCGCCCGGGCCCCCAGTTGTGAAATGGACTTATCCAGCCTAGAGGCTCCAACCCTCTGACTCGCAAACTGCTAATTAAAGATTTAGGCATGTTATAGATTAATGATCTATTCGTTCATTAATTTGATAAATATTTACTGAGAACTTACTACTTGTCAGGAGCAGTTCTACCGCTGAAGATAATGCAATGAACAAAATAACCATTGTCCCCGCCTCACTGTGTAGGGTTGCCCGATTTAGCAAATAAAAATACAAGACACGTAGTAAAGTTTGAATTTCAGATAAAGAAGGATTTTTTGGGGGGTAAGTATATCCCATGCAGCATCTGTGACATCTTCATAGTGAAAAGTTAATCCTTTTTAATCTGAATTTCAAATTTAACTGGGTGTCCAGTGTTTCATCTGCCAACCCTATTCCTGCAGCTTATACTCGAGTGGGAGGAGAGCAACAATATATTAAATGTCAGGAGGTGATAAATATTATGAGGAAAAATGAAACATGATAAGGGAACAAGGAGTGCCTCTGTGACAAGGGGACCTTTGATTAGAGACTGGGAGGCAGCGAGGGGACGAGTTGTGCAATGGCTACGAGGAAGGAGTGACTCAGAAGACCTGGTGTGGCTGGACCTGACGAGCAAGAGGAGAGGGTAGGAAACCAGGTCAGATGAGCCTCAGGGCCCAGATCTTGTAGGGCCTACAGACCACTGTGTGGACTCAGAAACCATTGGTGCTTTAAGCTCTGGCTTAGATTTTTAAAAGATCACTCTGGCTACTGTGTGGAAAAGAGAACTGGGGGAGAGTGAGGGACGAATAAAGATGATGGCAGTAGTGGGGATGGTGAGCATTCTAGATACTTCTTGAAGATAGAGCTAACAATATTTGCTGATGGTTTACATAGAAGGAGTGCCAAAAAAAAAATATGAGGAATAATAGATGACTCCAGGGTCTTAGTGTGGAACAGCTGGGAGAAAAGGAATTGTTGACACTGAGATGGGGAAGAGCCCAGGTTCGGGGTAAGCTTGAGAAGCCAATTCAATATTTAAATGGGCTGTCTGATTATATCTGTTTGGAGTTCTGAGTAGAGGTTGGGGCCTGAAATAGACATCTGAGAGTCAGCAGATGTAGATGGTATTTAAAGCAAAGTGCTTTGAACTATACCCACATTCTTATTGTGGCAACCATGCTGTCTTTGTATAGATAGGGATACCCACCCAAAGTCTGGGCCCATCTCTTATTTATTTTCATGTGACTAGCCCAGAGATTAATGATTATATATATATATATATATCTCACACATAAGTGGGCAGAGTTATATAGAAGAATGAGTGGAGTTTTGGAATCAAGAAATCTGGGATTAAATCATGTCTCTAATATTTACTAGCTTTGTGAGCATTAAAACTATTTAAATTCTCTGAGCTTCAGTTTTCCCCTCTGCAAAATGAGTATTAACATCTATTTCACAGGACAGACAAATGAGAAGATGCTTGGGAAAGTGCTTTTGAAGCCCTAAACATGATGCACTTAACTTTGGTTTTTGTCTCCTTTTGTTTCTAGAGCTGTGCTGCCCAATATGGTAGCCACTATCCACATATGGCAATTTAAATTTACATTTAGTTTAATTAAAATCAAATTAAAAGTTTAAGTTAGTTCTCCAGTCTTACTGGCCACTGTGTTCCATAACCATATGTGGCCAGTGGCTATTGGGCAGGACAGAACAGAACATGTCCATCATTATAGAAAGTTTTATTGGACAACCCTGCACTAGAATCCCCACTGAAGGTCTGGGATGAATAGCAAAAGGTCTTGACTTCAGGAATCTTTTCACAAACACATCCTGTGGTCGTGAGAAGCCTCAGACAAGAGGGGAGGCTGGCCCAGGATGGCCGTTCTCACCGCCCTTCTGTGTTATAGAGGCTGCATGCTCACCAAGGGATTAGGGGCTGAGGAAACCCAGGAGATTGAAGCAGGACCAAGGATGCGTCACCCAGTTGTAATAACGTCTGATCAACCAGACTTTGACCTCTCTGCAGGTGGAGACTTCCCCCAGGACTGTCAGCAGACGGATCATGGGTTGAGGGGTTGGAGGAGTGGAATTGACAGCTAAGAGGATATTTCTGCTGGATCTGTCATTTGGTCCCTCTGTCTGCCTGTTTGTCTACTGATCTGTAGATAACACCCTTTCCTGTGTTAAGTAAACAGCCTATGAGATGCTGAGTCATCCTTTGAAAACTGCTGGCCAGATGTTTCTCTTCTCTCAGGAATTCTTGGTACCTCTCTGGCTTCCTCCCTTGGACTTAGGACCCTCTAGGCCAGAGATTAAGCCAACCCTCTCTGACTGAGGGCTTCTGCACTGAGAAGCCCACAGTGCCCTCTCACTCTAGGACTCCTGAAGGTTGTGACCCATCTTTTCATTTGGGGATGTTTATATTATGACTCTGTATCTGTAGCCCTATTACCTGTTCAAAACTTGCCTGAAATGTGATATGACCTTGAGTAAGTCACTTGGCAGCCCTGGTACTTCAACTGTCCTGCCTGTAAAATGGGGATAAAAAAATTTAGACATTAGGTATTTTTGTCTTAATCATCACTGCAATAAACTAATCATTGCTAGGCAAGCATCTTATCTCTGCTCTAACTGAGAAGGAAATTGATGCTCAGAGATGGCAGTAGGCTTGCCCACGGACACACAGCCCATCAGTGGCAGATATTGGGGCTTGAATCTGGATCTGAACCTCTGAAGCCTGAGTTCTGTACTGGTGCCCAAGCCATGTGAGCGGAGTCTGCCACCTGGGGCCTTTGTCTGCAGCTCATCTGAGAAGAGAACCATCAGCTGAGGAGGTGTCTTACCTCTCCTGGGATGGCCTCATCTGCTACCCCCAGCCCCTTCCCCATTCTTCTGGCTGCTGTGCTGGCAGCTGCATCCTGTACCTTGATGAGAGGCCTAAAGACAATGGGAGGGGGTGGTAGGAAAGGGGCCAAGCTCCAAGCTAAACAATGGCTTATCTCCCAGTGGGTCCCAGGCAGCAGGAAGCAGCACTGGTTCCCAGCATTATTGTGGGCAGGAGTGAGGGCTGCCCCCACTGGGATTCTTCTATTCCAGGCATAGCCTCCTCTGAGTTGCTGCAAGCTTTTGTCCCTTGACTGTGCGTTAGCCTCAGTTTCCCCATCTATTGACAGTGTCTTAGCACCCAGGACAGGGTCCAATGCTGGAGGGACCTTAGGGACTGTTTGCTGAATTAAATTATTGGAAGAGCAGAGGAGACTCTAAAGAGTTTCCAGGCATTGTTCTTCATCTTGGTGACCCTATCCATTCATCCATCCATCCATACAACAATCCTGCTCTAAGGGAGCCCCTACCATGTGCAAGTTCCTGTGTATGACCCTAGAATCTACCAATAACATCCAGGCTCTGCCCTGAAAGAGTTCCCTGGAAGCAGACAGTGGTCCCCAGGGTTTATATTGAGAAAAAAAAAAAAAGAAGAAGCAAGTGTGGAGTGAGTGGGTTTATTTTAGGATGAGAACAATAATCCTGGGAGGAAAGAACCTGCACTATGGCCTCCAGCCCACATGTCCCTGCTACTTCCTGTTTCCCCAGGGGCTTGAGCTGGAGAGGGGATTGCAGCTGGACCAGAAGGAGCCCTGGATCAGTACAGTCTGGGTTTGAGTCAGCCTTTTCACCCACTAAGCTGTGTGATCTTAGGTGAGTTCTGTTCCCTCTCTGAGTCTATTTCCTTATTTGTAAATTGGAACTAACAATGCACACCTTTTGGCAGTGCCTGTAGTAAGGATTAACTTTAAATGGTGGGCATTAAAGGGCTTCAGGGGAACTGCTAAGTGTTTTGGGTGGACAGGGAGGCCAGGAAACAGACCTCTGAGAAATCCTATTTAGAGCAGGGAACTTAAAACAGCACAGGCTAGGAGAGAAGGTGATGGGATCGTGAAGGGAGGACTCTTGTAACTGAAGAAGGGCCGTGTGTGTGTGTGTGTGTGTGTGTGTGTGTGTGTGTGTGTGTGTGTGAGATAGAGAGAGAAAGAGAGAGAGAGAGAGAACGAAACAGGGGAGGCTGCCTGGACCCTCCTGAGTCCTTTACTGAGGGACTAGCACCAGCTCTGTGTGTCTAAGTCAAGCTGAGACTGCAGCTCCAGCTCCAGTCCCTACTTACCTGAGAAGACTGGCACTAGGAAGACAATAAAGACATACATGACCTCATGCTGCCCTCTGCTGGTTTCTTGGAGAACTGCAGCTCTTGGATGGGGACAATTTCCATTCAATACAAATGGTAATTCTCCTATGTCCAGCCCTGTGTAGGGAGAATGGGACACACAGATAGACAAAATCACACTACTGCTTTTTAAGAACTCCTGACGTGTGTGTGTGTGTGTGTGTGTGTGTGTGAGAGACAGAGAGAGAGAGAGAGAGAGAAAGAGAGAGAGAGAAGGAAATAGACATATGAACAATAAAAATGTGATCAGTACCATGATACAAGATGCAGAAAGGGTAGGGATGGCATTAAGGAAAGACTGTGAAAGGAGTTAAGCTTTCATCCATCCACCCATCCATCCATCCATCATATATTTATTGAGCACTTCATGTATTCCAAGCCCAAATCTTTGTGCTAGAGCTGTAATGGGGAATGAAATACACAGAAATCCTTGTCTGCATGGAACTTACATTCTAATGAAGGGAAACAATTCATAAGAAAGATGGTAAATATATATAGTGTTGGATGATGAGTACTAAGGATAAAAATGAAGAAGGAAAGGAGGACAGAGAGTATTGTTGGAGAGATTACAACTTTTGAAGTGAAATTTGAAAAAGACCCAAGGGAGAGAAATTTTAGCTTCTGAACCTGATTGGGTACATTTTATTGGACTTCCTCTCCTGCATAAATAACTTGAAAACTGGGCAAATATACGATACAACTTTTCAGACATTAGACAACATTTATTATAAAACTATGGTCCCTGAGAGAAGGAATACAAATAAGGTGAGCCCAATGATTACCCCGAGTTTTATGCCTGAAGGCATTTTCTGGCAGAGTATGGAGAGGAAACCCAGGCAGAACACAGCGGTATTTTTTGTGCTGAGGAGAAGGATATTGGTGTTTGGACAGGCTGACACTTAGAATTTGCTGAGAAAGAGTACCAGAGAGGAGATAGCTACTCATAAAAGAGCTCAAGATATCTGTACAAGGGTCTCCCTTGAGTCCTTGTCTAAAATCAAAGTTGTGCATGCACAGGATGAAACTCCATGAGTTGGGCAAATAACTACCGGAGAGTTGTACTTTCCAGAATTCAGACTGGGCTGGGAGACATTCACATTCCAGCTGACTAGAGTGGAGAGAACTTGCTGAACACTGAGAACATTCAATAGAGACCTCAAAAGGGTCACAGTAGTAGCATTAAAGTGTAAAAGCTACTCTAGAGCTACCTTAATAAAGCTTAAAAGATGATAGAACTGGTCCACAAGTTACTTAATTACCTGCCCAAACAAAACAAACTTCAACATTCTTTAAAGGGAGGAAACAAAATTCAGACTGTCAACAGTGAAACAGTCACAATGTCCAACATCCAATAAAAAGATTAGACATGCGGGGGAGGGTATAGCTCAAGCGGTAGAGCGGTAGAGCGCATGCTTATCACGCACAAGGTCCTGGATTCAATCCCCAGCACCTCCTCCAAACACAAATAAACAAATAAACCTAATTACCTCCCCCTCATAAAACAAACAAAACAAGTAAAAGAATAGACATGAAAAGAATCAGGAAAATATCATCTCTTACCAGAAGAAACATTATTCCATAGAAATAGAACCAGAAATGATAGAGGTGATGGAATTAGCAGACATAGACTTTAAAGCAGCTATTCTAAATACACATTAAGAGATTTAAATGGAAACATGAACATAATGAGGAAAGAAGTCAAAGTTGCCAAATGCAACTTTAAGAGTCTAAAAATACAATATCTGAGCTAAAGAGTATGTTGTATATTTTCATAGCAGATTAGATACTGAAGAAGACACCAGTGAATTTGAAAACATAGTAATAGAAAATAGTCAAACTGTAGCACAGAAAGAGAAGACTTTGAAAAATAAAAAAATGAATAGAGTCTCATTACCTGTGGAACACTACAAGTGATCTAACATGTTTGTAACTGGGGTCCCAGAAAGGATAGGGGTGGAAAAATATTTGAAAAAATAATAGCCTCTTTTTCCCAAACTTGAAGACTATAAACAACAGATCCATGAAGCTCAACAAATCCTAGCACAAGAAACACATTAAAAAATACCAAAGCACATGGTAACAAATTTACTAAATAAATAGAAAATATTCACGGCAGATGGAACAGAAGCTATGTATTATACAGAGGGGAATAAAAATAAGAATTAACATTGATTTCTCACTAAGAACAATGCAAGCCCAGAGAAAATGGAATAAACTTTTTAAAGAGCTGAATGAGAGAGGGAGAAAGAAAGAGGTATCAAACTAGAATTATACAGCAGTTAAAATACTCTTCAAAATCAAAGGAAGAAAAGACATTTTCAGACAAACAAAAGCTGGGGGGAATTTACACAAACTGTTTTGCACTAAAAGAAATGCTAAAGGTAAACTTTTAAGCTGAATGAAAGTGATGCCAGGTGAAAATTTGGACATATACAAAGAAACGACAGGCACACATTTAACGACATGTTAAATACAGAGTCCTTTCATCTCAGTTAAAAAGAATTTAAATTAACTATTTAATGCAAGGTAATGATAAGATACTGTGGTGTTTATAACATATGTAGAAGTAAAACATATGGCAACAAAAGATAGGAAGAAGAAATGAAAGCATGTTATTATTTCCTTCAATATATGTGAAGTGGTATAATATTGTTTGAAGGTAGATTGTGGTTAAGTTACAGATGCACGTTTTGAACCCTAGAGAAACCAATAAGAATAAAAGATGCACAACTAATAATAAGCTAATGGTGGATATAAAATAGTAAAACAAGCAAATAAATAAACAACAGTAAAACTCTGTCCAAAAGAAGACAGAAAAAAGAGAACAAAGGACATCACAATTTGAGGGTAGTGGCTAGAATTACTTAAAAGGAAATCTGTAATTTTAAATTCCTGTGTTGGAAGAAAACCAAAGGTTAAAAAGTAATTATCTAAATATTTACCTTAACATAATAGGAAAAAAGAGCAAATTAAGTTAAAAACAAACACAGTTGACCCTTGAACAATGTGAGGGTCAACCTGTGAATAACTAATACTGGCCCTCCAAATCCGCGGTTTCTCTGCATCCACAGATTCAACCAACCATGGACTGTATAGTTCCATGGTATTAGCTGCTGAGAAGTATCCACGTGTAAGTAGATCCAGGCAGTTCAAACCAGTGTTTTTCAACTGCAAAAGGAAGGAAATAATAAAGATATGAGTGGAAATCAGTTAAGTAAATAACAAACAATTAGAAAAAAATTAAACAAAAGCCTGGTTCTCTGAAAATATTAATAAAATTGATACCTCTCTAGTTAGACTGATCAAGAGAAAAGAGAGAAGATACAAATTATCAATATCAGAAATAGAAGAAGGAACATCACTACATATCCTTTAGATGTGAAAAGGATAATAAGGTAATATTTTGAAAAACTTTATGCCAATAAACTCGACAACTTACATGAAAAGAACAAATCCCTTGAAAAGTACAAACTGCCAATGCTTACTCAAGAAAAACATGATGTCTTGAATAACCCTATATCTATTAAATAAATTAAATTTGTAATTAAAATCTCTCCCCACTCCTCCCAAGAAATAATTCAAGAGAAGAAAATTCAGGACTAAATAGCTTTACTGGTGAGTTTTATTAAACACTTAAGGAAGAAATAATACTAATCAACATTAACTCATTAAAAAATATGAGGAGAGGGAAATCTCTCCAACTTATCTTTGTTATCTTTGTCTTTGTTTCTCCAACTTATTTTTTGAGATGAACATTATCCTGATAGATATTAATACCAAACAAAGACATTACAAAGAAAATTAGTCATTCTCTCTTATGAAAATAGATGCAAAAATATTTAACAAATGTTACCAAATTTTAACCAGCTACATATAAAAAGCATATATCATGACCTTAGAAATGCAGTGTTTATCTTAGAAATGCAGGATTGTTTTAAAATTTGAAAATCATCATATTATAAAATAAAGGAGGAAAACAACACATTTATCGTAACATATGCAAAAATAAAAGCATTGATAACAGTCACCATCTATTCATAAGAAAAGCGCTAAGAAAATTAAGAATAGAACATGACAAAGAGCATCTGTGAAAATTCTATAGTTAATAGCACACTTAATGCTGAAGGATAGAATACTTTTGTTCTTAGATTAGGAACAAGACAAAGATTTCTATTTGACATTATAATGAGGTCCTAGTCACTGCCATAGCCAAAAAAAAAAAAAGGGGGGGGGACATAGATATGAAGAAGTAAATTGTTTTTATATGCAGATCAAATGGCATGATCACATAAATAAAAAGTCCTAAGGAATTTACCAAAGAGCTATTAGAACTAGTATATTAATTTAGTAAAGTCACAAGATAAAAGGTCAATGTACAAAAACCAGTTGAATTTTTATATACTGAGAATAAACAAGTGGAAAATAAAATTTAGAAAGCACTGTTTACAATGACTTAAAAACATGCAATATTTATGGTTAAGTTTAACAAGTAATGTGTAAAATCAGTGCACTGAAACTATAAAATATTGCTGAAAGACCAAAGACCTAAATAAATGAAGACATGTACCATGTTCATAGATTGGAAGACAATATTATTATGATATCAGTTATCCCTAAATTGATCTATAGATTCAATGCAGCCTTAAGAAAAAAGCCAGCAGACTTTTTTATTATTTGGATAAAAATTTGGATAAAAGATTAGGGTCAAACAAGCTGATCCTAAAATACATATGAAAACGCAAAGAACCTAGAATAGTAAAAAATTTTTGAAAAAGAAGAACAGAGTTGGAAGATTTACACTATTTGATTCTAGGACTTGCCCCAAGATGTGAGCACATTTGCGCATTTGAGGAAAAGTGAGGATACCAGCAGAATGATTGATGCAAAGAGAATATGGATTTTATCCTGAGTTAAGCTATTAGAGGATTTTGATAAGAGGAATTATATGTTTTAATAGGATCACCCTGGCTGCCATGTTCAGAATAGAATGAAAGGGTCAAAGGCAGAAGCAGGACATCAGTTTTGAGGCCACTGCAACAATACAGAGGTGATGGCGATTTGGACCAAGGTGGAGGTGGTAAGAAGTGGTTGGTTTATGGGCACATTTTGAATCTAAGAGCTGACTGAATCTCCTGATGAATTGGATATGGGAAATGAAGGAAAGAAAGAGAGAAGTTAAGACCTGAGCAACTGGATGACAGAGTGGCCAATTACTGAGATGGAGAAGCTGGTAGAAGGATGAGATTAAGTGTTTTGTGTGCCCGAGCCACACTGACTCCATTTTGTCAGCTCCATCTTAGGTTCACAGTTGTACCCTCTCCCTTTCTGCATGACTGAGCTTTATTTAGCCTGCTCACAAGAAATGCACCCAAACCAGGTAAGTTCTCTATCAACTTTTATCTTTGCCTTCATCTCGTATGAAAACTGGAAGAATGCCTTTTGCTGATACAGATGGTGAATGGTCATGAGACCCCCAGAGGAGAGGAAAAAAACTCAGTTCTATTTGGTGCTGACTTGCTTCTCACTTGGTAGTCAGATTCTATTTTTAGCTTTGTCTCATTTAAATCCCCCTGTACCCCTTTTAGGCACAGTATGAAATGCAGCTATGAATGTCTCTGGATTGTAGTCTGCCTGATCCTACCTGAATATGTAAGTTACCCACAATAAACATCATTATTGCCTTTTATGGAATTGCCTACTGAATTTTTTTGGTCTTAAAATTCCTTCTTAGTTCAGAGGATATTATTCACTATCCCTGCCTCCCAACAATTTTGTTAGCGGTATGGCAAGTTTGAGATACCTATTGGATATCCAAATGGAGCTACCAAGTAGGTAAAGATGTGGATCTGAAGTCCAGGGTAGATAGAGGTCTAGGTTAGAGATATATTTGAAGCTATGGAACTGGATGAGATTACTAATGGGATTAGTAGAAATAGAAGAATTCCAAGGACGTAATCCTGTGGATCCTCCAGTATTTAGAGCTTGAGGGGATAGAGGGGATCATTAGAGAAGAAAGAGGGAAAATTTTGTTAGGAGCAGAGGTGTGTAGGAACAGAGGAGATGGATAATGTCAGATATATGGGCGGGGGAGTCATGAAAGACTTTCAATGCCAAGATAGTGGGCTCACTGAAGGGTTTCTAGAAACATAGAGTCATTGTCAAATTCAAGATGTAGAAAGATTGCTTTGATGGCACTGAGGGGATGAAGCAGAGGTTAGGGTGGGTTGAGACTGCAGTCAGGAAGACCAGGGAGGAGGCAAGAACAGTCATGAGGTCATCCAGTCAGGCTAGATCAGGGCTGATGGTGTCCTGATCTGGGATTTCCCTGTCCTTGGGCTCCTCAAACCTGGAGTGTCAAAGTCTCCAGGGATTTATCTGCCAACGATTCCAGCGGAGTCTTCCTGGCTTGAGGTGAACCCTGAGAAGAAATGAAACGCTGATGCCTCTGTCCGTGGTGCTGATTTGTAAGTTCCTCTCTCCGCCTCTTGAAGGCACTTATCTGTGTTCCCACTTCAGCTCTTAGGGCTGGCACAGAATCAACCACCTATGGCCAGAGGTTCAGAGCCTTGGGTTCTGTTAAAAGATGTTTTTGGGCTGTGTGTCTGGCTCCACCTCTGTTCAGATCCCCCAGGTCATAGCTGCTTTCATAGAGTCTTGCTGGCTAGACAGATTGAGAAAGGTTTCATATCTAGGGGACAGAGGGCCCTGACCCAATCACTTTCCTACATCCCACCCCACCCCTATGGTTGAGGTTGTTGGACCCACACAGTTCCTTAGTCTTATTTCTCATAATGGCTTAGTTCCCATTTCCCCCTGTAGTTATCCTTAGCAGCATGTAGGCCCAAACTTTCTGGCCTTTTGTCTTTGCATGTTAACTTTTCCTGAAAAGCCTTTTTATGCCTCCTTCATCTGGATAAATCCTACGTGCTCTTCAATGTTTAGCTTAGGGATACCTGATTCCAGAAAACCTCCCCTGATCTTCAGGTTGCAGAGGTGTCTCCTTCTCCGCCTCCTCTTCCTTCTCTCCTTAATTGACACCAGTTGCACAAATTGGCTTATCTGTAATCTTGGCTCATGACACTGTCATCATTAGTCCTTACACAGACCTCTTTTCCTTCTTCCTTCCCTTTTCCCTTCCTTTCTCCCTTTCTTTCTCTTTCCTTTACCTCTCCCTATCCCTCCTCCCTCTCTCCCTCACTCCCCCTCCACACGAACACACACACATGAACACACAATCCAACCCAAGAAGCAACATAAACAATAATTATATTTAAGCGTCCACCCTCTTTCCCTATCCCTAGGTAGACACCATCCTGAAATTTGTATTTGTCATTTCTTTGATTTTCAACACACACACACAACACATACTTTTTTTTAAGTTTTAGTTGTTTTTTGAAATTTTCAAAAAGAGTATCATGCTATATGCAGTCTTTGGAGGCTCGCTTTTTTCTTTCAATATAAATATTATAAATATTCATCTAAATTCTAATATTGGCTATAGTTCATTCAATTTTGCTGCTACATAGAAAATGTTCTTTTATGCAAATATATCACAGTTTATTATTCCGTTTTCCAATCAGTGGATGATAATGGTATTGTTTCCATTTTGCTATTACAAACAGTATTGCTAAAAATATTATTGCACATGTATCCTGGTGCATCTGTCCTTGTACATACTCATGCTTACACACACTCGTACATATCTTGAAGTGGAATTTCTGGGTTGTAGAGTATCTGAGAATTCAAATTTATAAGGTAATGTTAAATTGTTTTTCAAAATGGTTGTGTCAATTTACATCCCACAAAAGTATAGTAGAATAGTTGACCAACATTCTCTCTAACACGTGTTATTGTTAGACTTCTTAATCTTTGTAAATTGAATGGGGGCAACTGAGACTTCATTGTAGTCTTTATTTTATCTGATTTCTAATGAGATTGAGCAAATGTTTATTAAAGACATGGTTTCCTTTTCTGTGAAATTCCTAACTGTGAGTTTAGTTCATTTTTCCATTGTTTTTCTTACTCTGAATGATTTGAGATATTTTATCGGTTCTTGATATAAACCCTTTGCTGGTTATCTGTTGCAACTGTTTTTTTCCCCCACAGTTTGTAAACTAAGGCTTATCTTTGTAAAAAAGTCTTTCAATGAACAGAAATAATTATTTTAATATTGTTCAAGTTATTACTCCTTTTCTTTTAGAGTTAGCTCTTTTTTTGGTAAATTGTTTAAAAATTATTTCTCAGTCAAATTTAGAAAGATATCAACCTGTATTTTATACCAAATGCTTTAAAGGTTTATATTTTTCATTTTTTTGGTCCTAAGTCCACTTTGAACAGATTTTTTGTATATGGGGCAAAATATAGGTCCAATTTCACATTTTTCATTTCTGTCATATTCCATAATAGGTCAGTTTGGGGATAGTCTGTTCTAATTCTTATTGGCCAGTTTGTACCATCACACTGTCAATTACCACGATTTCATAATACATTCTGATAACTGGTAGGCAAGTCCTTCCTCTCTTTTCTTCTTCAGAAATACATAGGATATTCTTGGCTCCTTCTACTTCCATATTAATTTACAATCAACTTGTCAGTTTAATTAAAAATTCTATGGGGATTCTGACTGGGATTGCATTGAATCTAAAATTAACCATATTAAGTATTTCTATCTAGAGACATGGGATAGATATTGTCTCTATTTATTTAGATCTTCTTTCATATTTTTCAGTAAGGTTTCTCCCCCAACTTTTAATTTTGGAACAATTTCAGGGATGTATAGAATAACCACAAAAGTAGTAAAGAAACACCCATATACCTTTGTAACATTTGCTTTAGCTTTATTTATTTATTTACTTTTTTAAGTTGAAGTATAGTCAGTTTACAATGTTGTGCCAATTTTTGGTGTACAGCATAATGCTTCAGTCATACGTGAATATACATTTATTCATTTTCATATTCTTTTTCACCATAAGCTACTACAAGCTATCGAATATAGTTCCCTGTGCTATACAGTATGAGCTTGTTTACCTATAGCTCTCTATATTTATAGAAGTATTAATATGTCCTTTTTTTCTGAACAATTTGACAGTGCCTTTCAAATTATGAAGTTGTACTCCCAAATATTTCTGAATATAACTCCCAAGTACACAGGAAATTTAACACCAATGTATTATTATTTTCTAATATAAAGTTCTTATTAAAAATTCTCCAGTTGTTCCCTTAACGTCCTTCATAGCTGATTTTAAAAAATCAGGATCCAATCAAAGATCTCATACCATATTTAATTGCCTTGTCTCTTCTCTCCTTTAATCTAGAACAGTTTCCAGCCTGTCGCTGACCTGTATGAATTTTTGTCTTTTATGATATTTTTAAAAGTACAGGCTAGTTGTTTTGCAAAAATATCCTTTAACTTAGATTTGAAATGGTTGTGCCAATATACACTCCCACCAGCAATTGTTGGATGATTGTTTCTTCAAGATTAGTTTCAGTTTAAACATTTTTGGCAGGAATACTATATTACCGAGATGCTCACCTCAGTGTAGCCCATCTGAGGGTACACAATGTCATTTGTGTAATTACTGGTGACATAGATTTGATCATTTGGTTGGGGAAGTATCTCTCAGTAAAGTATAATTATTTGCATATTGATCTTACTTAACTTTTAGTTACAATTACGCCTAAGTGCTTTGTACTTTTGTTGCTATTATAGATAGAATCTTTTAAATATTATGTTTTCTATGGCAACCATTTGCTGCTGATGTGTAGAAGTGCAATGCCCTTTGTATGTTGCCCTTATGTCCAATTGCTTTGCTTTCCTAATAATTTGTGGATTTTTGTTTTGTTTCATTTTATGTGGACAATCATACTATCTGTACATGACAGCTTTATTTCTCCTTTTCCAACCATTTAAGTCTGAAAGTCTTCTTCACTTATTAGGGCTGAAGTTTATCTTTTGTATTCTCCCAGCCCTTGTGCTCCCTTGTCTTGCAAATTTTTTTTCTCCTGAAGCTAAATTCTAAGGAAGAGCCAAAGAGATGTTTCACTGACAGTTTGTCCCTGTCTGTCTGTCTGAACCTCTCCCTGTCCCTGTGATTCTTTGTCAATATCTATGTCCTCAGAAATTTCTATAGGTTGTGGAAACCAGGATAAATCACCTATGGTGATCTCACAAGATTAGCGAGGTGACGTCAAAACAAAGCTTTGGAGGTGAGGACAACTCCCTCAGGGTTTGTCCAGGAATTTCAGGGAGAGGGAAGTGTAGCAAGATCTTGAGAGCCTTATCTTTATACAGGGTGGATTTCTACTCAGAGAAACAGCTGTAGTTTTAGCCAGTTGACTCTGATGACCTCCTACCACATTTTCCTGTTCATTGCTTTGGGGGAGAGGGGCTTGAGGAGCAGAAAAAAGGCTTATGCCAAGAGATGCAGTGATTGGAGACCTATGGGTCATCCTGGGCTTGGCTTTATCCTCTGCCTTTTCAGGGCTGAACAACTGGGTCCTTGTAACGGGCTCACAGAACAGCAGGGATTTCCTTGACTCCTCCAGACACACACAGTCCCCATCCCACCCCATCAATACCTGCCTGAAGCATGGCTGTCTGTCCCACTAGACTGGAGCTCCTCAAGGGTAGATCCAGCTTTTTACATCTTTCTGGGGTCCCTAGCGCCCAGCACAGTCAGGAAGGGACATCAGAAAGTGCTTCATCATTAAAATTTGTGGGGTAGCTCAGATTCTATCTGTCCACAGACTTTACACAGATATAATCTCTTCTTCTAAAAGTCACAACAATGAAACATGGGAGGGATCATCCCCCCATTTTATAGCCAAGGAAACAGGCTCAGAGAGGTGAACTGATGCAGCCAACTTCACACTGCTGATAAGTGGCTGGCGGTCTTTATGCTGCTTCACATCTGCTGCTTCTGGAAGGACCCACATCTGGAGGGAGGCTGGTGCCCTCCCAGCAGGGAATGTTCAATGTTGGGGGATTTCTACTCTGGGTGGGGAGATGGGGAGCTCTGGCCTTAGCTTCCTGTGATTCTCTCCTCAGTGGAATCTGCCCTTTCGGCCAGCAGAGGGAAGCACTGAAACACAGAACTTTCTAAAGCCCAGGACTGGTTTGGGTTTACCTTCACTTTGAACTGTCAGAGCCTCAGCAGAGTGCTAGGCAAATAATAATGACCGCCATTTACTGAACACCTACTATGTACCACTATTGTTATTATAGATACTATTTCTAATCCTTAAAACAACTGTGTAGAAGGGATGACCGTCTTCATTTTCTGGATGGAGAAACTGGCTCAGAAATTGTCACTTGCCTGCGGCCATGGAATTGGTAAGAGGTATACCTGGGATATGAACCAGGTCTGCTGGTTCCAAATGATTGGTGTGTCTCCCTCTGCAAGCCCAGGACAAATGTCTGTTGAACAAACTTGTTGAGTAAAGTCAAGGCAGGGTCCTCCTCCCTCGCAGACACCCTCCTCCTCCCAGACATCCTACTTCTTGTGTGGCCCCGGGAGCAGAGGATCTCATCCTGCTCCCTACCGTCTCCCTTCCGACTCTGTCACTGCCCAAAGTCTCCCATGATGTCTTCCTCTGTCTCTTTTCTTTCTGAAGCTGCCTCTAATACTTCTCTTCCATCCAAAGCTGGGACAGGGAACAGGAGCTTGGGGCTAGAGTCTGGGACACTGGACTGGACTGGACCTCTGGCCTCTGGTCTTGCTGTTTTCCTGGTCTTGCTGCTGCTGGTGTTACATCCAGGTGGTCCTCAATGGCCACTGCCCTCCTGGTAGAAGCCTCTGCCGTCTCTGGTCCACTCTCCTCATTGCTCTCTGACCCTCCAGGACTTCCCACCTCCCTGCATTAATCCCCACATCATAGCCAGAGAGGCCTTGCTGGCATTGCCTCAGTTCCCTTCAAACCTTCAGCACTCCCCATGGCCTCTAGGGTAAAGCCCCAACTCCTCCACCCGGCATGCAAGGCTGGGCACGATCTGGGTCTGACCTGCCTCTTCAGCCTCTTCCCTCTGTCTGCCCCAGCCTCATGCCCAGTGCCCCAGTGTTATCCAACAACTGACTGGCTGTCCCCTGTGTCTGGGGCCTGGGCCATTCACATTACTTCCTCTGCTAGAGAATGCTCGCTTGTCTTTACAGACTCAGTTCTAGTGACCCCCGTTCTGGGAAGGCTGGACAACTTCTTTTTCAACCCCAGCTGGAACCAATTCCTTCTTCTCTCCTCTCCCTATGATTCCAGCACAGAAAACATGTCTGCCCTAATTTGTTCTATGTCTTTCTCTGCCGCTCTTCTGTGAGGTCCTCCATGTCTGAGATGGCTCTGTGTCCCCGGCCCTCAGTACTGGGCCTAGGACATAATAGTAGCTTTGTGAGTGTCTTCTGAATGCATGAACTTGACCTTGGATGGCTTCACTGCTTAGGCCCATGGCTTCAGGCTCCCGCTGTTCCAATCTCCTCTGAAGTTATGGAAAAACTGTGCAAAGTTTTGTGAAGAGAGAGCTGGCCTCAGTGTCTCAGCTAGTCAGGATCTCCCCTCCTCCGGACATCCTCCCACAGTTAGGGAGCATCCCCACCACATCCCACCAAGGCCAGAGGGAGATCCTGTCCTGGAGACCTGCCCTGGCACAAGCTTTGAGGCCCATTCCCTTCTCCCTTCTCCCCCAACCACTTCCCTCTCTGAAAGTCTGCCCACTGTCTATAAAATCTCTATGCAGCACCTGGTCTCCCCTGTTGCCTTCTGGTGTTACTCGTCCCTTGTTGTCTTTTATTAGGAGAGAGGGAGAGGGAGCAGGTGGAGTTGGAGATAGGAGAGAATGAAGTTGGAGAGGGTGAGTTATACCTTGATATTCTAGAGCTTTTATCTTCTCAGTGAAGGGGCAGCACTGATTAAGCAGAATTAATTCCTCCTCTTCAAATAATTCCACTTGCTGCAGGAAAGAGGATGAATGATTTAATGTCAGGAGCCCCAGGATCCTCCCCAGGGAAGGTCCTCAGAGGCTTTTTTTCTCCCTTGTCTTCTTTTGGTAGAACCTGATCCACATTTTCTATCCTGATCTTGTCCTCTCCCACTCCCAGACATGTTTGCAATACAGATGGTCTGCTTAATCTATTATTAGAACTAACCATGTTGTGGAGGGATTCATTTTTTCAATCCCTCTATGATGATTTTAACTGTCTGGTTTAGTGCATGAGTTTTGATCACTGGAGGAACTATCACCCACCTCTGGTTGTGTCCTGGGAGTCCTGGGCAGTCCCAAAGTCAATTCCAGATACTCACCCCCAAGTCTGCAAAAGTCCTCTCTGGTAGCAATGCTTGCAGTGAGTGTCACAAACTTTACACAGTTGTCAAGTTCTAAGCAAGCACATGCATTTTATGAAAACAGAAACCCTGAATAGTTTCGGCTGTTCTGGGTTATTCATTCACCAACGCAGTCCAATGCCCAGGGCAGCGGGTAATGAGATTACTGTCTACTGGGGGGAGCCAGGCAAACTGGTAGCACTGCCATGGGTTTCCCAGAGTCCTCTAGCCTCTGGGGTCACACCACCCTTTGCTACTCAAATAGAATCATCTGGGGTGCATTTCCAGATGGGGGAAAACCAGCATGAGTCACAATCAATATTTTCAGAGATTCTCAGGGGCTTGTGTTTCTCCCAGTGATTTCTTGGTCTTTCTGGTGGTCTTTTGGGGGGGGGGAGTGGTAATTAAATTTGTTTATTTACTTATTATAATGGAGGTACTGGGGGTTAAACCTGGGACCTGGGGCATGCTAAGCATGCAATCTCCCAGTGAGCTATACCCTCCCTTTGTGGTGGTCTTAAACTCAGCTACAAATTCTTCCGACTGAGCGGAGTCTAATTCCCTTCCTCTGGACTGCGGGCTGACCTCCGTGACCTGCAGCTCATAAATAGAAACAGGTGGAAGTGACGAAGCTTGATTCCTCAGACTAGGTTATACAAGATGATAGAGCTTCTTTCAGGCTATCTGGATATTTGCTTTTGGAACCCAGCCACCATGCTGTGAGGAAGCCCTGACCACAGGGAGAGGCATGTGCGGGTGTTCTGGTCCACAGCCTCAGCAGAGGTTCCAGATGACATGTGAGTAGAATGTGAGCAAGGAAGCCTTTAAGGGGACTCCAGCCCCTGCCACCATCTGACTGCCACCACTCTATCCTGGCAGTACTATCTTCTTTCTTTGCCGCTTGGGTCCACATACACCATTGCCCCTCCTCCTTCATCCTCTCTGAGCATCACTCATGCGAGGCTGAAGTGTGCAGCGGATGACCCTGAAGGTTTGGGGTTGCAGAAGGGAGCTGCAGCAATGATCAGGGCAAATGAGAACTTGAATTTCGGTATTAGCCTCCCTTTAGGGAAAATTCACAAGCTCTCCATTCCATGGGGGATTTTTGCTGGTCCTGTCCACCCTGGGTCAAGGTTTTCTGCCATCATCTTGGGTCTCTCTTTCTCCCTCCACCCTCAATCCTCCTCTCCCTCTTTATTTGCATTAATTCTTGTTTTCATATGCAGAGCCATCCACCCATTAGAGTCTTAGTCCATGAGTAGAGGGCTGCAAGAAATGAAAGATTATTTCTCCGCATTTAAACTTAATTTCTTTTTCCAGTGCCTTTCCTGCAGGTGGCAGGAACATATCTCAGTCACTTCCGGGTCTCCTCACTCCTCTGCCAGGTGTGTGTCAGGTTCTAGGAGTCGCGGCAACAGTGGTGAGGCTGGGATGTGGCCTGTCTGTTCCCGGGGGCATGCCCTGAGTGTACACGGTTCTGTCTTACCCTTATTGTTAATTTGCAAGGGTGGCCACTGTGTCTTTTCTCATGTCCAACCACAAGGACTCTCCAGGTCCAGCTCCCTCCCAGCTGCCCCTGAACCCACTCTGGATGTACAGAACATTCATCTGCTCTGGGCTGTGAGGCTGTTAAGACCCATCAGCCTTGAAGCACCATACAGCCCCTCCCTCAGCACCTTTCCAGAGCCACTTGCGCTTTGCTGCTTCCCTGGGCTTGACCTGTCTTCTTTTTGCTCTCCGAGTTCCCACATATATAACACAAGGACTTTCTCAGGGAATCACTAGTGTCTCATCTCTTCTTCACTCCTGCCTCTTTCTCCCTGCCGCCCACATTCAGTTTGGTTGTGGTCTCAGCTGTGGGAAGGTGGCCCTGATTGGCCATGTATTCCTTTAAATCTATGATGTCCAAATCCTTCAGGGCTTAGGCTTTTGAAGTTAGAAAGCCTGGGGTTTTGCAACTCCATGTCTTGGCTTTTGAATCCCCAAATCAAGAATTTCATACTATTGTAGTTACTACATGATCCAGCAAACCTGCTTCTGGGAGTATATCTGCAGAAAACTCTAATTCTAAAAGACACATGTACCCCGATGTTCATAGCAGCACCACTTACAATAGCCAAGACAAGGAAGCAACCTAAATGTCCACTGACAGATGAATGGATAAAAAAAATGAGGTGTATATATATACATACACACACAATGACTACTCAGCAATAAAAAAGAATGAAATACCATTTGCAGCAACATGGATGGACCTAGAGATTATTATACTGAGTGAAGTAAGAAAGAGAAAGACAAACATATGATATCACCTATATGTGGAGTCTAAAAAATGATACAAATGAACTTATTTACAAAATAGAAATAGATTCATAGACATAGGAAACAAATGTATGGTTACCAGTGGGGGAAGGATAAATTAGGAGTTTGGGATTAGCAGACACAAATTACTGTATACAAAATAGATAAGCAACAAAGTTCTACTGTATAGCATAGGGAACAATATTCAATATCTTGTAATAACCTATAATGAAAATGAATATATTTATGTATGACTGAATCACTATGCTGTACACTGGAAACTAACACAACATTGTAAGTCAACTGTATTTCAATTAAAAAAAAAGAATTTTGTTCTATTACAAAGAACTTCAGGCCTAGCTTCCTGGGTGGACACTGGGAAGGGGATGGGGAGAGCAGCACATAGAGACAGCAGAGTACCAGGGAGTAAACATCCTACACAGTGTTTTAGAGTCTCTTTGTCCCTTCAGCTCACATCTAACCTGTGGCCAGGGGCGCTTCATTAAAATTTACTTCTTATGATCTTCCTCCAAACAAGAGAACATTCTTTTCCTAAGAACAATTCTACCTTCTTTTTAAGCCAATTGATCAGACTACAGGTGAATTTTAAAGTAACACTTTCCCCCTTCCTGTTATATAATTATAAAATTGTGTCACCAGAGCAATAGTGGAGGCCAACACTGGGGATCTTGAGACAGAGAGTAGGGAGAGATGAGTTACAAGGGTGGGACATGGAAGACTTCCTGGAGGAAGTGGCATTTGGGCTAGCAAAAGTATTCCAAGTGGGGTAACAGCCCAAGCAGAGCTGCTCGTCTGAGCATGATGAGCAGGAGGTGAGGAGGGAGCTTCAGGGTGCAAGTGGGGAAGGGACACCAGGGTGAATCAACTGCTGTAATCAACTTGTGCCAGGCCTGGGTGGCAAAATATTTGGCTTCCATCTGGGGATAAGAGGTATAATCTCATAAGCAGCTTCTAGACAGGGCAGTGCCATGATTCAAATAGTTTTCTCTCTGCTCTCTCTCTTGGAATTTCCTCATTCCACTATCCCTCCTTGAGGTCCTCAGTACCATTCCCTTCCTTGTATGGGAAGGATTCCTGGCCTGGCTCAGCCCTGCACCCTATTTACTGCCTCTCCACCGAACTCTGCATCTCATGGCACCTTCAGTACAGTGACCCTGAACTTGCAATCTGTGAATATCGTCTTTACTCTTCTGCCTCCAGGCCTTTGCTCTTGCAGTTCCCTACCCCTAAAATACCCTTCCCTTCCCTGTCTCTGTCTGGCTACCTCTTACTCATCCTTTAGGTCTTGGCTTTGCAGCTGCCTCCCCAAATCATATCCAGGCCCTTTACCATAAATGTTTCTGATCTGCGTCTTCTCTACTGTCCCAAAGTTAGCCCCAGCCCCTCCCTTGGCCTGTATGCTCAGCCCCCACCTAGACCTGCCCAGGTAGGGGGCTGAGTTGTTTCCTGGTGACCTCCTTTGGCAGCAGAAGCAGGAAGGTGGCATGGGCAGGGTTCCTAGGCCCCAGATCTTAAGTTTCAGGGCACATAGTACATAATAGGATTAGTGGGTAAATAAATAGGCAGCTACAAGGGAGGATGTGGCCCCAGAGAGGGGAACCAGACCTCACACTGGGTTCTGCAGGCCTTGCTCTGGTTTCAAAGTCAGAAAACCTGTGTCCTAAACCAGCACCAGTCTCGATTTGCTGTATGACCCTGGTGAGTCCCTTCTCCTCTATAAAATGAAAGGGTCAGACCAGATGATCTATCTGGAGCTGTCTTCTCAATAAATATTCTCAAGTACCATGCAGGGTCTGCGGGTGATGCAGGGTCTGTTCTCACGCAGTGGCAAAATGGAAAGGATGGGCTTTGTGGTCATACTGACTTGAGCAAATCCTGGCTGAGTCATCTTGGGCAGGTATCTTTACCTTTCTGAGCTTCAGTGTCCCCTTTGGTAAAAGGAGGATGATAATTCCTGCAGATGGGGTGTTAAATGAAAAAACAAATGAACGTATCTAAAGAACCTGGTGATCCAGGCATTATTTCAGGGATTGCAATTGTCAAGAGAGACCTGTGGGGACTCTCAGAAGGGAAGGGGTGGAGGTGGACTGGAGAAGGTCCCCAAGCTGGACTTTTGAAGGGTGAGGAGCTGCCCCTGGGGAGGAGCCAGCTCGAGCCAGTGGCCAGGTCCTGAGCCCACCCTCCCCGGTCACAGCACTGTGCTCACAAGCTCTGCTCACCTTGCTCAGGGTGGATCTGCCCTCCTTCAGCTCCTGCTCTGTCTGTGTCTCTCCTCTGCTCCTGACCTTCTGGCTGCCCACCATTTCCTATGCCTCCCTTTTCCTCAGGGCAGCCTCCCTGCCTGAAACCTGGCTCTCCTGGCTCTGAGAAGTATCCAGCCACCTCCTAGGTCCCCTCAGAACCCAGCCTTCACCCCACCTCAGTCTCATGCCCTTCACCCCCTGGGGATAGTCCATGCTGCCCCAGAGTCCTTAGGTCTCCTGCCTGCTTGGGAGCTGAATCATCTCTTATTCTCCCATCTGTTCTGCGTTCTCCACCAGCATCTTCCCTTCAGCATTAAATAACACTCAAGTCTCCCCAACAGCTTCCCCTCTTTAAAGTCAGGCTCAGAAGTTTATTGTGGACCCTCACTGTCTATGTTCTTTCCCTTCCACTCACTCCTCCATCCACTGCATTCTGATTTCTGGTCCAGAGTTGTTCCCCTGATGTGACTCTGGCCCGGGCCATCAATGCCCCCATCCCCTCTGCACTCCATCCACAAGCTCTTTCTCTAAGCACTGCCCTTTTTCTAATCCCTCTCAGCCCCCATCAGCAGGGCTGAGGATCAGGCAGTGTTTGCTGACCACCTGAAGGGAGCCGTTCCCAGGGCAGGGCTGGAGACAATGGTACTTAGTGAGCTCTCTTGGAGGTTTTGGAAACTGTCCTAAGCTTAAGTACTGTTTAATTGCCTGAGCTGCCGCAGGGCAGGGTAGGACCTGCAGGATGGTATTAACTGTAACCTGAGCCAGGTAACTCAGTCCCTTGCCTGACTTGCACACGCTCCAGTGATCCTTGGTTGTCCTTGCTGGAGGCTGGGCTACCAACAGGCCACTTTGGCAGGACTGGAGTCTGTTCCCTGAGCTAGAGAGGAAGGAGTTTCTGAGGACACTGATTCAACCCCTCTTCCTTTCCCCCATTGACTAAACCCCAGGCCTGCTTGCTCACTTCCAGTAATAGGGAGCTCACCATCTCATAGCTCAGAGGTACCTGCCTGGCTGGGGCTGGTTATGTGACCAGGTCTTTCACGGTAGGGGTTCTGTAACTGTGGGTTCCTGCCCGCTTGTCTTTTCCCTGTCTCCAGGCAGTGCTACAGGTTGAAGAGTTTTTGCCTCATTGGGCCTGATACCAAGCCTGTCATATTTTTTATGAGTCCCTACAATTGGCTCAGCCCTGCTTTGTGGCTCAGGAGAAATCCAATGAAAGCTGTCTGCTAACAAATGGGGAGTCCCTTCTTTCTACGCATGCGCAAATTAAATCAACACCTAATCGTCACAAGAACCCTGGTTGGAATGGGTGGTATGTTTGGGGAGTGGAGTGGGAAACACCTAGAGCACTTGTTTTCTGCATTTCCCTAACAAGTGCTTTGCTTTTACTTAAATTGTATTTCTGGGGGACATGTTGGTGGGAAACTCTTGAAGATTATAGGGGGAGGGCTGGGGATGGGCTAAGACAGCCCAAATTGCGTCTGGGGCATGGTCGCCCGGGCACTGGTCACTGGAAGTGCACTCAGTGTGCACCTGTAAGACTTCCCCACTCTCCCCTGTCTCGGCAGGTGCAACATTGCCCCATCCCCCTGCCTTCCCCCATGGAGTCGTATCATCTTCCTTCCATTTTATTTTGTGCTATTTTCTATTTCCATAAAAGGCAGCTTCCCCCTTCTTCTCTGTATTTCTCATTCTCTCTTTTCTTGCTTTCTTTTGGATTGATTGAACATTTTCTCTCATTCTGTTTTACACATTATATTCTTAAATGGCTACCTAGAAATTCTAACATGCATACTTTGCATTTCAAAGTTTAAAGTTAGAGTAAAATGAATACTTATGCCCTCCTGAAAAATTCAAGGACCCTTGGGCACTTTAACGCTCATCTTCCCTTCCTCTTGCCTATAAATTGTTACTGTCAGCCTCTCTCTATATATATATATATTTAACATCCCACAGATGTTATTACTGTTGTTTTACACAGTCAATGTTTGTTTACAGTCATGCGTGTATTTGCCCCTTTCTCTACTCTCTATTTCAACTCAGACCTTCACTTCCAGGATCTACTTTCCTTAGTTTTGAAGTATATTCCTTAGACTTTTCTTCAGTTAAAGTCTGTGGGTGACAAACTTTCGGCTTTTGTTTGTCTGAAAATGTCTTTGTTTCCTCCTCATTGTTGAAAGATAATTTCTCTGGGTATACAAATTTAGGTTGATAGTTATTTTGTCTTAGACTTTGAAGATAGTATTCTATCTTCTAGTTTCATTTTTTGCTGTTGATAAGGCAATCATTGATCTAATTTTCTTCCTTTATTGGTGAGTGTCCTTTGTCTCTGCTGTTTTGCTGACTCAGTATGATGTGCTGAGATGTAAATTTCCTTTTCATTTGTTGCACATAGCATTAATTAAATTCCTGGTAGAGGCAGATGGCTTGAGGTGGGGGCAGCTGCCCTTACACCTGAGCTGTTGCAAGTGGAATTGGAAGTCAGAGTCTTCAAGATGTGTCCTGGAAGGTCAGGTTGGGATGCTAAATCCAAATAATGGCCCATCAAAGAGGCGTAGAAACCAAAATGTGAAGATGGAGGAATCCGGAAAGATGAGCATGAGGGGAGCAGGCCAAGGAAGAGTGGGCCCCAGAGCATAGTCCTGATGGAGTGAGCAAGGTCCATTTACAGAGGTAACAGTGGGATGGAGCAGAGTGGGCTCAAGAAGGCTAATAAGGTCTGAGAGGGGTGAGGGGCTTTGAGGTGATGTTTGCATCAGGAAGAACTGGGTGGGACAGGTCCCGAGTAAAGGATGGTAAGAGCAATGGCTTCACAAAGCAGAGGGATGAAGGCAAAAGATCCTCCCTGACTTCCTTCCATCTTCTCTGTCCAGAAGAGGGGCTCTAATTTGGACTGGATACCGTTGACTTCATAGAGAGGCTACTTCTCATCCTTGTGGATTTCTTGGTGGCTCTGGACTCAGTTCTCTCCTTCGTTTCCTCTTCCATTCAACTACTATTGACTAAGTGAGGGGAGATACCAGTGGGAGAAGGCAGTTCATGGTTCCTCCCTTTGTGAAGCTTAAATTCCACTCGGGAAGACACACAATGAACAGGCAAGTGAAAGTGTGCTGAGAGTTAGGAGAAACAAGTGGAAGGCCCTGTGGACATACATAGAATGGCTACACCCAACTTTGTGCAGAAGTTCATAGAAAGATTCCTGGGGGCAGTGATGTTTAAGCTGAAAGATGATTAAGATTTAGCAGAGAGAGGGGAAAGAGAATTTTTGCCCGAGGGAAGAGCATGTGTGAATGTCTGAAGACAAGGGGGAGCAGAGTGCCCTGGGAGACCTCAGGGAGGTTGGTGGCAGGTGCATGGGAAGGAGGATGTGGACAGAGAGTGAAGCTTGGTTGGGGGAGCAGGAGCTGGATTGGCAGTTCCCGGAGGGCTGCATTCCAGACTTAGAAGCCATAGACGAGTTCTCTCTGGGGAACTCTATACAAAGTGCATCTCTGCCATCACATCAGGGTGATGTGGTTAGTGCTGGAAAAAAAGATAAAGCCAAGGGAGTGGCTAGCCACTGTGAGCATTCCTACCAGACTCTCTGCTGTGACAGCCTCTTAGCAGCTTGTGGAGTCGGCCATGTGAACTCTTGCTGGTTCAGGCCCTGCCTCACCTTTGCACTGTACTTGCCTCGCCATTGCTTTGTTGAAGCTGAAGGCTTACTTTTCCCTTCTGGCCCCAGGTTAGAGAGGGTCCTGGAGTTGGTCTCTAGGACCCCCACCTTCTGGGCCACAGAGCCCAGGACCCTCTGGCTATCCCAGTTGCCAGGGACATTGGCCAGCGAACTCTTTCCTGACCCTGGACCCTATCCCCTGACTAGCCAGACTTCTCCCTTCCCTGGGAATTCTCCCTTGGGGCTTCCGGCTCTGTCAGAGACTTTCAGTCTCAGAGATGACACAAATCTAGAGGCTGAGGTTGTCTTTCCAGCTCTTTCAGAGCTCTTTCCCCTCCCTTCTCTAGGACCCATCCATACACTGAAGGACTTACCTCAGAGGTTCCCAGCTCTGAGCTCTGTAGTTCTAATGGCTGGAAGCTGATAAATTGACCAGTGGCCAAAGAGCCAGGGGTAAGGATGGGGAGGTTTTCTTGTGTGTTCCTGAAGACAGAGCAAATTTCATGGAGGGATCTCAGATTCTGAAGGACTGTCAGGGACTTCATGGCAGAGAGAGCTGTCTTCATTCCTCAGCGCTGTTCCTGATAACTGTAGGCAACAATCCCACCTCACTGCCAAACTGGAACCTTCCATGATGCTGGGGACTATGGGATGCTGGGCATTGGCTGAGCCAGCAGCAGTGGGTCAGCTGGGGGTCAGGACTCTGAGCTCTATTCCCAGCTCTGCCAGGACCCACTGGGTCATCTCAGTCAGAACCACCCAGAACTCAATGCTTCTCAGCCTGAGGCCCTGAAGCCGGGAATGGGATCTTCAAGCAACTTCTGTTCTGAATACAAAATGGAAGCTGCACTATTTCTTTACATTCCTTTTTAATATTCCAGGGAAATGGCTGAATTTCCCATCTCCTCAGTCCCTGGGAATGCCTTTTGCTCCTCCCTGGGGTTTCTGCTTCTGTGACCATCTCAGGAAATCTCCACGAGCTTGCTCAGGTCAAAAGACTACTTCTGGTTATGTTTAGCTCACACTGGTCCCCCTGGAACCAAGAGGACACCATTACTACCATCAGAGGCTCAAAAGACGACCTCCTCACTGCACTGACATGGCTGCTACTGACACATGTCACCTCACCGTGTTCTGTCTGAGGCTGCTGCCACACAACCCAGTCCCCTCCACCGAGCTAGTGTGTACATCGCTCCTACCAAGGAGATGTTTTAAATTTAACTTTTAAATCATGAGACAAGATTTCAAACACACTGCAAATAGAAATAATAATATAGCAGAAACCTATGAACCTGCCTCCCAGATTTAACAGATGTGAATATTTTGCCATAATTGCTTCTGATGCCTCTCTCTCTTTTAAGAGCAATTAAATGCCAGATGTGGCTAAAATTTTACCCTGATCATCCCTCTTCTCTCCCTCTCTCCACAGAGTCTAACTGGAAATTTAAGCAAGTTTCCATACACATTTTATACTTTTTAACATGATATGTGTGTAATATACAGTATTTCCTTCTGTGTTTTAAAATTTTACATAAATGGCTACCTGCCTTGGCAATGTCCTCCCCACCCCCAGCTCTGTTTTTGAGCTTTATCTATATATGTAGACCTGGTTGATTCATTTTAACTCTGTATGGTGTGCATTTTGTGAATTATTCAGTTTACATATCCATTCTCCTACTAGGGAAAACTGGGATGTCTTTCGTTTTCTTTTTTTTTTTTAACAATTATAAGCAGAACTACAAGGAACATTCTTGTGTGGTCTCTGGGTACAACTGTGGAAATTGCTCGGTGGTGAGGTTTGCACTTCTGCAACTTTGCCAAACATTGTCACATTGCTCTCAAATTTATACTCTTCCTATAAATATATGAGGGTTTCCATTTCTCCACATCCTCACTGATACATGGTATTATCAAACTTGAAGATTTTTGCTAAATTGTTGGCTGAAATGGAACCTCACTGTAGATTAAGTTTTCATTTCCCTGATTTCTAGTTAGGTTAAACACGTCCCCATGCTTTTGGCCATGGATGTTTCTTCTTCTGTGACATGCCTTTTCATAGCTTTTGTCCATTTTCCTATCGCGATGTTTGTCTTTTACTTGTTATTTTTAGATATTTATATGTTTGGGAAACTAATTTTTTTGCCAGTTACATGCTTCGTAAATATCTGATTCAGTCTGTGATTTGTCTTTTAATTTTGCTTATTATATCTTTTGTTATGCCCAAATTTCAAATTTTAATGTGGCCAAATTTACTACTTATAAAACCCTTATGATTTGATATTCTTCTAAAAGTTTTAAAGAGTTTCGAAAGATTGAATGCTCAGGTCTTTGATCTATTTGGAATTTTTTGGTAAGACATAAGATAAAGGTCTAATTTTCCCATTTCCATGGGGACAGTCAGTAGTCACAACACCATCTACTGAGTATTTCATTTATCCCTACTGATCCGTAATGCTGCTTTTGTCATAGATATTTCAGTATCACTCTTTGTCTTTCTGTTCCATTGTATCAGTACCATATTTTAAAAAATATTACGATAGCTTTAAAGTTCTTGATATCCTGTGGGGGTAAATCTACTCTTATTCTTTTTCAAATTCCTCTGGCTACACTTAGCCCTTTATTCTTCCATAAGAACTTTAGCATTAAGTGCTATGAAAATTCCTTTTGGGATTTGTTTGGAATTGGAGTTACAGATTGCTTTACGAAGAAGTGCCATTTTGTGATATTGTTTTCTCATCCATGGATTTGGTATATTTCTCCATGCATTACCTGTCTACTTCAGTGGCTAGTGGGATGGATATTAGGTTTCCTTCTTTAATGAGAAGGCACCTGTGTGTTTATCACCATAAAATACTGGTTTTGTGAGAATCAGTGGAGATTATGCTCAAGAAAATCTTTCCAAAGTCTGCAGTTCTGAATGTGTATGTTGGAGACTTGGCATATTATTAAGACCAATCAATTTCTGGCCCCTATCTCTGTGTGATTAAAATTCACAGAAATGGATCACCCCTATTGCTGATAAATTTCCTGTACCTTTCTTCTCACCCATTTAATTTAATTCAATAAGCTCTTATCTATCCAACTGTGGAGCAACAGTGACAAACTACTGTGGTGTGCCCAAGAGTTTCTTGACTTTATCACCGAAAGTTCTGTTCCTTGGGAAAGCTCTCAGTCCTGAGCACACCAGCATGATTGGTCATTGGGTTCTGTGCTGAGCCACGGACCATCAGAGAAGTGAATTGGATGAATCTCTGCCTTTGAGGAGGGGGAGGGATGGAGGATGAGAGTAGGGAGACTTGTGAAAAAACACACTTAAATGCAACATTCTAAGTGCAAGAAGGGAATGACAAACAGCCAAACACAGTAGTTTGGGGGTGGTGATGGGCTCCAGGAGGGCTTCCTGGAGGAAGTGCATTATGTACAGAGTGCATGGAATTAGGTAGGCAAGGTTAGGGGTTATAGGAGAGAAAAAAAAAACAGTTTTGTTTTTCTCCCAGCTGCCTCCAGACTCTTACCCATAGCTTTGGCCTAACTCTGCTCTCTTTCCAGCTGTCAGACTCTTTCAAATATAATGTCTTAGACCGAGATGGGACCTTGTCCAACTCTCCCATTGAACAGATAGGCAGACTGAAGACCTGAGAGGGAACCTTCTTACCTGGGATCACACAGCGAGTCCATGGCAGAGGTTGTCCTGGAATTCAGCTTCCCAGCCCAATAGGCTGCCCAGCACAGCCCAAACCATTTATTCCAGGGACCTGATCCTGGACCCTCAGTTCAGAGGTAGAATCCTGCCTTGCTAGTGCCTGAATGGAGCATGGCCAGCAGGCAGGCCTCCTGATCCTGCCCTGGCTTGCCCACATCCTATAGTTCGAGCCATCTCTCTCTACCTTGCACATACCCAAGCCTGGACACCAACCAAGGTCAGCTGGAATTACTTTGAGGCAAGTCTGTTTCAGCAGGACAAGCTGTCTGGGAGACAAAGAAATCCCATAATCCAGGTGAGAGGTTGTCTTACCCATTTTCCTTTTATTGTTCACCACCACCCAAAAGTAACTACCAGATATTAAGTTTAAATGGACTGAACACTCAATGTGGGAGGTGGGTGCTTTACACATATTATCTCATTTAATCCTTCAAACAATCTTATTAGGTGGATACTATTATCATATCAGACAAAATAGTCTTTAAAACAAAGGCCATAGAGATGAAGAAGGACACTATATAATGATCAAAGGAGCAATACAAAGTAAAGATATTACACTTACTAACTTATATGCACCCAATATAAAAGCACCTAAATATATAAAACAAATACTAACAGACATAAAGGGAGAAATTGTTGAGAATACGATAATAGTAGAAGACGTGACCACCCTACTAACATCATTGGACAAGTCTTCCAGACAGAAAATCAATAAGCCAATGGAGATACTAAATGACACAATAGAACAGCTGACTTGGTTGATATTTTTATGACATTACATCCCCAAAAAACAGAATATACATTCTTTTCAAGTACACATGGAACATTCTCTAGGATAGACCACATACTAGGGCCCAAAAAAAGCCTCAACAGATTTAAGAGGATAGAAGTTATTCCAAGCATCTTTTCTGATGACAGTGGCATGAAACTAGAAATCAACCACAGAAAAATAAATGAGAAAAAAACAACAGCATGGAGACTAAAAACATGCTACTAAAAAAATCAATAGGTCAATGATGAAATCAAAGAAGAAATGAAAAAATATCTTGAGACAAATGACAATGAAAGCACAACCACACAAAATCTATGGGATGCAGCAAAAGCAGTCTTGAGAGGGAAGATCATAGCAAGACAGGCCTTCAAAAAAGAAGAACAATCTCAAGTAAACAACCTAACCTACCACATAAAAGAATTAGAAAAAGAAGAACAAAAAACCCAAAAATCAGCAGAAGAAAGGAAATAATAAAAGTCAGGGAGGAAAAAAATAAAATACAGTTTAAAAAAAATAGAAAAAATCAATCAAACCAAAAGCTGGCATTCTGAAAGAGTAAGCAAAATTGACAAACCTCTGGCCAGGCTCACCAAGAAGAAAAGGGAGTGCACACACATAAACAAAATAAGAAATGAAAATGGAGAGATTGCAATCAACACCAATGAAGTACAAAAAAATCATAAGAGAATACTATGAACAACTATATGGCAATAAATTGGACAACTTAGAGGAAATGGACAAGTTTCTAGAAACATACAGTCCACCAAGATTGAATCAAGAAGAAACTGACCACTTGAACAGACCAATCACTAGAAGTGAAATAGAATCAGCAATAAAAAACCTCCCTGCAAACAAAAGTCCAGGACCAGATGGCTTCACTGGGGAATTCTATCAAACATACAAAGAAGTGCTCATACCAATCCTTCTAAAACTCTTCCAAAAGATTGAAGAGGAGAGAATACTCCCAAACTCATTCTATGACACCACTGTCACCTTAATACCAAAGCCAGACAAAGACACTACCAAAAAAGAAAGCTATAGGCCAATATTGTTGATGAACATAGATGCAAAAATCCTCAACAAAATATTAGCAAACAGAATCCAACAACATAAAAAAGATTATACACCATGATCAAATTGGATTCATCCTAGGGACAAAAGGATGGTTCAATATATGCAAATCAATCAACGTGATACACCACATCACAAGAGAGGAGACAAAAATCACATGATCATCTCAATAGATGCAGAAAAAGCATTTGATAAAATTTAACACTCATTTGTGATAAAAACTCTTACCAAAGTGAGTACAGAGGGAACATATCTCAACATAATAAAAGCTATTTATGACAAACCTACAGCCAGCATAATTCGTAATGGGGAAAAGCTAATAGCTTTTCTACTAAAATCTGGAACAAGACAAGGATGCCCACTCTCACCACTTCTACTCAATATAGTATTGGAATTCCTAGCCATAGCAATTAGACAAGAAGAAGAAATAAGAGGGATCCAAATTGAAAGAGAAGAGGTAAAATTGTCATTATATGTGGATGACAAGATACTGTATATAGAAAGCCCTAAAGGCTCCGCACAAAAACTACTAGAGCTAATAAGAGAATTTGCCAAGGTAGCAGGATACAAGATTAACATACAGAAATCAGTGAACTTCTTTACACTAACAATGAAATATCAGAAAAAGGAAAGTAAAGAAACAATCCCTTTTAAAATTACACCCAAAACAATAAAATATTTAGGACTAAATCTCACCAAAGAAATGAAAGACTTTTCTGAGAAGAAGTACAAAACATCCACTAAGGAAATTAAAGATGACTTAAAGAAATGGAAAGATATCCCATGTTCTTGGATTGGAAGAATTAATATTGTTGAAATGGCCATCTTACCCAAAGCAATCTACAGATTTAATGCAATCCCTATCAAATTACCCATCATATTTTCCACAGGATTAAAATAAATAATGATAAAATTTATATGGAATCACGAAAGAGCAAGAATTGCCAAAGCATTACTGAAGAACAAGAATGAAGTTGGAGGAATAAGCCTCCCAGATTTCAGACAATACTACAGGGCTACAGTAATCAAAACAGCATGGTACTGGTACAAAAACAGACATATGGATCAATGGAAAAGAATAGAGAACCCAGAAATAAATCCACAACCTTTGGGTCAATTAATCTTTGACAAAGGAGGCAAGAACATACAATGGAGTAAAGACAGTCTCTTCAGCAAATGGTGTTGGGAGAACTGGACAGCTGCATGTAAGTCAATGAAGTTAGAATACTCCCTCACACCATATACAAAATTAAACTCAAAATGCCTTGAAGACTTAAACATAAGATAAGACACTTTAAACCTCTTTGAAGAAAACTTAAGCAAAACATTATCCGACATAAATCTTAGCAATGTTCTCCTAAGGCAGTCTACCCAAGCAATAGATACAAAAGCAAAAATAAACAAATGGGACCTAATTAAATTTATAAGCTTTTGCACAGCAAAGGAAACCATAAGCAAAACAAAAAGACAACCTACGGAATGGGAGAAAATATTTGCAAAAGATGAGACTGACAAGGGCTTAATCTCCAGAATATATAAACAGGTCATATAACTTAATAAGAAAAAAACAAACAACCCAATCCAAAAATGGGTAGAAGATCTAAACAAGCAATTCTCCAATGAAGACATATGAATGGCCAATAGGCACATGAAAAAATGCTCAATGTAGCTAATTATCAGAGAAATGCAAATTAAAACTACAATGACTACAGTCAGAATGGCCATCATTCAGAAGTCCACAAACTATAAATGTTGGAGAGGGTGTGGAGAAAAGAGAACCCTCCTATACTGTTGGTGGGAATGTAGTTTGGTGAAGCCATTATGGAAAACAGTATGGAGATTCTTCAAAACACTAAAAATAGACTTACCCTATGATCCAGCAATCCCACTCCTGGGCATGTATCCAGAGGGAACATTTTTTCAAAAAGATACATGCACCCCAATGTTCATAGCAGCACTATATGCAACAGCCAAGACATGGAAGCAACCTAAATGTCCATTGACAGATGACTGGATAAAGAAGTTGTGGTATATGTATACAATGGAATACTACTCTGCCTTAAAAAAGAATAAAATAATGCCATTTGTAGCAACATGGATGGACCTAGAGATCATCATTCTAAGTGAAGTAAGCCAGAAAGAGAAATAAAAATACCATATGATATCCTTCATATGTGGAATCTTAAAAAAAATTGCTATGAACTCATCTACAAAACAGAAACAGACTTGCAGACACAGTAAACAGTCTTATGGTTACTGGGAAAAGGGATGGGAAGGGATAAATTTGGGAGTTTGAGATTTACAAATGTTAGCCACTATATATAAAAATAGATTTAAAAAAAAGTATCTTATGTTCAGTATCTTGCAATAACCTTTAATGGAAAAAAACATGAAACTGAATATATATATGTATATGCATGACTGGAACATTGTGTGTACACCAGAGATTGACACATTGTAATTGACTATAGTTCCATTTTTAAAAAAGCCAGTTTCCCCTTGGGGAAAAAATGGTGAGCAGAGAGGAAGTGGGATGGGGCATAAATGCTACTGGAGCAGGGGGACCCCAGTTTGCTGGCTGAAGAGCTCAGAGCACTTCTATGCTCTCAGGATCCTCACCACAACTGCTTGAAGAAGGCCACATGAACAGGGGAGACAGATGTGGGCAAGCTCACAGGACAGGGATGTGTCCAGGGCATCAGATTTTTCTAAAGCTCTCTAGTTGATTCCAATGTGCAGTCAAGATGGAGGACTTTTATTCTAGACACAACTTCTCTTCCCCTGAATGTAATCTGAGCCCTCCTCTCCCCTATCAAGAATTCACACTTACAAATAAATAATTACACCTCCTAAAAAATAAAAAGTTTAAAAAATGGGGAGGGTATAGCTTAGTAGTAGAGTGTGTGCTTAGCATGCACAAGGTCTTGGGTTCAATCCCCAGAACCTAAATCAAAGAATCAATCAAGAATCCAAGAATTCATACTTGCCACTCACTCTCTTTGCCTGACATCTCTGGGAAATTGAGGTAAGCATCAAGTTGAGGACAGTGGTGAGTTCTGGGCTCCCCACTGGGCAGCAACCACTGGGGTCCAGCCACAAGAGGTGCCAAATTCACGGTCCAGAAGGGCACCAATGTAATTTGCGTTGGCTAATCAACCTTTTCTCACCTTCTTTTCCACACATCCCCTACTATAATAGCCAATCCCTTCAAGTCCATTCAACGCACAATTATTTAGTAAGTGCCTACTGTGTGCTGGGTGCTGGGGAAGCAAAGAGGACCCTGACACGCAGCTTTCTTTGAAGGTTTATGGAACTGTGAGTAAGAGCAAGGCAGTGTAGTGGGTGCACACTTGCCAATATTCTGTCAACCCCTGCAAAACCTGGTGCCTGCAGAACCCTCTAGGGTGTCCATTCTTTCATTCATCCACCTGCTTACGGGTTCACTGAGTGCTTGTGTCCTGTCTGTCCTGGCTCAGCTCTGCAAATGAGAGAAAAGACAAGCTAAGACTCCGACTTGTAGCAGAATAGGGAGATTTGATGCTAAGGCAAGCATTCTAGATAAGACAAGATAACTGCTGCAGGGGAAAATGTGAACAAACCCAAGAAGAGTTGCAGAGTAAGCGAGAAGCCTGGCTCTCATTTATGTTTCTGAAGTGGAGGAAAGCCTTCTGGAGGAGAAGAGATATTGGAAAGCATTTGTATAAAGGCAGAGTCTCGTTGTCTCCATCTCCTTACTGCACATACTACACTTTTCTTTACAATTGACCTTTTCTACTGTGCCCTTGAGGGCAGAACCAGTTGGAGCTCAGGGTGGGGGCACATCTTGGCTCCCAAGAATCACACAGCCAAGGTAGCCCTGAGGGGTAGCTGATAGGATCAGGACCTGGGAATTGACTGTTTTCCAGTCTTTGATTCTGACAACATGGTGACCTATCTTTGGCTCTAGAAGTGTAGATAGCTGCCAGATTTCAGCCAGGGCATGGACAGCAGGATATGTGACAAACAGACCGTGAGTGCTGGGTCTTGCCTTTGGCAGGAGAAGATATGCAGCTCCTCTAAGACCATAATCAACACCCTGTCCTGCTGGTCCTCCCTCGGACTTCCTCTTCCTGATTGCAACCCGGGCTCCAAGTCCCTTCCGCACTGGACTAGCTCAGAGCCACCATACACACACACACACACACACACACGTGGACAGGGGAGTTATTCTTGAAATTCACCTCTGAACACCCTTTCTCCTCACCCCCTCTGTGGCTCACAGCATAGGTCACAAAGTTCAGTATACTTCCTCCTTTGTCCCAGGCTCCATGGTAACCCTGGTCTTGACATTCCATTTTCCTGATATGCTCCTTCTTGCGGTTTCTGCTCCACAATACCTCATATATTTGCTTCTCCTCCAAGCCATGCCCCTCACCATAGCCAAACAGTTTCTTTCTCCCTCTTATGGGGATATCACTTAGAATTCCTCCA
This sequence comes from Vicugna pacos, assembly GCF_048564905.1. Classification (NCBI taxonomy): domain Eukaryota; kingdom Metazoa; phylum Chordata; class Mammalia; order Artiodactyla; family Camelidae; genus Vicugna; species Vicugna pacos. Next base: position 33,584,039 of record NC_132999.1, on the reverse strand, counting down.
TGAGCCCTGGCCTGGGGAACTGAGAGCTGCCACTGCCTTCCTGTGACACTCCGGGCCCCTGTGGCTCACCCCATCAGTCTGGGAGGGATTGAATTGGATGATCTCTCTTTATCACCCTGAAAATCGTGCTTCCAGGTTCAAGTTTGTACTGTAATCTTGGGGGTGGAGTTGGCCTTTTTCTAACCCAGAATCTCCCTTCTGGGACTAGAACTTTGCCTCTGAAGGTGCTTCAAAAAAAAGTTTCAGTAGCCTGGCATAAACGCAAGCCCTCCCAGTGGTCCATGTTGAAGGAGACAGTAAAAGCTTTCTTGTAAGAAAGCACAGGCAAGCTGAGCCTCAATTTCATTATCTAGAAAATGGGTGTGAAGAATGAGTACCTGATGCAGGAAAACGGATGTGGGGCATGAGGAGAGCAATGTCCCAGGTCTCGACTGAGCCCCTGGAACGTGCGCCACCAAGTGTGGGCCCTTGGCTTTGCACAGGAAAGAATTCAAGTGCGAGCCACCATTGAGTATAGGTAGATTTATTTAGAGAGATACACACTGCATAGAGTGTAAGGCAAGAGAAAGGCAAGGAAAGAGGTGTGGGAACTGGGTGCTCAGGTTAAAGTAAAAGTAGGTACACACTCCATAGACAGAGTGCGGGCCGTCTCCAAAGAGGAAGGAATGAAAAAGGCCACTAGGTGTGGTGGTGTGAGTTCTTATGGTCTCAGTAGCTTCACAGGCCTATAGGTGGGACCATTCCAACTGCCCTGGGGAAGGGGCTGAGATTACCAGGAATTGGGCCACTGCCCATTCTTTGGCCTTTTGCGGTTATCCTTGGGACTGTCATTGCACCTGCACGCATGTTATTTATTACGCTGTTACAATGAGCATATAATGAAGCTCAAGGTCTACTAGAAGTTAAACCTCTTAATCCTTAAGGCAAACTGGGAGTTGAATCTTCCACCATTTTGGTGTTATATTGTCATTCTTTGTGTGGCTGTGCCCTGCCCCCTTCCATCCTGTCTCATACCTATGAACTTCTTGCTTGGGGTTAAATGAAATAGTGTGTAGAAAATGCCTGAAACAACCCAGGTGGCTTATATGAGAAGGTAGTCATCATCATGCTGACGATTACATCAAGAATTGCCTTCTGTTTGTTCCAGGTTTTGTCCATTGTTGGTTTTGTCCAGCAAAACTCCCAACCGGAAGAATGAAATTACTCAAGACTTTATTAAGTCAAGAGAGTGAGAGGGCACCGGAGACCAACTCCCTGAGCTCCTCCAAAGCTCTCATATTTATTGAGAATACTCAAACAAAGAATCATAGGAATGAGTAAGGGGCATGGTGTACATACAGGGGTGCAGGTCAGCAGTTTCAGTTTGGGGAAATACAGAAACATTATAATATTAATTTATACTTAAGGAGAAGGTTACACTATTCCAGGAGACAGGAAGTATACAGTTGATAGTACAAACAGTTATTTTAAACCTCAAGCAATCATGAGCAAGGTTACAATGTTCCGAACAATTGATAATGAAAACCAGACCACCACAGAGTCTCCATACAATGGTCAAAAATTGTCTTAGCGTGTGAAGCAGCCCAGCTGTTCCCAGCAAAGGACTTAGTCACAGTATTCTGTGAGCTTCAGGAGCTTACTCTATCTGCCTATGCCTGATTAGCAAAGCAAGGGACCATTAAGGCAAGGGACGAGTTATGGTTTTCCATAAGCACAAGCAGCCCTGAACCTATGACCCTGAGGTAAGCAAAGCAAGCAAAGCCTGTCTCTGCTTTTTATGGCAAGGAGACAGATTGTAGCAGGTTCCTGCTAGCAAAGCAGCTTTAAGGCAACTAAGTTCCATAGATAAGGTGGTGACTGGTGTTGAGAGTTCAGCCTTTTATGCTCTTAGACATTTTGCTTTGAAGTAGCAGTATAAAGACAAATGTAGAAAGCATTGGTTTTGATTACACATTTCTTATGTGCTTACATAAAGGTGAGAATATGATTTGATAAAAGCAATCATTTCAGTATCAAAGTTTGTTAACCCAAGTTTGCACTCCCATGGTTTGTTCCTCGAAGGAACCAAAGAGGGCTACCCATTGCCTAGTTTCTTTGAAGCCCATCGCCTCTTCAATTGAGTTTTGGGAGAAGTCAGCCAGGCTGTCTCCTCTGTTGTCTGTGAATTCGGGGCCTGTTGTCCCTGCCCCGTGGCGCTCAGCCCACAGCCACCTGCTGCTGATTGTAGGGCGTGGCTGGAGCGGGAGCTGGCGGGGTGCCTGGATTCACAGTATAAGGGAACTCGAGGGAAGCAGGAGGCAGGCAGGAACCTGGGTCGCTGTGACTCCAACCATGGTGACTGCTTTGCTCCCCCTGAGCCTTTCCCGCCTGGGTGTGTGGGCTTTTGGACTGATCTTGGTTTTAGGCTTCCTCAAGCTCATTCGTCTGCTGCTACGGAGGCAGATGCTGGCCCGGGCTATAGACAGCTTCCCAGGTCCTCCCACCCACTGGCTTTTCGGGCATGCCCTCGAGGTAAGTGGCCTGGAGGGGGACAGAGGAAGAAAATGGCCTCCTTTCCTTCAGGGAATCCAGCCTAACCCCTGGAGGCTGTGGAGGGAGACTATGCTTGCACAGGGGAATGAGGTCCTGGGATCCGTGGCTTCCATTCAGCTTTCCACTGGATCTCCCCTCACTCCCACCTTCCAAGCTGTCCTCAGGTGGGGATCAGGAGTGGGGAGCACTTTGAATTTGGGGCCCAAGAGGGCCACAGACTCTGTCCCGTCATTCTGAGGTCCAAGGTTAAGACAGAGCTCTGCTAAGTGCTCAGCAATAATCTGGGGAAACCCTGCTAGATAGTCCCATACGACTAGGCAATCTCTTTTAGAGCTTAATCAGCATCCTCTTGTTCCATGTAGTATAAAGATTCCCTTTTTTAGGGCAGAAAATAAAAGTGGAGGCAAAGATGCCTGCTCTCACCTGAAAGACCGCCCAGACCATTTAAACAGTTGGTGACCCCAAAGGCAAGGTTCTCCCTGCCATGACCATAGGGAGCCAGGCATCTTCCTGAGTTCAGATTCTGAATAATCTTCCCAGTTATGTCAGGATGGTGGGGCCACCTTAACACCCATTGTCAGGAACACCTCTTAGCTCCCTACATTCATGGGGATCTAGGCCAGAGGTTTCTGAACATGAGGCAAGAGGCAGCTGCATTGGAATCAGCTGGGAGAAGCAGATTCCTTGAGTCCCAAATCCTGGAGATCCTAATTAACATATTGGAACTAGGAGTCAATTAAAAAACACCCCAGAGTGTTTTGATCTGCAACCAGGTTTGGGAACTCAGGTATAGCTGCCAAAGATTAAGGCTTTGAGAGAGGAATGGTTACTTTTACTACGTCTTGAGTACACTTTTCCCATTTCTAGGGAATTGCCTTTCCTCCATGGGTGACACTGGGGGTGAGCTTTATGTTGGGGTGAGAACTGCCCAGGCTTATTTTCACCCCTACAAATAACTACCCTCCCAGGATGTCCTAGTGACCTACCTGTATCCAGGAGACACCCAGGAAAGGACAGGATGGGTCAGGGAGATGAATCAGGCCCAGATTCTTCTCTTAAAAAGCTTACTTTCTAGAGGGGAAAACAGACACCGGAGCCTTCCCTGCCCCTAGGTTGGTGGGGTGACTAATCAGGATTTGCATCAGCCCCAGGCTTTGTATCTCAGCACTTGTCCCATAAGGGTGGCATCTTCCATTTACTTGTTCATCTTTTCCACTTGACCATGACCCCTGGAGGATGGAGATCTGGTCTGACTCTTCCCTGTCCCCTCAGGGTCCAGCTCAAAGCCTGCACAGAGTAGGTATCACTGGATGAACGAACACTGAACGCTGGAGAGCAGGTCATGGTATAGATTAAGGAGACAGCGACGGAGAAGACAAGTGGAGGGACGAGGAGGTGTTTGGGGAGGCTTTGCTAAGTACAGGGAAGGCTTCCTTCCTGGGAAGGTTGAGGTCTGACCCTAATGTGGGTATGAGAGGCATTTAGGGAGACCTTCAATCCCTTTCCTCTCGTGTACCCCCCACATCTCCTTGCTTCCATCAAAGCTGGGTTTACCCTCAGCTGGTGGGCTTCCCTAGGACAGAGAACTTGCTCCCCCACCCTCATATCAGAGCTAGCTGCCCTCTTTCCCCTAAATGCTCCCGCCACTAGAGAGTGTGTAGAGGATTTGGAACACAGTCAAGCTCTGGCTTCTTGGCTCTAACACAAGTATCTGAAGGGCCTTGGCACCAGGGAGGCCAGGCAAGGGCTGGAGGGGTGGTTGCTCTTGTGTACAGCAAAGGTTTCCTGGGGAACCATGGCAGGTCCTTTATGCCTCTGCATTCCTCCTGGGCTTGGTACCTTTTCTCTTACTTGTCTGACAAATGAAGAAGGTGTGGTAGGGATTATCTTTCCTAATGTAAGGATGAGGAAATTGAGGTTCAGAAAGGGCCAGGCACATGCCTATGTCCATACCGTAGCTCAAGAACTGAGTCAAAGCTGGGCTCAGGACTTGTGCCTTTCCATTCAGGACGTGATCAGTCCATGTAGAGTAACTGCAAGTTTGATTCCAAGGCCAAGTGGTGATGGAAGGAGGAAAGGAAGGAGGAGGACCGGGGGGTGGAAGGAAGGCCCTAGGGGAGAGGAAGAGCTGTCCATCAGGATGAACTTCTCCCTTCTTGGTCTCTAATTATAGTCTGTCCTCTACCTGTCATCCTCCTCAATTCTTAGAATGTGTTGCCTTCAGGCGGGATCACATCTTATTCTTCCAGGTCCCCTTCATTCCACTCTGGGGCGCAGGGAGGACCTTGCACATAGTAAGTGCTCAGCCATATTGTTGGCCTGAGGTTGGGGCCCCCAGGAGGGGCCCACGAATCTGACCTGTGTTGGAGGGGAGAAAGGGAGAAAGCCAACTCCAAGCTCAGGAAAGGTGATGCCCTGAGGCTGTAGTCCTCTTCACTGACCCTGCTCATTGCTGGGGCAGTTCCCTTGACCTTGTAGTAAGGAGCCCTGGTCTGGGGCTCTGGCTCATTTTCACTCAGCAGACATTGATCATGGGCCTTCACTGTGCTTCCCTTTCTTTGTCAGTTATATGGAGAAAAGCATTTTTACCTTGCCGGGTTAGACGAAGATCAAAAGAGTTAAAGTATAGGTACTTTGCAAACTGCTGGGAAGATAGATGTCAGGTGTTAGGCCATTGTAGAGGGATTCGTACTGTGAAACATAAGGAGGCATTCACTTTCTTTATCCTCTTCCTTCCTTCCAAATCAACTCAGTCTTTGGGAGTTAGATAAGTTCCCTCTTTCCCCAAGCAACTAGCATTGTCTGATCAATTACTTCCTCTGCTGAGGCCAGAGGAGGAAGAAACAAGACTAGAGCAGCTGTAGAGGAACCCAGTCTGTGGGAGAGACTGCTCTGGATCCTTGGGCCCAGGGTGAGTCCTAGAAGATCTGGATGTAGCAGCTTGAGGAAGTGTGGAAGGAGGGCAGGAGACACTACCGGTTCAAAGGGAGAGGCTGGAAAGAGCATTGAATATCTAAGAAATGAATTCGCTCAACAGATATTTGTTTTTAGGTCTAATATATGCTTGTGTTAGTAGCTCTGTGCTTCTGGAGGGGTGAGAGAGAGGGAGCTGGGAGTGGGTAGCGGTGGTCACATGGGATCTTGCAGGCTAAGTCAACAGGCTTTACTTGGTTCTGAGTGTAATGGGGGACCATGGAGGGGATTCACTCAAGGGCATGGCAGGCTCAGATTTGTGTGGTAGAAAGATCACTTTGGCATTGGGGCAAAAGACTAGATTGGCAGAGACTAGTAGGAGGCAGGGAGAGCAGGTGGAGATCAAGGCCACAGTCTAGGCAGATGTTGATGGAGTGAGCTGGTGGGATGTAGAGCAGTGGGAGGCAGAGCAGGCTGTCTTGGAGTCGTGGGTGGTGGGGGAGGGAGGCATTAAGGCCTCCACTGTAGCCAGATGTGACGATGTCAATGAAGCCCCCTTCATGCACTAGGAAAAGGGGGCACAGGACTGCCCTGGGAGCTTTGTTAGGCTGTGGCATCGACATAGCTGGCTCACAGCGGAATCTGGCAAAGTCATCTAAAGGGATAAAGGACTCCTTGAACCACAAGACTGAGTTGTAACTAGGAGGAATGAGTTTTTATGTCTAAGTGTAAACAGGCAGGGATCTGAGACCCAGGAAGAGGAGGCTTAGGGGCTCTGACAGACAGCACCTGTCAGTGTCTGGATTCTGGACTCGCAGTGTTTCCTGGCAGGACCTTCCCTTCCCACCCCCTGCCCCTGGCCTGCCCACCACCTGCCAGAACTGCTACATTTGGCTCTCTTAGTTCTGGTTTGCTGATTCCGATGTAAGTCACTTGGTCGTTGTGCAGGGTAGAGGGTCAGCCTCCCCAGGGCACCTCACTTAGTATCACTATGAATCGTGTGGAAAACACCATTCCTTGTTTCTGGCTGTTATCAGCAAGGATGGTGGTTCTATTCCTAGGTATAGGCGGATGGGCAGATTTAGGGGGCAGACATGCTGTGTTCACTTTTGGAAAGGCTGGGTCTGAAGGGCCTGGAAGATGTCATGCAGAGATGTCCAGGGGGTGGCTGGTCTGGAGCTCAGGGTAAAGGTCAGCTGGGACGTGCTGTCAATTTAGGAACCAGTGTCAGGTAGATGGTAAAGGAAACCATGGGAGAGGGTGAGAGCTTACAGGGAGGAGGTGCCACATGGGAGGAGGCCAAGGGCCAGATTGTGGGGAGCCGCAGTCTTTGATTAACAAATGATGAGTGAGGAGCAGCTGAGAGGGGCCATCAGGAGAAGTGGGAGGACATCCAGGAGAGAGTTCAAAAAACAGGGGGAAGTCGACCCTGTCCCTGCAGCTGCCAGAACTTCCTAGAGTTATCACTGTCTGGGACTGTGTGACTGATGTGTTTGACTCTTGTTAATTTCCTTTCTTTCCGTTTGGAATGTAAGTTTGAGGAAGGCAGGGCTCTGTCTTATTCACACTGTGTCCCCAGGAACTAGCACCATGCCTGGCACTTAGAGTCATTGCTTCATGCCCGTTGGTTGACTGCATGACCCAGCTCAGTGCAGCAAAGCGCAGGGTGAAGACCAATGTTGGCAAACCCTCGGACTCTCGGGCACTTCTTGGGCCCATGGCCTCCTGTCTTCTTAGGTGTTTGGATGTTTCCCTGGGCTCTTCTGCAACCTGGTTATTCCTGGAGCTGTAGTTCATCTTTTGTGTAGAAGACAAGGAGGTGTTCAGGGGGCAAAACCTGGCCTCTGGAACAGAAAGACTTGGGCGTGAAAGTCGTATGACCTTGGGCAAGGCCCACCATACTTCCTAGCCAATACGTGGTGGCTAGAAGAGTCGTGGTGACCCATGTCATTCTCACCCAAAGTTTCTCTGCTCCTTCTTTGAGCCAGGAGTTCCTTCTGGGTGTTGTGTGTTTCACCTGTGTTCACATATACCTGTGTAGTAGTACACTGGTCCCTGAAAGGAAAGAATGAGGATGAAATCACCTATTTGTCACTAGAGTTGGGGGAAAATCATTTGGGACATTACACATAGATACCTTTCCTCCGAGGCTCCCCATGGCTCTCTGCTCAACATCATGGTTGAATCTCTAAATAGTTTGTGTAGATTGAGCCCATTTTTCCCCCACTGATTTTTATAGTTCTTTCAGAGATGCCCCACCTTCACAACTTTAGTTGGGTCTTCTCAGCAGGCACTCCTAACCCTTTAGCTTTGAACACACAGCTTTGCTGTCCTTGATACTGGCTAGGGCTCATGCACATGCTGAGTGCTAACCAATTTGGTGTGTGTTGGGGCAGTGCCCATAGGGTGGGAGAGGCTGAGACTAGGGCACCCACAAGCACATAGGGACGGCCATCCTGGAGGAGAGCAGACCCAGGAGGATCTGGCCCCCAGCTCCCAGTGGTCAGTGGTAGCCTGTGTGGCCTCAGGGAGTGGAGCAGGGATCCATGGGGAAGGCCATGGGCAGACAGCTTTCAGTGAGGTGACTAAGAAGTCCTTAAGGAATTGAGACAGTCCAAAGACGGTTTGGCTGTTTTGAAAAGTAGTATGTTTCTTGTCACTAGAGATGCTTGAGCTCTCAGGGCAGGGACTCACACATGGTGAAGGAGCTGGCCAGGCAACTCTGGGTCCTGGGAATTGGAGATTAGCATGACCTGGCCTCAAGGGAGCTCCAAAATGCTGAGGAAGAGGAAAGCCCTTCCCTCTCCCCTCCCTAACATGTTGTTCTTCTATCCCCATTTTGTAGGCAGCTTTATGTTTTCTCAACCACCCCTGCCCAGCCCCACGCTGCTGCCTGCTGTGAGAGCTGTGGCTGCAGCAGATGGGCTAAGCTCCATTCACCCATGGAGCTTCAGTTCACCGGGCTGATGGCTTGGGCAGGCTTGTTAACCGGGGCGGCAGCACAAAGTGCCTCAGTCAGGATCCCAGTCTGTCCGTTTCACTCCAGATGGTTCTCTTTGGTCTGTGGGGTGCACTGTTCCCACCTGTAAGTGGGGGCTGTGGGTGATGAGGTGATACTGAAATCCCTTTCAGGTCTGTTCCTAGGAGCAAAACTTCTCCGATTCTGGGGGAGCAGAGAAGAGAGTGCTGCCTGTGCTTGCTCTTCCTACCCCCTTCCGTTTATTCCTGGTGAGGCTGACACAAGGTGTGAATGTGAGGATGAGGGCTTGTGGCTGTGGGACCAGGATAAGGGAATTATTTCCACAACTTGCTCCTTCCCTGCTTCCTTCCTTCTGGAGAAAAACAAGCTGTCCCAGACCTCAGAGCCCTGTAGGTGTCCCAGCTTGGGTAATCTGAGGACGGATTTGAGGCATCCAGTTGTGTAACCCAGAGAAGCCAGCCAGACATCCATGTGACCCCCCCAACCCACGCCAGAGAGAGAATGCCCCAGTCCTTTTGATGGGCTGCAGCTCCACTGGTGAGGCTGGGTGCTGAGAGCTATCCTCACGCCTACCAGGTTCCTGGGGTGATCCAGGGCATGCAGGAGAAGGCTGGGCATGGGGAGGCCGGCAGCTCAAGCTGTGAATGTGTTAGCAAGAGATCAGGGTCTCCTGTCAGAGGTGGAAATGTTGCAGGGGGGCATGTTCATGGCTGATGAGAAGGCGGGTGGGGACTCAGATGAACCAGAGCAGCCAGGGGTTCCTTCCCACCCTGAGATCCTGTGAGTCTGGATTCTCGGTGACTTAAGCTTTTCCCCACAGCCTGTCAGTGAGGCTCCCTGGACCAGGGAGGGATGGAGAGAAGGGGAACAACCATGGTGATCAGAAAGTTGGTAAGGAAATCCCAGGAAGACACATGGAAAAATAAGAGAAATGCAGGGGGAAGGGGACTCTTCCATGGACACTAACCAGGAAGGAGGCAGGAAAGGAGTCAGGGTTGCCAGAAAGAAGTTCCTTTTTACCTATGAGTGGAGACGATGCTGAGCAATTGTAAGCATCTGGACATTGTGTTCACAAAGGCAGTGAAAATTCTTGATGTTGAACTCAAGATAATGAGTTCAGAGTCAACAAGGGAGGGGCTCTCTGGAGAGATTATAATGGATTCTACAGCCTGGAAGGGGAGGAACCCCGGAGAAGGTAGAGAAGGGTGGCTGGAGACCAAAGAAGCCAGGTCCAGTCCCCAGGGCCCTTGGGGGAAGTGACTTGGGTCAGATGAGGATACCTGGGGGCTACATTTTCACATGCCCTGTGTCCTTCTTCAAAGCTGTTTCCTGGAAGATACCACACAGATTCCTTGAGTGGCTACGAAAGGGAATTTTATGGGGAGTGAAAGCAGGGACAGTTCTTGCACAGACCTCATCGTGAATGGCACACCTAGGATGGTGCAGTGCACAGCATGTGCAGCTGAACACAGCAACCTCGAGAGGCTTCAGTGTGCGGAAGAGAGGGTGGGGCTCCAACCAGGGTCAGAGCACTGCTAACTACAAACAATGGGCAAGTCAGTTCACATCTCTGAGCCTCAGTTTTTTCATCTGTAGAAAGAGAGTAATTGTCTGCTCTGTATCAGACACAGGAGGCAATCTAGGAATTCACTCACACGTACCTGAGTAGAGGAGATATTCAGTTCACATCTGTTTCCTTCTATTCTCCATGTCAAGAGAAAAAAATATAGAAACGAGCAGTGAATCTGGACATTGGCCAGAGCCGGCAGGCTAGGGCTCACTGGGAAAAACAAAAAGAAATCTGCAGTGTTGTTTACCACACAGGGAGTGCTGGTGGTGACCTTTCTTTGACTCCGCAGATTGAGCGAGCCCTTTGGCTGGTTCCTCATGGGACTGTCGCTGGCCAGCATCTAGATTAGCCAGATGCTTTGTATGTTTTTCCCCTCCTTTTGTGTCTTCCTTCTTTGTCATGTCCTTTATTCATTCCATTCATTCAGCACATGGTTTATCAAGCACATGCTGTGTCCCCCTGCTGAGCTCTGTGGTGACCTGGGGATGCCACACATGTGATCTGTGCACTTGGGAAACTCACAGCCCAGAAGTGGAGTTGGGGGTCTTGGGTGTGAACCCCAGCTCCATTGCGAACTAGCCGTGTGACTGAGCTTCTGGTCCTCACCTGTGAAGTGGGAATTATGACGATAGTGCCTATCTTATAGAATTTTCTGAGGGTTCAATGAGAGAATTTGTGTAGCAGGATTAGCTCAGTGTCTGGACACATCAGATGCTCAGTGAACGTCAATGTTAGTTTCATTAATTTTTTTTTTGTCATGGATAGAAATGTGGGTAAGGTTCTAACAGTGCCAGAGAGGCCCAGAAGAGGCAGAGATGTCTGTTGGTAGAAGGTTAGAGAAATTCCTGGAGAAGGGTGTTCAGGCTTGGTGTTGAGGAACAAGCAGAATGTCCACAGGCGTTTTGGAGTACAGGGTAGCTTAGGAGCAAGGAATGGTATAAGCAAAAGCACAGAGGTGATGCCACAACCCAGAAGGCTGTCTTACTTTTAAACATTCAGACTCACTAGGCTACCAGAGGCACAGTTAACATCTACTCCAAGGATATGGGCAGATGGCCAGCAAGGCAGTGTCAGACATCCCTCACAACATCCACACAGACATCAGTGATCCACCTGCTCCTCAGGGGCTGGCCAGGAACAAGATGGGATTCCCATCATGAGTGTGGGTCCACCTTGTTTTAGAATCCCCCAGTCCTACAGAATCCCCATATTCACTAACAGTCCCAGGGTCCCTACAAGGGTCATGCACATTACAAGATTCACCACAATCAGGGAAGCCCAAGGTGTGGTGTCCCCCTCAGATGTTCACGGTTCTTCCCAGTCCAGATGTTATTTACCAACCAGGGTTCATTTTGGCCATAGCCACATTGCCTGGCAACAGAACTGACATTCTACCATTGTCAAATTTTCCAGGGGAACAGAGTTGGAGAGTGTAACCCAAGGTCAGTTCCCATATGACAGGGGACAAGGTTTAGCTTTACTCACAGGTGGAAGTATCTCAGGGCATGTTCAGAGCACATTCTTTAGTGCAATTTGTGAGCATTTTGAAGGAAGATGTGGCAGGAGATGCAGGGACAAGGTTTGGAGGAAGAAGTCAGGGACAGTAGGCTTGAAGGGGAGGAGACTTCTAGTTGAGAGCTTACCTTATGCAGAATCCAATGCTAGGTCCTTAAAGACATTATGTCAGTTAAGGGCCTTGAATGCCACACATGACCTAAACTAATATTACACGCACTCCGCATGATCTCATTAACATCACAGTGTCCCAGGAGGTAGGTATTATCACCTCTACTTTACAAATGAGGAGAGGAAGATTCAGAGAACCTAAAAGTTCACCATCTGAAAAATGGGGGAGATCAATATTCAAACCCAGGCTTGTCCAGCTCCAAAGATTGTGGGCCACGGGTCAGCTTTCTTTGGTTCACAGCCCAGCTCCCTTACAAGCTGTGAGTCCCTGGGAAACAACTTCAGGTCTCTGTACCTGAGGCTCCTCTTCTGAAAAATAAGACCTCATAGAGTTGTAAGGATTTGATGGGTCAAGATGTAAGATGCTTAGAAGACGGCCTGGCACACAGAGGGTGCTTAATGACGACTAGCTCTTTCTATACCTCCCCAAACTGGAGCTCAGATTTTATTCTGAGGCCCATGGGCAGGCCACTGAAGGGTTTTAAGTGTATCTCTGAAACACTCTCTCCAGATAGGGAAAAATGGATAAATATGTAATGTTACATCCCCACACTGGCATACTAGGCAGTTGTTAAAAATACTGAGGCACTAGTTAAAGGCACTAGTTTGAAAGGAAGGACAAGATACATTAAATGAAAAGAGGCAGGTTTTGGAAAAATATTTATCATATACTCTATCTACACAAAACACCTCTGGATGAGTAGATGTGGCCAGAAAAACCTCCAAAGAGCACACACTACCCTCTGGATGGTCTCTCCAACCTCCTCTCAGGCCACTGTCCACCACGTGGCCGCTCCTGGGAGACACCAGGCTTTTTACTACTCAAGAAACTCTGTACTTGCTGTTTCCACTGACTGGAAGGCTCTTCCCTTTACTCTTCCCTTACTCTTTATCCGCTCCTGACCATCCTTCCACTTTGACCTGGAATGTCCTCTCCAACAAGAGGTCATCCTGGACCCCTCTGTCTAAGCAGGTCCTCCCTGTCGGTCTCTCTCACAGGACTGTGATTATTTCCTGCTTAGTGCTTACTCACTACTGTCCGTAGTTATTTTACTTTGCTGTTCACCTATTTATCATCAGTCTTCCCCTCACAGAATGAAAGGGCCGGACCATGGTTATCTCATTCCCTTGAGACATCTAGACAGTGCCGTGCACACAGTAGGTCCTTAATAGAAATGTGTTGCATGACTTAACAGGGGTGGAATTGAGGTGGCTTCTCTAGTGCACAACAAGCTGGTACTACCTTTCTAATGAAAACCTTTAATTCTGAAAAGAAATGTTCCAGCTGCAGCCTTTGTGGGTTGGTGTCAGGTACCAGATGGAAGTTGGTTGGCCAGTGTGGGGCTGCTGAGCTGACTCAGGTGCAATAAGAGGATGGCTTGGACTTAGAGCAGTGGCTATGGGGCTGGAGAGGGGACTGAGCCCAGAGATGTGTAGGACGGGGTGTCTGGCTGGGAGGGGGGTGCAGGAGGAGGCAGGGACACTCCTTCCTGGGCAGCCCTCTGTCTTCCCTACCCAGGGACATAGGGCCTGGCTGGTGACACTGTTTTCTTGAGTGGCCTGGCCTTCTGTTGTCATTTCAGATCCAGCAGACGGGGAGCCTGGACAAGGTGGTGTCCTGGACCCACCAGTTCCCCTACGCCCACCAACTCTGGGTGGGACCGTTCCTTGGCTTCCTGAACATCTACGAGCCTGACTATGCCAAAGCAGTGTACGGCCGTGGAGGTGAAGGCTCCCGGGAGAGGGTGGGGCTTCCTGAGAGCAAAGGATTCAGGGCATTGTGTAGGGAGGTTAAGTCTGGGCAGTTTAGGTCTCCACCCTCTTTATCACTAAGACTCCTCTGGGAATCCTTCAGTCTCCTCTTGATCTGAACTTCTCTTTCTCCTGCAGACCCTAAGGCCCCGGATGTGTACGACTTCTTCCTCCAGTGGATTGGTGAGTGGGCACTTGCCTCCCTGTCCTTGGTGCTGGGTGAGCAGGATCCTTCCCTGCTCCATCTCTCCCTGCCCAGTCCCCATGCAGATAGTTATTCCATTCACTGGACCACCTGGCCCCCAACTGCACATTCTAATCTCAGCTGCTCAGTGGAAGATAGGGGTGGGGGGTGCTCCGGGCTCCTGGGGAGGTGAGGCTCTGCCACCTTCTCCTGTTAGGGGTGTCTTCTTCCCTGGTCAGGCAGAGCAGAGGCTCTGGACATTGTGTCAGAGTGAGAAACAGCTTTCTGGAGGAGATGGCACTTGAGGTGATCCCAGGAGATTTTATTGGTGGTGCTAACTAGGACAAGGGCCTGAGGAAAGGAGTGGTGGTAAGACGGAGGCTCGTGTCACCAGAGGCTGTGAGGATGGGTGGCTGGAAGGCAGAGCTGGGTCATGTTGTTACGAGGCTGGGCAGGTAGGATAGTGGTGGGATTGGGTGGGGCAGCGTGTGCTTGGCTCCAGGCTGCCAGGGGTGGGGCAAGACTATGTGAACTGACTGGCTCCTCTCTCTCCCACCCCTTCCCCAGGGAAAGGCTTGCTGGTCCTCCACGGGCCCAAGTGGTATCAGCACCGCAAGCTGCTCACTCCTGGCTTCCACTATGATGTGCTGAAGCCCTATGTGGCCCTGTTCGCTGAGTCCACACACGTCATGCTGGTGAGCTCCCTGTGCTGTGCTGCAGGGCCAGCCCCTCCCCACCCCCAATTTTCCCTGGGGGAGGGCAGTGAGGAGAATTGTTGAGGCCCTGAGGCCCGGATCTGCCAGCAGCCTTGCTCTGCCTGATACCTGCTGCATGCTGGGGGCTGACGAGGGGCTGAGGCTCCAAGTGGCCAGAGAGCCCTGGCTCTAGTCTCCACTAAGAGACCCAGTCCTCCCTCTTCCCAGATCGAAGGGCTTCTGTGAGACTCCAATAAATCTCTTACTGTAGCAAATCTGAGGGCAGCCTCTATTAGAGAATATTAGGAAGATCTGTCATATCTAAAGGGATTCTCCTCATTCTTAGCTTAGCACAACTGCCTAAAATAGCATCATCAGCAACTCATCTCTAAAAAGGATGCTGGGGCCAGGGGTCAGGCTCAGAGTCTCAGGGCTGGATAATCTCCAGAGGCTACCCAGGCCAGCGTTCCCCCTTGCAGGAAACTTCTCCCCAGCATCACCGCGGGCCTGACTCACAGACTGTGCAGGGGAGCGCAGCACTCCTCGGCCCTCCTCTTCCTGGGGGAAAGCGTCCGTGTGGGCTGTGTGAGGCCTGCCTTCTGGTTCTGCCCTCGGACCCTGAGGCCCTTTCCCACACCGCCACCCCATTCCAGCAGGATGGAAGCCACCCCAGAGACGAGGGGTGCAGACGAGGGAGGGAGGACAGGCTGTGGGTCCTCTCCCCATGCACCCAGCCCAGCTGCCCCACCCCCCATATTACCTTCCATCTCTGGGCTCCAGGACAAGTGGGAAGAAAAGGCTCTCAAGAATAAGAGCTTTGACATCTTCAGCGATGTGGGCCACATGGCGCTGGACTCACTCATGAAGTGCACCTTTGGCAAAGGGAACATCGGCCTGAGCCACAGGTCAGGGGGCCCTTATGGCTGACTGCGGTCTCTACCCAGGCCAGCTCGAAGGGGAGAGGTGGCAGGACTCTAGGCCCCTGGTCTGAGAGGAGATAAGGTCCTACCCTGGGGAGCCCCACTCAGATGGAGCCAGGCCTTTTCCATGGCTTTAGTGGGAGGCTTAAATGGCATGGAGAGTTCGGGCAGAAAGTACTGTGGTTGAGGCTGGACTCTGAAACAGAGCCACTCCGGGATCTGCCGTGGATCAGTGTCCGAGCATTCCTCCTCCCTCTGCTGTGCAGTGACAATAGATATTACCTGGCGGTGAGCGATCTCACTCTGCTGATGCAGCAGCGCATCGATTCCTTCCAGTACCATAACGACTTCATCTACTGGCTCACCCCGCACGGCCGCAGGTTCCTGCGGGCCTGCCAGGTGGCTCACGACCACACAGGTAGGCTTTTCCTGCACAGCCCGCACACAGGAAGCCAAGGTTCTGGTCCCTGGGGGGCCCCTCCCATCACAGGCTCTCAATTCCCCGTCAGACAGAGGGTGGGTCCCCAGGCAGTGACATCCTGTGCTCCTGGCCTAGACCAGGTCATCAGGGAACGGAAGGCAGCCCTGCAGGATGAGAAAGAGTGGAAGAAGATACAGAACCGGAGGCACCTGGACTTCCTGGACATCCTCCTGGGGGCTCGGGTGAGTGCAGTGTTGCCCACTCCTACCTGAGGACTGCCCAAGAGGTCTTCAGACCATCCTTCTGGGACAGGGCTCACCAAACAGCAGCAGGGGCTGTTAAGCACTTTCTTCCTCTTTTCCCTAGCAAATATGACCTGTTCCTTGTCCCATGATACCTGTCAGCAAAGGCTCACAGGTGGGAAGGTGCAGGGTGTGGCTGGCTCTGGCACTGGAGAGAGATGTAGTAGCAGGGAGGCGGGGTCAGATGCCAGAAGGACGGAAGACCAATTCAGGCTTCTGAAATGCTGAAGAAACTTAGCACCTTAGGATCTTAGTTATACATTTACTCATTCATTCATTCATTCACTTATTCAGTTGGTCCTTTACTCACTCCACAAACTCATTGAGCCCTACCCTGGGTTAGTTCCCAACGCAGAAGATGAGAAAGCCCTGGCCCTGCCTTCTGGATGCTCACAGTCTAGTAGAGGAGGCAGGAGGTGGACATTGACAAAGATCTCTTCCCCCTCCAGGTGGCATTCTGTGTGTCAAATGAGCAGGGCTTACAGGGCTGGGTAAAGTCATAGGTCACTTGGCCACAAGGATCAAAGAAGGCTTCCTGGAGTAGGAGGCATCCAGGCTGGGCCTGAGAGAACAAATAAGAATCTGGGGGAAGATCCTGACCCCAGTCTGAAAAGAAGCTTTCCCTCCCTCCCTCGGACCTTCATTTGACAACTACCATTATGAGTCCTTGCTGGTACCTACCTCAGATGCCTTGGGCTGTCCCATTGTGCCTCCCGACCCAGGATGAAGATGGGATCAAACTGTCAGATGCAGACCTCCGGGCCGAGGTGGACACATTCATGTTTGAAGGCCATGACACCACCACCAGTGGCATCTCCTGGATTCTCTACTGCATGGCTCGGTACCCCGACCACCAGCATCGTTGTCGGGAGGAGATCCGTGAGATTCTTGGGGACCGAGACTCCATCCAGTGGTGAGTGAGGCTGTAGGTGAGCCCAGTCTGTCCTGCTCCCCAAAGACAGGGCAGGGCTGTGCTTATGATGTCTGGTGTCATCTGTGACGACACAGGGCCATCCTAGAAACTAGGTGAGGGCAGAGGCCCTTGTCCTTTTCTCTCCAATGCTGTAGCTTTTAGGGGAGCTGTGTGTTGACACACCCCTGAGCCCAGTCTCCCACAACGGATCCTTTTCAGATGTGAGTCATGTAGAGAAGGCTGATTTCTCGTGTGCTGACTTCCTCTGATGGCAGAACCTGACTACCTTTCTGGGTTCCTGGATAGAGCAGGGAGCGTTGGGAGAGAAAGATTTGGAAACTGGGGATGAACAGAGCTAGGGTAGCCCGGGGAGTTGATTCCCTCCCACATAGTCTTTGGATGGCCGTGTGCAGCCTCGAGACTCCTCTGATGAAGAAGAAAAGGCTGTTTCCCAAACTCCATCACTTAAAAATTTTTGATCGTTTTTGTTTCTTGGTTCAAATGTGAACTCATTAACATGACACTGATTGAGGCTAACCTCTCTCTGCAGAATGACCTTTGGCAGTCTCCCACAGGCTCCTCTCCCACCCTCATGCCTTCTCTTCCTGCCTTCTCCCCTCAAGGCTTCGGGTCCTGTCAGCTGTTTCTCTGGGCTCCTGTGCTACTTCCAGCCCGGGGTTAGGGTGCACACAGCAGGGGCACAGAAAATGCTCAGTTGAGGGGACAAACTCTATTTTTTATTGAAGTATAGTTGCTGTACAAAATTATATAAGTTACAAGTGTACAACATAGTGACTCACAATTTTTAAAGATTATACTCCATTTATAGTTATTATAAAACATTGGCTAAATCCCTGTGTTGTGCAATATATCCTTGTAGCTTATTTTATACCTAACAGTTTATACCTCTTAACGCGGGGAGAAATTTTAGATTTTCTGAGGGAGACTGACCTATAATTCCAGAATCTGGAATTTGAAGGATGTGGTTTTATTGGTTGGACGTTGGAAACCTCCTAGGGTGTCCGACCATGTGCCAGGTGCTGTTAGGGGTGTGGGTGAGGTGAGGAGGGTGAGGTGAGGAGAGGGAGGAGCCAAGTTGTTGGCCTCAGGGAATTTTTAGAAAAGCAAACTGACATAACCAGATATCTAGAGAAAACCACAGAATGGGGTAAGATTGAGTGGCCTCATGTCAAGGGCAGAGGAATCAAAAGGGCCGAGGCTTGAGCTGGCTTTCTAAGGGGGCTGGAAGCTCAGATCAGCAAAGGGAGAGCTGTGAACTCCACTTTGAGTGACAATGTGAACACTGCCCAGGAGCAGGGAGTTGAAACATTTATTGATTTTATCTCCGCTTCTTTCCATCTTGAACTTGAAGCAACTTAAAGGATACTTATGCAATAAAATATAGAAAAAATGAGGATGGGGGAAACCCTAGAGTTTAGGGCTCTGCAACAAGGTGTTGCACAGTAGTTATAGTTGGGCTGCTTTGGGGTCTGAGCTTCCTAGCGGCAAAATGGAGAAGATACAATAACTTCAGGAGGCATCATTCAGACAGACGACGATGCTGATACAGATACATTTCCACCCCACAACCCCGCCCAAGCTTGTCACTGTTTATGCATTTATTACTTCATTCGACCACTGTCTATCAGCCCCTGTTCCTTTCCATTCCCGCTCCGCAGGGGAAATCAAGCAGAACCTAAAGATCTATCCCTTGTGGGGTTTCTGGGGGGCCCTGAGAGACCCAGAAGTGACCTTGATGGCCAGCTGCACATACACCTTCAAGGTCATGTGCTTTCCCTTCCCAGCAGTGAAGATGAGGGAGGGGTGGAGAAAAGCAGAGCCAGAACCCCTGGGTTTGAGTGGCCACCCCACGTCCAGTCTGGCCTGGACACTGGGAGCTTGCACATCCCTCTGAGTCTCGGGTGTGTGGTGGTGGTGAAGCGGGTGTCGGGGCTGGGCCTGCCCTCCCGCAGGACCCTGTTGCTCCCCATCCCAGAAAGGCCTGGTTGTGTCGCCGGCAGGGATGATCTGGGGAAGATGACATACCTGACCATGTTCATGAAGGAGACCTTCCGCCTCTACCCGCCTGTGCCGCAGGTGTACCGTCAGCTCAGCAAGCCTGTCAACTTTGTGGATGGCCGCTCTCTCCCCGCAGGTGGGATTGGGTGGATCTGGGGGTGGAACTGGAGTCCTTGTGGATGCTCTCTGTACTTTTGCATTGGTGGGGAGAAGCCCAGGCTCTGCATTTGGCCTGTGTCCGTATCCTAGCACCACAGTGTGTGGGTGAATCCCTCTACCTCTAAGTCTCTGCTCTCTCTTCTGTCAAAGGAGGGTGAGAAGTGCTCCTGCCTTACAGGGTTGCTGTCGGGATTAAAGAGACAACATTCATCAGGGCTGTCATGTACCATTCTGAAGGTTGTGCCCTGAACAACTTCAGGAGGCATCATTCCATTCGACTATGATGCTGTGCAGTGTACAACCTGTACAACTGTATGTGGTAGCTTTGTCAGGAGTGTTTAACTCTGGATCTGGCACATAGTAAGCACCCAACGAGTGGTAGCTGTTACTACTGCTAGCATAACATCGTGAATAAAGACGTCTCTTGAGAGTCAGTTACTGGAAAATACAAAGTATGTAATAGTCTTTGCCTGTCCTTCCTCGTGGTGGATGGATTCAGCTCTCCTTTTTTTTTTTTTTCCTTTCTTTCCATTTTATAGATGTCTGTGTTGGGTGCTGTGCCCAGTGCTGGGTCTATGAGAAGTGGGTGTGAGATGATCAAAAGCACTTCGCTGTGTTGAGAGTGGTGATGAACTTTGTCACTGGCAGTGCTCAGGCAGGGGCTTGGACTGAGTTAGGGGGACACTGGAGGATTCTTGCTCTGTTAGGAGGCTGGCCTGGCTGTCCCAAGACCATCTGGTCACCAGACCTCTGCTCTGTCCACAGGCAGCCTGATCTCTCTGCACATCTATGCCCTCCATAGGAACAGTACAGTGTGGCCCGACCCTGAGGTATGCCATCCCAGGGCCCAGAGGTCAGATGGGGTGGGTGGCTGTGGGGTGAGCACCACCAGCCCTGGACTTGGCAGGTATTTAAGCAAGGCTTGTCCCCTCAGGTCTTCGACCCCCTGCGCTTTTCTCCTGAGAATATAGCTGGACGCCACCCCTTTGCCTTCATTCCCTTCTCTGCTGGGCCCAGGTAAGGAGAGCCCGACATCCCCGGTCCTCTGGACCAGGGAGGTGAGGATGAAGGATGTTGTGGGGGAGGCATAATGAGGGGGACCTTGTGGGGTGTGTGGTGATCCTGATGTAGGGGAAGTTCTAGGGACCTTCTCCTTGCCATTAGCACATTCATGTCCCTGGCCAGTGGGGTGGGTGAGTCATTCCAAGACAGACCCCTAAGCCACAGCTCACAATGTGAGTCTACCTGGTTTGGGACCCTCACCATGCTCCCAAGATCTGTTTCCTAAGCCCAGGCCAATCTCAATCAGTCAATTATTCATCCAAAAATAGTTATTGATTTCTGTTGGCTTTTGAGAGCATGGGATTTCATTACTCTAGGCACCCCACAGCCTGATGTCATTTTGTGTTGCTCACCGCAGGAACTGCATTGGGCAGCAATTTGCCATGAACGAGATGAAGGTGGTCACGGCCCTCTGCTTGCTCCGTTTTGAATTTGCCCTGGACCCCTCAAAGGTGCCCATCAAGCTGCCCCAGCTAGTCCTGCGTTCCAAGAATGGTATTTACCTCCACCTGAAGCCGCTGCGCCCGGGCTCTGGGAAGTAGCTCTGCAGAGAGTAGGGCCCCAGACTGCCCAGGCTGGAACTTCTCCCTGGGCCCTACCCTCTCCAAGCTGGGTTGTAGAGTAACTGTGCTCCCCTGTCTTCCCCAGGCTTGCAGATTAGTAGGGGAGTGCCATGAAAACATGTGTGTCTGTACATGCTTATTATGCATATATTCCAGAGCTCACTCATTCATTCATTCAACAAACATATGGTGAATACCTCCTTGCTGCTAGAATCTTCATTTATCCCCCATAATTTTCCATTGTCAGCGTCTGTGTCACAGTCACTTGGTGCACTAGGCACATGGGCTTTGGCTGGGGAAGGTGGCAGAGTTCATCAGAGGGAGGCTTCCCGGAAGAGATGGTGCTTGAATCAGGCCTTGAGGCACCCTGAGTAGGAAGGTGCAAAGAAGGACTTTTGGAGAGGGCCTCAGGCTGGGGCCACATGGTGAACGAGCGATCCTTCCCCAGTAGTCACTGCGGCAACTGCCTGATGTCTGGGGAAACATACACCAGGGTTCAAGTTGAAGGCCATTAGTGGGCTCCAATCCAGGAATTAGTCAGATGTGGAAGGGAGGGCACTGAACCCTGAGGGGAGGGGCAAGAGAGAGGAATTCTGGCCCTGGGACTTGGGGATGGCTTTATGTTGCCCTGGAGATGGGCCATCGGGAGACACATCCTTCCTGCTATTGACGCTTCCCTCTCGGAAGAAGGTCCCAGCCCTGGAAGGTTGACCATGGGCCACGTGTTCATTCCTGCAAAGCCCTGTCAAGGCCTGGATCTCCTTGCCCACCTGAGGTTGGGATGCACAGGCCTCAGCCAGAGTGTCCCCCATGCCACCAACTTTCCCCTCTGTCCTGGCTCTGAACAGACCTTTCTCTGCACAAGGGAAGAAATGTTTTCAATGAGCATCACCAGGGAGCAGAGTCCAAAATCATAGCTATCTCTGGCCCACAGATTTGTCACCCAAGTCTGAGATGTGTCTACTCGTCTCATCTCTGGATTGTCCGGAGGCCTGTGAAGCAGGACTGGAGGAGGCCATTACTCCTCGTCAATATTAAGAGAAGGAACCTGCCGAGGCACTCATCAGGGAGGAGCTTGAGCTGAGGCCTTGTGACTCTGGCCTCTTATGACTAAGATGCACGGGTAGAAGTGCGTCTCTTTCTGGGGCCATGTCAGTGGGAACCAGAGCTGAGAGCTCTGGAGCCAAAAATGTACAAGGCAATGAATTTCTAAAGCAAACTCCCAGGTAACCACAGCTGAGGTCAAGGAATACAGGGTATGGTTTCTCAGGTGTATCTTTTGTCTCACCTGAGACAGGTCCCTGTGGCACTCCTGCCATTGTCAGTGCACAGTGGTGACCGTCTATGTATGTGTCGTTGGCGGTGTGCATATGAGCATGAACATAGCCCAGGGATTTTCCACTGCCTGGAGCCAGCAGGATCACTTCTTAGTCACTCTCTTCACCCCTGTAAAATCTTGTGTTAAGAGCACACGTCCATGGCTGGCCACTCAGAATGTTAACTTCCCATGCTCTCATGCAATGAGCATGACAAGCTGAGCCCTTCTGTACCACCTGATACAGGGGACCTGCCAGATTTTCTGTCCAGGACTTTCCTGGCTAACTCTCCTGCCTTCCACCCTGGTCACGCACTGAATATCCATCTGACCCTTGTCAGAGCAAAAGGAAGTAGCCCTGGACTTAGGAGGCCAGGGGACGAGGCCGAAGGTCCCGGTTGCCGGTGTGGGCTGGGGGAAGTGCCCCTTCAAGGAGGCACGTGGTGGCATCACCCCACAGTAGAGGGCTGCAGGGAGGTGTCCTGTGGCATCCAGGGCCATGGGCTAGGAAGGGGTGGGGCAGCAGGAGAACCTGAGTGCAGAACCAGCAAGAGAGCAGGGCTGGGTGGACAGAGGCTGGTGGAGGAGTGCAGAGGGCCTGGGGCTGGTCAGGGCCCCGGGTCAGGAGGACCAACCCCATGCAGTCTCCAAGAGGGGCAGGGTTGAAGAAGCCCTGCTACTATGGGGTGGCCGAGGAGACATGCAGGGGACTGCATGGGGCTTTCCTGAAGCGGAGGTGCCACCGCTGGACCCTGCTTGATGTCTTAAACGCCCTCCCACCGACCAAGTCTTGTGCCCTTCTGGTTCCTCCCAGTCCCTCCTGGATAACTGCCACTGGTGGCCTCAAGGAGCCTGGAGGCCCTCTATGTGAGGAAGGACTCACCGGGGACTGGTGACATGGCCAGGATGGGCTCTTCTTAGATCTCATCTGAGGTGAAGCACTGGGTCCCTGAGACCCTCATGCTGGACTAGGCCTGTAAGGTTTCCTTGCTCAGCGCAGGATGGGCTCTGGCTGGGCCCTGCGCTGAAGAATGCAGTGTGAGGAAGCTTCCAGGGAATAGCAGGGAGGCATGCGCTCCTTCCCCGACAGGTGACAGGTGTGAGCTTCTTCCCTCTGGGCCTTTGGAGATGAGCCCTTTCTCCTAACTCAGCCGCCGTGGAGCCTCAGGCCCTTGGCAGGGGCTGGGGTATCAGGGACC
Organism: Vicugna pacos; assembly: GCF_048564905.1. Classification (NCBI taxonomy): domain Eukaryota; kingdom Metazoa; phylum Chordata; class Mammalia; order Artiodactyla; family Camelidae; genus Vicugna; species Vicugna pacos. Next base: position 33,560,854 of record NC_132999.1, on the reverse strand, counting down.
CCACAGTGTGAGGCTGCAGGGGCACTGGGTCATGCTCGCCCTGCTGGGTCCTGGCCACAGAGCAGGTGTTATGCCCCCTCCTCGTCTCCTCTGTCTTCCCTCCCCTTGTCTCTCTTCCATTCTGTCCATGTCCTCTCAAAGGAAGACGCACACTCCATGTGACATTGTGAACTTTATCCAGGGAGTGGGGAAGAAGGGGGGCATGTGAGGGACAGATGGGTGGACCCATAGCACGTGGGAGACATTGGAGACCCAGAGGGATGGGTTCACACAGGATGTAGTCGGCTGAGTGATGGCTGCCCAAGGGGTCCACGTTTTCATCCCTGGAACCCGAGAAGTAGCCGGTTTTATCTGAGTGAACCCACGTCATCACAAAGGTTCTTGTGAAGGAGAAGGCGATGTGAAGACAGAAGCAGAGAGGCATTTGGAGATGCTGCTGGACGTGAGCGTGGAGGAGGCCCAGGAGGCACGGAAGGCAGGGACTGCAGCTCTAGTTGAAGGAAAAGGTGAAGAGACGGATCCTCTCCTAGAGCCCTGGAGGCAGGAGGCCCTGCTGACACCTTGGATGTGGTCCAGAAAAACCCGCTTCAGACTTGCGACCCCAGAATCCTTAGGGAATAACTTCGTGTTGTTCTAAGTCACTAAGGCTGTGGTCGATCATCACAGCAGCAGCAGGAGCCGAATACAGGCACAGACAGACAGGCAGAAAGGAAGAAGGACAGGGAGAGCCCAGACCGACGAGAGGACGGGCAGGCGGTCAGGATTTAGGTGCACAGAGACAGGTGGACAGATGGACAGATGAACAGATCGCGAGCCTGGAGAAGGTGAGAGGGAGAGGAGCTCAGACAGTGTGACGGGCGGGAGCAGGAGACGAGGGAGGCTGGCAGGTGGGCAAATAGAACAGGACGTGGGCGGTGAAGCAAAGGACAGCAGACTGTGACAGGAAGACAGGATGGGAGGCGGGAGGCCCTCGGAGCTGGATCTTATTCCCACGAGGATTAGGGGAGCTTCCGCAGATGCAGGTGGATCCCGTTCTTGGACTTCAACACAATTCTGGGAGTGGGAATAGGGACCCTGGAGGGATCCGGCGCCAGCTCGAAGCGGAGCAGGGTCAGGGCCACGGCCACCTTCATCTCATTCATGGCAAATTGCTTCCCGATGCAGTTCCTGGTGGGGGAGGGAAAAGGAAGGGAGAAGGGGTCTGAAACCCTGTTCTGAGCAGGACAGGCCTTGGTCACTGAGCCCAGGCTGAGAACAGCACATTCAGGGCTCTCATTCCTGTTGTCCAGCCCCCACCCCTCCCTTTCAGGTCACACTCACCTCCACATTCAATCCTTGGTTGACACCCTCCCTGTGACCTTTGACAAAGCCTACCTCTCTCGACACCTAGCTCCTCACCCCTTCTTCTGCTCTCAGCAGGGGGAAGTCCTGTTAGGGGAGGGTCAGTGCTCTAAACCACGGAGTCAAGTCAAGTGAATCACTAAGTGGTAATTAGTACTTTGTTCACTGGTCCACAGGAAGTGTACAGCTTCAGGGAAAGCCAGGGCACTGGAGGGGGCAGTGTGTTCCACACTCTCAGATCCTCACTGTCTACAGGACACAGAGACCCTGATACCCAGACAGAACAAGACACAGTTGTGTACAGAAGTCAGAACAACAACAGATAAACTTCCTGGAGGGGCCAGGGGTTAAGGCCCCTCAACCTGCTGGACCATTTGCCTCCCAATTAGTTGTCTGGCCTCTTGCCTCCCCTCAACCCTCAGTCAACCCACTTCTGGAACCTTCCCATTCTACTGCAGAAATGTCCCTCCTTACCATCCCTCGGTCTCCTCACTCGGCCTTTTCTGTCTCTGTCACACCTCCTCTACTGAAGCCCCTGCTGCTCCAGCCCTGCTGTGCCCCCATCACAGGGAGGACACGTCCAAATGCCTCAGCTGGCAGCAGAGCCCTCTCTAGGTTGTTCCTCACTCAGCTCTTATCTGTCCAGCCCACTTCCCCGCTCAGCTCACATTGAGACCGCCAAGAGTGCCCTCCCTCCACCTCTGCCGGCCACTTGCTCAGGGCTAAGTCCAATGATAGCCCACCCTCCCCCTCTGCTGGCTGCACCCCTTCCTCCCTGGACACCCGAGGCATGATCACTGTTTTACTCAAGGACACATCACCCTCCAGTGCCCAGCACAGTCCCAGGAACATGGAACTTCCACCAATCCGCTCAGTGAATGAATGAGTGAGTGAAGGAAAGAGAGAATGAATGAGGTCTGTCTTGAGCAGTGGTGTTGTTTCTTGACTGTGAACTTTGGAGACTGGGACAGTATCTTTTTTCTCTGTGTTCCCATCTCCAAGCACAGGACTTGGCACACAAAGAGGGGTTTAATAAATAATTTTATATTCAAGCAAAGCTAATTTAGTGGAAAAAAAAAACTAGGGTGGAATAAAAGTGAATATTAATTCTGACCTAGGAGACTTGAGCTGCCTAGGACCTGCTGTCTGCTAGGGCAGTCAGATGACAGGTGGCCAATATCTAAGAGAAAGGATTCAACCCTGGGACAAACCAAATCCTAGGGCCAATTTTGGAAGAACATTTGCTTCAAACCGGTTCTGTGAAAGTTGATTCACTTGAAAATTTCACAGAAATACGGATTCAGAAAAAAACTAGTTTCTACTGAGGAATCACAAAGTCACTGTCTCCCCGGAGGATCTGCAGACTTGGAAGGTTTTCAGAGCAGTCCTGTTGGAGAGCGTCACGTGCTCAAGAGTTACTTCCAGTGCGCTTCATGTTCTCCATGCCAGAAACCTTGCAAATGCACGCGTCATCTACACAAGAGCGGATTTCCTGTCAAAAGCACTTGTTTGTTCTCAGTTTCAGGCTTTTTGGCCCACATCAGACTAGGCAGATTCTGGAACTACGATATATAAGTCCAACTATATATGAAGAGTTTTGCCAACTGGGACAGTTGTCATGGTTATGTGAATATTAATATGCAGCCAAAACTTAATTGGAATAGACTCCACACACACACACACACACACACACACACACACACACAGAACACACATATTGGTGTGTAACTTTCTTCAAACAGCGACTGTAACCCCTCAGATATATGCCTGAACAGACAGGATAAGGAAGGCAGCTAGAAATCCAAGCACATGGGAACGTGGCTGATACAGTGAGAGGTGGATAGATGATGAAGTCAAAAATGCAGTGGGCTGGGCTAAAAACATGGGAAGAGGTAAAACCACCTTTAAAGATGACTGATAATTGTGGAAAGCAAACATATGAAGTTTAATGTTTGTGAAAAATTCTAATACTAAAAAGTCATACTCTTAACGTGAGGAAAGCACTGGAATCCATTGGAATGGCCACTGCCACCAAAATGTGACCAGCCATTGGGAAAGTCAGGAGGTCAGAGTCTCGGGGGCGACCCTGGAAGACCTTTTTACACATAGAGACACAGGCCTCCTTCCCTACACACCAACATCAAGGGCATAACTGCGTGCACCACGTATGATGGTAGGAGGGCACCGACGTTGGGTAGCACCCAGTGACACCCCCCACCCAGGACCGAAGACTTACCTGGATCCCCCTGAGAAGGGCAGGAAAGCATGGCTGTGTCGAGCAGAAGCTGGTGCAAAGCGGGATGGGTCAAACACCTACAGAGAGAGCACAGGTGGGGTCAAAACCCAACCCAGGGGGGACAACAGTCTCAAAGGTGGAGAAGGAGGAGGTGTTGCTCAGGACAAATCGTCCCACCCTCTCCTCCCATAGTACTCATACCTCTGGGTTCGGCCACACCTTCGGGTTGTGGTGAAGGGCATAAAAGGAGAGCAATACAGTGATTCCTGTGGGGCAGGGAGGAGAGAGAAGCCTGCTCACACCCATGGCCGCAGTAGAGCGGGCGTGCCTGCACAAAGGCTTGGGAGCCATCATGAGAGCCACTCTCCTTCACTCTGAATGAAATGATGCTGTTGCAGGAGAGGTAGGCTGGACGTGACAGAGCACATGAGCACAGGGTAGAAGTAGGTAACCATGACCCAGGATGGAGAAGCAAGAAAGACTTGGACCCTTCCTTTTAGGAGCAACTCAAGTGACAGCTCCCATTTATCAAATTCCATCCATGAACCCTTGGGGAACTTGCATTAAGTCATTTACTCCTCACAGCAACCCTTAAGGAGGGCACTCATATCCCCATGGTTCAGATGAGGCACCTGAGCCTCAGAGAGGACAAGCGACTTGTCTATGATCACAGCTAAGAGGTGGCAGGGCTGGGAATCACCCCAATGGGAGGGGAACCAGCAAGTGGCTTCCAACCACAGCAGGGCTCTCAGATCTGGTCATCAGCTGCTCCCTGCATCCACCTGACAGCTTCACAGAGCTTGGACCGTCTGACACCCTCATTTACTTAGACCCCATATGGAAAGAACCACATCTCCCCCTGCTTCTGTCTGCAACTCTCTCAAGCCTTCATGTCTCAGGAATTAGAATTTTGGAGCTACATTACAAGACCGTGTTCAGGGGCTCATTTGTTTATTGAGGCCTTCCTGGGTTCAAGCTCTGTGTCAGGCATTTCACACACCTCATCCTAGTGACAGTGACATCTAGTGACAATATTAATCATCCTGAGCAAGAAGCGATGAGTCAGACATCCCAGGACTGGGCAGACCCGCACAAGGCGTTCCTGCAGAACGCTGAAGTCAGTGCATACGGTGAAGATCGCACCTGCAGGTAAGGCGCGTCCGTCAGGGAAGGTTATGGGCTTGCTGAGCTCCCTGCTGACGGCTGGTACTGGTGGGTAGAGTCGCAGTACTTCCTTGATGCACATGGTGGTGTAGGGCATCTGGTCCAGGTGGTCCCTGAAAGGAAGCCCATCCTGAGGGTGGGCAGGGCTGGGCAACCAGGAGTCTCCACTAGCTGAGGACACAGGGCTCTCCCCTGTCTTGGGCACTCACCAGGTGATGGAGGCGCCATCCCCCAGGAGGCTCTGGATCTCTTCCCGGCACCTCTGCTGATGCTCAGGGTGGGAGGCCAGTGCATAGAGGATCCAGGAGATGCCACTGGCTGTGGTGTCGTGACCCTCGAACATGAACGTGTCCACTTCGGCACGGAGGTCTGTGTCAGACAAGCTGCTCCCATTCTCTCTCTGCAGAGACAGAAAGTGAGTGTAGGGTTTGCCCCTTGTCTGTGCTTCTGGGCCAAGCCTCAGGCCTCTCCTACCGGCACTCACTCTGGCAAAGAGGAGGATGTCCAGGAAATCCAAGTGCCTCTTCTGGCTCACCTTCTCCATCTCTCCCTCCTCCTGCAGGTGAGCCTTCCTCAGCTTGATCACTTTATCTGTCCCAGAACAGTGGTTCCCAGGCAGAGCTGAGCACTCTGGGGGCCCAGATACAACAACCCACGGTAGCCCCATCTGACGAAGCCCAGTCGAGGGGCCAGGTGGATCAGGGTGAGGGTGGGAAGGGGTGTGCATGTCAGGGCTGAGAGCTCTAGGTTCATCCAGTACAGGTCAGGAGTCCCCTCAATAGGACAGGCCACGCTGGGAGGGGCTCTCAGTCAACCTTCACCAATAGGGATACATGTCGCCCCCCATATAACACTTTACACACTAAACGTCCAGTCCCTCTCAGGTGTCCCTGATGATGCAGGGGAGCGGCCCAGAAGTTGAAGTCCAACCTGTGTGTTGGTGGGCGAGCTGGCAGAGCTGGTGGCTCCTGCGGCCTTCAGGGGTCAGCCTGTAGATAATGTCATTCTGGTAGAAGAAATTTCTCAGGCGGGAAAAAATCAGATTGTTGAGGTCCCTGGTGGCCTGGATATAGGACTGAGAGTTCCTGAAGGGAGAAGATGCACCAGAGACTGGAGTGGAGGGAGCCAGTGACCTGCAGGTGGAGTGGGGCTCTGGGAGGGGTCTCCTCAATCCTGGGGGCAGGCAGCACTGTGACATTCGGCATTTCTGCCTTACAGCCCTCCAGACCCTCAGTCTTTACTAGTGGCCTGAGCAGCCAGGCTTCTCCCTGTGCAGGAATCAGGGATCTGCGACTGACTGAGGGTTTGGTGTGTGTTGGAATTTGACCGTGGTTTGCGGTTCTCGGCAGAATGTCACTTTTTGTGCCGATGAGCATCCAAGCTGATGTCACTGCCTGTCATGTAAGACCTCCCCAGCTGGTGAGAACAAGGACCTTGCTGTGGAAGGGCTGTCACTGACCTGTCTGTCTGGTTGCTGCCCTGGTGGCTGAAGGCGCACTTCATGATGGTGTCCAGGGTCATCAAGGAGACGTGTTCAAAGATCTCCAGCTGTGAGTCCTGGCTGACGAGCTCCTCCCACTTGTCCTGTGTTGGAAGGGGACACTGACCCTGCTCTGCTTCCCCAGAAGGCCTGTGCTGACGAGGCCAGGCTCTCCGCGTCTCTCTACGTATTCTGATGAGACCTCCTCACTGTCTAAGCAGGTATGTTTTAGCAAGTTAGCCTGTAAAGCAAGTGTCCTGTGATGCCTACTTTCTCAGAAACTTTTGTTCTATAATCACGTTCTCTCAAAGTATTCTGAATTACTTCTGAATTTTAGGACCTTTTTATGATGATAGCCATGTTTTGGCAGGGATCAGAAAGCACAGTTTCTTAGGACATAAATGGGGAATCTTTTGTGTCCTGAGAACCGAGATGCACAGGTGGGGTTGAACCCTGGTAAACCAGTTTTGTCAAGTCAAGGAAAAGCATAAGAAACTCCAATGGGGCTCCTAGGTAGGGACCTCCGGGATTTGTTTCTTTCATTCATCCAATGTTAGCTGAGACCAGGTGGTACAGGTCAGAGGTCATGCTGTGTCAGGACCAAACTCTACTCAGATTTCAGACCTGGTCTCCATTTCCCCCCAAGGAGTGGCTGAGTTCCATACAGGAGCCCTGGCCTTAGGCCAGAGCCTACCAGAGTGACATCCTGGGATGTCCACTGTGCCACTGAAGCTGCCATTTTCCAGGCCAGCCAGGGGCAGCTTGTCCTGCTGCCCAGGGGAATGAACCTTGCTTTAGTCCACCGTGTTGAAGACATGAAGCTGCAGGCAGAGCAGACTCTGTCCGACATGGCCCTCCTTTCCCTTGGCTCGGAGCAAATTGTGGATCCAAGCTGGTGCCTGGGTACTCTTCTGTCCCATCCACTTTTGGGAAGCCCTGTCTCATAGTAAGTTCTGAGTACAGAATGCTGGGTGGTTGTGTCTGATGGATGTCTGAGGGACACAAGTGTCTGAGAGAGGACTTTGTGAGCTGTCCTGGGTGTGTGTTCAGGTTAGATAGGGATGGACTTACCAGCATCACTCGGACGGAGTTTGCCATGAGACCCACATAGGGCTTCAGGATGTCATAGTGGAAGGCAGGAGTCAGTAGCCGTCGGTGCTGGAACCATGTCTGCCCATTCAACAGGAGCAAACCATACCCTGGGCCACAGATAAGTATGTTTGTGTGTGAGTCGGGAAGACTGACTGGGGACAACTTGGGAAGAACCAAGGGTGTCAGGAGAAGGCACATCTTGGGCAAAGGCAGGAAAGGCGAGTACATTTCGGGGAAATCTCCTAAATGGCTGGTGCAGAGATGTGAGTGTAACAGATGTGAGATAAAGTTTCAAAAAGAGTAGGGGGCAGGTGATAGAAGGACGTAAGTACAAGTCAGGCTGAGAACACTGGAGAGGACTGAGACGTGATGTGGAAGAGGCTGAGCTTCGGGAGGGCTCTCAGCACCACTAGGAAGGGGCGAGGGTTTTATTCGAATAAGAGCAATGAGGTTTGATTCAGAGATGAGGGTGGTGTCCTTGTGCCAGGCACGTGTTGTTTTCTGTCAGTCAAAGTGGTTTATCCCATGGTAAACCTAATGGTGGGTGAACTGCAATTGTATTTAGATGTACTTACCAATCCAGGGAGCCAAGAATCTGTAGGAACTAGGATTCTTTGGATCTGAAAGGTAAGGAAGGAAAGTGAAGGGGTCCAACCAAAGCAGGCAGCCTCCAGAGTAGCTGTGGTCCAGGTCATGGGCTGCCAGCCCTTCCTGATGACTGTCAGCTGGCAGTCTGTCTCCAGACACCTCCCACTGGCCTCCCATCCCTCTATTCGTTCTGCAGGTCACTGTGGGCTCAGGAAGGCAGACCCAGTGTCCCAGCAGCACAGCAGCCACAGGACTAAAACGGTGACTCAGTAAGGAACATAAGCTCTGCTCAGTGCTGCAGAGTAAGACAGAAGGTTGTGGTTTTCCTACACTTTGTGGTGCTTTAGCCTGCTGATCACCATGGAGAGGCAACAATGTGAGGTGCCAAACCCAAATTCATGTGGACAGGGTCTGCCTTTCAAATCTGGGATCATCTCAACTTGGTTTTGAAAAAAAAGTAAGACAGAGAAAGAAATCAGCCCCACCCAGCTGTTTAAGCATTCACTGTAAGTAAATAATATCGTCCTCGGCTGGCTTATGGGCTGGGAGAATGTTTGGTAGCATTCAGGCATTGATGGCCGAATTGCCAGTCTCTTCTGGAATTCCACAGACCCAGTGGCATGTACTCAGGAGGGAAGATTTTCCTCTGCTGGGATGCGGGTTTCACTCTCACCTGATCTCCCGAGGACCACCCTTATGTAGTCAGGGTCGTAGACCAACACATGGGCTTTTGTCCCCCACAGCCAGCGAGGACAGGCGCTCGTGTATTTCTCTACCCTTTTTAGTAGCGGTTGCAGCTCTGTGCCATTCTGGAACTATCACCAAAGGAAAAATAAGTCAATAAACGCCATCCTCTAGTGCCAGTGCTGGAGTGGAGGTAAAGGGCAGGATGGGTACAGGAGATAGCTCTGGATCTACCAGCAGAACTACGAGTTGAGAACTATTTCTTATGACCGGGGCTCTGATCCAGACCTTGCTGGCTGTCCAACTTTGTCCTAAGACCAGATACTGTCCCATCATTGGGTGTAGCTACGGGCCACCACTGCGAACTGCCTACAGAAACTTACACCTGGGATTGCCTCCCTGGTGTACAAACCTTCTGGGGGTCATTCCTGTAACATTTGCATGAACAATTTATGACCATCTGCATCACAGGATAAGCAGTTTTGTCTATAATTTCATTTATTGAGAGAATAAAATGGATTACATTTTAAAATTTAAATATTAATTTTATTTTGCCATACTCATTTTCATGTATTTCTCTTTTTTGAAGTTTTTTTTTTTTTCCACTGCGGGGAGGTGATAAGGTCTGTTTGCTTGCTTATTTATTTATTTATTTATTTATTTATTTAAATAGCGGTACTGAACATTGAATCCAGGATCTTATGCTTCTAGGCATGCTGCTACCACTGAGCTATAATCTCCCCCCTATATTTTCAATAATATCCCAGCATACATATAAACGTTTGTTAAAGTGAAATAGTGTTTGGGGTGTATATAGCTAAGTAAAAACCATTAACTACTGAGCTGTGTGCATATAATATTATTTTACATATTAAATGTGTATGCATACTGGCCTCCTGGCATGCTGGCAGTTCACTGGGGCCCATGGCTCCATCCCCTGCCCCCATGGGTCTCCGGCTGTTTTAAGTTCCCGTCTTTGACTCCACCCAACTCTGATCACGTTGCAGGGAAAAGGCTGCTCAGCGCTGTGCAACTCCTTATTTCTCCTCACATGTGTTCAAGCCACAAACCCTTGGTGAGCCCCTCGCCATGTGGCCCCCTTCCTTTCCTCTAAGCCCCTCTATCCTAGGCTATCGCTGCCAGAGCTGGGTGGATTGGTGCCATCCCTCTGCAGCCTGTGAGCTGCCTCGTCCCCTCCCTCCTCTGTCACCCTACACAGTGGACTCCTGTCCCTCTGAGCCAGGTTCTGTACCAGGAACTGGGGGTGAGGAGGGGATTAGAGGCCCATTTCCCAGAGCTCCAAGTCCAGCGAGGCAGAAGAGCAGGCAGGCAACCTCACCTTGTTGATGGCAACTCCAGTGTCAGTCCTCCTTACCTAGCACCATCCTGGAAACCTCAGTCAGCTGTGTTGGCAACTCGTCAGATTTTAGGCACTGAAAGCGCCAGTCTGGAAAATTCCTCAGTCTTGGGCAATCACAACAATTGGTTCCCTACGCCTGACTTCACCTCTCACAGGGTAGGATCCTTGGGTGACTGGGGCAGGGAAGCATCTAGAAGCCTGTTCTGTGAGAAGAGCTGAAGCTGCTCAGCCTGGAGAGGGGGAAACTCGGGAAGGAACAGCCACTGACCTCAAAGTGCAGGGCAGCCAGGACCACATGCAGATACCCTGGAGGAAGGAGTTTCTGACAGACCTGAGGACCCCGGCCCTGGGTCCCGTGAGGGAGTGAGCTCCCTGGACTGGGATGAGGAGCCAAGACCTGAGAGGTGAGCTGGGTTCTCTCTTGGTTTCAGTGTGTTCCTCACACACCGAGACTTTGTCCCTTGGGCTGGTGGACCAGAGCCCACTCTGAGAGCCCTGGCCCCACCCTGCCCTCCCACCCCAAGCCGCGCTCTTGCCTACCTCCCAGTAGTGTCCGTAGAGCCAGTGGGAAGGAGGGGACGGGAACTGCTGGAAGGCTCTGAGCAGCCACTGCCTGTGCATGTAGAGCTGTGCTGCCTTGAGCAGAAGCAGAAGAAGGCTGAGCAGGGAGGCCACCTGCAGGAGCCCAGAGATGCCACCCAGGTCTCTGGTGGGGCTCAGCACAGAGACACTCATGCTGCAGAGGCTTCTGGATCACTGACTGTCCCCGACTGTGTCTGAGCTGCCCTGAGCACCCAGCCTAGGCAGGGGAGGGTGCCCCACCCTCTGTGGGAGGGGAAGGGGAAGGGCAGGGCTTAGACCTGGGCCTCCAGGGTTGATTAACTGGGGGATCCACCTTGGGGAACAGTGGGAGAAAAGCTTTCTCAGCTGATATTGACAGTAGCCATGCACACCCACACTTTCCCTTCTCCATATTACTCACCAGATATTGAACGAGCCCCTACAATGTGCCAGGCAGTCTGCTGGGTGCTGGGACACAGCTGCGAGCAAAACAGACTCGACCCTTGCTTGACTTCAAGACATTCACAGTCTAGTTTCCCAAATGCTCAGTGGGTGCTGTTGGGTTTTAGTTTTAGTTTCTGTTTTTATTCCCATTTCTGAGGTGCAAACTAATTTGCAGAGGACAAGTGAGGCGGCCAGAGGAAGACAGTCTTTGGGAGTCCCATTTGAAACAGAACGCTTTCTCTTTTGGACCTCAAAACTGCCTGCCTTGCCTGCCTCTGAAATGGTCCTCAGGGCTTGCCCCAGGCCCCTCTGCAGGTGTGTCCCAGGTCACTGTGCCTGTTCTGGAGCACTGGCCTTGGAGTCAGGAGGCCCGGTCCCAGGGCAGGCTCACTACACGTGAAGCCGGCACCTTGCAGTCTCGGAGCCTCAGTATTTCCTTTAAAAGTTGGGATAATAATTCCTTTCCTTTGTATCTCCTAGGAATGTTCAGTCATTTATTCACTCAGCAAATAGGTTGGAGTTCAAGTCTCCTAGGTAAACTCAGAAAACTACATTAGCACAAGAAGATATGATAAGGCCTATATTGGTGGAATAAATAGTGGACTGGGCAAGCAAAGAAGGAGAAGAAAGAAAAAAACTTAAAAAAAGAATGGAGTCTTGAGGGGTGATCGTAGTTCACCAGGGTGAGTGCTTCTGGAGGACGGACACTGAAAAAGTCATGGGGACCATACGTGAAAGAGCAAGGGATGGGGAAACTGCCACGTTCAAGTCTCAGACATCACTATTTCATGACTCTTCTCCCCAAAATCAAATCCAATGTTCATAATTCAGAGTAAAACACAAAATATGTTCACAAAGAATTACTTGGAAGCCAACTCCTGATCCACTCCCCCACCCGGCTCAGTCCCCTCCAACAACTTGTTCTTTGCCCGAGCTCATGATTCACAGAGTCTGGGGCCTCATTCTGGGCGTCTGTCCAAAGTAAAGGTCAGGGGTCAGTAACCACCTACACACAGCCCCCTCCCAGCCCAATGTTCCCGCTCTCTCTGGTCACTCTCAGGTCTCTGCCTCCCCTTCCCTGGAGAATTTCAATGACTAGATATTCCTTTTGTGGTTCAGCAACTTTGTTCAGCACCGGGAATAGTAAAGAGAGTGAGCAACCATTGTCCCGTGCTCCGACGGGATCATTCTGACCCCTGCACCACATGATGCAGAGAACCTGCCAGGCTTCCTGTCCAGGACACTCCCGGTTAACTCTCCTAGTCCACCCCCTGGTCACGCACAGAGTGTCCATCTGACCCTTGTCAGAGCAAAAGGAAGTAGCCCTGGACTTAGGAGGCCAGGGGACGAGGCCGAAGGTCCCGGTTGCCGGTGTGGGCTGGGGGAGGTGCCCCTTCAAGGAGGCACGTGGTGGCATCACCCCACAGTAGAGGGCTGCAGGGAGGTGTCCTGTGGCATCCAGGGCCATGGGCTAGGAAGGGGTGGGGCAGCAGGAGAACCTGAGTGCAGAACCAGCAAGAGAGCAGGGCTGGGTGGACAGAGGCTGGTGGAGGAGTGCAGAGGGCCTGGGGCTGGTCAGGGCCCCGGGTCAGGAGGACCAACCCCATGCAGTCTCCAAGAGGGGCAGGGTTGAAGAAGCCCTGCTACTATGGGGTGGCCGAGGAGACATGCAGGGGACTGCATGGGGCTTTCCTGAAGCGGAGGTGCCACCGCTGGACCCTGCTTGATGTCTTAAACGCCCTCCCACCGACCAAGTCTTGTGCCCTTCTGGTTCCTCCCAGTCCCTCCTGGATAACTGCCACTGGTGGCCTCAAGGAGCCTGGAGGCCCTCTATGTGAGGAAGGACTCACCGGGGACTGGTGACATGGCCAGGATGGGCTCTTCTTAGATCTCATCTGAGGTGAAGCACTGGGTCCCTGAGACCCTCATGCTGGACTAGGCCTGTAAGGTTTCCTTGCTCAGCACAGGATGGGCTCTGGCTGGGCCCTGCGCTGAAGAATGCAGTGTGAGGAAGCTTCCAGGGAATAGCAGGGAGGCATGCGCTCCTTCCCCGACAGGTGACAGGTGTGAGCTTCTTCCCTCTGGGCCTTTGGAGATGAGCCCTTTCTCCTAACTCAGCCGCCGTGGAGCCTCAGGCCCTTGGCAGGGGCTGGGGTATCAGGGACCCCACAGTGTGAGGCTGCAGGGGCACTGGGTCATGCTCGCCCTGCTGGGTCCTGGCCACAGAGCAGGTGTTATGCCCCCTCCTCGTCTCCTCTGTCTTCCCTCCCCTTGTCTCTCTTCCATTCTGTCCATGTCCTCTCAAAGGAAGACGCACACTCCATGTGACATTGTGAACTTTATCCAGGGAGTGGGGAAGAAGGGGGGCATGTGAGGGACAGATGGGTGGACCCATAGCACGTGGGAGACATTGGAGACCCAGAGGGATGGGTTCACACAGGATGTAGTCGGCTGAGTGATGGCTGCCCAAGGGGTCCACGTTTTCATCCCTGGAACCCGAGAAGTAGCCGGTTTTATCTGAGTGAACCCACGTCATCACAAAGGTCCTTGTGAAGGAGAAGGCGATGTGAAGACAGAAGCAGAGAGGCATTTGGAGATGCTGCTGGACGTGAGCGTGGAGGAGGCCCAGGAGGCACGGAAGGCAGGGACTGCAGCTCTAGTTGAAGGAAAAGGTGAAGAGACGGATCCTCTCCTAGAGCCCTGGAGGCAGGAGGCCCTGCTGACACCTTGGATGTGGTCCAGAAAAACCCGCTTCAGACTTGCGACCCCAGAATCCTTAGGGAATAACTTCGTGTTGTTCTAAGTCACTAAGGCTGTGGTCGATCATCACAGCAGCAGCAGGAGCCGAATACAGGCACAGACAGACAGGCAGAAAGGAAGAAGGACAGGGAGAGCCCAGACAGACGAGAGGATGGGCAGGCGGTCAGGATTTAGGTGCACAGAGACAGGTGGACAGATGGACAGATGAACAGATCGCGAGCCTGGAGAAGGTGAGAGGGAGAGGAGCTCAGACAGTGTGACGGGCGGGAGCAGGAGACGAGGGAGGCTGGCAGGTGGGCAAATAGAACAGGACGTGGGCGGTGAAGCAAAGGACAGCAGACTGTGACAGGAAGACAGGATGGGAGGCGGGAGGCCCTCGGAGCTGGATCTTATTCCCACGAGGATTAGGGGAGCTTCCGCAGATGCAGGTGGATCCCGTTCTTGGACTTCAACACAATTCTGGGAGTGGGAATAGGGACCCTGGAGGGATCCGGCGCCAGCTCGAAGCAGAGCAGGGTCAGGGCCACGGCCACCTTCATCTCATTCATGGCAAATTGCTTCCCGATGCAGTTCCTGGTGGGGGAGGGAAAAGGAAGGGAGAAGGGGTCTGAAACCCTGTTCTGAGCAGGACAGGCCTTGGCCCCTGAGCCCTGGCCAAACACCAGAGCATGTAGCCACTTATATCCATTCCTTTCCACTTTCCCCCAGTTCTGTGTTTGCCCTTCACTCCCTTGGCGCCCCCACCACAGGGACCTTTGGACCCTAACCGTTTCCCTCACTTGGCTCAGCACCAGATTTTTATCCACGGCATTAGGGGTAGTCATGAAAAGAATTTTGACCTGAGAGAGCCTCGGTTTGAAAATTCTGGTCGTAACTATCTTTCTCCTTCCAAGTCCTCTGCTTCTTCTGCTTAGTTGGGCTCATAATGCTCGGTAATAGATAATATTTACTCAACACCTGCTATGTTTTAGGGTCTGAGCAAAGAACTTTATAAGTTTTCTCCTCCAACAACCCTACAAAGATTTTTTCAAAATCTCCATAATCTAGTGAACCAAGTAAGGCTCAAAGAGGTCAGCTGCTTGCCCAGAGTCACCCTGGTAATAAGATGTAGTCTGAATTCAAACCCCATCTGGTCCAGAGACTGTGTGTTAACCGTGAACGTAAAGAGATGATTCTTGGGTTGAGCATCCAGTCCATACATGGTAGCCCCTAATATTTCCAAGAGTCTTTCATGTTTAATCTGTTTTATCCGGTGTTTCCGAGTAGCAGAAGAGTGTTTTAGGTAATCAACTTTAGGTACTGGGGTAAATGCAAGAAAACCTCAGTATCCAGGGCTGCTGTTGTGAAAAAGTGGTGGGCAAACCATGTGGCTGAATGTAGTAGTCATTGGAAAGCATGTTTATGAGAATTTTCAGTGATCTGAGAAAAGCTTATAACAAAGTGATCAAACTGATGGTCTGCAGACTACGAGTTTAACTCTTAGAAAACTATGTTTGACGTGCTCAACATTAATTAACCAGTAAATATCTTTTCTACTAATTTGTTCTTCAGACACTCCAACCAGGGACTCCTTGAGGGCTGTCAGTAGGCATTTTATGTCCTTATACTTTCCACAGGACCAAAAGTCTGTGCCTACTGATGATGCCCAGTAAATACTTACCAATTTTAATGAATGAATGAATGAAGGATCGAGGAAAACTTAGAATTGGTTAGATCCTCATCTTGAACAGACAAGGTTCAGTTTAGGGTGCCATTTTTTAGGAAGGAAATTAATATTTTTTATTCCTGGATGCTTCTTGGTTCAGATTACAGGCAACAGAAAGGCAGAGGCGGGGAGGTGGTTAATCCCCACGGCAGCGGCTTGAAGCTGTGACTGCTGCGGGTAGATCACCCCAGGCACTTCTTGCTCTCTGCCTGTGATGAAGTTGGGTCTGATGCTAGTGAAATTTATTATATCTTATTTACTTTTGCTCTCCTATAGAGACTGTAACTCTCATGCAAACCTAAATTTTAAATCTAAATATTTGCTTGCTTTCTCCATGCAAGGGAAAGCATAGAACAATGTTTATTTTCAGCTGGAGTCACTGTGTCACCACTTTCTACCTGGAATGAGATATGCAAGTGATTCTAAGGAAGGGAGGTACCCTGCACAATGTTGGCATGCAGGAAAGCTTTTAAAACTGTCTCCTTAATATTTGCATTCGGCTTGTACTTTCCAAAGCACAACCACAACCACTCCTCAGTCTACCAGGAGTTATTACCTTGTTTCACAGACAAGAAACTAAGGTCCAGAGATGTTAAGTGACTACTCAAGTCAGAAAGCAAGTCAGTGTTAGGGTTAAGACCATCACCTCAAATTTCTACCTGCAGGTTTGTGGATACCTGACACCAGTTGTTTTGTATAACACTTGCTATGCAGGGCCGAGTGCCTTCTATGTCATCTCCCTCCATCCTTTCAGCTCTCTGTCACAGAACACACACCCTCCTCTGAGTGGTCTCTCCAACCTCCTCTCAGGCCACTGTCCACCACGTGGCCGCTCCTGGGAGACACCAGGCTTTACCTACTCGAGAGACTCTGTACTTGCTGTTCCCACTGACTGGAAGGCTCTTCCCTTTACTCTTCCCTTACTCTTTATCTGCTCCTGACCATCCTTCCACTTTGACCTGGAATGTCCTCTCCAACAAGAGGTCATCCTGGACCCCTCTGTCTAAGCAGGTCCTCCCTGTCGGTCTCTCTCACAGGACTGTGATTATTTCCTGCTTAGTGCTTACTCTCTACTGTCCGTAGTTATTTTACTTTGCTGTTCACCTATTTATCATCAGTCTTCCCCTCACAGAATGAAAGGGCCGGACCATGGTTATCTCATTCCCTTGAGACATCTAGACAGTGCCGTGCACGCAGTAGGTCCTTAATAGAAATGTGTTGCATGACTTAACAGGGGTGGAATTGAGGTGGCTTCTCTAGTGCACAACAAGCTGGTACTACCTTTCTAATGAAAACCTTTAATTCTGAAAAGAAATGTTCCAGCTGCAGCCTTTGAGGGTTGGTGTCAGGTACCAGATGGAAGTTGGTTGGCCAGTGTGGGGCTGCTGAGCTGACTCAGGTGCAATAAGAGGATGGCTTGGACTTAGAGCAGTGGCTATGGGGCTGGAGAGGGGACTGAGCCCAGAGATGTGTAGGACGGGGTGTCTGGCTGGGAGGGGGGTGCAGGAGGAGGCAGGGACACTCCTTCCTGGGCAGCCCTCTGTCTTCCCTGCCCAGGGACATAGGGCCTGGCTGGTGACACTGTTTTCTTGAGTGGCCTGGCCTTCTGTTGTCATTTCAGATCCAGCAGACGGGGAGCCTGGACAAGGTGGTGTCCTGGACCCACCAGTTCCCCTACACCCACCAACTCTGGGTGGGACCGTTCCTTGGCTTCCTGAACATCTACGAGCCTGACTATGCCAAAGCAGTGTACGGCCGTGGAGGTGAAGGCTCCCTGGAGAGGGTGGGGCTTCCTGAGAGCAAAGGATTCAGGGCATCGTGTGGGGAGGTTAAGTCTGGGCAGTTTAGGTCTCCACCCTCTTTATCACTAAGACTCCTCTGGGAATCCTTCAGTCTCTTTCTTGACCTGATCTCTTTCTCCTGCAGACCTAAGGCCCCAGATGTGTATGACTTCTTCCTCCAGTGGATTGGTGTGTGGGCACCTGCCTCCCTGTCCTTGGTGCTGGGTGAGCAGGATCCTTCACTGGCCTATCTCTCTCTGCCCTGATCCCAGTCTCTCAGTTATCCCATCCACCAGACTGCCTGGTCCCCATGTTCCCCTCCTAAGCTCAGCTGTTCAGTGAGATGACAGGGAAGGTCGCAGGAGAGCTCCTGGATGGCCAGGGAAGTTGGGCTCAGGCTCCTTCCCCTGCTTGGTCTGTCCTTGTTCCTGGATAGACACCTAATCTACTGGTCTGTTTCTCTGTTAGATCTCTGACTAAGACAGATTTTGGTGCCCAGAATGGTTCTAGAAGAACAGAATATTAGGGAAGAGTTTTCTGAATTGGTTCTGGGTTTTCTGGAATTTGGTCTCTCATACACTGAGTTGGAAAGGCACCAATACCTGAAAGGCCAGTAGTAAAGAGGACACAGGTAGTCTGGGCCACGAAGTACCAACAGAAATACACAAAACATCATCACTGGATACTGCTAACTCAGTTCTGATGACCACAATTTAGAACATACCTTAGAACATTTTCATCAAACTAAAGTGCATAATAAGCTTGGCTGGTTGCTCTTTACTGCACTGGAGAAAGAGGGGGAAAGAAACAGATGAAGTTGGGAATCAAAGTCCCGGCCCAAACTCTATGTAAATGACCAGAATGCTTCTCTGTCTGACCTGAAAGAAATTCTTGCATCCTGTAGCCACAGGTCTCAACCAGGGCTAAAATTTCTGAAAACAAAACCCAGAGTCTCAACCTGTCAATGTCTGAATTACGATACAAGTTGAATTCTCAATCTTCTGTCAAAATATGAGCTGTGATAGAGAAGTAAGTGGCGCCTGAGGATTGGAATCTGGCCATATGGGAAGATCATAGTGAAGCTGGAGACATCACACCCCTAAACTCAGCTGAGTCTTCTTTAATAATTGCTGAATATATCTAACCCAATTATGCATTCCAGGACCGGAAAAATCACCTTAGGAGAGGTTTGGGTACATAGCACCAGCTCGGTGGCAATATGGTTTGCAGAAAGGTTCTTCAGGAGGCTGTATTTTCTATAAATCAATGCCCAATATATGCAGCTGTTTCTTTTTTAAATTAAAGTATAGTTGATTTACAATATTGTGTTCATTTCAGGTGTACAGTAAATTAATTTATATATATATTCTTTCTCAGATTCTTTTTTATTATAGGTTATTCCAAGATATTGATTATAGTTCTAGGTGCTATACAGTAAACCCTTGTTGTTTATCTGTTTTATATATAGTAGTGTGCATCTGTAAACCCCATACTCCTAATTTATCCCTCCCCCTATCTTTCTCGTTGGTCACCATACATTTATTTTCTATGTCTGTGAGTCTGTTTCTGTTTTCTAAACAAGTTCATTTGTATTTTTTTTTGGTTCCACATAAAAGTGGTAACACATAATGTTTGTCTTTCTCTGGCTTACTCCACTTAGTATGATGATCTCTAAGTCCATCCTTGTTGCTGCAAATGGCCATTCTTTTTTATTGCTGAGTGCTATTCCATTATATATTTATACATACACACATATGTTTTTACCCATCCCTCTGTTGTTGGACACTTCGGTTGCTTCCATGTCTTGGCTATTGTAAATAGCGCTGCTATAAACAAGGTACTGTTTCTTTCGTTGCCAAGATTTTCATGTCCAGGAATCAAAGCATGGAAATAGAAGGGGCACTGCTCATTATTTATTACAATTAGCAATCCTATCAGCAAAATGTTTGCTTCTTGTCCAGGCAAACTTATGCTCTGTTAGCCTAGAAGTCTTAGTCCCAAAGGGAGGAATGCTTCCACTTGGAGACACAACAATGAGTACACTGACTGGAAGTTAAGATTGCTACCTGGCCACTTTAGGTTCTTCACCTTTCTGCATCAAAAGCAGTTGCTGGGTTGGATTGATCCTGGATACCAAAGTCAAATAGGTAGATGCCTTACCAATGATGGTAAAGGTCTGGAATACAGGAGATACCTTGGGCATCTCTTAGAACCACCATGCCTGGTCATTAAAGTAGGTGGAAAAATGCCACAACCCAATTCAGGCAGCCTAGTAACAGCCCAGATCCTTCAGGAATGAAGGTTTGCATCATCACCAGGCTAAGACCCATGACTAGCTGAGGTGCTTTCTGTGGGCAAAGAGAATACGGAATAGGTGGTGGAAGAAGGTAGTCATAATAGCCTGTTATGACCACATGACCAGGTGCGGAGATAAGAACTGTAACTACTTTTTGTATTTCTTCCTTATTTTGTTATGAATATGATTGTGTGTGCACGTTTGTGTATATCAGATTTTTCTTCCTTCTCTAATTCCCTTCACATATACCATAAGATGTATTAATAATGTATTACATCACAGCATTAAAGTTTCAGGCTATCAGGGAGAAGAGTGAGCACCATCCAATGGCGCTGCATTATCTTCAGGGAAAAGGATTAGCATCTTTGAATTATATGCCAGAGAGTTGGCAGAAGTATGACTTTATTATAGGATTTGTTTGCCGATTCAGTATGGTTTCATGGGATGTGTATGGATGCCAAGTTGAAAGGGTGGACTGTGAAGTTGAGTTTTACGTGTTACCTTGGAGAGGCTATAGTACCCAGTTAACCAATTAACCAGAAGTCTAGTGCTGCTGTGAAGATTTTGTAGATATGGTTAACATCTACAATCAGTTGATATAAGAGAAGGATACTTCCTTGATAATTAGGGAGGGCCCAATCCACTCACTGAAAGGCCTTAAGAGCAAAATTCTAGAAGCCGGGAAAAGCAAGAAAGCAGATTCTCCCTTAGAGCTTCTGAAACACCTTGGTTGCAGCCCAGTTAAATCCATTTCAGATTTCTCCTAAAGTGTTACTGTCATACATTTGTGCTGTTGTATGCCACTAAGGTTCAGGCAACTTGTAGCAGGAAGAGGAAACTAACACAGGAGAGACAAGCAGGCAGAAAGGGAAAAGGCAGGGAGAGAATAGACTGGTTGGAGGACAGGTGGGTGGTGAGAAGTTAGGTGGACAGTCAGACACAGCCGAGTAGGAGAAAGGGAACCGAAAGACAAGTAGGAAGCCTGGAAGAGGGTGACCTCATGGCAATGAGAACAATGACAGTGGCCAGGTGAGTAGAATTTGACTCACATATGGATTTGACTACTGCCTTTGGGACTGGAAATAAGCCGGCGGGGGTGGGGCTGTGTGGGAAGCAAGGCGTTCAGAGGGACCTGGCTGAAACTCCGTGCCTGCTGACATTGCTGGTATAAAGTGAATCCCTTGCCTCATCTTCCATAATCTTCTTCTCGCTGTGAATTTTCTGCTGGGATCTTCAGAGTCCGTCTAACTGGGGAGGAGATGAATTAAGAAGGAATTCAAAGGAAGTAACAGCAAAAGCAAATGCCTGGAGGCATGGTGCTTTTAGAGAATGATGAAGTCAGTGTGGCTGAGGGGTAAAAATGGCAGTGGAAGATGAAGATGGAAGGGTGGGGGTGTAAATTGTGGTGGGCCTTGCACACTGTAACCAGAAAGAGGACTTTTGTCAAAACCCATGATGATTTTGTAACAAGGCATTGGCTTGATCCCACAGGCCACTGGGTGATAGATTACCTGGTGGCAGAGACCCTAGCCAGAAGACCTTACCTATACCTATGGCAGCAGTATGACTTAAGAAGACAGATCAGATTTGAAATATGTGGAAAAGGAAAAGTCAGCAGTTTGTGAGGCAAGACAGGAAAAGAAAGGATCTTGCAACACTTCAGAGAAGCCCCCATTCACCCCTCAGGGACCCGATTGTTAGTTAACCCCACCGAGCCCCAGTTAGGCTCATTAAGTAGTCTGAGTTGGGCCCTGTGCAGAGCCTAAGATTTTTAAAAAAATACCAAGCACGTACAAGAAGCATCCATTCTGAGGTGGGGCAGAGGGAGGGCAAAGGCCTCCTAAGCTCCGAGAAAAAGGAGAAGTGACTTAGGGACTTCCATCTTGACTCTCAAAATATGGGCTATAAGTACTACTTACAATTGCCAAACTATGGAAGCAATCTAAGCTTCCATCGACAGATGAATGAATAAAGAAGATGTGATATCCATATATACAATAGAATACTATTCAGCCATAAAAAAGAACAAAATTTTGCCATTTGCAGCAGCATGGGTGGACTTGAGGGCATTGTACTAAGTGAAATAAGTCAGACAGAAAGACAAATACTGTATGATATCACTTATATGTGGAATCTAAAAAATACAACTAGTGACTATAACAAAAAAGAAACAGACTCACAGATTTAGAGGACAAACTAGTGGTTACCAGTGAGGAGAAGGAAGCGGGGAGGGGCAAAATAGGGGTGGGGAGGTGGGAGGCACAAAAAATTGGGTATAAGATAGGCTCAAGGAGGTACTGCACAACATGGGGACTAGAGCCAATATTTTGTAATAGCTGTAAATGGAAAGCAAGTTTTAAAAATTGTATAAAAAAGAAAAAAATCTTAATAAATAAAATAACCAATCGAATGAAAAAAATAATAAAACTGATGTAGATTTATAAAAATATGTATGTGGGCTAAGGAAGGGCCTTTGGAACATGGGGTAGGGTATATATTCTAGCCTAGGATCTGGGGGAGTTGGATCTATCCTCATGACTACACCCCAACTTTCTGCACTGGGTTTTTTTTTTTTTAATTGAAGTATAGTCAATTACAATGTGTCAATTTGTGGTGTACAGCACAATGTCCCAGTCATGCATATACATACATATATTGATTTTCGTATTTTTTCTTCCTTAAAGGTTATCATAAGATATTGAACATAGTTCCCTGTGCTATACAGAAGAAAATTTTAAAAAGTCTATTTTTATATATAGTGGCTAACATTTGTAAATCTCAAACTCCCAAATTTATCCCTTCCCACCCCCTTTCCCTGGTAACCATAAGATTGTTTACTAAGTTTCTGCACTGGTTTTGATTAACACCCTGCCTATGACTTCGTCCTCTGGGCCCAGATATTAATATCCCTTGAGGATCCTTTGGTGGGTCTCTCTGACTTACGTAATTTAGCCTCTCCCCAGACATTGCTTTTTTTCTAATTCCTCAGCTCAGCCCATTCAAGACTGGCTGGTTGACCACCAGTCTCCCCTTTCCTACATCCTCCTTCCTTGGCAGTTCATGCATGCCCTCCAACCAGTTCTGGAAAACCCTGGCCAGAAAGAGCGGGCACGAATGTGAAACAATATACATGCCAATCCCTTTGCAACAGTAGCTGAGTGCCCAAGCTGGGACCAGAGACCTGGGTTTAGTCCCACTGTTACATCTGTCTCACCCTAGAAGTGCTCTGTGTTTCTGGGTCCTTATCTGTGAAACCAAATTATATTACCCTACCTTTCACAGGAGGATCAAGCAAGGGAATGTTTCTGAAAGTGATGTATTTCTGTAAGCTCTTATTATTTCCACTTCCTTGTAGGTATGGATTTTTTTTTAATTACAAGAGTCTAAAAGTCCATTTGTCTCCAATGTAAATCCCTTCATCTGTAACAACAACAAAAAAATTAAAGTCCTTTACTTAATCTTGTTACTTAACTCACTCCTGTATATTTCAATATTTTTCTGTTAAAAAGGTTTGGGCTGTTTTTCAGTTCTTTAGTGGCACCTAAAGTAATTTCCAGTTTTCAGATTCATTCTAGGGCAAGGCCACCCCAACACTTCCTCAGTAGTGGACTGTTGTAGCTGGTTCATTCAGAATTTTTGAAAATGAAGGGATGAAAGCATTGAAGAAGAAGTTTGAACCATGATTAATTCACTTAATAATCATTGGCTTAGTGGGAAATATGGGGTAGATGGTAAATGTTATGATAGTGTCTTTAAGTCTTCACATATTTGTTTATTGATGGGATGTATGTGTTTGGTATAGATATTATTTGTTGAATTTATATTTGTTCAATGGGTAAATAGAAGAATGGCATACCCCTTATTTCACTTCCTTAGGTATCCCTGGCTGGAGCCCTGGTTTCTCTGATAATCATATTAAAATACACGTGTGCACTCACTGCCCCAGCACGGGCTCAGTGCTACGTGTTTAATTCTGACAGTAACTGAGGGTGGTAGGTGCAATTGTCATTCCCATTTTTTTAGAGTTGGGGAAACTGGGGCTTAGAGAGGTTGCCCTTACTTAAGTACAACATGAGTCCAGAATTTAGGTTCCGTCCACAGAATAGCACGTTGCAGGAAGCTGGTTAGCGGTTTGATCTGTAGGTAGATTCAACAGAAAGCAGGAGAATTTTTGGAGATAGTACTCCGCATTTCCTTCTTTCCTGCTCCCATTTACTGGCTTGGTGATTTCTAGTCACAGGGGAGGTTTAACGCAGGGCAGGCAGGACAGAAAGGCAGGTTTCTTCTTTTGCTTTGTTTCCCATTGGCTTAGATTCAGATGATACGTTCCCAATTTTGAGTGGCATTTTAGGCAAAAGGGTTATAAAATATCATTTTTGTTATGCAATCGATAGGGTAAGTACTTAGCAATTTTAACATTTTAAGAACTAACTTACAGATGCTGACATGCTTGTGTTTCTTCCTCCAACCCAATTATTTCAAGTGGAGGAAAGTCTATTGTAAAAAATAGAAAGATTGCAAAAAAAACCACCAAAAACCCCAAAACTAGTGACCCATCAATGCTATTACCAATACAATGAAGGCTTTGAATAAAATCATTAAAAATGGAATTTAAAAAATTTATACTTCTGCAAATCTGCTGAGATCATTATCATAAATACAATATACATGAAAGTTTTGAAGAATAGGTTCTTCATTAATTTTATTTTGACAATTCCCATCTTTGTCTCTATACTAGAATGTCTTTCTCCATATTAAAAATTAAAAGCCATTTAGGTAACACAAAGGGATAACCATTATTAATAGAGCTAGGGTTATTAACCATGGAAGCTTAAGCAATTGAAAGAAATGGAAGTAGTAACACTTATTTATAATTTTGCTGTCAGATTACAAAGAACAATATTTTAGCTTCATTAAAATTTTAAAATGTGCTTATAAAAGCAAAGCATTACCTTTACTTTAGGCTTTGTTAAATTTTCTTTAAATTTTGAAGATTCCACATTTGTTTATACAGTGTTTTGGTTCATCAAAATGGGTACCATTTTATGAGTAAAGTTATGTGATACTTCCATTAGAAAAATGAGCTCTTTTTGTTGTCTGTAGAAAGTTTGGGTCCTGTTTTAAGAATGTAGGAAATATATACATTTTGGGGGGATGTATTTTTCTAATTTTAAGTTAAGGTCCAGAGTTCATTTTAGTTGGAGTAGGTAACTGCTCCAAGCTTCAGGAATTTGAGTAATTTAAGGAAATATGAATAGTGGTCATGTGGAAAAATCCTTAGAAATAGATCATCTGAATTTGGTAATACTAAATACTTCAAAATGTGCAATTCATGCTCATTTTCCTTTTTTGTTTCTTACAAGAGTGAAATGTCAATATTTAGTCAATAATGAATACAGGTTGATATTAGAACATTTGGATCAATTTATAGCTCACTATATGTGCAGGGGAGGGGGTCTTAGGGTACCTTGGAGGTACCATGTGATACAGAAGACAGAGCTCAGTTGGGCCCCTCTCTCTCCCTCTTTGGAGACGGCCCACATTCTGTCTATGGAGTGTGTACCTACTTTTAATCTGAGCACCCAACCCCCATACCTCGTGGCCTTTCTCTTGCCTTTCAATGTATTTCTCTGAATAAATCTATCTTCACTCAAAAAAAAAAAAAGAAGAAGAAGAAGACAGAGCTCAGTCAAGTTACTTAGCTTTCTCTAGCCTTCAATTTGTGGGCGTGGTAAGGCATACCTAAGAGAACGGAGATGGTGCATGTAAAGAACCAGGCATGTAGTAAGAGTTCAATATTATTTTAATCTAATTATTCCAGACTTCCAGATGAAGGGCTAGCTTGGCCAAGGCTGTTATGCCATGTTGTTATATTATTTATGTGATTGCTCAAGTGAAATGATTATTTTCAGAATTCCATCCAATTCAAACACATGTGAGGGTTTGCTGAAGACATTTGTTTAACTTATTGTTGAGAATAGCCATCTATTTAACTCAGTGCCATGCAAGTGTACTCTTGATCAGATGACTTCAATGTGTTCTTAAATGTAACTATTTTGAATTTAAAATAGTTTTGAAACTATTTTAACATTTATATTTTATAAAAGGAAGATAAGAGACTAGTGGATCTTGAAGTTGTAAAATTGAGTGATATTAATATAATTCAAAAACTAGACATGATCTAGAGATTTTTTTATGGGATTTTTATGGGATTAAATTTTTGTGCTATTCTCTGTTGTGGTTTGAAACACCACAAAATGTGAAACTTTGAATCTGCCCCAACTTTTCCTTCTTCCTTCTAGTTTAAGGCTAGTGACTGTGCTAAGGATTCCAACCTCTCTCTCTTCTAGGAATCAGGGTTGGGAGGGAGACCTTAACTTCCACTCTCAAATCCCCACCTGACTAACACCTTAATTCTCTCTCAGAGCCACACTTTTTCAGAGTGGTTAATACTTTCTCCAGTCTCCATTAATTGCCATCATATTCAATTCTCAACCCACTGTCTTTGGGTTTCTACATCTATCATTTCAACAACTCTTCCTACGGTTACAACTGACTTCCATGACACTAATTCCAATAAACACATTTTACACTTGGTCCTGTTGTCTCAGGAGTACTGGGCATCCATCTTGCATTTCAAGTGTTTCAAGAATCTCTCCTTGACTAAAAATTGCCATATGATCCAGCAATTCCACTCCTGGGTATATATCCAGAGAGAACTTTAATTCAAAAAGATACATGCACCCCAATGTTCATAGCAGCACTATTTACAATAACCAAGACATGGAAGCAACCCTAATGTCCATCGACAGATGACTGGATAAAGAAGTTGTGGTATATTTATACAATGGAATACTACTCAGCCATAAAAAAGAAAATGCCATTTGCAGCAACATGGATGGACCTGGAGACTGTCATTCTAAGTAAGCCAAAAAGAGAAAGAAAAATACCATATGATATCACTTACATGTGGAATCTAAAAAAAAAAAACAGAAATGAACACACAGACATAGAAAACAAACTTATGGTTACCTGGAGGAAGGAGTGGGAAGGGACAAATAGGAAGTTTGAGATTTGCAGATACTAACCATGGTATATAAAATAGATAAATAACAAGTTCATACTGTATAGCACAGGGAACTATGTTCAATATCTTGTAGTAATCTATAATGAAAAAGATGATGAAAATGAATATATGTATGTACATGTATGACTAAAGCATTATGCTATACACCAGAAATTTACACAACATTGTAAACTGACTATATTTCAATCAAAAAATTTAAAAAAAAAAAAGAATCTCTCCTTGTATTCCACAACACTTGGTGCTCCTGGTTTCCCTTATACATCTCTGCTTGATCCTTTTCCTCCTCTGGAGACTCACACTTCTCTACCCAGTTTTTAAAATATTGGAATTATTTTCAAAGTAACAGAGCCACGCGATTCAACACATTCAAAGTTTTCCCTGATTCACTTGTTGTGTCATCCAGAGGAACTGGGGAGACCAGTGCAACTGCTGTGTCACACAGGTGACAAGGAAGAAAGGAGAAAGGACTTGGAATTCTCAATCTGGAAAGAAGGGTCTTAGGGCAAGCCCCTTTCCTTTTTTTGGATTTAATTTCTTTATTTGTAAAACAGGACGAGGTCTAGATAATCCATTTGGGCCCTTCCAGTTGTAACATTTATCCATTGTACTACAGCTCTTTGCTTATCAACCTGTCCCCTCCACCAAATGCGGAGCTGCCCCGGGGAAATCTTTGTATCCTGACATTGCCTGGCACTGGCTGCTATACAGGAGGCTGCAGCAAGTGTGGGGTCTGGCTCTATGCCTCCTTCCTGAACATTTCCATACTCTTAACCTCCAGGCTATTGCAGGAGGAAATAAAGCAACTATGTGTCCTTGGCCCTCAGCATGGAACTGCTATGTAAATCCCACTGTCTTTGAACAACTTGCTTGCCAATGTCCCCAGGTATTAACCACAGCAGCTTGTCCAAGTCCCCACTCTGCTCAGGCACTCAGTCGTCCTTGTCCCTGCCAGGGCAGAAGATGCCTCAGACTCCTCTAAGAAAACTGAGGTTATTTGGCATCAAAGATCTAATCTGCCCACTCCCTCCCCCTATCCTGCCTCATACTTCTAACGTGTTGGTCTTCCCAGTCGAACCCCTTCAAAAACTTTAACTACTGTGTTAAATTAAGAGCAGAACAAAGTGATTTATACCCAGTCTCAATACTTTCATAAAAATGTTGTGGAAGTTTGTTGAGATACATGTACCCCAATGTTTATAGCAGCACTATTTACAATAGCCAAGATGTTGAAACAACATAAATGTCCACTGACAGATGACTGGATAAAGAAGATGTGTTGTGGGACACATTGGGGCGGCTGGTCAGTGAGCCCGTGACACGCAGGTTGGTAAAAGAATTTACCAGAGATAAAGTATAGAATAGAAAAGGAGTTTAGTATCTGCAAATCTTAAATTCCCAATTTATCCCTTCCTACCTCCTTCCCCACCCTCACCCCTGGTATCACAAGTTTGTTTTCTATGTCTTTGAGTCTGTTTCTGTTTTGTAAATAACTTCATTTGTGTCCTTTCTTAAGATTGCACATGTAAGTGATATCATATGGTATTTTTCTTTCTCTTTCTGGCTTACTTCACTTAGTATGATGCTCTCCAGATCTATCCACGTTGCTGCAAATGGCATTATCTTATTCTTTTTTGTGGCTGAGGGACCACATCTTGTTGGGCCAACTGACGTCAAAGTCCAATGACCCTCATTCCTGGGCTAAAGTAGATTCTTTACTGGGCATATTTCCCCTAACAAATAGCCCTAGGTAATGCTCAGGCTGGCCTGTTTCAGCCCACCTTATCAGAGTCATAAACCCCATCTCCCCTTCACAGACCCTTAACCTCTGACCTCACCTACAACCAGAGAATTGTGCACAAGCTGATCAGGTACTTTGTGACCCTACTGTATAAAAGACCCCCAACAACCGGCCCTCAGTGCTCACACAGGCATCTCTCGTCTGTGTGGCCCTCTGTTGTCTATGGTATGTACCTCTAATAAATTCCTTTTCTATTCCTATA
This sequence comes from Vicugna pacos, assembly GCF_048564905.1. Classification (NCBI taxonomy): domain Eukaryota; kingdom Metazoa; phylum Chordata; class Mammalia; order Artiodactyla; family Camelidae; genus Vicugna; species Vicugna pacos. Next base: position 33,532,275 of record NC_132999.1, on the reverse strand, counting down.
CTTTATCTCTCGTAAATTGTTTTACCAACCCATGTGTCACCATGTCACCGACCAGCCACCATTGTGTACCACAACAATAACTATTTATAAAACATCTACTGTGTGTCTAGCCTAAAGCTGGGCTCCAAGGGAGTCCAAAAGATGAAAAAAAAAATGTTTAAACCATCATAGAGTTTTAAGATCTAATTAGGAAGCAAGCTTTATGTACAAAGAGGTACATAATGAGGCTGCATAGGATTGCTGATTGTGGCGTGAAAAAATAAGTGAAAACATGAACAAGGTATCAAATGAGAGCCATAAAAATGAGTATTTTTAGTTGTTCACAGGACAGATTCCCATGGGCTGAGGGTGGTTAGAGAAACATTCATAGAGGCGGTAAGTCTTCAAAATGGGTTTGAGAGGAGCACAAGATACACAGGACAAGAACTGCAGGTGCCAAGGAACGGATTAGAGAATATTGATTCTTCTCACGTTTTCTACCTCAATGAATAAAAACACGGGCTCGTCCTAGATTTCTTCCCTACTGTGCTCAAATCTAGTCAGTTACCGATTTCCATCAAAAATACACTCCAGTATTTTTCCCACTCATCCTGCCTCTCTGTCCCAAGGTGCTCCCCGATTCCAGGCCATCACCACGTCTTATCTGAATATGACAGCAGCATTAGAACTGGTCTCCTTGGTCCAGTCTTGCACTCTCTATACACACAAAATTTGCTCCCATAAATGTTAAGATCCTGGGTCCTGGATTCCTGAAACTGTCTGGATTCAAATCCTGATCTCACTTCTTACCCTCTGATGTCCATGGGCAAATTGCACAATCTCTCTGTGTCTCAGCTTCCCTATATGTAAAATAGGGATAATGGTAATACCAACCTCAGATTTGTACTATGAGAATTAAATAAGTCACTACATGTAAATCACTTTAGGATAGTACTTGGCACCGTAAGCATGCAGTAGATGTTTACATGCTATGATTATCCAAATAGGCATCAGAATGCTCTACTAACTAACCATGGAACTTTCCATCTTAAATCCCTTCAGTGGATCCTCATAGCCTAAGTAAAGTCTGAAATCCTTACCTGGGCCTGCCAAGCATCATTATCTGTGTTACTGGAGGGTGTCCTCTATCTCCTGTACTGCAGCCAAGGAACTTCAATTCAATGGCCATTGCACAGGAATGCTGAGAGAAGGAAGGGATTGCTGCTCTGCTTTTGGTCTCCAAAATGGGACTTTTGAGTCTCAATAAACATTGAAAGCCAGTCTCTGGCCAGAATAAATAATTTTCAAAGTTCCTGTATCTCCCCTTAGCATGTCTTGTTGGGTTGTAGATCTTCACTCTCAGTCAGGGCTGGAGGGAACACAGGCAATATCACAAGGAAAGTTTCTACTACATGAAAGAGACGTTGGGGAAAAACCCCACCTTTCCAGCCTGGTAGGCTGGGGCAAGTACTGGCAGAGGTTGGGAAGCCAGCAGTCAGGACAGTACCTGATTTCCTCCAGTCTAGGCTACAATCCTGGAAGGGGGGTTTGCACAGATTGAGGTAAATTTGAGAGTCGTCTTTTGGGGAAGAACCAGAGTGAAAATGGCAGTGAAGCAGAGAAGGAGCCTGAGCAAGCAGCCTTGAGCCTCTCTTAGGCTCCTGGGTCTATTGCAAAAAGCCTCAAATTTCCTTTGTTTTCCAAGGAAGGACATGGGATGCAGCTGATGGCCTGGCCAGGTCTTGGAGGGATTAACTCCTCCAGCAAGAGCCTGGGTTGGAGTGTGTCAGCTGAGGTGTGCCCAGGCCCTGACCCTGTGGGGAGAACTAACTAGAAGTTCACCAACTACACCCTACTCCTTGTCAGCCAGCACAAAGGACCCAGGGACCAGACTGGCGGACGACCTCTCACAAAGCTGAGACTAGCCAGGACCCTAAGGCACGGACCTGATGTCTTCAGTCTGCTCACTATTATGCAGCCCTAAGAGGGCCACCATACACTCATCACAATTTGGGGAAGGAGCAGGGCACAGAGGAAGAATCTGAAAAATTAAAATGCCATAAGTTCTCCAGAAGAGACTGTGTACATCAGAATATTCAAATAACAACTTCTAGTTGAGGGATGTAGGTAGGTGGGAGGTGGGAAGGTCTGGGGAAGAGGGAGCTGAAACACTTCATGTGTGGTGCATACTGGAACATTCGAGGGGCCAGTAATTGGTCCACATGAAGAAATCTTCACTGGAGTCTGTCTTAACCATTAACCTGCCAAGTAAAATTTGGTTCCAGAGATTGGGGAGGGGACCTGTGGAGTGGGAGGCATGATGGGAGGAGAATAGGGAGTTGCAGCAGAGATAGGGTTTATTGTTCCAGGCTGCAAATCCAACACCTAACATGTGCCTGTTTTAGCATAAATAAATGAACAAATTAAAGAATAGTGGGTAATGTGTAAAAAGAAGGCTGGGTGTGGGGAACAGCAGTTCACCACCTGATAAGTAATAAATAATACGAACCATTACTTTCTAAATATTTTACTATTTTCTATGATCTTGAGATTAAGAGCATCTCTTGCATCCAGGGCTGGCTTCATGGGCACTTGGAAGGGTGCATGCCTAGTTTAATGCTCTTCGGCCATCATCTTGACATTGTTAATAAAATTTTAACAAGGAGTCCCACATTTTCATGTTTCCCTAGGATCCACAAATCATGCAGCGGGCCCTGTTTGTATCTGTGTGGTGGAAATACTATAAGATGGCATCTGCTCTGCATCTCTTCCCAATTCCATGTTCAGTCAGGGTCCTCTGCTGGCTGCTTGACATAGGACATGATGGCCGTTGGCAAGCACAAGAAATCAGAGTAAGGACCAGTTGTAAAATATTTACCAACACACTACTGAGGCCACACTATATACCGTCTAATGATCATACACACCCACCATCAGCCCCCAGACCCTTGTGGGATTTGGTACAATTTCAGAGTGGGAAAGAAAGGTCTTTTTGTACAGCAGTTTACTATTGATTTGTGGCAAAGAACAAAAACAATGACCTCAGCCTTGGCATTATTTCAAAACCTAAGTTCAGACCTTCTGGGACTGAAGACTGTCACACTTGAATTATGACACTCCATGATAAGAAGTTGCCCTGAACGCAGATTTGCATCAATTGCTAAAGGGCTGGAAATCCTCTGGCCACTCGAGCCTGCCTCCTCCCGCCAAGCTTCAGCTGCCCCTCCCACCGCTCCTTCTCTTTCCGGGGAAGCGATTATCTTGCCGAAGGGCACGGAGACGAGGTGGGCTGGCTTTCCCCGAGACGGGGCGGGTGGATCCTCCCAAGAGCGGGGCTCTAGAAAGCGCACCCCCTCCGCGGCGCGGAGACTGCCAGCAATCCGCGCGGCGCAGAGCGATGGAGTCCTCCTGGCTCGAGACGCACTGGGCAAGGCCCTTTTACCTGGCGTTGGCGTTCTGCTTGGCCTTGGGGCTGCTGCAGGTCATCAGGCTTTTGCTGCAGAGGCACCGGCTGCTTCGAGACCTGCGCCCCTTCCCCACGCCTCCCACCCACTGGCTCTACGGGCACCAGAAGGTAGAGAGACGGAAGGGAGGGGTGGCGGAGGATGCTGGAAACCTGGAAACCCGGCGGGCAGAGAAGCAGCTGCTTCCTTTACTTCCTCCCATCCCTCCCATCCCTCGTCCTCCACAGAGCTCTCCTACCCAGCCTGTGGCTCTCGGTGCTTTCTTTATTCTAAACATGTTCCCTCACTGCCCTCCAGGGGAATGGAAACACCCTAGAGCCACTAGAAAGGAAGTTTGGGGGGCTGGGAGTGGTCTATTCAAAGAGACTGAATATAGCAAAAGAAAGCTGTGGTATAACTCAGGTCTGTCTCTAATTGCTTCACCAATCTCTTGCGTTTTTGTACTGTGTTTTAAAAAGCCTTCCACATATATTGCTAAAAAATAGACTGTTATCCTAAGTAACACTTATTAAGTGCAGAAGATAGGCAAAATTAGACACAGTAGTTGCCATCCTTAGCCTTTCCAACGGAGATTCTTGTGAAGTAGGAACAGCCCCAACCAATCACATGAAAAATAATGACTAATTGGAATTCGTGAAATAGAGGGAGACCCGCTACCTTTTGGTCTCTCCTGTTCTCTAAATCCACTCCCCACACCATTCCTTGTTTTATTCCTGCAACCAATTTTGAGTGGCAGTTGTGTGATAGGTACTAGGATTACAAAGAGAAGACACGAGGCGGGGAGGGGCTGTCCTCAAGGGCCCCAAGTCAGATGCATATTTAGATAGCAGGTGGAAAATGAAAATACAGAGTAATGAGTGCTTGGACAGAGGCATAGGGACCAGAGAATCTTGGAGGGAAGTACCTATCTCTACCTACGGGAGGAAAGAGTTGGTGAAAGGCTAAGCAGAATCTTAAAAGATGGGTGGGTAGGGAGGGTGTTCCCAACAGAGCTACTGCGTGATCTCTTGGCTCCCCAGCTGCTAGTCCCTCTTCCTGAAAGCAGCCATTTTCAGTTATTTTATCTGTTCATTTAAATCCTTATTTGTGGAATAATATTACTATGTTGCATTTCTTAATTTAATAATTTTAAATATCCATCTATTAACTACCTTAGCTCTTACACCTCACTTTTACTATCCCAGTTGAGTTATATTGTGTTTTTAGCTGTTGTGAATACGGGTGTACAAATATCTCTGAGATCCTGCTTTCAATTCTTTTGGGTATATACCCAGAAATGGAATTGCTGGATCATACGTTAATTCTATTTTTAATATTTTAAGAAACTACGATACTTTTTCCCACAGTGGCTCTACCATTTTTCATTTCCACCAGAAGTGCACAGGGATTTCAATTTCTCTACATCCTTGCCAAAACTTGTCTTTCCCTGTTTTTTTTTTTTAATTATAGCCATCTTAATGGGTGTGAGGTAGTAGCTCATCATTCTGATTTGCATTTTCCTAATGATCAATGATGTTGAGCATCTTTTTATGCACTCAGTGCCATTTGCATATCTTACTTGGAGAAATATTTGTTTAAGTCCTTCATTTTGAATCAGGTTGTTTTTTTTTTGTTGTTGAGTTTTAAGAGTTCTCTGTATATTCTGGATATTAATCCCAGGTGTATGATTTGCTAATATTTTCTTTCAGTCTGAGGGTTGTCTTTTTACTTTGTTGGTACTGTCTTTTCATGTACAAAAAATTTTTAATTTCATGAAGTCCAGTTTGTCTAGTTTTTCCTTTTGTTGCCTGTGCCAATATCCAAGAAATTGTTGCCAGAACTAATGTCGTGAAGCTTTTGTCCTATGTTTTCTATTAAGAATTTTATAGGCCTACACACACACACACACACACACACATACACACCACAGCTTCTTTATCCAGTCATCTGTTGATGGACATTTAGGTTGCTTCCATGTCTTGGCTATTGAAAACAGTGCTGCTATGGACATTGGGGTGCATGTATCTTTTCAAATTGGAATTTTCTCTAGAAGAACCATACTGTTTTGGTAACTGTAGTTTTATAGTAAATTTTGAAATCAGGAAATGTGAGTCATCCAGATTTATTCTTAGTGAAGATCATTTTGGCTCTTCAAGGTCCTTTGCTTTTCCACATTAATTTTAGAATGGATTTTTCTATTTCTGCAAAAAACATCATTGGGGTTCTGATAGGAATTACACTGAATCTGTAGGCTGCTTTGGGTAGTAGTCACATCTTAACAATATTAGTGCATAAACATGGGATGTGTTTCCACCTACTTATGTCTTTTTAAATTTTTTTCAGCAATGTCTTTAAATTTTCACTTAACAAGTCTTTCACCTTGTTGTTTAAAAATACGTAGTTTTCCAATGCTTGGTCTCATCTCCTACGTGTTTTATTTATTTTTTGATATGTAAGCAGCAGGACAGACTCCAGTGGCCAGAAAAAACCCTTAAGTTAATAAATGAAGGTGCTGATTATGGTACACATTAAGGTGGTAAGGATGAAGATTTAGGTACAGGACATTAACAGTGAATGTTACAATTTCTTTGATACTTTCCCTAGCTCTCTCAATTTCTCTTTTCTCTCTTTCTGGAATTCCTAATGGTTGGATATGGGCCTTCTGGATTTTTTTTTTAATCTTTTCTTCTTCACTTTATCTTCTTAGAATTTCTACTAAAACATTTAAAATTTTTTGGCTATCATAATTTTTATTTCCAAGAACTCTGTCTTAGTCTTCATTTATTCTTGCATCATTTACCTTATGATGCATTAAAAAAAAACACCCTAAAACTTAGTGGCTTAAGACAACTGTCACCCATTTAGCTCATGATTCTGTGGGTCAACAATCTGAGCTGGTCTAGGCTATGAGATTCTTGCTCGCATGAAGCAGGCTCAGTTGACTTTAGTTTGGCTCACTGATGTATCTGCAGTCAGCTACTGGGTCAGGTAAAAGCTGGCTGTCAGCTTGGGTGCCTTGGTTCTCGTCCATCTGGTTTATTATCCTTCAGCTGGTTAGCCTGGCCTTGCTTACATGGTATCAGGGTCCTATGAATAGCAAGAGGGCAAGCCTCACTGTGCAAGTGCTTTTTAGGTCTCTGAGTCATGTTTGCTGCTATCCCCAAGCAAGACACACGGCCAAGTCCAAGTCTGTGTGGAAGCACACTATCGAAGTATGTGAATACAGGGAGACGTTAACAAATTAAGACCATGACTGCAGTCAGTTTAACATATTCCTCTTTGTTATAGAATCCTGACCTTGTTTCATGGAATGCTATATCTTTTCTGAAGTATTAATACCTTTTTTCTGTTTGTGTGTTAGTTATCTGTTGCTGCCTAACAGATTACCCCCGCACTTAGCAACTTAAGACAACAGTTTGTTTGTGAAGGTCAAGGGGAAGGTCTTACACAGTTGGTGAAGGTCAAGAGTTTGAGAAAGGGGTATTAATTAGCTGGATGAATCTCTGTGAGAGACTCAAGGTCTCTCAGAAGGTTGCTTGTGGTTGACTGGGGCTGCAGTCAGCTCACAGCTCCACTGGGGCTGGGGAATCCACTTTCAAGTTCACTTACATGGATTTTGACAGGACTTAGGCCCTCACTGGCTATTGGCCAGAGGCTTACGTTCTTCTCCAACATGGACCTTTCCATAGGGCTGCTCACATCATCCCAGGTTGCCTGATTGTCTCCTGATTTTAGTTCTGAAAGTTTTGTATCCTGGCAACCCCTTCTGTCCAGGCCAGCTGGAAGAGTTAGTCACTCTGCCCTCAACATGGCAGCTTGTTTCCCTCCAAGTCAGATATGAGAGAGCAAGAGTGAGAGTGGGAGAGAACCTAAGATGGAAGCTGCAGTCTTTCGTAACCTGATATTGAAACATTTATACCATCACTCTGCTGTATGCAGTTAGTCACACTGACAAATCCTTGACCAGTATGGGAGGGGACCGTATAAAAAGGTGGGGGTGATTGGAGGTCTTTTTGGAGGCTGGCTACCACAGTTTGTTTGTTTTGCTTTATGTCTTTCATGTTGGAGGCTGTCCTCAAATGTCAGGTGGTCTTCAGCTGTCATTTCGTTTTCTCAGGTGAGGCACTAAAGATGTTTGAAAGTCTTGGGTGCACAGTGAGAACTTTCCCTGAGTGCAAACCTGTTGGAGATGCAAACTGTCAGTATCTGTATTTTTTTTTTTCAGTTTCTTAGAGATGAATCTGCCTTTCTTTTATTTAGGAGGTTGCCAGATGACTTCTGGCATTGTGGGAGCAAGAAAGGAAGGGAGTTAGGTATCTAATCATTTGTTATGTAGCCTTTCACTTAACCCCTCTATTTTCAGTCTAGTGACTCACCCCTGCCCTCCACAATGCCTGATTCCTTCAGGTCTTAGAGCCCCTCTGGTTGAGTTTTTCTGGAAAATAAAACATCTGATCTGTTGTGGAACCTAAGAGGGTGTTGTGTGGGGAGAGAGCAGAGACCTGGAGTTGAACCAGCCCTTCCTTTAATCTATTTCTCCTTTAAGTTACTGCTCTATATTAAATATTTTATTTTTTAATTTTAATTTTAATTTAAGCTGGTTAACCTTTTCTAAATTTCTCACTCCTCAACTTCCATTTACTCTGTTTCTCATTAGAGTTTGATTTTCACCTCCACACCTTCCAGAAACTAGAATTGAAAAGGAGCCATCAATCAGAAGTTGGGAAAACTGAAATTGGCCCGAGAGATCCATTCTACCAACTGTTGAGAATGATATAACACAGTGCTTCTCAAACTATCTGGTGAAAACCAGTTTTTCCCCAATCTGTTGTAGACTTTTACTTTCATTTTTTAAAAAAAGTAAGAAATTGTAGCAATGTCAAGTTACTATAAAAATTTCTAAATGTCATGCTTGGTTTCTGTAAGTATCTCATCCTGGACTGGTCTGTGGCCCATGCTTTGAGTAGCACTGTGTTAAAGTTTTCCACTCTTGAATTACTTTCTTTCTTTCCTTCTTTTTTAGCTCTAATGTCCATTTTTGTTTTATCAATTTTCAAGCTATAGTATAGTATGCATACAGATTTTGAATTACTGTATCTTCCTTGTAGACTAATCCTTTTTATATATGAAACATTCCTTATTATCTCTAGTAAGACTTCTTGCCTTAAATTCCACTTTATCCGATATTAGTAACTACATAAGCTTTTTTGTTAGTGTTTGAATGGTATTTTTTAATCCTTTATTGTTAACCTTTTGGACTGTTAACCTTGTGTCTTTTGTCTCGTATATAGTTAGGCTTTTTAAAGATACAACCTGATACCTTTTGCCTTTTACTTGAAATAATTAGCCTATTTACATTGAATATAATTACTATTATATTATTGACTTGTTCAAAGGATAAACTTATTTGATATTTGAAAAGAACTAAGATCGTGCCTGGCATGTAGTAAATGCTATGTGAGTGTTAAATGAAACATAAATCCACCGCCAGCTGTGACCGCTATAGTGTCAGGCAGGAACCTGTCTTATCTCCGTGTCTTTAGCACTTGGAAACTTGCATCTTCCTTGTTCCTATTCTCTCTGTGCTCTTTGGTTTGGCTTGTCCATTACATATGCACAAGCCCATAGTTAAAGCAAATCCCGTTCTTCACTGACACCATTACTATATTTTGTCTTCTGGTAAATGAATTACTTCATTGTAGCTTTTGAAAGCTTTACTGAGATGTTAAGTCACATACCTTACAATTCACTCACTTAAAGTGTAGAATTAAATAGTTTTCAGTATATTCACAGAGTTGTGCAACCATAACCGCCATCCGTTTTAGAATTATTTCTATCCAGACACACACAGTCTCTCCACCCTACCACTTTACACAGAAACAGATGTAAATGGGTCTTATTGCCAGTGATTTCGAAGAACTATTTAAATGAGCCATAGTAATCTGCTTATCAAGGCAGAAAGTTTATCTCTGATAGTGGTATTTGTACTCTAATTTATAAATGTTAGAGTTGGAAGTGTTCTATTTGAGTTTGCTCTAAACTTCACACGCCTGTATAAATGAGCGTTCTACTATTGTAAAGGAAAAGAATTGGGTTTTCTTTGTAGATGGAGTTGGTTTTTCTTTAATTTATTTTTTACTGAAGTGTAGTCAGTTACAACGTATCAGTCTCAGTGGATTTTTAAAGAAGAAGTTACTATTACATCATGAGAGAGACTCACTCGTCAGTAATTAGAGAGAGGAGAGGGGAAAGGGAATGGTGAGCTGGAATGGTGGGCCCTGTTCAGTCTACTAACAGTTAGCTTCCCATGTAAAAACCATTTTTTTCATCTCCCAGACTCAACTCCTAACCTGAGTGTGTGATGTTGGCAGGTGAGGCAGAGTATGTGACTCTGCTCCCTTCACCCTCTCAGTTGGGAAAACAGCTCACAGTATGTCATTTGATGGTGACTTGGTCTGGGGAGACAACATATATTATTTATATTGGAGAGACAAATATAGTAACTTTGTTTAGAAAGTTATACCCCAAGCATAGGAGTCCCTGCGAGAGCATGTTCAGTCACTTCCAGGCCCTTCTACCTGTGTGACCCTCCAGGCCCCGAGCACAAATTGTGGCTGTAGCAGGGATGAGCCCAGACTGCCTAGCTTCTCTAATGTGCTTCACTTTTTTCGCTGCAGATATTTCGGCACAGTGACATTGAAAAGCTTGAGGAGATTATAGAAAATTACCCTTGTGCCTTTCCTTTCTGGATTGGGCCCTTTCAGGCATTTTTCTACATCTATGACCCAGAGTATGCAAAGACATTTCTGAGCAGAACAGGTAAGAAAAGGGATGAACCTCAGGATCCTAACCCTCCTAGGAGTGATCTGCACAACCCACAGGTAGGAGTCTAAAGGAATTCTGAAGCAAAGATTAGCACTGGGCCTTTAAGAGACGCCGGGGAAAGTGAGGAGAGGTTTCCCATCAGTCCTGGAGGAGATTCCCGGGTCGCGCAGTTCCTTCTCCAGCTCAGATTCCTGCGGGCCCTTTTAGGTCACTGTATCGTAAAGCCCACCTGGCACCATCTCCAGCGTCTTCCTTTGCCTCTTTTGGTTTTGTGACTTCAGCATCACCAATCCCTGTCATCCCTAGCCTCTGGCTTGAGCACAGTGTCTACAGAGAAATTCAGAAGTGGGACTGCCTCTGCTGGCTTGGTCCATAAGCCTGAGTGTACATCACCCATTTACCACTCTGTCGTCCTGATTGTCATCCAGATTGTTTTTGTTTTCTGCAAATTTGTCTGTTGTGTTCCCTTTGGGGCCATGAGGCATCTGGCTCCCCCATTCAGTCCTTTCTCAAGGCTTCCAAGGTAGATTATCTCATACCACGAAATTAACATGCCGAGTTTTCCCCCTCATCTTTGTAAAACTAGGGTCTGACATGCTCATCTTCCTTCTCTGTACTGTTACCCCCATTACTCTTAGTAAAACCTGGCGAAACAGAGCAGCCTTTTCCTGAAAGTCTCCGTGTCTCCCAGTCCTCCAGCTCTGATTCACTTCGTGTTCACTTTGTAAAGGACAAGAGCTGTAAAATACTCTCATGTTCAAGTTCACGAGAACCCCAAGGGGGCTCTCACTCTCTGGGGTCTGCTGCCCTGCTTAGATAGGTAATTTGCTTTCCCAGAAGGATGTGATGTTATCCCCACTCCTGATCTGAAAACTTGGTAAACCTCAGGCAATCTCCTTCTGTTGGAAGAAGTGCAAACAAGGAGAGATTCTGGGTTTGTGTATCTGCCTGCTTCCTTGGGCTGCTGTTGTCTGCCTCCTGAACCAAAACTTACCATTCCTGGGTCGGCCGAGGGCTGCGGGGAATGAGGCCGGGCTCCCTTTTTGCTCACTATTTGTGGTTGTTGTAGGCAAATGACGAGAACCTTCATCAGCTTTAGTAACATTCCTCTAATGTTGTCTTTTGTTTCCTCTGCTTGACTCTGCAGATCCCAAGTCCAAGTACCTGTGCAAGTTCACGACTCCAGTCATTGGTACGTACGTGGAATGAAAGAGGATCTCGCTCTCACTCACTGTCTCCTTTCTATAGGCGAACATTCCAAGGAAACTCAAATCGGAGTTCAGAAGCCTTGAGAGTAAGATCTATACTGCAGGTTTTCTAGGAGGAAGGTCAAGAGGGGGCTAAGGTCAATGCAGCACAACCTCCTAGGAGCCCTCCTGGGGGGTTCCTTTCTCTCCCCCAAGTCTCATCTGCAAGATGGCATATGTGTAAATTTATCCCGTCTGCGTCTTTAAAACTGCAGCCTTACCATCCCTATTCTTTATTTTAGCCTTCCTTTCTTGTTTTCTTGGATCTTTCCCTTTCTTTTTGGAGTTCCTCTATTTCCATATGCAAATCAGTAAAGTTTTGCCTCAAAGTACAGTTTGGAAATATTCTGTGAGCAGATAAATTAAACTTTTTAGTCATATAATTGGCATTTATGTCAGACAAGGAAGGAATTAAATGAAAGACTATAGGTTTTGGATTCAGAGCTACTTGGATTTGAGTCCTGCTCCCTGAACCCCACTAACTAGTTGGGTGATCTTGGGGAAGTCATCTAATTTCTGTAAGCCTCCGTTTCTTCATCTTGGAAAGTAAGAATGAGTTACATCTCCGGGCTGTTGTGAAGATTAAATGAAACACTTATTTTCAGCACTTCGTGTAATGGCTGGCACGTTGCAAGCACTCAGTAAATGTTGGCAGTTATATATTAATAAACTTTAAGGCCCTTTTAAAGCCAAATCTTTCAATGACCTCCCTGGTGACAGAAGATTGTGAGGCATTAGGTTTGATGAGTGTTTTCTCTTTGTCTCATTCACAGACTAGCACTCAAGGAAAGGGCATCTGGGACAGAGTGGACATGCTTATCTAACTCCGCGCGAATTTTGTGTTCACAGTACGGTCTATGGATTGGTTTGGAATGGAGAGGAGATGAATATTTGTTGTGAATATTTGTTGTGCCACTGTGAGCTAGAGACCAGGCTAGGTGCCTAATGTATACCGCTGCACAGCAACACAGTAAAGCAGATATTTATTACTGTACTTTGTCACCAAGAAAGCCAAGTCTCAGGAAGGTTAAATGTCTTAATTACTACACAGGTAGCAGCTGGTGAGTTCAGGATTAGCACTCTCATCAGGCTTCAAAACGTGGGTCTTTGTCATAATGCTACATATGTGCACCACAGGTGTAAGCATCGAGACTCACTGCTTTGCTGTCGTGCTGTGTCCTGGCCACCTGTGCGTCACGGTCACTCTCTGTCAGTGTTTCTCACCTCTCCCTCCCCACCTCATCTAGTAAAAATGACAGGACATTTCGTGCCTTTTGTTTCTCAAGGAGAAGGACTAGTGAATCTGAACGGACCCAAGTGGTTCCAGCACCGTCGCCTACTAACTCCTGGATTCCATTTGAATACCTTGAAATCATATGTCGAGATGATGGCCCATTCTGTGAACACGATGCTGGTAAGTGAAGGGACAAAGGTGCTCTGGTGTGTTGCAAAATGCTTCCAAGAGGGAATGTATTAGACATCTGTTTAGTGGATGGTGAAAGTCAAAAGAGGGTGATTTCTAGAAATTAACCATGTGTAAGTACTCACTGAGCAGTGAGTGTTCATGTAAGCCTTTGCTATGGCTCTTCGGGTGATTAAAGAAGGTGAAGATCTGATTGTCTGTCATGGGTATATTTTGAGATCCTATGACAGTAAACTAAGTATTAAGTAATAAGACTCAGACAGAAAGTGCTGTGGTGACAAATAAGGAAACCAAGAGCAGCTATAATAGCTTCAGATTCAGAGGAGACTCAAATTTACCATGAAATATGAGAGGAAGGGGCTTCAAGATGGCAAAATAGAAGGACATGGAGCTCACCCTCTCCCACAAAACATCAAAAATACGTCTACACGTGCAACGATTTTCACAGGTACCTACTGAGCTCTGGCAGAAGATCTCGTACAAGTGGAACTACAAGGAATATCATCATGAAACTGAGTAGGAGAAAAAGAAAAAGGAAATCGGGATGGGACTTAATGCCAGGGAGGGAGCAGTGAAAGAGGGAGAGTGCCCTCACCCTGCGAAGCCCCCTCTCCAGAGGAGAGCGTAGCAGGGTCAGAAGGGGAGCTTCAGAGGTTCAGAGGAGAAAGCAGCACAGAGGGTCTGTGCCATTCCTAGCCTGAGATGCAAGCTAGCTGGTGTATGCCAGGACTGGGAGCTGGAGCTCAGGCTTCTGAGGACAGACCCAGGGAGGGAACCAGGGTTGCCTGCATAGAGGCAGACTCAGGGGGCTGGAGTGTGGTACAGGCTGAGATTGGGAGTGTGTGCAAAAGAGCCTGGGTCCACCATAGAAGGCTCCACTGTTGGCAAGCAATAATGGAGGGGCACAGGGCTTCCTACAGAATGTGACTCAGCCATTAACTCTCCATTAACACCCTTTTCCAAAGGGAGGAGAGCAATGCTGTTTAGCAACTGCCTTCATCCCAAGCTTACAGGGCAACCCCTGGCTACAAAGTCCCCATTGTTCACAAGCTCTGTGAGTCCCCATAGAGGGGGATAGACAACCTCACAGAGGGCGCTTCCTGGTGGACGTTTCCTGAGGGCAGTGTCAAGGCGGACTTCCAAATAAAGGCAGTTTGATGATGGTGATGTTGTTGATCTTGGCCTCCTGTGCCAGGGTAAGTGGGAGAGGATTTGCGGCACTCAGAACACACTTCTGGATATCTCTGAGCACATCGACTTGATGACCCTGGATGTTCTCATGAAATGTATTTTCAGCAAGGAAACCAACTGCCAGATAAACAGGTCAGTTGCAGGAGGGAAAAAAAAAAAAGACTTTTGTTTGCCATTATCTAAGTCATTTATTGACATATTATCCCCACTTTCTCTTCTAGCAACTTTGATTATTATATAAAAGCAATAAGGGAAGGCACCACTATCATCTTTTACCGTGTGTACAATTTCTTGTATCACCATGACATGATTTTCAAGTTCAGCTCTCAGGGCCACCGCCTGTGGGAGATAAGCAAGATACTGCATCAGCACACAGGTATTTTGGGGGTTTGGGTTGTCCAAGTCTGCAGACTGTCTTACCTGTAGTGTGTCTCTCTAGGGGAACAGGTCTCAATGTGAAAAGAGAGAGAACTCTTGTTCTTAATGGAGCTTTTATATGGACAATGCTCAAAGGAAATACAAGTCCTTTAGCAGAGTTTGCTACATCCATAGAAGTAGTCGTATCAGAAGTTTTCTATATATTGCACCATTTTTATTATGTGAATTTTTTATTACTATGAATATGACATAACAAGTGGGCATTTAATATTTCAAAGCATACATGGCGTATGGCTTTTTGCACAGTGACTGCAATAATAACAAGTTAAAAACATTCATGCAACATAGGAATGAATAGAGGAACAGAGCAAACTTGGGCATACACTCAAAAGAAAGGGGAAGTGGGGGCTGTTCAATGGGTATAATGTTTCTGGTATGCTGCGATTGATGAATAATGAATAAGTTCTAGAGATCTGTTGCACAGCATAGTGCTTAGGGTTAACAATACCGTATTGTGCACTTAAAAATTTAAGTGTGTAGATCTCAGGTTAAGTGTTCTTAGTTCATTAAAAAAAAGAAAAGAAAAGAAGCTTGGTTCAAAAATAAATAGTTTTAGCCAAACATAAAAGTTGAAATCGATTAAGCTGTTTAAGCAATTCAACATTACTTTTCGTGAACACCATGAACACCATGATCGAGAATATTTATCAGGCAGTAAATTAATCCTTCCTCAGCTCCGCCACTAACTAGCAGTATGACTTTGGGGCGAGTTACTGCTTTGTCTCAGAGCAATCTGTAAAATGAAGATAAAAAAGGATCTATCTCGTAGGTTTGTGGTGATGATTAAATATGTTAATGTATGTAAAGCACTGGAGACAGTGCCTGGAACTGAATAAATGTTAAATATAAAATATATTTGCACCCCAGGAAACTTGCAAGGCACACTGCACATGCATGCTTACATACATCCATACACACATGAACATAGATATTATAGGAGGACACTCAGATAAGCAGGTTAGAAACAATTTAAGACGCAAATGGATATATATATATATATATATATATATATATATATATATATATATCAAACAGTAGTTCTCAAACCTGTTTGCATCATGGTCACATGGAAAATATTAATATTTGTACAGCTCATTAGAGTAAACAGGAGTTGATTTGGAGGGCATCTACATAGGACTTGGTAAAAAAATTCTTCACATTTTCTTTCTATTACAGAATTATGATGAAAAACAAAATGCAGAGTATTAGTTAAAGATTAAATGTCAAATTTGTTCAAAATAAAACCTTTTCAAATTTTCAAATTTTTACTTAGTTAAATTTATCAACATTTTCTTTTACTGCATCTGGATTTTGAGTGATAGTCAAAAGCCTTCCCCTATTCCAGGGTATCTCAGCTGTGGCACTAATGATATTTGGGTCTAGATAAATCTTTGCTGTGAGGAGCTGCCCTGTGCATGGTAGGACGTTCAGCTGCATCCCTGACTTCTACACACTTGATACTATTGGAACTCTGACAGTTGTGGCAATCAAAACATCTCCAGACATTGCTGAATATTCCTTGGGATCCAGATTGTCTCTGGTTGAGAACAGCTGCCCTTCCAGATTGTGAAGAAATTCACCCATGCTTTCTTCTAGTGCTTCTAGTATGGTTTTGTTTTGTTTTTTTGTTTGTTTGTTTTTGCATTTAGACCTCTGATCCATTTAAAGTTTACTCTTATGTATAATATGAAGAGTTGATCTCATTTTTCCAAACGGTTATCCAGTTATCCCATTACCATTTATTTAAAAGCTTTAGCATTTCTAGTGATTTGAGACAACCACTTTTCTCATTTTCTAAATTGGCATATGTACTTGGACCTATTTCTCAATTTTCTTTTCTATTCCATTGGTCTGTCTATCTATTCATGTGCTATACTCACACTGACTTATTTAAAGAGTTTTTTGTGGTGTTTTTAAATTAATAAGGTATTTTTCATAGAGTTTTAAGTTTACAGAAAAATTGAGCAGAAAGCACAGTGTTCCCCTGTACTTCTTCACCTCTGTCCCTGACACAGAGACACACAGATACACAGTTTCTCTTATTAACATCTTGCATAAGTGTGGTACCTTTGTTATAACTGATGAGACATTATTATTAACTGAAGTCCACAGTTTAGGGTGCACTCTTTATGTTACATACTCTGCGGGTTTTGACAAATATATAATGATATGTATCCACTATTACAATATCATACAGCATAGTTTCACTGTCCTAAAAACTCCCCTGTGCTCCATTAATTGTTCCTCTTTCCCTCTGGCAACCACTGATTTTTTTTTTTTTACTGTCTCTATAGTTTTGCCTCTTCCATGTTATTAGTTGGAATAATACTGTATGTAGCCTTTTCAGATTGGCTTCTTTCACTTAGCAATGTACATTTAAAGTGCCTCCATGTATTTTCATGGCTTGATAGCTGATTTCTTCTTATTGTTAAATAATACTCTATTGCATGAGTATACTACAGTTTGTTTACTCATTCACCTATTGAAGGACATCTTGATTACTTTGATTCCAAGTTTTGGCAGTTTTGAATAAAGCTGCTATAAACATTTGTGTGCAGGTTTTTGTGTGGATGTAAGTTTTCAGCTCCTTTGGGTAAATACCAAGGAGGGTGATTGGGAATGGTATGGTAAGAAAATGTTTATTTGTAAGAATCTGCCAAATTTTCTTCCAAAATGGCTGTACCATTTTGCATTCCCACCTGCCATGAACGAGAGTTTCTATTGCTCACATCCTTGCCAGAATTTGATATTGTCAGTGTTCTGGATTTTGGCCATTCTGATAGCATAGTGGTATCTTATTGCTGTTTTAATTTGCATTTTCCTGATGGCATATAACGTGAAGCACATTTTCATATGCTTGTTTGCTATTTGCATATAGTCTTTGGTAAGGTGTCTGTTAAGGTCATTGGCCCACTTTTAAATCAGGTTGTTTTTTCCCTTATTGTTGAGTTTTAAGAGTTCTTTGTATATTTTGGATAACAGTCCTTCGCCAGAAGAGTCATTTGCAACTATTTTCTCCCAGTATGTGTTTCATCTTTATATTATCCTGTTTATTTTCCTGAACAGCAGTTTTTAATTTTAATGAAATCCCTTTTATCAATTTTTTTCTCTCATGGATCATGCTTTTGGTATCATATCTAAAAAGTCATTGCCAAACCCAAGGTCATGTAGATTTTCCTCTATGTTATTTTCTAAGAGTTTTATAGTTTTACATTTTGCATTTAGGGTGTGTTTTATGGCCCAGAATATGGTCTATTTTGGTGAATGTTCTGTATGAGCTTGAGAAGGTGTATTCTGCTGTTGATGGATGAGGTATTCTATAAATGTCAAAAAGATCCAGATGATTGACGATGTTGTTCAGTTCAGCTGTGTCCTTGCTGGTTTCCTGTTGGATCTGTCCATTAGTGATAGAGGGGTGTTGAAGGTGTACTCCAGCTATAACAGTAGATTTCTTTTTTTCTTTTTTTTATTGAAGTATAGTCAGTTTACAATGTGTCCATTTCTGGTGTACAGCATAATGTTTCAGTCATACATATATATACATGTATTCCTTTTCATATTCTTTTTCATTATAGGTTACTACAAGATATTTAATGTTAGATTTATCTATTTCTTCCTGTTCTCCTGTTAGTTTTTGCCTCATGCATTTTGAGACTCTGTTGTGAGACACATTCACATGAAAGATCGTTGTCTTCTTGGAGAATTGACCCCTTTATCACTATGTCATGCCCTTATTTATCCCTATTGATTTTTCTTTCTCTGAAATCTTTTCTGTCTGAAGCTAATATAGCTACTCTAGATTTCTTTTGGTTGGCTAGCCTTGTGTATCTTTCTCTATCCCTATACTTTTAATCTATATGCATCTTTATATATTTTAAGTGGATTTCTTGTAGACAACATACAGCTGGGTCTTGTTTTCCTAACCCATTCTCTGTCTTTTAATTGGTGTATTTAAATCATTGATGTTTAAAGTGATTGTTGACATAGTTGGATTAATAGCTACCATATTGTTACTGCTTACTAGTCATTGTTTTTTTTTCTGAATTGAGGTAACAGTGGTTTATAATATTATATAAGTTTCATGTAAACAACATTATATTTCAACTGCTGTATACACTATAGTGTGGCTCACCACCAAAAGTTTAGTTTCCATTCATCACCATACTGTTGATCCCCTTTACTTTTTTCTCCCTTCTGCCTCCTCCCATTCCCATCACTACTCTGTTCTCTATATCTATGTGCTTGTTTTTGTTTGGTTTGTTTGATTGTGCATTATTTTTATAGTCCACATGTGAGTGAAATCATATAGTATTTGTCTTTCTCCATTTGACTAATTTCACTTAGCATAATATCTTCAAGGTCATTCATGTTGGTGAAAATAGCATGCAAGTTTATAACTTTTTTTTGGTAGACTTGATACTTGAAGGACAATTTTGCTGGCTATAAAAGACTTGCCTCTCACCTTATATCTTTGAGTTTTTTGAAAATGCTCTAGTCTTGCTTGATTTCTTTATTGTTCTTGAGAAGTATAATGCTAGCTTAATTTGTCATCCTTAAAATTCATTTCGTCTTTTTGTCTTAAGTCTCTGAGGATTTTCTTTTCTCTGTCTTTAATGTCAAATTGTTCTACTAGGATATATATTGGAATTGGTTGTTCTGTTCCAATTTTTCCAGGTGTAGCATGGGCCTTTTAATATGTAGATTTAATTTTTCTCTTATGTACAGAAAGTTTTCTTGGATTATGGTTTTAAATATTCTGTTCCATATTTTTTTTCTTTTAGCCCCTTCAGTTATACATATTTTGGCACTTCTTTGCTTGTCTTTCTTTTCACTCCATTTCACGTGGTAATTTTCCCATGAAAATGAGAGATTAGACTGAGGGAAAAAAGAATGTTGGTCACTTGCACCTAAATTTGAAATCATCTTTATTGCCTACCTAGTTTATAAAAGTATATTTTTGGTCTGTTGTGTGTCTTTGGAACTTTGATCAAAGGTGGTCATTTGATGGGAAAATAAACAGCAGCAAAAATTAAATCTATTTAAATATAATGTACCCATTCTGACCTCAGGGAATGAGGCAGGATTTGAAACTATTCATGGGTCCTGGCTTGCTCTATAATTTATTCTACTTTGGTTGACTTTGTTGTCACTTTGGTGTTGAGGAATTATTACTCTACCCCAGAAAAGGTAATCCAGGAGAGAAAGAACTCCCTCAGGGACGAGAAGAAGCAGGAGGACGTTCAGAAGAGGAGGTACCAGGATTTTCTGGATACTGTCTTTTCTGCCCAGGTAAATCTTTCAAATTTCTGAGCCTGCTCATAGATCTAGTTAATTGTGTGGGTAGTTGGATGAGTAGAGAGGAGGGGAAACAAAAGAAAAATTGATCAACTAAATTTAACATTATGTTTAAATTGATGTTTGATGCCCTACCATTTGAGGTAAGGACTGAATTCTGCAACTCTGTTACTAGAGGGAGGCAGATAAGACTAAATTTCTTACCCATTCAATGGGTAAGAAATTTAGTCTTGGATTTGGTAATTAACATAGAGATACAAGGTAGTTCAGGAAAATACAGGAAAATGAGTCACAGGGTAAGCTGATAAAATGATGAGGAGGAGGCGCTGGAAAATCTGGATAAATCTGGCAGAATGATTGCAGAAACTCTGCAAGGCTTACTTTTCTTATCTAAATTTGGTTCTCCTTTACCCTCTGGGCAAAGTGTGGCTCATAGTATATATTTGTTGAACTGAATTAAAATTAAAACTGTCATTTGTACACCAGAAATTGATACAACATTGTAAACTGACTATACTTTAATAAAAAAGAAAGAGAGAAAGAAAAAAGAGAAAGAGAGAAAGAGAGAAAGAGAGAAAGAGAGAAAGAAAGAAAGAGAGAAAGAAAGAGAGAAAGAAAGAAAGAAAGAAAGAAAGAAAGAAAGAAAGAAAGAAAGAGAGAGAAACTCAATTTTTTTTCCCTAAAACCATTATTTTGATTGGGGTTCTAAACATCTATAAACTGACATTGCATAAATATATTACTACTGTCCTTTTTAGGCTGAAAATGCCAACAGCTTCTCAGATACTGACCTATGGTCCGAGGTGAACACATTCATGTTGGCAGGGCATGAAACCGTGGCAGGAGGCATTTCCTGGCTCCTCTACCACCTGGCTTTGTACCCTGAGCATCAGGAGAGATGCCGGGAGGAGATCAGGAGCATCCTGGGGGACGGGTCTTCCATCAACTGGTAAGATCTGCATCTCTAAACATTTCGTCCTAGTTTTCTTCCTGGCTTTGCTTTATTCTTTCTTCTGGTACCTTGATGACCACAGTTCCTTAAGATATGTATATGTGAAAGCAGCAGAGGCAGGTTACTACTCTTCTCTTTTTCTAGAGGGCACCAAATTATTCCTTTGTCTTTTCTACTCACTCATCCATAGCTTACTTATTTCATTGTTTTTCTAGTCAATGGTGTGCAAAATGTCCTATTTCTTTCTTTCACCCAGGCCCTGGTGCATTGGAAACGGGGACTTGATCCCTAGACTTGCATTTAGAGCTTGAATGTTGGGGCTCAAGTGGATCTTCTCTTCTGAGAGACCTGAGTGAGCATCTGGGTCATTTAACCTTGTTGTAGACATTCTCTCCCATCCCCTTGTTCACACTTCGGGATTGGCTTTGGACTTTGAACCTATTACTAAATGGTACACACTGTAATTGAGTTTAGCCAATGTGGACTGAGTATATTTTAAGTACTAAGACACTTAAAAACCATGCAAGATTTGGTGAGGATCCTGCCCTCAACAAGCTCACACTCTAGCACAAGAGACAAGCCCCCATACAGATGACTGCAATAAAATATGGTAAGGGTGATGAGAAAGATACATGTTAGGTACCACAGAGATTTAGAAGACCAGCACCTAACCTGGCGTGGGGGGCTCAAGGAGACTTCCTGGGAGATCTGACACTTAACCTGCCTCTTATAGGATGGGTAAGAGCAGCGAGGTGGAAAACTTCGACTCCATTCGGCTAGACTTTAAGCACATCTTGCTGTTAGTGAAGCCCGGATTATAGATTTGCCCCTTGGACATGCTATTTGCAAGGAAAATACATGTCCCTCATACAAGCCATGCTCTTTCCCCTAGCAAGATATTTCACATGTCATTGCTTGTCTTTCTTTTCACTCCATTTCATGTGGCAACTTTTCCATGAAAAATAGAAATGCTAATGGAACCAAGCCTAGCGACTAGGGGGAAAACGTCATATTTCAAATGCAAAGGTTAGCGCAGTTAAAACGTGTGTAAAGGAAAACCTGAATTTATATAGGTATAGTAGAGATCACACTTTTTGTAGGGAAATACTAGTCATTTCCTACCATAGTTTAAAGGTCTAATTTATATTGCACAAAATGCAGTGTTGATTACTTAAGTTTTAGTAAATTATACATTGAGTTTGGAAATACTCCCAACATTGATTAGATGGTTTAAGGTTGACTAGGATGGATATATACAACTTATCAACTGAAAAAAAATGTACAACCTGAAAGCTGAGAATTAGTTTTATTCAGCAAACATTTCTGAGCGCAGAATGTGGCCTCTCAGATTGCTCTAAGAGGCTGCTCTGAAGAGGCGAGGGAGGAGACAGGATATATAGGAGTTTGTGCAACAAAGACCAGGTAGTTGGAACATCAAAAGATTACCAGTAACTAAAGAAAGCCGGATATCTTGAGTTAAGGAATTTAGCGCTTTTCTATGTATGGGAAGATGCGAAAGTCTGGGCTCACTGAAAGCATTCCTTTGATATGTGCTTAGCTATCTAGGGCCAGTGTCCTGGGCTTCTCCTCCTGAGTCTGCTCTGGGGGCACCACTGGGGGAGGTTGCAGAGGCTCAGGAGTTGCCAGCGGGCACCTGCTTGTCTACACGCTGACTTGCCTCTAGCTCACCGTCAGCAGGGGGGAGGCGGCGGGAGTGGCTGATGGCTGAAGGCTGCAGCATCCTTTGTTCACTGATATGGCAGCAGTATCTGTTATTCACAA